>NC_135899.1:7051120-7649473 GCF_964194155.1 Cetorhinus maximus
AACGTTTCGAGTCCAATGTGGAACTTTGCCAGCATCTCCTGCTATTCTCCCAGGTTTGAAGTTTGGGACCATTCCTTCACTAAGTGCGGCAGAAATTTGGAATTCTTTCTCACCAACAGCAGTTGCTCCTTGGTCAAATGTTCATTTAAAACTTGAGATTGGTAGGGTTTTTTTGTTAGCCAAAGGTATTAAGGGATAAGGGGGCAAAGTTGGGGATGTGGAGTTTAGGCAAACATCTCATTGAATGGCGGAACCGGCTCGAGGGGCTGAATGGCCTCCGACTCCTGTACCCAAATGTTCCAGTGGTGCATTGAGCTGCCCCCGATTTCCCCCTGATATCACTACACTCTCCCCTTCACCCCGCAAACAGGCGGAACTTTCCCAAAGCCACAGTGCTTTTGAAGAAATCCTTTGAGCTGCTGTGTTTCGCTGCGATGTGGAAGCAGCAGATGCGGGTGTTTCGGGGGAGAGCTGGGTCAATTCAGAGTGGGATCCGAGGCGCGAGTTCTTCATTTTCGCTCCTTATGTGTGTAGTGGGGGAGGAAGAGACTTTCCAAACGCTGCAAAATGGTATTTTCTATTTCGATTGACACCCACTCGTGGGTTCTTCCAGAGTGCTGTGGTATATACAGAGAGAGCCAGAGAGCTGAGAGTGAGAGAGGACAGCTGGATCACTCACACACACACACCTGGTACTCGCAAAAACTCCGACTCACATCTGACACCATGAGCGCCGAGAACAAGTCGCTGGACCTTGAGAGTGGAGCAGTATTTGTGGGCAAGCAGTCGGAGCCGAAGAGAAGCTGTTTCTGGCCGTCCCTGTGTGCGGTGGCTGTGCTCGGCTTGTTGGCTGTGTCTTCCTACCTCGCACTCTGTCAGTTCGGAGTTCTCCCTTCAAAGCAGGTGAGTGACCGTGCCTCACGGTTTGATATTTATTGAGCCTGAGCGGAGCGAGTGGCAGGCAGCAGCACATTGTGTGAGACACTCTTCCTCTGGTGTTGCTGCACAGAGTTGTTTGCACCAGTGCCTCTGTGCAGTACAGAGAATCTGCCTTGCAGACCTGCTTTGCACCTTTGTGCAGTGGTTGCCTTGTGATGCCTGCTTGTTTGGGGTGAAGGTTCACAGTTTAATCGCTTTTTGTTGTGCAGGAGACATCACTGAACTCAAAAACTGACCCAGCACAGGACGCGAACAACGGTTCAGCTGTGACAACAGTTCCTGGGAGCGCTGGTGAGTACTATCTGTCCCTATTTTGATTTTTTTTACCCACCCCTCTCTATCAATCTCATTCTCTCTTTGTCTGTTAGCCTCTCTCCCCCATTCTCTATCTCTTTCAATTAATCTCTCCCTCTTGTTCGCTCCCTGCTCTTTCCCTGGGCCTCTTTGTGTAAGTGAGTGCGTTTTGAATGACTGAATTTTCCTCATATTTCTCTGTCTCCCTATATCTCCATCTCACTATACCTCTGCTTGTGACTCTCTCTCTCTCTGTCAGTCCGTTTTCGCTCCTTGTGTGTGACAATAGTGGCTGAGAATCCGTCTTTTCCAATTCCAGGTTTGCTTCACCTCATGAAGCGGGTGGGAAATGACCCGCGGAGGAGAATCGCAGCTCACCTGACAGGTACGAGGCTGGGTTTGATGTTAATGGGCTTTTCAGTGAAGGATTTGTTTTGCTGGCCAATGTGTGCAATCAAAGTCAAGGCCAGAGGGAGGTTTGGGGGAGGGGAGGCGGTGGTTGGGGGTGGCGAGCAAGTGCAGAAAGAGCATTTAGGACAGAGATGAGGATAATTTACTTCACTCAAAGGGTTGTGAATCTTTCAAATTCTCTACCCAGAGGGTTGTGGAGGCTCCATCGGGGGATATATTTAGGGATGGGATAGATAGAATTTTGGGGTCTCAGAGAATTAAGGGATTATGGGAGGCAGGCAGGAAAATGGAGTTGGAGCCCAAGATCAGCCATGATTGGACTGAATGGCGGAGCAGGCTCAATGGGCCCTGTGGTCGACCCCTGCTCCTATTTATTTTCTTCTTGTGCTCCTAAGAGCACTAACTTTAAAATTAGGGCTAGGCTGTTCAGGGGTGGTCAGAAAATACTTCTTCAACACAGGTTTTTTTTGAAACCTGGAGCTCGACCAGTCTGTAAAGGTACAGGTTCACCTTGATGTAATTAAATGGTGGAACAGTTCCAGTGAAAATGGCCAACAAATGAAGGAATAAAAGGACGAGTTTTTCTCTCAAACATCAGAATTGTCATCAATTGTATTCCAACACTAGTTAAAGGTTGAGTTCCCTATCTCAGTCTTGTTGCTTTAAGAAAGATGGCATGTTAAATCCCAGCTCCACTGCATTGGGAGGTTCAGACATATCAGAGGGACAATTATCCCTGAACAGGTCAGCTCCAAATTGTCGAGGTCGGAGACCATCAAATTATGAAGGGATTTCACAGAGTGAAAGAACCCATAGCATTATTACAAATTGGAACAGAAGGAGTTCCCCCTGGTGCCCTAGCCAATATTTATCACACAACCGACTCACTAAAAAAAAAGATAATCCGGTCATTATCACATTGCTGTTTGTGGGAGCTTGCTGTGCACAAATTGGCCACATCCTTTCCTACATTATACTGCACTTCAAAAGTTCTTTGTTGGTTGTGAAGACCTTTGGGACAGCCCACAGTAGTGATAGGTACTATATAAAGGCAAATTCTTACATTTCCTTCTGTTGACTTTAAGGGACCAATGTGAAATAAGGCTTACAGGAAAGAACAGCCCATCAAGCAACACAAGTTGCTAGTTTCATTCTGACAGAACACAAGATAGTGTTCCTTGCAAGCAGAAAGCTCTCATCTGTATGCATTAGGGGCAGAATAATTTTGAAAGTGCTTTCAGGGAGAACCAAATGTAAAAAAAGACACAAAAGTGGCAGCATGTCCTTTGACAAAATGTTGACAGGAAGAATGTTACTAACCCACGCAACTTATTCCATTCTTACCCTGTTTCCTCTCTCCTCCTCTCAGCATCTAAGACTGCAAAAGGGAAGAAAGTGATTTGGCAGAATGAGGCAGACTCCACGTTCACCGAGGGTGTTGAGTTCAGGGACAACCACCTCGTCATCAAGACCCCTGGTCAGTACTTTGTCTACACCCAGGTGGTCTTCTACAGTGTGGGCTGTCAGGAACAGACCATCTACCTGAACCATGAGCTCACAAAGCTCTCATCAGACTATCCTGAGGAAGCCTTGCTCCTGAAAGCCACCAAGTCCACCTGCCACTACGGCCAACACAGAGCACCCTGGTTCAAGACCTCTTACCACGGAGCCATATTCGAGTTTGAAGAGGGAGATCAGATCTTCTCCAGGGTTAGTGAGGCGGTGGTCACATATGTAGACATTACCCAAGGAAAGAGCTTCTTTGGAATATTTGCTTTGTGAGGATCCTGAGACACTTCTAGCCAATGAGTAAATAATGATGAACAATTGAAAATTTCAAATTGAAATACAGCAATAATTGTTCAGGGCACATTGTTCTATCTGGGACTAATTGGACAACAAGGCAAATTGCTCTGCCAGTTTGGACCTGTCTTGTTATTTAAAGGCTGTTCAGACCAAAAATTACTCATTTGTAATCTTTGTGCCTGAAAGTGTGTTATATTCCACTACACACTGCTTTACTACTAAGTCAAAAGTGCTGACTTTCAAATGAGGCACCAATCCAAGTATGCCCTATGGCACTATTTCAAATCAGAGCAGGAAATTTCGCCTTGATGTCCTGGCCAATATTTATCTCTCAATCAAGGTTGCTAAAAAAAAAAGGAAATTGATGGGGTTATTTAGCGCAGCTGCTGTTTGCGGGATCTTGCTTTGCTTGGGTTGTCCCCATTGGCAGCAGTGACTACACTTCAAAAAGTATGTCACTGGCTGTAGGGGGCCATGGGACACCCTCAGATTGTGAAAGACACTACAGAAATGCAAGCCTTTTAACGCAAGCATCAGCTGGCTTCAAACAGCTGGGTTAAAGCTTTTGTGGCAGCAGATTGGGTAACTTGCTGTGACAGAACTGAATGGCCACAAGTATAGGCTGTGCAGAGATTGGACACGTAGAATTAATTAATCAGTGCGGGATGGAGAGGTGGGGAGGGGAGTGGGAACCAACAATCTCCGTTAATCTTTTTGAAACTGGGGTTGATTGAATCTGCTGCAATGTCCTGAGACAGACTAATGTCTGCTCTTTGCTGCTCTGTGTTACCTGGGCTCTGATATAATAATCCCATTTTGAATAAACTAATCCCATTCTGAATAAATTTGCTAGTAATAAAACCCTATCATTAATTTAATTTATGAAGGATGTTATTTAAGTTGGTCCTCCTCAGGGTCAAGACTAAATCAGCAAGCTAACAGGTATTGGGTCTGACATTCAGGCTGGTTAGCCTGTTGATTTGTTTATTCCTGTTAGGTTTCACATTACTATTTACAACGATTAGCTGTTTAAATTTTTGTTTCTAATTATCTGGAACGGTTTCATGTGTTGTTTATTTGTTGGTACCTGTTCAGCTATTTTTCTCCCTAGCATCCCTTGCAGGTACTTGTTATGGAATAAGTAAAACTGCAACCTATTTGCCAGAATATTGAAGATTAAGGGGTGATGTAGTTGAGATCTTTAAGGCAATAAAATGATTTGATATGACAGATTGAGAAAAACATTTGTTTATGTTGGGGTAATCTTAAACAAGTAGGGATAGCATTAAAATTAATCCTAGACCCTTGGGGGATCCTTCCAGGAAGCACTTCCTCACATAAAGGGTTGTGGAAATCTGGAGCTCTTCCCCCTCAAGTGGTGGCATAGTGGTAATGTCACTGGACCAGAGATCCCAAACTAATCCTCTGGGGACATAGATTCAAATCCCACTATGCCAGCTGATGGAATTTGAATTCAATGAATAAATCTGGGATTGAAAGCTAGCCTCAGTAATGGTAACCATGAAACTATCATCAATCATTGTAAAAACCCACCTGGTTCACTAATGTCCTTTAGGGAAGGAAATCTGCCGTCCTTACCTGGCCTGGCCTACATGTGACTCCAGACCCACAGCAATGTGGTTAACTTCCCTCTGAAATAGCCTAGCAAGGGCAATTAGGGGTAGTCAACCAATGCTGGCCTTGCCAGTGACACCCACACCCCATGAAAGATTTTTTTTAAATATGCTGAGGGTGGAGTTCAATTGAAAATTTCAAAACTGAGACTAAAGATATTTGTAAGGCAAGGGACTGTGGGTTAATGAACCAAGGCAGGTAGATGGAGTTAAGATACAGATCAGCCATGATGTAATTGAAGGGTGGAACAGCCTGGATGGGCTGAATGGCCTCCGCCTGTTCTTATATTCCATTATCAAGATTGATTAACTGTTTTTTTCTCTGGAAACACAGCAGAGATAAACAGAAGCGGTCCCTATTAGACTGAACGTCTTGGTCCAGTGACATCCCCGTTGAAAAAAAACCTATATCTCAGCTTTGGACATTTTTAATTCACCTCCAGCCTCAACAACCGTTTAGGGGAGAGAGTTTCAGATTTCCACTTTGTGTGAGAAAGTGATTGCCTTCTCAATATTGTGATCAAACTACATTGGCCTAATGTTGGGGCACCTGATGCATTGAGGGATGGTTCTTCTCCTGTACCAGCTGGTTGCTATGGAGGAAGGACAAGGCAGACAACGCACCTTTGCCCAAAACATGACCTACAGATTCAGCTGGCACAGGCCCAATGGGCCAAATGGCCTAATTCTGTGATGTACCATTTTATAATTCTATGAATGGTCTGGATAAAGGAGTTTTATGATTGAGATGCTCCATAAATTTATTGTTTAGCAATAATTGTTTATGGTGAATGAAATCAGTATGTTTTACATTGAAACGTGAAGTTTGTTCGAAAGGAACTAAAATTACATATTGATTGTATTTAAATAGGTTTTAAGTATGAATATGCATGAAATAAATTTCCTGGAACCTTTTGATTCTAGAACCACTCTATTTTGTTTGTGCTCAGGCTTTTACCTGTGCACGCAGTTCTATACTTTGTTCACGTGGCTTTCAAGGGACTGTGCGCCAATCCAAGCAGCCTATTGTTGGAGTTCCATGTGGTGATACCACGGTTTGCACATTCCTCAGACACCATGTCCCCACAATCAGGCATATATGATAGATGACCCTCTGGTTTGTCAGGCCAGTCACATGTAATTGTGAATGCCTTGTACACCAGTCACTCCTTGACCACCCAAAGCCCTGTAAATGGGAGAGGTAACAAAATTAGATTAAGAAAAAATAACATGTCAAGAAGGGAAAAATAAACCTGGAAAACTCCACTCTGATTTATTAAGGCAATTGAAAAGAGTCCAGGAGATCACATTGACCTTGACTATATCTCTTCCATCTCGTGGACCTATTGCCCAATCTTAAAACCTCCTTTTTGATGTTAGTGTTGGTCCTTTCCCCTTACATCTCCTAATTCACGATTAATGCCCATTCCATCCTTGTGATGTCTCATTGCCTCAAAGATACAGGCTGCTGTTGTTTAGGATTAGAAGCCATTTTGTTACAGTGAATCAGCTGAGACCAGAGTGGAGGGATCAGGGGCGCGAGTTCAGAGAGGAGGGATTGAAGCAGGGAGGATCAGAGCGGAGGGATTGGAAGGAAGATATTGAAATGGAGAATCCATTTGACACAATACCAGGTGAGAATGTAAGTTGTGAGGAGGATGCAAGGAGGCTTCAAGGGATTTTGACAGGCTAATTCAATGGACAAGAACATGGCAGATGGAATTTTATAGTGAATAAGACCAAATTTATTCACTTTGGTTAAAAAAAATCAGGAAGGCATAGTATTTCTTAAGTGGTGAGAGATCAGGAAGTGTTGATGTCTAAAGGGACATGGGTGCCCTTGTTCAAGTGTCTCTGAAAACTAGCATGCAGGGGAAGGCAAATGGTATGTTGGCCTCCATTGCAAGGGATTTGAATACAGGAGTAAAGATGTCTTGCTATATTTGTATAGAGCCTTAGTGAGACTGCACTTGAAGCATTGTTTACAGTTTTTGTCTCCTGACCTTGCCATAGAAGGGTGTAACGAAGGTTCACCAGACTAATCCCTGGGATAGAAGGGTTACCCTATGAAGAGAGATTAAGGAAGCTGGGCCTGTATTCTCTGTAGTTTCAAAGAATGAGAGATGATCTCACTGAAACTTACAAAATTCTTATGGGACGTGACAAGGTAGATGTGGATAGGATGTTTCTCCTGGCTGGTGAGTCTAGAACCAGGGACACAGTCTCAGATTAAGGGGAAGAGCATTTAAGCCTGAAATGAAGAGGAATTTCTTCACTCTGAGGGTGGTGAGTCTTTGGAATCCTGTATCAGAGAGGGCTCTGGAAGTTCAGTCATTGAGTATGTTCAAAACAGAAATCAACATATTTCTGGAGACTAATGAAATCAAGAGATATGGGGATAGTAAAGAAAAATGGCATAGAGGTAGATGATCTGATTGAATGGCGGAGCAAGCTCAAGGGGCTGAATGGCCTACTCCTGCTCCTATGTTCCTATCTGAGAGCATGGATTAAAGGAAAGGGCTCATAGGGGAGGGATTTGGAAAGAGGCATCAAAGGGAAAGGGTCAAAGAGACTGGATCTGAAGAAAGGGATCGCAGGAAGAGGAATTGGAGGAAAGGGGATGGAGGAGAAAGGGGTAGAGCAAAGGAATCAGACAAAAGATGTTGAAGGAGAAGGGATAGGCGGAGTAGGATTGGGGGAGGATTTGGAGCAGGAGGTTGAGAAGGGAATGGTCAGAGAGGAGTGATCAGAGCAAAAGAATGGGGTTTGGGGATCAGAGGAGAGGAATCAGAGAGGTGGAGCCGAGCGATAGGATCAATGCAGAGCAGTCAAAAAAGAAGCATTGAAGGGAAAAGATGAGAGTGGAGGGGGTGATAGATAAAGGATGGGAGCAGAGGGATCAGTGGAATTAGAAGAGAAGGATTGGAGTAGAGGAGTTGGAGCAAAAGAAAGGGATGGGTGAGGAAGAATTGGAGCAAAACGCACGGAGACTGAAGAATTGGGGGACAAGGATCAGAAAAGGATGAATTGAGAGTTTAATGCAGAGATTAAAGGGAAGAGATGGTAATTGGCAATGGACCCAGCTATTCACACATGTGTGTGTGCATACTTGTGTGCGTGTGTGTGACTCAGTATGAGCTCCCATACAAGTCAACAGGAATAATTAACTCAATCAAGCATCACTCAGCTTATGTATCTCTGAGTCAGTCCTGTACATGTACAACAAACAGCAAGAACAATTGGCATTTATTGAGTGAATTTAATGTAGAAAAATTTCCCATGAAGATATTTCCATCCTGATCTCTGCCATCTAGTTACTCACATCTGATTCCACTAGTCTGATCCTTCGGTTCTGTTCCTTTCCCTGCGAGGAAACTGATCAGCTTCTTCAATCAGCTTCAATGGAACTGAAAGATGCCTCTTACTATCATAGAACCATAGACTGATACAGCACGGAAGAGGCCATTTGCTCCATCCTGAGCCTGCTCTTTAGTAGAGCTATCCAATTATTCTCACACATTCTGCCTCTTCCCCATAGCCCTTCAAAATTTATCTCTTCAAGGATGTAACCATTTTCCCCTGCAAGTTCATATTGAATCTGTTTCCGTTCCTCTTTCAAGCTGTGCTAGATTATAACAATTCACTGTATAAAAATGCTTCCTCATGTCTCCTTGGTTCTTTTGCAGTTATCTTAAGCCTGGGCCCTCTGTTTATTGGCCTGCCCACCCATAAAGATAGTTCCTCTTACTTTGCTCTATCAATTTAGATTTGATGACATAAATCCCATGGTCTGCACGAGGTGCCACTGTGCTGAAAATATCACATGTTCCTACCCATGTTGCTCAACAAAAGCAAAATTAGTCCAAAGGGTATTGCCCTAAAAGCATATCCTTTTAACTTAGCGCCATTTTCATTTTGCTGATTGAATTATCAAAAGTCCCTAAAACACCCTAAGGTCACAAGATGAGGAAGTTCACTGGGATCCTTGTTAGAGCAAAAGAGCACAATAAGTAGGAGCTGGAGTAGGCTATTTGGCCCCTTGAGCCTACTCCGCCATTCAATGAGATTGTGACACTAGTGAGACCCCATCTGGAGCACTGTGTACAGTTTTGGTCTCCTTATTTAAGTAAGGGTGTAAATGTGTTAGAAACAGTTCAGAGAAGGTTTACAAGACTCATGCCCAGAATGGGCGAATCACCTCATGAGGAAAGGGTGGACAGGCTAGGCTTATATCCACCAGAGTTTAGAAGAGTAAGAGGTGACTTGATTGAAACATATGATTTGATAGGGTGGATGTGCAGAGGATAATTCTTCCTGTGGGAGAATCAAGAACTAGGGGATCACTGTTTAAAAATAAGGGGTCGCCCACTTAAGACCGAGATGAGGAGAATTTTTTTCTCTCAGAGGGTCAAGAGTCATATGAACATACATACGAAAATACGAATTAGGGACAGGAGTAGGCCACTTGACCCCTCAGGCCTACTTCGCCACTCAATAAGATCATGGCTGATCTGAATGTAACCTCAACCCCACATTCCTGCCTACCCCTGATAACCTTTCACCCCCTTGTTAATCAACAATCTATCCAGCCCTGCCTTAAAAATATTCAAAGACTCTGCTTCCACCGCCTTTTCAGGAAGAGAGTTCCAAAGACTCACAACCCTCTGAGAGAAAGCATTTCTCCTCATCCCTGTCTTAAATGAGCAACCACTTATTTTGAAATAGTGACCCTTAATTCTAGATTCTCCCACAAGAGGAAACATCCTCTCCACCTCAATCCTGTCAAGACCCCTCAGGATCTTAAAGGTTTCAATTAAGTCGCCTCGTTTCAATTAAGTCGCCCCTTACTCTTCTGAATTCCAGTGGACACAAACCTAACCTGTCCAACCTTTCCTCATAAGACAGCCCACCTATTCCTGGTATTAACCTAGTAAACCTTCTCTGAACTGCTTCTAACACATTTACATATTTCTTTAAGGAAGGAGACCAGTATTGTGCACAATACTCCAGATGTGGTCTCATCAATGCCCTGTACAACTGAAGCATAACCTCCCTACTTTTGTATTCAATTCCCCTCACAATAAATGATAACATTCTATTAGCTTTCCTAATTAACTGCTGTATCTGCATACTAGCCTTTTGTGATTCATGCATTAGGATACTCAAATCCCTCTGAATCTCAGAGCTCTGCAATCTCTGACCAATTAGATAATAAGCTTTTTTTTTTATTCTTTCTGCCAAAATGAAGGATTTCACATTTTCCCACATTATACTCCATTTCCCAGAGCTTTGCACACTTACTTAACCTATCTATGTCACTTTGTAGCCTCCTTATGTCCTCTTTACAATTTACTTTCGTACCTATCTTTGTGTCATCAGCAAATTTAGCCACCATTCCTTCAGTCCCTTCATCCAAGTCATTTCTATAAATTGTGAAAAGTTGAGGCCCCAGCACTGATCCCTGTGGCACATCATTTGTCACATCCTACCACCCAGAAAAAGACCCATTTATGCCAACTCTCTGCTTCCTGTTTGCTAACCAATCTTCTATCCATGCCAATATGTTACCCCCTACACCATGAGCTTTTATTTTCTGCAATAACCTTTGATGTGGCACCTTATCAAATGTCTTCTGGAAATATAATTACAGCACATCCACCAGTTCCCCTTTGTCTACAGCACATATGATTCCTTCAAAGAGTTCCAATAAATTGGTTCAACATGATTTCCCCAGCACAAAACCATGTTGACTCTGCCTGATTGCCTTAAATTTTTTCTAAGTGCCCTGCTATAACAACTTTAATAAAAGCTTCTAACATTTCTGTCATTGTGCTTACTACTGGTGTTAAGCTAACTGGCCAGCAATTCCCACTTTCTCTCTACCCCCTTTCTTAAATAGACAAGTTATGTTTGCTACCTTCCAATCCTTGGGAACTGCTCTAAAATCTAAGGACTTCTGGAAGGTCAAAAGTAATCCATCCAATATCTCTTCATCGATTTTAAAATCCTGCGATAAGTTATGAAGAGAGGTTGGATAGACTTGGGTTGTTTTGTTGGAGCAGAGGAAACTGAGGGGCGACCTGATCGAGGTGTACAAGATTATGAGGGGCATGGACTGGGTGGATAGGGAGCAGCTGTTCCCCTTAATTGAAGGGTCAGTCACGAGGGGACAAAAGTGCAAGGTGAGGGGCAGGAGGTTTAGGGGGGAATGTGGGGAAAAACCTATTCACCCAGGGGGTGGTGACAGTCTGGAATGCGCTGCCTGGGAGGGTGGTGGAGGTGGGTTGTCTCACATCCTTTAAAAAGTGCCTGGATGAGCATTTGGCATGTCATAACATTCACGGCTATGGG
This sequence comes from Cetorhinus maximus, assembly GCF_964194155.1. Lineage (NCBI taxonomy): Eukaryota > Metazoa > Chordata > Chondrichthyes > Lamniformes > Cetorhinidae > Cetorhinus > Cetorhinus maximus. The sequence continues at coordinate 7,062,556 of NC_135899.1, forward strand.
CCAAGTGCTGGTGAATGGGATTAGGTAGGTAGGTCAGGTGTTTCTCACGTGTTGGTGCAGACTTGATGGGCCGAAGGGCCTCTTCTGTACTGTGTGATTCTATGATTCTGTGATATGGGCTATTTGTCACCACTTAATCCCATTAATTTCTCCACTCTATTTCTTTACTTATTCTAATTTTTTTTAAGTTCCTCATTCTCACGGATGCAAACTATTAATGTTCGTGCTGTTTCCTCGTTCCCCATTATAGTTTCAGCTGTCACTGCTCCTAACATGCCCATATTTTTTCTCCCTAATCCCTTCCTCTTTATGTGGCAATAAAGTTACAACTTATTTTTATATCTCTTAATAGTTCACACTTGCCCTCTCTTTCCTTATCAATTCCTTCATCTGCTTTGCTGAATTCTAAAATCCTGTCAATCCTCGGGGTTTTTATTTTGGCAACATTATCAACTCTTCCTTTGATTCAATGCTATCTTTCACTTCTCTTGTTAGCCACAGCTGGACCACTTTCTCCATGTGTTTCTTGTGCCTTAAAGGAATGCACATTTATTGCAAATTATGCATTCATTCTTTAAATGCTAACCATTGCTTGACTACTGCCATATTTTTTAAGGTAGCTCCCCCAATCAACCTTAGCCAACTTTCCCCTCATACCTACGCAGTTCACTTTGTTTAGATAAGAACATACTTTGGGGCTTAACTAAACTGCTTTCAGACCCAATATAAAATGTTAACATATTCTGGTCACTCTTCCCCAGAAGCCCCTTTATTACAATGATATTAATAAATTCTTTCTCGTTGCACAATACTGAGACCAAAATAGCCTGTTTCCGGGTTGGTTCCTTGACACGCTTATCTCGAAGGCTCATTTTTATCCAGCCCATGATCTCATCTTCAACATCATTGCTGCAAATTTGGTTTACCTGATCAATGTTTTGATTTGAGTCCTCTATGATTACTATATTACTTTGCTACATGTAAATCTAATTTTCTGCCCTACACTAGAAATAACTTCTATCAAAGTTTTCTGCTTCTTCTTGTTTCCTCTCTCCACCCAAACTGATTTTATTTCTTGATTTTCTGAGTGTCACCAATGTATAATGACAATATCAATTTTAAAGACAACTGTTTTAAAGGTACATTTTGCTTTCAAACCTTTAAATTGAGTTTCAAAGCACCTTACAAAATGGAGATATGGACAAACATCTTGGCACCTTCCTGTGTTTGTTCAGACCTTATCAGACTCTTGCTATTTCCTGAACTGGTCACAGAGTCATGAAAATGCAAGACTCCTCCAAGGCTGTCTATAGAATCTTCTAAAGGTGTGAAGACTCCTTGGCTTCTGAGAGATCAGGAAACAGGAAGGGGCTTCAAAGGATCTCAACACAATGAACTTCTTTGCCTGATGGGACAAGGGCTTATTTTGAAATTAACAAAGCCATCTTGTTTTGGTTGCGGTAAAGACAGGCTGTGAAAGCCATGTGTGCAGGAATCTCAGGAAGAACTCTATGAGACATCATCAGAGAGGGTTCTTGGCCAAAGGAGAACAAAATGAAGATTTCCTAGATTCTTTTCAGCAGAGCAACAGCTTAAGTGCCGTAACTGCAAAACTAGTGAGGAACAAAAAATCTTTTCTCTCTCTCTCCCAAAACCTGCTTAACCTGCTGAGGCAAGCACCAACTACTCGACTACAGAAGCCATTGCAGCTGCTGAACACAACTCTTTAACTTCAACACTTCACTCCAGACAACCAACACTTCAACTACAAGCTATGGGCCCACAACTACATCTTAAAGGACTGAACTGAATTTCATCTTTATAAATATCTTTTATCCTTATATGCATTTAATCTTTGTATGTATTCAGTTAGTAACTTACTTTTACTTAAGTAACTTACAGCAGTAGTTTTGTAATAAATAAACCGTTATCTTGTTTAAGACTAAAACTTTGTTGCTGGTTATTTTTCATCTGAATCACTTGCAAAATTTATAAGTGGGGGCTACATGCACACACACACAAATTCTTAGCTCACAGAATCACAGAAGTTTTACAGCGCAGAAGGAGGACATTCGGCCCATCATCCCTGCACTGACTGTCCAAATGAGCATTTCACCTAGTGTCATTCTCCAGCCTTCATCCCATAACGCTGCACATTCTTTCTTTTCAAATAGCAGTCTAATTCCTTCTTCAATGCCTCAGTTGAACCTGCCTCCACCACACTCTCAGGCAGAGCATTCCAGACCCTAGCCACTCGCCATGTGAAAAGGTTTTTCCTCATATTGCTTTTGCTTCTTTCACCAATTACCTTAGATCTGCGCCCTCTTGTTCTTAAGCCGACCACCAATGGGAACAATTTCTCCCTATCTACTCTGTCAAGGTCCCATATGATAATGCTTCTTTCAAATCTCCTCTCAGCCTTCTTTTCTCCAAGGAAAAGAGTCCTAACTTCTTCAATCTATCTTCATAACTGAAGTTTTTCCTCTCTGGAATAGTTCTTGTAAACCTCTTCTGCACTCTCTCCAATGTGTTCACATCCGCCCTAAAATGCAGCGCCCAGAACTGTACACAGTACTCCAGCTGAGATCTAACCAGTATCTTATGCAAGCTCAACATAATCTCCTTTTTCTTGTACTCTAGTCCCCTATTAATAAAGCCCAGGATACTGTATGCTGTATTAGCCACACTGTCAATCTGTCCTGCCACCTTTAATGGCTTATGCACATATACGTTCAGGCCCCTCTGCTCCTGCAGCCCCTTTAGAGCTGAACTCTTTATTTTACACTGTTTCTCCATGTTCTTCCTACCAAAATATATCACCTCAGATTTCTCTGCATTGAACTTCATCTGCCACCTACCTGCCCACTCCACCAACTTGTCTATGTCCTTTTGAAGTTCTACACTCTCCTCCTCACAGTTTACAATGCTTCCAAGTTTTGTATCATCCACAAATTTTGACATTGCTCTCTGTACACCAATGCCTAGATCATTAATATATTTCAGGAAAAGAAAGGGTCAGAATACTGATCCCTGGAGAACTCCACTATAAACCATCCCCCAGGCAGAGAAACATCCATTAGCCACTACTCTCTATTTCCTGTGACTCATCACGGGCCACTTTGAGGAAACGCCCTTTATGTGTTTATGACATTGAGCTAAGATTATCGGGGCTACTGCCTCCCTATTTTCCATTTTGTCTTTCTTATCCTTAAATATCCTGGATTATTCAGTTCCCAACTTTGGTTACCTTGCAACTACACCTTCATACTGGCTATTATCTCAAACTTTTTAATTTCTACCTGCACTAATAATTCATTTAATTTCTTGCGAATACTTCATCAATGCAGGTATTGTACCTTTTGCTTTGATGTTTTCTACTATGCAAAACAGAGGGGGGAAAAAAAATGAATCACATAGTGCCTTTCATGACTTCAGGACTTCCCAAAGCACTTCGAGCAAATGGGTTAATATTGAAGCACAGTCACTGTGGCAGATATGTTGCGCACAGCCAGGAAAACAATGCTATAAATCATCAGATGAACCATTTTAATTGATGTTGGCCGAGGGATAAATGTTGACTTATCCTTTCTCCAATTCCCAATCATCTATTCCACTTTCACTTTCCCAATCATCTGGTCCCCTTTCCTAGATTCCTGATCATTTGATTCTCTCCCTCAGATTCCCAATATACTGATTCCCCTCTCTCAGATTCCCAATCTGATAATCCTGGACACATACAAACATACGAATTAGGAGCAAGGGTAGGCCACTCATGCCCTCGAGCCTGCTCCACCGTTCAATAAGATAATTGTTGATCTGAATGTAACCTCAACCCACATTCCTGCCTACCCCCGATAACCTTTGACCCCCTTGTTAATCAAGGATCTAGCTAGCTCTGCCTTAAAAATATTCAAATACTCTTCTTCCACCACCTTTTGAGGAAGAAGGTTCCAAAGACTCACTAACCTCAGAGAAAAAATTTCTCCTTATCTCTATCTTAAATGAGCGACCCCTTATTTTTAAAAAGTGACCCCTAGTTCTAGATTCTTCCACAAGAGGAAACATCCTCTCCACATATCCACCCTGTCAAGACCCCTCAGGATCTTAAAGAGTTCAATCAAATTGCCTCTTACTCTTCTAAATTCCAGTGGATACAAGCCTAAACTGTCCAACCTTTCCTCATAAGACAACCCGCCCATTCCTGGTATTAGTCTATAAACCTTCTCTGAACTGCTTCTAATGCATTTACATCTTTCCTTAAATAAGGAGACCAGTACTGTACAGACTACTCCAGATGTGGTCTCACCAGTGCCCTGGATAACTGAAACATAACCTTCCTACTTTTGAAATCAAATCCCATCACAATAAATAACATTCTGTTAACTTTCCTAATTACCTGCTGTAGCTTCACACTAGCCTTTTGTGATTTCATGCACTGGGACGCCCAGATCCCTCTGAAGCTCAGAGCTCTGCAATCTCTCGCCATCTGAATCATCAGCTGTAAACGTGTAAAATTTCCTCCCTCGCCTAGAGCCATTTCTCATGAAAAGCTCTAAAAGCAGATCAATGTGTGGTAATCAGAAAGAAACATTTCATTCTTTTAAAATATGTTTATTAATTTACATCCATGAGCTCAGCAGTAAATAACTTAAATAATAAATAATATAAATACATCAATTAATAAATAAGTTTAAATAATAACTTAAATCAAACTGGAACATCCTAAACTTTGAAATAATTTTGCCACTTAAAAATATCTTTAAAACAGATGTCACAGTTTTACATCAAACACAGATTTTAGTCAATGAACCACAATTAATATTCAACAGTGCAACATTCTGGATAGAAAATCTCTCAGTGTGCTGAACCCATTAGGTTTCTTGCTGAGATTACTGCCTGTTCCCCAGCCTGAAGAGTGACCAGTGGAGGCTACAAGACACTAAGAGAATGTGACTTCTCCATGGGAACTACTTGGGAAAGAATCCCACCAATTAACCTTAGATCAGAGCAGCACATATTCCAACAAACAATGACCATGAATTAAACAGAAAGTAAACATTCCCTCAAAATTATTCACCATCATGCATTTTTTGGGGTTATTTTCATAGTGTTTGTAGAATATTCTTTCCCGTTTTAAATTGGTTTAACTGTCAATCATGTAGTAGAAAGGGAACATCCCATAAAAAGCTGACCAATCGCATGGTAGAGGTGGAAGGCCAATTGGCTGCTGGGAGCTGGGCTGGCTTCATCACCCAACAGAAAGTTCAGACTTTGCAGCAGCATCGTCACTGAACTTTCACAAAGGTATCAGAGATATTATAACACAAATAGATGGTAAGGCATATACCATACTCATCAAAGACCAATCACTGGCCCCACAGGCTAACCAGTCTGAATATCAGACCTGAGCTAGTTAGCTCTTGGAATTGGCTAATTACTCTCTCCCGGAGCAGCACCTGTTTAAGTAACATGAACAATATTAAGCACGATTCAAATACAAAATAAATTAAAGAACCAGTTGCTCATAGAGTTAACTTAAATGACAAACTCAGCTTACTTAGAACACAATTATTGAAAACTCTCAAGTTACATGTTTACGACACAATTCATCAAATTCAACATGAAGAACCCTGCACAGCAGTGATTCACCTACACCTGTTCCCAGTGTTAAAGGCATGTGGGAGAACAGGAACATCATAGGGACAGGTGGAGGTCATTCAGCCCCTCTAGCCCATTCTGCCAGATGAATTCAAAAGTAACTCATCTGATCAGCAACACTCTGTACTGTGCATGATTCTGGAGTGACTGTACTGAAAACTCAGTGTGATAACCCACTGCAGTACCCAATCTTAAAGCCCCAATATGCTTGATAATTTTTGTCTCTGCAAGTCTTTAAATAAAATGAAAGAGAATTGAATCTCCCTGTCCAATCAGTGCCGGGTAGGACAATGTGCCCTGAACAGTTTTTGCTGTATTTCAATTTGAAATTCTTGTTCAGTCATCATTAATTATTAGAGGTGACTCAAAATCTTCACATAGCAAACATTCCAAAGAAACTCTTTCCTTGGGCAGTGTCGACGTATCGCACCATCTCCTCGTTAACCCTGGAGAAGATCTGATCTCCCTCCTCAAACTCGAATATGGCTCCCTGGTAGGAGGTTTTGTACCAGGGCTCTCCATGTTGGCGGTAATGGCAGGCGGACTTGGTGGCCTTCAGTAACAAGGCTTCCTCTGGATAACTCGGTGACAGCTTGGTGAGCTCATGGCTCAGATAGATGGCCTTGTCCTGACAGCTGCTGTAATGGAAGACCACCTGGGTGTAAACAAAGTACTGACCAGGGGTCTTGATGACAAGATGGTTGTCCCTGAACTCCACACCCTCAGTGAAGGTGGAGTCCACCTCATTCTGCCAAATTACCTTCTTTTCTCTGCTGATTGGCGAAGCTGTGAGGAGAAAGGAGAAACAGCATAAGGATGGAATAAGGACAAAGAGACAGCATGAATTTATATGGCACCATTCACAACCTCATCAAACAATTAACTAATACACAGCACAATTTTTTTCTTTGTTGGGATGTGGATATCACTGGCAAGGTCAGCATTTGTTGCCCATCCCCAATTGCCTTTAAACAGAGTGGCTTGCTAGGCCATTTTGTAGGGTAGTTAATTATCATCCATGTTGCTCTCAATCTGGAGTCAGATATAGGCCAGGCTGGATAAGGACAGCAGGCTTCCTTCCCTAAAGGACATTAGTGAACCATGGGTTCAATGTTAGTTTCATGGTCATCTAGCTTTATATTCCCAATTTACTAATTGAGTTTTAACTCCACCAGGTATCATGGTGGGATTTGAACCCATCTCCCCAGAGCATCAGCCTGGGCCTCCAGATTACTAGCTCAGTGACATTACCAGTGTGCCACCATCTCCTCAATTAGTATTGTGGTATTGAAGGAATTGGGGCACCCAATTTGTGCACAGCAAGCTCCCACAAATTACAATGTGATAACAACCGGATCAGCTGTTTTGCAGTTATGTTGGGTGAGGGATACATATTGGTCAGGACACCAGGAGGTCTCTCCTGCTCTTCTCCAATTAGGGGTGTAAGTATTTGTGTTCACAGATGTTAAATATTAAACAGCACACGTAGGCCAAGGTAGGTAAGGATGGCAAATTTTCCTCCCATTGGTCGCTGAAGGAAACATTGCTAAATGTTCAGAAATCTGCACTGAGGTAGCTGATCTTGGCCAGGCAGTGAATAGATGGGATACAACTGGCCAGAGCATCCAGGGTGAGCCAGAATCCAGTTCAGGCAGGATTATGCTCTGCATTGCTATTTAGTGAACTCAGTGCCTGGTGGAATCCACAAGTCAGAACAAGACTAAGTTTGGATTTAATCCCTAGTGCAATTGTAAAGCCCACCACCACTCCCAGGCACAGCTCACACACCAAGGATAATCACTTCAGTGAAGCGCTGAGGTCTCCTATCACCCAAGGATTTATAAGAAGGATTTGGCAATCATGTCTGTGCTCTATCTTTGTTAAGACTATCCAATTAATCCCACTTGCCCTTTTCTTTCCCCAGAACCCTATAATTCCCCGCTGTGCCACAGTAGCAGTGGCTACAGGCAGGACATGGGGTTATTAATGAGGTTGAGAATAGTTCTGTACCTGTCAGGTGAGCTGCGATTCTTCCCCTCGGGTCATTTCCCACCTGCTTCATGAGACGAGGCAAATCTGGAAATGGAAATGACGGATTCTCAGTCATTATTGAAACACACACACAGACTGAAAACGGACTTACATCGAGAGAGAAAAGAAAGAGACAGAGACGGGGACAAGGAGAGAGTGTTAAGCAGATTACTAGACAGATTGCCATTGACTGAGACAGAGAGAGAGATTGTGAAAATGATTGACAGAGAGCTAAAGAGAGAAATTGACAAGGAGAGAAACGGAGTGATATTGTTAGAGAAATAGGCTGATAGAAATATTGTTAGAGAGATTGATATAGCGAGAGATTGACATAGAGGTAAAGAGAGAGAAAACAAATTGGAGATAGAGCACTCACCACTGCTTTGAGGCGTTGTTGCCAGGGGCGAATAAATAGTCTCAGTTTTCAGTCTTAATTCCTGGAGAAATTAAACAAAGAAAGAGATGAAAGTGTGAAATTCACCCAGAATCTCCATGAGATTTAACAGGACCATGTGTACAAAAGCTCAGCGAAGATCCACATGCGCACTCTGGGGCATTCAGACTCTGATTCTCAGATTCAAGATTGAAAGCAGATCGTTTATCAGAGAGGGGGCTGCTATTAACTAGCTCGCTGGGCTAAAGCTGCATAATGTACAGGATTTAATTTTAAACGTCTGCCGCTGTCCAATACAGGGCTGCTGAGAGACGGCAGCAAAAGCTAGCCCCTTGGATGAAGTGACTGAACACCGTTTACCGCTTTACTGCAAGGAGGTGGAAACCCACACTGAAACAACCACAGCTTTAGAGCGCACTTAAAGCAGACTCCCTGAGGAATGCAGAAAACCAGAGAAAGATGGAACTTGATCACTGTTCTCCAGAGAAAGTCACTCACCTGCTTTGAAGGGAGAACTCCGAACTGACAGAGTGCGAGGTAGGAAGACACAGCCAACAAGCCGAGCACAGCCACCGCACACAGGGACGGCCAGAAACAGCTTCTCTTCGGCTCCGACTGCCTGACGACAAATACTGCTCCACTCTCAAGGTCCAGCGACTTGTTCTCGGCGCTCATGGTGTCAGATGTGAGTCGGAGTTTTTGCAAGTACCAGGTATGTGTGTGTGAGTGATCCAGCTGTCCTCTCTCACTCTGAGCCAGTGCTTTGTGACTTCTGCAGCTCCACAGCAGCTCAATATAAAGAGCAGGGCCTCTCACTGGTAACGGTGATGTCACGGAATGGGGAATGCCCAGGCGAAAGCAGCAGCGTTTGGAAACTGCCATACTCCTGATCCGAATGTAACTATGTTGTGATTTGAGGGGGTGATCTGCCCAACTTTCATTCCATGTGTTTCCCAAACCCTGGTGAAACTTGAACAAAACCAAAAGTGGATTCCACAAAATGTCCCAATCTTTAAATTTATCCTAATGTGCCAATGACTGTCATTAACAATGAAAGGGAGAGGATATAGAAAGATATAAACAGAGAACTAAACCAACCGAAGAACTTGCATTTATATAGCACCTGTCTCAACTTCACGGTATCGCAAAGTGCTTCACAGATTGTGGCGTAGTGGTAAAGAACTGGGCTAATTAATCCAACAGACCAAACGAATCTTCCGGGCGACAAGCGTTCGAATCCCGATATGGCGGAATTTGAGTTCAATTAGTAAATCTTGCATTGGACGCTTCTCTCAGTAATGGTGCTATGAACCCATCTCAAGTGAAGTCAACCTGTTGCCCATACCTGGTCTAGCCTGCATGCGATGAAATGTGGTTGACTCTTAAATTGCCCTCTGAAATGGTGTGGCAAGCCACTCAGTTCAATGTTAGAAATATTGGCCTTGCTAGTGACACTCACATCCCATGAAAGGGAGGGGTGGGGAACAATGAAGTTCTTCCTGTTGTGCTTTGGGAAACAGGAAAACCAGTTTACACACAGCAGGATCACACGAACAGAAAGTGAATAAAGAAAATCAGACAAATAAAAGCAAAACACTGCAGATGGTGGAAATTTGAAATAAAAACAGAAAATGCTGGAAAAACTCGATGGGTTTGTAGAGAGGGGGACAGAGTTAATGTTTCGAGTCTGTATGACTTCTTCAGACCTGAATCGTTAACTGTTTCTCTCTCCACAGAAGCTGCCAGATTTGCTGAGTGTTTCCAGCATTTTCTGTTTTTCTTATAAAAGATCAGATAAGGTGATTTTTGTTGAGTGATGTGTATTGGAAAGCACAAAGTTCACAAAGGATGTATTGACCTTGGGGTGTTGTGGACCAGGTTTGCTTGAATTACATCAGGACTTCAAGGGTTAAATCATGAGGAAAGGCTGCATAAACATGGCCATGTGAATAAGAGATTGAGGGAGGTGATCTGTTCAAGGGTTTTAAAATATCAGTGGATCTGATAGAGTCAATTTGCAAAAGCTTTATCCTCTGCTGGGTGATCAGAGGACAAGTGGGCATAAGATTCATATTAGAGCAAGGCTGTTCAGTGGGGATATCAGAGGGCACTTTTTTACACAAAGGGAAGTAGAAATCTTGGACTCAATTCCTCTCCAAAAATTGGTGGTGACTGAGGGACAATTGGGGCTTTCAAGACTGAGATAGATTTTTGTTAGCTATGAATATCAAGGGACATGGGCTGGCGGATGGGTTCAGGCGCAGATTGGCATTGATCTAATTGAATGGTGGAACAGGTTGGGAGGCTGGGGCTGAATGGCCTCCTTTTGTTCATATGTCCTTATGCTCTAAATCATCTTGACCAGGTCATGTTACTCTACATCTAACCTGTGTTACACCTGATCTGGAGTAGGAGTAAGCTGGATTTAACAGTGTCTGAAGGACTTTGCCTACATTTCCCTCGAATTTGGAAAGACATTTCATCCCAACTATGGCCTGATTCACCTCAATGAACTCATTTCCATTGACTGAATCTTCCTCCCACAAAACCAACATTCTTCCATCTGCCTTCTAGAAATAGGCAAGTAAATTATTCATCAGAGCTACTTGGTCATTTTACATGGTAAATATCTATTTCACAGAAAGGAGAGGAGTTAATATGAAGCATAACCCTTTCTAAGAATTCACCTTATGAAGACTCTGGGTGGTATTTTATCTCTGGCATGCCATTTCTGATGGCAGAACCAGAAGTAGGCATCGCTCCTGCTCCCATGTCAGGAGCTGGCTCCCACCCGATTCTAATTGAAATCTAACATGCCAATGGCTGGCCTGGGAGCCGCATGTGATTTCACCGCGGGGGAAACTTTACATTGGTGAAACTTGCCATAGGCTGACGATGCAGCAGAAATGTATGGGCTGTAAGAGAGCCTCCGGGACAAACAGGGAGCCTCTTCCACACAGCCACACCTTTCCTGCTCAACTCCATGTCCATTAACAGAGGCTTATTGCAGGAGCACATGTGGCACGGGGGGGCGCGGTTTTCAAAATTTCAACTGTAAATATTTCACATTACGTTGGTTCCACTTTATTCATGCATGCATCATCATCATTTGTTCAGACAAGCTTAGTCAGAGAGCGAGGTGTACTGGCTTGCCTCACAGTTGGCACGTATTTGATGGTTACAGAGGAGTTAGGGACATTTCTAGTATTGTGGAAGAAACAATGTTGTGTTTTTTTTGTTCCCTCTTTGCTGAATGTTCACGTTAGTGTCAGTGTTGTACTTACCACTCTGTGGGACATGGCTGCACTTGCAGTCTCAGCTGGCCCTCCCTTCTATGCATTGTAAAGGACATTGTCCGAGATCACTCTCAGTGGCGATAATTGAAATGTTGTAGATGGACTCAAAGCCCTGTATGGACTCTGCCAGCCAACACACTGAGATGGACCCACATTTGGACAGTACTGACATCACCTTTTAGGCACCTCATTTATTTCCCTTGACTGACTTATCCCTGCCACCTCCCCACCCACCAAGCTCAGGATGCCAAGCCCCCTCACTTCACTCCTCCAAGCCCCAAGACCACCCTCTATCCTCCCTAGGATCCCTCTTCAACTCCTCCATGCCCCCAACCCCACTCCACAACCCATCCCTCCCTCACCCCTGACTCCGGTGTTGTACAACTCCCGCCCGATTCCGCTTCATGCGGGAATCCAGGACGTGGCAACCACCGCTCAGCATGTGAGCCAAGCCCAGGACAGATTCTTCACACCAGCCTGGGCCTCGCTTCCCTGAAAGGCTGAGGATGTTGGGCTAATTGAAACCTTCAGAACAATGGCTGATGGATTTCTCAAAGGGATCGAGTGTTAAAGAGCAAAGGGCACAGAAATCAAGTTAAAAGTTACGGATCAGCCCAGATCTGATTGGATAGTGAAGTTTCTCCCAGCGGAGCGAGCTTCTCCTGTCCTGATGTTTCTAATCTCTACGAATTAAATGGGCAAAACAATTGGCAAATCAAATTTAAGCGACAGTATGTCTCTTTTCCAAATAGCGCCAAGGGATTTTTCACATGCACCTGAATAGGCATGACCTCTGTTTAATGTTTGATCTGAACTGTTTGGCTTTGGCACTTTGAGTCATAGAGCCATTGGGCAGAATTCCACGGTTGCTTCCTGCTGGATTTGCACAAAATCCATAAATTTCCTCGAGTGCCCCACCCCGCCCCCACCCCGCCCCCCCCGGCCCCCCATTGCCTTCCCACCTGCTCCTTGACCTGCCCCACTAAGGGTGGTCCACCCATCTTTGCCCTAACTGAGGCCCTTAAGGCATCTTGCTTGACCCTCGGGTGGGAAAGGGTGTCGGGCGGAGGGGTGTGCCTCTCTCACGGGCCCCACCAAAGTTTGCCAACCTGCCAGGGGCACCCTCCCTATTTGGCCTTACTATCAAGACCTCCAACCCCTCTCCCCACCACCCCATGGTCTCCACTCCCTTCTCTGCCACAAGACCACCACACGTAGTCCTAGGGCTCTGGCACTTTGACGCTGGGGACTGCTTGTAGTTCCACCAGTGGACAGTGCACCCAGTGTCGCTGCTGGGATCACAGAGATGCTGGCCATTCAGATTGGCTGGAAGCTTCTTGGGGCGGAACCTCCTCCCGAGTGAGGGGCAGAAGACCCTCCTCCAGCCATTCAACACTCCACAGAGTACTAAAAGGCTGTAGGGCTGTCGTGATCGGAGTGGAGGGGAAACTGTTCCATCTGAAAAATCCCGCCTGTAAATTCATTCACTGTGTTGAAGGAGGCATTTCTACCTACCAAGTCCATGCCAACTGTCCATGGAGCAATCCAGTTAGTCCCATTCACTCCCCTATTCCCTGTAGCCCTACAGGATTATTCCCTTCAAATGGCCACCCAATTTCCCTTTGAACTCATTGATTATCTCCACTAGCCTCATAGGCAAGGAGTCCCAGGCCATTACCACTGGCTGCATAAAAAAAACTTGTTCCTCACATTCCCCCTGCATCTCTTGCCCCAAAATCTTAAACCTCTGTCCCCCAGACCTCGTACAATTAATTAATAGGAAACATTTTTCCTTGTCTACCTTATCCAAAGCTGTCATAATCTTTTGCACGTCTATCAAATCTCTCCCCAGTCACTTCTGCTCCGAGGCAAACCCCATCTTCTCTAGCCTACCCTTATAGCTAAAATCCCCAACCCTGGAAGCAGTCTGGTAAATCTCCTCTGCACTACCTCAAGGACCCTCACATCCTTCCTAAAGTGTGGTGAGCTGGAGTGGATGCAACACTCTAGTTGTGACCTAAACAGAGCTTTATAAAGGTTCAGCATAACTTCCCTCCCTTTGTATTCGATGCCACGATTTATGACTTCCAAGATCACAAATATTTCTGATGTTGTAGTGACCTCTCAGGATTGCAAAGCAAACAGCTTATATTTATTTCATGACTTTAATGTGATAAAACATCCCTAAGTCCTTCACAGAGTAATTAAGAGTACCAAACAAAATATGATACCGAGCCACCTAAGGAGATATTAGGGTGGGTTACCTAACCAGGTGTCCCTGTACACTAGAGGGTTGTCTTGGTCACTATGCAATTGGTTACAAAAACAGAATTACCTGGAAAAACTCAGCAGGTCTGGCAGCATCGGTGGAGAAGAAAAGAGTTGACGTTTCGAATCCACATTTCCCTTCAACAGAACTGAGTGTAGTTAGGAGAGGGGTGCAATATAAGCTGGTTTAAGGTGGGGGGCGGGGGGAAAGAAGTTGAGGGTGGGGTGGTTGTAGGGGCAAGCAAGCAGTGATAGGAGCAGATAATCAAAAGGTGTCACAGACAAAAGGATCAAAGAGGTGTTGAAGGTGGTGATATTATCTAAGAAAAGTGCTAATTAAGAATGGATGGCAGGACACTCAAGGTACAGCTCTAGTGGGGGTGGGGTGGAAAGACTGACAAGGTATTAGTTGTAGATTTAAAAATAATGGAAATAGGTGGGAAAAGAAAAATCTATATAAATTATTGAAAAAACAAAAGGTGGGGGAGGGGGAAGAAACGGGGTGGGGATGGGGGGAGGGGGAGTTTAAGATCTAAAGTTGTTGAATTCAATATTCAGCCCGGAAGGCTGTAAAGTGCCTAGTCGGAAGATGAGGTGCTGTTCCTCCAGTTTGCGTTGGGCTTCACTGGAACAGTGCAGCAAGCCAAGGACAGACATGTGGGCAAGAGAGCAGGGTGGAGTGTTAAAATGGCAAGCGACAGGGAGGTTTGGGTCTTTCTTGCGGACAGACTGCAGGTGTTCCGCAAAGCGGTCGCCCAGTTTGCGTTTGGTCTCTCCAATGTAGAGGAGACCGCATTGGGAGCAACGAATGCAGTAGACTAAGTTAGGGGAAATGCAAGTGAAATGCTGCTTCACTTGAAAGGAGTGTTTGGGCCTTTGGACGGTGAGGAGAGAGGAAGTGAAGGGGCAGGTGTTGCATTTTCTGCGTGGGCATGGGAAGGTGCCATAGGTGGGGGTTGAGGAGTAGGGGGTGATGGAGGACTGGACCAGGGTGTCCCGGAGGGAACGATCCCTACGGAAAACTGCCAGAGGGGGTGAAGAGAAGATGTGTTTGGTGGTGGCAGCATGCTGGAGTTGGCGGAAATGGCGGAGGATGATCCTTTGAATGCAGAGGCTGGTGGGGTGATAAGTGAGGACAAGGGGGACCCTATCATGTTTCTGGGAGGGAGGAGAAGGCGTGAGGGCGGATGCACGGGAGATGGGCCGGACACGGTTGAGGGCCCTGTCAACAACCGTGGGTGGAAAACCTCGGTTAAAGAAGAAGGAGGACATGTCAGAGGAACTGTTTTTGAAGGTAGCGTCATCAGAACAGATGCGACGGAGGCGAAGGAACTGAGAGGATGGGATGGGGTCCTTACAGGAAGCGGGGTGTGAGGAGCTGTAGTCGAGGTAGCTGTGGGAGTCAGTAGGCTTGTAATGGATATTGGTGGACAGTCTATCATCAGAAATTGAGACAGAGAGGTCAAGGAAGGGAAGAGAAGTGTCAGAGATGGACAATGTGAAAATGATGGAGGGGTGGAGATTGGAAGCAAAATTAATAAATTTTTCCAGGTCCCGACAAGAGCATGAATCAGCACCGAAGTAATCATTTATGTACCAGAGAAAGAGTTGTGGGAGGGGGCTGGAGTAGGACTGGAACAAGGAATGTTCCACATACCCCATAAAGAGACAGGCAAAGCTGGGGCCCATGCGGGTACCCATAGCCACACCTTTTATTTGGAGGAAGTGAGAGGAGTTAAAGGAGAAATTGGGAGGTCATGATGGAGTTGTATAGAACCTTGGTGAGGCCACAGCTGGAGCACTGTGTGCAGTTCTGGTCGCCACATTATAGGAAGGATGTGATTGCACTGGAGGGGTTGCAGAGGAGATTCACCAAGATGTTGCCTGGGATGAAACATTGAAGTTATGAAGAGAGGTTGGATAGACTTGGGTTGTTTTCGTTGGAGCAGAGAAGACTGAGGGGCGACCTGATCGAGGAGTACAAGATTATGAGGGGCATGGACAGGGTGGATAGGGAGCAGCTGTTCCCCTTAGTTGAAGGATCAGTCACAAGGGGACACAAGTTCAAGGTGAGGGGCAGGAGGTTTAGGGGGGATGTGAGGAAAAACTTTTTTACCCAGAGGGTGGTGACGGTCTGGAATGCGCTGCCTGGGAGGGTGGTGGAGGTGGGTTGTCTCACATCCTTTAAAAAGTACCTGGATGGGCACTTGGCACGTCATAACATTCAAGGCTATGGGGCAAGTGCTGGTGAGTGGGGTTAGGTAGGTAGGTCAGGTGTTTTCACGTGTTGGTGCAGACTCGATGGGCCAAAGCGCCTCTTCTGCACTGTGTGATTCAGTGATTCTGTGATTCTGTGATTCGGTGATTCTGTGATTCGGTGATTCGGTGATTCGGTGATTTGATGATTCTGATTCAGTGGTGTAACCAATTCAGGGTCACAAAGATGGTGATTAACTTTGCACGAGTGGGTCAAGGGAACCTGCCAGAATCGCTTGAGTAAATCTATCTTTGTAATGTAGGATGCTTTACCTACCCTAACTGTGCCGTCTTCTAGCCGGGGTATCGGGTGGGAGTCGGCTCTGGTCACTGCATTAACTTTTCGGTAGTCAACGCAGAACCTTGTGGAGCCATCCGGCTTGGGAATGAGCACAACTGGGGAGCTCCAGCTACTGCTGTTGGGCTCTATTAGTTAGTGCTCCAGCATGCAGTTAACCTCCTCCTGAACTGGGCCAGCTTTCCTGAGCCAAGACAATAGGGATGTTACCTTATTGGAGGGGCCTCTCCCACACCCACAGGTAGGTGGGAGAGGTGGGTGAATAAGTAGTTTCATTCACTCATATCTCTGTGTTGGTTAGCCAGGTGGTCGGAGGTTCAATGTGGGTCCCACCCAAGCCTCCCTCCAATTCATCCCCACTGTTACCCTCATCCTCTGATCGATGGCAATGGGACAGACGGTTAACTGCTTGTCCCCTTCTCGGCTGTGATATTCCTTTATCATGTTGACATGACACAGCTTTTGCTATTTCCCCTAATCTGGGATCTCAGTTAGAGAGTTTACTTCCCTGAGCTTCTTTGCTATTCTGTAAAGTCCACTGAACCGGGCTTTTAAGGGTTCACCTGGTATTGGTAGGAGCACTAACACGTAGTCTCCAGGGTGACAGAGCATGTTTGTCTGCCTGTCTCTTCATAGCTGTATGGGAGATGTTTAAGTGTTCTCGAGCCACAACACAGGTTCTCATGAGTCGCTCCCTGAACACTGTTACATAGTCTGACATGGATACTTCCTCCTTCTGTTCTAAACACCTCTCTCTGATTAGTTCCAGAGGCCCTCGCACTTGGTTCAAACAGAGTAAACTCATTAGGTGAGTCCCTGACAGCGAACAGAAGAAAACCTAGTCCTTTATCCCAGTCATGGAGGTACTTGTGCCCTGACCATTGTTTTTAGGGTCTGGTGGTACCGTTCTAGCGCCCCCTGCAACTGCGGGTAATACGCTGAAGACTTCAACTGGGTCATGCCCAGGTTACCCATGACTTCCTGGAATATTTTGGACATGAAATTTGAGCCCTGATCTGACTGGATCTCGGTGGGCAGACCATACCCGGTAAAGAATTGGGTCAATTCCCCCACCCACTGTTTTAGCAGATATGGTCCTCGGGGGAACAGCCTCTGGGAAGCGGGCAGCCACGCCCATGGTGGTACTTCCTTGCAATCCCCACTTCAGTTGCTAGAAGCCTTGTCCTGAAATACTTCACCTGTTGTGTATTTCCAAGGGGTTTGGGGTGGGTCTGCCTGTGACAGCCATTGTTTTAATATCCAGCACTTTACATTTTAATGTCTCTTCCTCAGACAGTGACAAGTTTTGGTGGGTCATTGAATTATAGCAAATGTCTCTCTCATCACACTCATCTGAGTGTGGTTTGTTTGTTTCTTGCCTTCACCCTGGAAGGTAGCCTTGTATATTTAAGTAGCTTGTCCTACCTCATTTCAAATTGAAAAATTTCAGTTCAATTGAAAGTTGAAAAATCATATTTTCAAAACTAAAAGTGCGTTGCCTTGTGACAGAAGCTACAGAATTAGGGATCCATGATGGTTAATCTTCCCCTTTAAAGGGATCTCTGATGGTTGAACTCCCTCTTTTAAAGGGAGCCCCATTTTTACACTCCCTCTTTAAAGTGGGTCTCTGATTGTTAGACTCTCTCTTTAAAGTGGGTTTCTGGATGGTTAGGCACCTCTTGAAAATTGCGCCTGATGGGTTGATTCCCTCTTTAACGGCTGTCTCAGATGATTATACTTCCTCCTGAAAGAAAATCTCCGATGGTTAGAGATCCCTTTAAAACTGGTCTCTGAAAGCAATGTAGCTAAGGGAGAACCAGTGGATGTAGTGCATTTGGATTTTCAAAAAGGTGCTATAGGAAAGGTTGCTGTAAAAGGTAAGGTCTCTTGGTGTTGAGGGTAATATATTAGAAGCAATAGATAATCAATTAACGGTAAGAAAAACTGAGTAAGAATAAGCAAGTTATTTTCAGGTTGGCAGCATATTATTACTGGGCTGCCACACGGATCAATGCTGAGGCCTCAAATATTTGCAAATGACGTAGGTGAAGGGACTGAGCATAATATATTCAAGTTTGCTGACATTACATAGCTAGGCAGAAAAGTAAAATCCAGAGAGGACACAAAGTGTCTTCAAATAAATAGAGATAGTTTAAGTGCTTAGGCAAGAAGTTGACAGATGGAACATAGAAGTCGGGACATGTGAGGTTATTCACTTTGGATGGGAGAATAGAAAAGTAGTGATGAGAAACTATTCAATGTTGTTGTTCAGAGGGATCTGGATGTCTCTGTACAAGAAATTTAGCATTCTGGTACAAGAAGCTATTCAGAAGACCACACCTGGAGTACTGTGTATAGTTTTGGCCCCTATATCTAAGGAAGGATATCTAAGGAAGGCCTTGGAGGTGATACAATGAATTTTCACTAGTTTGGTTCCCGGGATGAGAGCATTGTCCTTTGAGTGGAGATTGAGTCGAATGGGTCTATGTTCACCAGAGCTTAGAAGAATGAGATGTGATCTCATTGAAAAACATAAGATTCCGAAGGTTATCCAGGAAAGAGACTGAGAGGTGGCGCCTCCCCTTGCTGGGGAGTGTAGATCTTGAAGCCACAGTCACAGAATCAGGGGTTGGCCATTTTGGACAGAAATGAGGAGACATGGTTTCATGCAGAGGGTTGAGGATCTTAGGAATTCTCTGTGCCAGGTGGTTGTGAATGTTCAATCATTGAGGTGGTGATCAAAGCTTTCTCAAGCCTTCAGGGGAATCAAGGGATTATGCGAGTTGGGTGTGAAAGTGGATTTGAGGTCGACGATCAGCCATGATCTAACTGAATGGTGCAGCAGGCTCGAGGAATTATATTCCTCCTCCTGCTCCTATTTCTTATTCCCAAACACCTGACCCCCCTCACCCAGAATCCCAATCTCCGAAACCTGTGAATTCCTGATCTCCTGATCCTCTCTCAAATTCCCAATTTCCTGATCCCTTCTCAGGTTCCCAATCTGGTAATTCTGGATTTGAATTCCCATGAAAATCTCTAAATGTAAATCAATGTGCAGTAAACAGAAAGAAACATTTCATTTTCTTAAAATATTTTTATTAATTTCTGTACACCCATGCAGAAGTAAATAATAATTTAAATAATAAATAATATAAATATGATACTTGATAAATACAATTAAATAATAACTTAAATCAATCTGGAACATTCTAAGCTTGACAGTATTTACATCACTGAAAGATATTTTTAAACCAGATGTTACATTTTTAATAAAACACAGATTTTGGGCAATGAAGCACAAACAATATTCACCAGCCCAACATTCTAGGTAAAAAGAATCTCTCGGTGGGTCGAACCAATTAGGTTTCTCGCTGGGATCACTGCGTATTTCCCAGTCTGAAGAATGACAAATGGAGGCTGCAAGGCACTGGGAGAATGTAACTTGTCCAGAGAGACAAACAACCCCAGCAATAGATCAGAGCAGCACATGTTCATTCAAATAATGACCAGTCAAAACAGTAATAAACCACCAACAGCTTCTTCAAATTATTCACCATCGTGCATTTTTTAAAATGGTTTTCATAGTGTTTGGTGAGTCTTCTCACCCCATCTTAATTGGTTAAGTGTTAACCACACATATTCTAGAAAGATTAAGATCCTATGAAAAGTTAACCAATGGCATTGTAGAGGTGGAAGGCCAATTGGCTGTTGGGAGCTTGTCTGGCTTCATCACCCAACAGAAAGCTCAGAGTCTTTGCACGAGAATCATTACTGAGTTTTCACAAAGGTATCAGAGATATTATAACACAAATAGATGGTAAGGCATAGCCCATACTCTTCAAGAACCAATAACTGGCACCACAGGCTAACCAGCCTGAATATCAGACCTGAGCTAGTAAACTCTTTGGATTGTCTAATTACTCTCTCCCCGAGGAGCACCAGCTTAAATAACATGAACATTAAATATCATTTAAATATGAAATAAATTAAAGAACCAGTTGCTTTCAGAGTTCACTGAAATGAGAAATTCAGCTTGTTTAGAGAACAATTATTGTGCAACCATCTCTTTACACGTTTGCAACACAATTCAGCTCATGGAACATGAAGAATCTGGCACAGTAGTGATTCACCCACATCTGTTCCCAGTGTTAAAGGTATGTGGGAGTACAGGAATGTCATTGGGACAGGTGGAGGCCATTCAGCCCTTCCAGCCTATTCTGCCAGATGGGTCCAAGCATAGCCCCCCCTGATGAACAACACTCTGTGCTGTGCAGGAAGCTGGAGTGACGTTACTGAAAGTTCAGTGTGATAACCCACCACACTATCCAATCCTAAAACACTAACACATCTGATAATTTTTTGTCTCTGTAAGTCTTTACATAAAATGAAAGAGAATTGGATCTCCCTGTCCAATTAGTGCCAGATAGGACAATGTGCCCTAAACAGTTTTTGCTGTATTTCAATTTGAAATTGTCAATAACTGTTCATCACTAGGGGCAATGCAAGATCCTTACACAGCAAACATTCCAAAGAAACTCTTTCCTTGGGCAGTGTCGACATATCCCACCACCTCCTCGTTAACCCTGGAGAAGATCTGATCTCCCTCCTCAAACTCAAATATGGCTCCCTGGTAGGAGGTTTTGAACCAGTGCTCTCCGTGCTGGCGGTAATGGCAGGCGGACTTGGTGGCCTTCAGTAACAAGGCTTCCTCTGGATAACTTGCTGACAGCTTGACGAGCTCATGGCTCAGATAGACGGCCTTGTCCTGACAGCCGTTGCTGTAGAAGACCACCTGGGCGTAAACAAAGTACTGACCAGGCGTCTTGATGATGAGACTGTTGTCCCTGAACTCCACACCCTCGGTGAAGGTGGAGTCCGCCTCATTCTGCCAAAAGACCTTCTTTTCTCTGCTGATTGGCAAAGCTGTGGGGAGAGAGGGAAAACAGCATAAGAAAGGGATAAGGACATAGAGACAGCTTAAATTTATATAGTGCCATTCACAACCTCAGGACATCACAAAGCACTTTACAACCAATGAGGTACTTTTGAAGTATAGTCACTATGGTATTGCAGGAAATTGGGCAACTAATTTGAGCACAGCAAACTCCCACAAATTGCAATGTGTTAACAAACGACTCATCTGCTTTTCAGCTATATTAGGTGAGTGATATATATTGGCCAGGACACCAGAGAGCCTTCTACTCCAAATGGGAGTGTAGCCAATTTGTGTTACATATTAAGCAGTACAAGTTCTATTCATTGGTCACTGAAGGAAGTATTGCTAAATGCGCAGAAATCTATGTTGAAGAAACTGATGTTGGCCAGGCAGTGAATAGATGGGATACAACTGGCCGCAGCATCCAGGGCAAGCCAGGATCCATGTCAGCCAGGATTTTACTCCTCCTTGCTCTTCACCAGCATCGGGTGGAATCCACAAATCAGAATAAATCTGGGTGTGGATTTAATCCCAAGTGCAATTGTATAGCCCACCATCACTACCAGGCTCAGCTCACACATCAGTGAAGCGCTGGAGTCACCAATCACCCAGGGAATGGGAGGAAGACATTTCACAGGTGGATTTTGGCCCCATTGTGCCTGTGCAGTGTCTTTGTTAAGACTATCCAAATAATCCCATCCCCCCTTCTCTATGCCCAGCACCCTGAAATTCCTTGATGTGCTGCAGCGATGGTGGTTATCTAAAGGACATGGGGTTATTAATGAGGTTAAGAATAGTTCTGTACCTGTCAGGTGAGCTGCGATTCTTCCCCTCGGGTCATTTCCCACCTGCTTCATGAGACGTGGCAAACCTGGAAATAGAAATGACGGATTCTCAGTCACTATTGTAACACACACAGACTGAAAACTGACTGACAGTGAGAACGAGAGAGAGAGAGAGAGAGAGAGAAAGGAAAGAGACATAGAGATGGGGCAAGGAGATAGAGTGTTAAGCAGCTTGCTGGGCAGATTGCCATTGACTGAGACATCGTGAGAGAGAGATTGTGAAAATGATTGACTGAGAGCTAAGGAGAGATGTTGACAAGGAGAGAGATTGAGCAATATTGGGAAAGAAACAGATTGATCGAGAGAAAAATTGATAGAACAAAACAAAAATTGATAGAGATCGATACAGAGAGAGAGAAGAGATTGGGAGAAAAGCAGATTGATAGAGAGAGCACTCACCACTGTTCTGGGGAGCTGCTGCCACGTTCGAATTCTGTCTTAATTCCTGGAGAAATTAAACAAGGAAAGAGATTAAGAAGTGAAATTCACCCTGAATTTCCATGATAATTTAGCAGGACCATGTTTGTATTCAATCCAGACCTACAGGTACATTATCTTTGTATTCTAAACGTTTTATTCTATTGTTTTGATGTTTTTTTTTAAAGAAAAAGAAGCCTTTTTAAACTTTATGTTTTGGCCTTTTTCTGGTTCAGGTGTCATTATTGAAACTAGAATGAACAATATTGGTGCGATGGAGGAGAATCATTTGAGGTCCTTCTGAAACTATTTTCCAACTGTGTTAGAGTCGAGACTGACAGCAGATCGTTCCTGTTTCTGCCTTAGTTGTGTCGACAGCACAGACTAGTATCTATATTCCGCGTTTATCAGAGAGGGGGCTGCTATTAACTAGCTCACTGGGCTAAAGCTGCATAATGTACAGAGTTGGATTTTAAACGTCTGCCGCTGTCCAATACAGGGCTGCTGAGAGACGGCAGCAAAAGCTAGCCCCTTGGATGAAGTGACTGAACACCGTTTACCGCTTTACTGCAAGGAGGTGGAAACCCACACTGAAACAACCACAGCTTTAGAGCGCACTTAAAGCAGACTCCCTGAGGAATGCAGAAAACCAGAGAAAGATGGAACTTGATCACTGTTCTCCAGAGAAAGTCACTCACCTGCTTTGAAGGGAGAACTCCAAACTGACAGAGTGCGAGGTAGGAAGACACAGCCAACAAGCCGAGCACAGCCACCGCACACAGGGACGGCCAGAAACAGCTTCTCTTCGGCTCCGACTGCCTGACGACAAATACTGCTCCACTCTCAAGGTCCAGCGACTTGTTCTCGGCGCTCATGGTGTCAGATGTGAGTCGGAGTTTTTGCAAGTACCAGGTATGTGTGTGTGAGTGATCCAGCTGTCCTCTCTCACTCTGAGCCAGTGCTTTGTGACTTCTGCAGCTCCACAGCAGCTCAATATAAAGAGCAGGGCCTCTCACTGGTAACGGTGATGTCACGGAATGGGGAATGCCCAGGCGAAAGCAGCAGCGTTTGGAAACTGCCATACTCCTGATCCGAATGTAACTATGTTGTGATTTGAGGGGGTGATCTGCCCAACTTTCATTCCACGTGTTTCCCAAACCCCGGTGAAACTTGAACAAAACCAAAAGTGGATTCTACAAAATGTCCCATTCCCTAAATTTATCCTAATGTGCCAATGACTGTCATTAACAATGAAAGGGAGAGGATATAGAAAGATATAAACAGAGAACTAAACCAACCGAAGAACTTGCATTTATATAGCACCTGCCACAACCTCGTAGCACCTCAAAGCCTTTTCACAGAGAGTGAAGTCCTTTTTGATGCGCAGTTACTGTTGTGATATAGGAAGCAGAAAACCAACTTAGACACAGCAGGATCACATGAACAAAAAAACAAATAAATGATCAGACCAATATGATGTTTGTCGAGGCGATGGGTATTGGAAGCACAAAGTTCACAAAGGATATATTGACCTTGGGGAGTTACGGAGCAGGTTTTCTTGAATTACATCAGGACTTCAAGGGTTAAATCATGAGGAACGGCTGCATAAACTTGGCTTACGTTCCCATGTGTATAAGAGACTGAGGGGGGTGATCTGTTCAAGGGGGTTTAAAATATCAAGGGATCCGATAGAGTCAATTTGCAGAAGCTTTATCCTCTGCTGGGTGATCAGAGGACAAGTGGGCATAAGATTCATGTTAGAGCAAGGCTGCTCCGTGGGGATATCAGAGAGCACTCTTTTACACAAAGGGAAGTAGAAATCTTGGACCATCTCCCTCCAAAAAGCTTTGGCTTGTGGCGGGGATGAGGTGCGGAGATGGGGGGAGGGGGGTGGGGTGGGGTGGTGCAGTTGCAGCTTTCAAGATTGAAATGGATAGATTTTTGTTTGGGTACCAAGGGACATGGAGTTGAGATACAGATCAGCCATGATCTAATTGCATGGCACAACGGGGCGGAAGGGCTGAATGGCCTCCCACATTCATATGTTCCAATGTTCCAGATGACCTGGTAGTGTTACTTTACACTTAACGTATGTTACAGCTGACTTGGAGTATTACTAAAGTGGGCTTAATGGACTAGCATCTGAAGGAGTTTATCTATATTTAACATGCAGTACTTCCCTGGGATTTAGAAAGACATTTCTCCTCACCTATGGCCTCCATAACCTCAATGAACACATGAATTCACTGAATCCTCCTTCCTCAAAACCAGTGTTCTTCTATCTGCTCTCTAGAAATAGGGAACTATGTTATTAATCATAGAATGAACCATAGAATTATTGAATTGTTATTGCAGAGAAGGAGACCATTGAGCCTCTTGTGCCCGAGATAGTTCTCTGTAACAGCTGCTTAGCTAGTCCCATGCCCTGCCTTTTCTCTGTGACCCTGGAAATTCTTTCTCTTCAGACAATGATCCAATTCTCTTTATGAAAGCCACAATTGAACCTGCCTCCACCACACTCTCAGGCATTCCAGATCATAATGACCCACTGGAACAATTTCTCCCTATCGACACTATCCAAGCCCCTCATATCTGAATATCTGTAACCAACCTGTTCGCAATTTCCCCTTCTCTGGATAGAACAACCCCAACTTCTTCAATCTATCTGCGTAACTGAAGCTTCTCATCGCCAGAACCATTCTCGTAAATCATTTCAGCATCCTCTCAAAGGTCTTCCCCTCCTTCCTAAAGTGTAGTGTCCAGGATTGGAGACTAAACCAGTGTTTTATTTAATTTGCCATAACTTCCTTGCTTTTGTCCTCTGCCTCTATTTATAAATCCCAGGTTGCCACATGCTTTCTTATCCTGTCCTGCCATCTTGAACAATTTTTACAAACATACCCCCAGGGCCCTCTGCTCCTGAATCTCCTTTACATTTGCACCCTTTGTTTCATATTGCCTCTCCCAATTCTTCCCAGCAAAATGACACTTCTCTGCATTAAATTTCATCTGTCACGTGTCCATCCATTTCACCAATCTATGTCCTTTTCAAATTTAATAATACTACCCTTGTAGTTCAAGTTTTTTTGCTTCCAAGTTTTATGTCATTCACAAATTTTGAAATTGTGCCCTGCACATCCAAGTGTACGTCATTAGTGTATAACAGGAAAAGCAGGGCTCTTAACAATGACCCTTGGGGAACCCCAGTGTATACCTTCCTCCAGTTCGAAAAACAACCGTTCACTCTGTTTCCTGTCACTTAGCCAATTTCATATCCATGCTGCTACTATCCCTGTTATTTCATTAGCTCTAACTTTGCTCACAAGTCTGTTGTGCGGCACTTTATCAAATGCCTTTTGGAAGTCCAGATACACCGCATCAACAGCATTACCCTCATCAACCCTTTCTGTTACTTCTTCAAGAAACTCCAGCAAGTTAGTTAAACATGATTTTCCCTGAACAAATCCATGCTAGCTTTCCATTTCCCTCAGTGACTATTAATTTTGTTTCATGATTTATCATTTCTAATTTTTTTCCCACCACTGAGTGTTAAACTGACTGGCCTTTAGTTACTGGGTTTATCCTTGCAAACTTTTTTGAACAAGGGTGTAATATTTTTCAATTCTCCAGTCCTCTAACATCACCGATGTAACTAAAGAGGACTGGAAGGTTATGTCCAGTGCCTTCACAATTTCCAGCCTTACTTACCTCAGGCTCTTTGGATGCATTTCATCTGGTCTAGATGCCTTTTCAGTTTGAAGTATAACCAGTCTATCTAATGCCTCTTCCTCTTCAATTTTAAACCCATCAAGTTGCCTCTTTTTTTTGTTGTTTTCTTTGATGGGATGTGAGCATTTCAGGCAAGACCTGCATTTGTTGCCCATCCCTAATTGCCTTTGAACTGCATGGCTTACTAGGCCATTGCAAAAGGCAGTCTGGTGTAACATTTAGGCTAGACAGGGATTTCTTTCCATAAAGGGCATTGGTGAAGCAGGTTTTGTTTTCACAACCACCATGGCACCATTACTGAGACTAATTCTCAATTCCAGATATAAATTATTGAATTTAAGTTCTACCAGCTGCCATTTGAACCCATGTCCCCAGAGCATTAGCCTGGGTTACTGGCCCAATGATATTACCACTACGCCATGACCTCCCATGATAACTTGAGTAGCATCTTGTGCCTTGGTAGAAAGACAAATGCAAAGTACTCAGTTATTTCTTTTTTTAACTTCCCTTTGGACATGCTATATTTAGCCTGGCTCTCACTTGTACTATCAACCTGACGTCTGTCAGATGCTCTCTTTTTCTGCTTCATTTTACCTTCCATCTCTTTTTTTCATCCAGGGACCTATGAAGTTTTTTACCTTCCCTTTTTCACCTCATGGGAATTTACCTTTGGCATTTTACAACCTGAACAATTGGTTCGCAAAAAAGGAAGCAGTTAGTCTGAAGCAACTTCTTAGAGTTAATCTTACAGAGAAACTATTTCCCCCAGGTGAGCGAATCCAGAACAGGAGGACATCATTTTAAATTTGAGCCAAGCCAATCAGGAGTGAATTCAGGAAGCACGTCTTCACACAAAAATGTAATAGGAATCCGGAACCCCCTTCCTCAAAAGGCCGAGGCTGTTGTGCCAGTAAAAACTTTCAGAATTATGGTTCATAGATTTTTCAAGCGTATCACAGGAAATGGAACAAAAGTGGGTGAATGAAATTGAGATACAGATCAGCCGTTATATAGCTGAACGGTGGAAGAGTTTTGATGAGCTGAATGGCTTCCCCCTGTTCCTATGTGTCTAATCTTTGGAATTAAATGGACAGAAAATTTGGCAATGCATTCTTGCAAATCAAATTTCAGCCGCCATACCTCTTTTCGCAAATAGTGCCATGGGATCTTTCACATCCAGCTGAAAAGGGATCTCTGTTTAACATCACTTCCAGCAATGCTAAACTCACTCAATATGGCACTGAAACGACAGTTTCAATTTTGGAGTGGGATTTGAACCCACGACCTTTTGTCTCAGAGGTAAAAAACCTTACGTTCAAGCTAAGGTGATACGTAGAGCTAAGTGCTCCAATTGGAACAGGTGAATCTACCCCAGGTGAATCTTTTCATGGAATAGTTCTCAAGTTCAGATCAGGATTGAATGAGTAACAAAAAATCCAAAATCCTGAATCCAAATACAGCGCCTCCCATAATCTCAGGCCATCCCAAAGCTCTATGCGGCCAATGAACTACATTTGTAGTGTAGTCACTGTTGTAATGTAAGGAATGCAATAGTCAGTTTGCACAGAACAAGATCCCACAAGCAGCAATGTGATAATACTCAGATAATCTGATTTGGGGATAAATATTGAAACACTTCCCTGCTTTTCTTCAAGGTGGTGACATGGGATCTTTTACGTTCACTCAAGAGGGAAAACGGGACCTCGGTATAACAGCTCCGGCATCTCTGGCAGCACTCCTGGCATCGGAGTGTCAGCCTAGATTATGGGTTCACGTCTCTCAACTGAGGCTTGAACCCATGCCATTCTGCTTCAGAGTGGTGAGGGGTGACCCACTGTAGCAAAGCTGAAGAAGAGGAGCTGACCCGGACTCTGCAATGAAAACATGGAATCACAGAATTATTACAGTGCAGAAGGAGACCATTTGGCCCATCATCCCTGCACCGGCTCTCTGAATGAGCATTTCACCTAGTGCCATTCTCCTGCCTTCTCCACGTAACCCTGTACATTGGTTCTTTTCACCTAATTCCCTCTCGAATGACTTGATTGAGGCTGTCTCCACTGCACTTCCAGGCAGTGCATTCCGGACCTAAATCACTCACTGTGTGAAAAAAAGTTTTCTCTCACATCATTTTCACTTCTTTTGTCAATTACCTTAAATCTCTCCCCTCTCATTCTCAAACCTTTCACAAGTGGGAACACTTCCTCCCTATCTACTTTGCCCATGATTTTGAATACCTCTATCGAACCTCCTCTCAGCCTACTTGTCCCCACGGAAAACAGTCCCAACTTCTCCAATCTATCTTCATAACTGGAGTTTCTCATCCCTGGAACCATTCTCGTCAACCTTTTCTGCACTCTCTCCAATGCCTTCGTATCCTTCAATACTCCAGCTGAGATCTAATCATCTCTAATACAAGCTCAGCAGAAGATCCTTGATATCAGAACAAAAAATGCTGAAAAACCACAGCAGGTCTGGCAGCATCTGTGTAGAGAGAAACAGAGTTAACATTTCGAGTCCGTGTTACTGTACTTCAGAGCTCTGACTCGAAACGTTAACCCTGTTTTTCTCTCCGCAGATGCTGCCAGCCCTGCTGAGTTTCCCCGGCATGTTTTGTTTTTATTTCAGATTTCCAGCATCCGCAGTATTTTGCTTTCCTTGATCTTGTACTCTAAAGATAAGAAGCGTGAGATATTCTGAAAGCCGTCCGTAGCATCCTAAACACTGTGCTATTTCTGCCTGACCAGTGAGTGATGGTGAAGTCACTGGGGAACTGAGCTGGAGGAGTCATGAGTGAGCTAGCTGAGTTCACTGAGAGCGAAGCAACTGTGAGTGATGAGCTGGTGATGACTAACAAACCCTTCCCGTTCGCTGTTGAAGACAGTGCCTAAGTTTCATTCCCTTTTCTTCAAATTTTGAATGAAATCAAACAAAAGTGAGGACCTCCTAACCCTGGCCGACTTTTCAGAGAGGATTTTTGGGTGTGAAATTCATTCAGAAACCAATGAAAAACGGGGTGCAGTGTAAAACAGTCATTCAATCCATTATAGCTTATTTTGTCAAGGCAAATTTTGACCCCACCCTTTTTCATTTTTTCCATTTTTGCATCAGTTTTATTGTGACCTTTCAGTACTCATTACACCATCAGGGCTTCTGCTTTTTCCCTCTTCGTTTCCCTCCTCTCCTGAAGGTGAGGGCAGTGAAATCAGATGTCGGGCAGGCAATACAAGAAGGCCTGCTATTGCATTGCCCTCTGCTATATGCTCAAGAATAGAAAAGCAGTATATTATTTAACTGGAGAGAGATTGCAGAACTCTGAGGTACGGAGGGATCTGGTGTCCTGGTGCATGAATCAGGAAAAGCTAGTATGCAGACACAGCAAGTGATTAGGAAGGCAAATGGAATAGTATTGTTTATTGCAAGGGGGAATGGAATATAGAAGTAGGGATGTTTTGCTGCAGTTGTACAGAGCGTTGGTGAGACCCCATCCAGAGTAACGTGTACATTTTTGGTCTCCTTATTTAAGAAAGGATATAAATGCGTTAGAAACAGTTCAGAGAAGGTTCACTCGACTGGTTTATCTTACAAGGAAATGTTGGGCAGCCTGGGTCTGCATCCATTGTAGTTTAGAAGAATGAAAGTTGATCTTATTGAAACATATAAGATCCAGAGGGGACTTGACAGGGTGGATGCTGAAAGGATGTTTCCCCTTCTGGGAGAGACTAGAACTAGGGGACACAGTTTAAAAATAAGGGTTCTCCCATTTAAGACGGAGATGTTGAAAGACTGGTAGCTAAAGTCAACTGGGGCTGCAGTGATGGGTGACTGGGAATTGGTATTGGATAGGACAGGGGCAGCATAGTTTTGGATGATGTCAGGCTAAGCATGGACATGGCTGGTGTTGGAATAGTCAAGTTGCGAGTTGCAGGGCGAGAATTTCAGCAGCAGAAACAGGAGAGGAGGGGAGTGATGTTAAGGAAGTGGAAGTAAATTTTTTTTGCTAAAAGCAAAACACTGCAGATGCTAGAAATCTGAAATAAAAACAGAAAATGCAGGTCTCGCAGCGTCTATGGAGAGTGAAACAGAGTTATCGTTTCGAGTCCGTATGACTATTCTTCAGAGCTAAAGAGAAGTAGAAATGTGATAAATTTTATACTGTTTAAGAGGGGATGAAGCAGGTCAGGGATAGCCGGGAGCTCAGGAGAGATTGACAAAAATGTCATGGACACAAGACAAAGGGAGTGTTAATGGTAGTGTTAATGACTAAAGAAGGTGCTGATAGTGGTATAAAGGTAAGATAGCAGAATGTGTTAAAAGCAGAACAAGGGTCTGCGCTCTGTGAAAGCACAGCATAGAAACAAGTGACAGACGGCCCTGTAGGGTGGCGGGTGGGGGGTGCTGGGGAATGGGCTGAGGGAAACGATTTTTTTAAAAATTTAAAAGAATAAATAAAGAAATAAAAATTTAAAATAATTGGATTAAAACGTTTCTTTTTGGGTCTGGGTAATGGTGAGAATAGGGGCCAGAAACTCAGCTCAGAGTTAGACTGCACACTGAGATGCTGCTTTTCTATCCTTGAGCAGATGGTAATGCAATAACAACCTGAAACTGTGAGAAAGGTGGGGGGCAGATTCAGTGATGAGGGTACTGAGCTTGTAGCAGGGTCCAAAGATAATTGGCTTTGTTCTTACCTTTAACTGGAAGAAACTACTTCTCATCCAGGGCTGGAGGTTGGACAGAATCATACAGAGGTGGAGGGAGGAGATGGGAATGTAACATTGGCGTGTCAGCAGTTATGGGAAGATGGTAGCATGGTGGTAATGTCACTGGACTGGTAATCTTGAAGCCCAGGCTAATTCCACTGGTGGGATTTAAATTAATTTAAGAACTGAATAATGAAACTGGTGACTATGAAACTATATTACTGTATAAACCCATCTGCTTCACTAATGTTCTTTCGGGAAGGAAATCTGCCGTCCTTACCTGGTCTGGCCTACATGTGACTTCAGATCCACAGCAATGTGGTTGACTCTTGACTGCCCTCTGAAATGGCCCAGCAAGGCACTCAAGGGCAATTAGGGATGTGCAATAAATGCTGGCCTTGCCAGTGATGCCCACGTCCCATGAAAGAATAAAGAAAACATGTGGAACCTGACGCCAAATGTTTGGATGGTGTTGCTGAGGGACGTGAGGAAGAGGAGCAACCAGGAATAGGTTCTTGAAGATCTCTGGGGGAAAGAGAAGCCATTGCTGGGGATGATCTAAGTATGACTGAATAGAGAAAAGTGGAAACAAGTGAGAGCGGTCCCAACCAGCTAATCAACAGAGGAGAGGTGTTGGAGGAGGAGGGTGTGAGCAAATGTGTCAAAGGCTGCAAACAGGTTGGCAAGAACAAGGAAGAAAAATGCACCACAGTTCACAATCCTAAAGGATATCATTTGTCACTTTGATGAAGGGTGCCTTGGTGGGGCAGGAATCTAATTCGGGAACAGATTTTGTAGGCAGCAACACGTTCAAGGACTTTTGAAGTGGAATGGGAGGTGGGGGATGGGGCGGTAATTTGCAAGGATGCTCGGTCAAGGGTGGGACCTTTGAGGAGCAGGTGACGGGATAAAGTTGAAGGAGATGGAGGGACAGAACCCGAGGAGAAGGAACTGCCCACAAAATCAGCTAAAATGGGGGCTAGGACAGGAAGTTGAGTAGTCAGTGGTTGCGTGAGAATGGGATCAAAGGAACACGAGGGTCGAAAGAACAGAAACAGCTTGAAGAAAGCAGAGGAGAAGATAAGGGAGAAACTAAAGAAGGACATAAGTTCAGGACAATGTGGGGGTGAGGGTTGGGGTGTGGAGGAGGCGGTAGCCTGGGGACTGGTTTGCTTTGATAGCAATGGAGAAGAAGGAGATCAGTATCAGCAGCTGAACGGATCTTCATAATGAAGACGTGCATGAGCTCCTCTCCTTGCTGTTGGAGGTGAGGGTGGAGGTGAAATGAAAGGTTTTCAAGGGGAGGGTTAGTAGTGGGACAGATAAAGCAAGGCTTCAGCATGGTCTTCAGAATGCCCCTGGCTTAGTGGCCGGTTTTGCCAGTATAGAGAAAGGACTGGAATTGTTTGATATGATCCAGGGAGATCTGGTGATGAATGGCTAAACCAGTGGTGCATCAGACATGTTCCACCTGCAACCTTTGGATTCCAGGGAACAGACATGGGAGGGAGGGTCTCCCAGAATGACCAGGATAGAATCGAGAAATCGTTTAATTGGGACATCAAAGGGAGAGCTGAGGGAGTGTATATGCAGACACTGAAATAATGTGGCTTCTGGAGAGACAAAGGAGGTGGGGCTAGGGAAGAGATGTACTTCAGGGAGAAACCTAGTGGGGAGACAGGGAATAATAGAGAGATGAGAGGGCTGGAACAACATGAGATACTCAAAGGAGGAGAAGGTGCTATAAGAGACAATATGGCAAGTGTCCAAAATGTGGCCTGGTGCTAAGAGCCATACCGTCAATGAAGGTCTTTGGGTTCAGACACTGGTGGCAAGCAAGGAGGGTTTGTTAAGGGGTCAAGACGTCGTCAGCTGTGAGTCGAATTTCATTCAAAGCCGTGTTGTCAATGCGTAAGGTCGTGAGTCCTGATCACGTGAAGGGACATTCTAGAAGGAATTGCAGAGAGGGGCAAAGGATGTTGAGCCACTGGCAGGGCCCAGGGTGACTGAGGTGATGAGAGAGAGCGGGAGTGAGATAGTGCTTGGTGAAATTAGCCCCCTTCCCCTCCTTACTCCATGAGCCTACTCGGTGTACAATTTGGCGAAGTAGGCATCTCGGGCAGCATTTGCCCAAAAGGTGGCAGTGGCGGGTGCTTTGTTTTGTGGAGTGCCAGGATAGGCACAGAGGGGAGCTGAGGGCTTATTCAAAGGGGATTCAAGAGAAGGGACAGCTGCAGGAGAGCAGGAAGGCAGAACAGTAATGGGTTTGGCAGACGGACTGACAAACCCTCCTTGCTTGCCACCAGTGTCTGAACCCAAAGACCTTCAGTGACGGTATGGCTCTTAGCACCAGATGGAGGCTCACTGCCATCTTCTCCAGGGCAATCAAGGATGGGCAACAAACGTTGGCTTTGCCACCGATGCTCACATCCCATGAACAAATTTTTAAAAATAGAGGCCAATTTAAGGAATAGATGAGAGGCTTTGAAGAGATGAAAGATGGCATGAGCTGGTGACAGGAAAATGAGGGGACAAGGGAGAGCTGCCGGGAAGACTTAAAGGAAAAGGAAGAGGGAATTGGCTTGGTAACAGAGTGAATCCAAAATGAGTAAATGAATGGACACAGAGGGGAACTCAGTTTACAAAGACATGGCAGAGAAAGCAACCTTTATTGTAACAGGGGAGAACATGTTAATAAAAAGATCTTAATGTTAATAGTAAACCTGAGAGAATTCAAACCTTACGTTTGTTGTCATTGGTCATGTGGTGACTTAAGGAAGTGAGCACCATTGTGTAACATCATCACACAAGATCTATCATCTGAAAATTCCAGTTTCTACTGGGGCTATCCTTTTTCTGAGTAAAGGGGGCTTTCCCTATTCTAAATGGATTGTATCAGATGATTTGACCAACTGCTTCTTGCATTCAAACATCAAGCCTCTCATCTATTCCTTGAATTGGCCTCTGTTTTTTAAAATTTGTTCATGGGATGTGAGCATCGGTGGCAAAGCCAACGTTTGTTGCCCATCCTTGATTGCCCTGGAGAAGATGGCAGTGAGCCTCCACCTTTAAACATTGCAGTCCGTCTGGCACAGGCATACAGTGTTTTTGGGAAGAGAGTTACAAAATTTTGACCCAGCAACGGTGAAGGAACAGAGAAATATTTCCAAATCATGATTGTGTGTGGCTTGAAGGGGAACTTGCAGGTGGTGGTGTTCCCAAGCATCTGCTGCCCTTGTCCTTCCAGGTGGTGGAGGTCATGGGTTTGGACGGTGCTATTGAAGGACCCCTGGTGAGTTGCTGCAGTGCATCTTTCAGTTGGTGCACACTGCTGCCACTGTGCGTCAGTGGTGAAGGAAGTGAATGTTCAGATGAGTGAATGGGAATCTGATTAAGTGGGCTACTTTGTCTTGGATGGTGTTGGGCATCTTAGGTGTCATTGGAGCTTGTCATTAGGCAAGTGGAGAGTATTCCATCACACACTCCTGACTTGTGCCTTGTAGATGGTGGATAAGGAGTCAGGAGGTGAGTTACTCATTGCAAGATTCCTAGCCTCTGACCTGCTCTTGTAGACACAGTATTTATATGGCTAAACCAGTTCAGTTTCTGGTCAATAGTAATCCCCAAGATGGGGGATTCAGCGATGCTAATGTTGTTAAATGTCCAAGGGTGATGGCTTGATTCTCTTGTTGGAGATGGTCATTGCCTGGCAGTTGTATGGTACAAATGTTTCTTACCTCTTATCAGCTCAAGCCTGGATATTGTCCAGGTCTTGCTGCATTTGGACATGGACTGCTTCAGAATCTGAGGGGTCGCGAATGGTGCTGAACATTGTGCAATCATCAGCAAATATCCCCACTTCTGACCTTATGATGGAGGGAAGGCCATTAATAAAGCAGCTGAAGATGTTTGGGCCTAGGACATTATCCTGAGGAACTCCTGCAGTGATGTCCTGGAACTGAGATGATTGACCTCCAACAATCACAACCATTTTCCTTCTAATTATGACTCTAACCAGTGGAGAGTTTTCCCCCTGATTCCCATTATACTCCAGTTGTACCAAGGCTCTCTGATGCCACACTTTGTCAAATGGTCCCATGATATCAAGGGCAGTCACTCTCACCACTGCAGTTCAGCCCTTCTGTCCATGTTTGGACCAAGGCTGTAATGGGGTCATGAGCTGAATGGCTCTGGCAGAACTCAAGCTAAATATTGGCGAGCAGGTTTTGCTGTGTTAGTGCCACTTAATAGCACTATCAAAGACACCTTCCATCACCTACCATCACTCTACTGATGATCGAGAGTAGGCTGATGGGCAGTAATTGGCCAGGTTGGATTTGCCCTACTTTTTGTGGACAGGACATACCTGGGCAATTTTCCACATTGCCAGGTACATGGCAGTGTTGTAGCTGTACTGGAGCTGCTAGGTTATGGACACAGCTAGCATTGGAGCACAAGTCTTCAGTATGATTGTAGGTTGTTGTCAGGGCCTATAGTTTTTGCAGTATCCAGTGCCTTCAGCCATTTCTTGATATCACGTGGAGTGAATCGAATTGGCTGAAAAGTGGCACCTGTGATACTGGGGAGCTCAAGAGGAGGTTGAGATGGGTCATCCACTCGGCACTTCTGGCTGAAAATGGTGGCACTTGCTTCAGCCTTGTCTTTGACACTGACGTGCTGGGCTAGCCATCATTGAGGATGGGATTGTTCATGGAGCCTCCTCCTCCCATTGGCAGTTTAATTGTCCAGAATTGTTTAATTCGAACAAAACGTTATCAGAGATTTATTCAGGTTTCTGCCGGGGAAAGGTACTCCTTCCATGGGAGCTTAGGTTCATAGGGGTGTCATCCACTCTCCCCGAGTGACCCCCGCCCCCCCTCACTGATGCAACAAGGGAGAAGTGGCAAATAGTGAGCAGGCACCCAGAGTAATATGTTCCGGGCATGAAAATCTGGCTGCCCCCCATGTCCAGCCAGATAGAGAATACCTGATGTTAAAGCAGCCCACTCAGTGAGTACTGTGCAGAAGTACTGTTTTACACTCTGAATAATGCTATATTCCACTGGCTTGAATGAAATGTGATTCTGGGTGGGGTGGAGAACAGGCACATAACAAGATCCCAATCTGCACTGCAGGAAAGGCTGGACTGAAAATAGTTTTGAGCCACAAGAAAGCTTTGCATTTGTACATTATCTTTCACAATCGCAGGCCTTCTCAAAGCGCTTCACAGCTATTTGTTTAAAAAAATATATTGAAGGAGAAATCCCCGGCTCTTCCTCAAAATAGCAGCTTCGGAAACTTTTACCCCCACATGTGACACGCCCTCACCCAGCCTAGATTCTGTGTTCAAGCCTCTGCATGGGGGCTTGAACACTTGACCTTCTGACTGCAAGTGTGGCGATATGACCCGGTCACAGTCAGCACTATGGCAACACACTGGAGTTTGTGGGCTTGACATAGTGATAGTAAAGCCGACCGAGCGGGTTGAGCCATACGAATAAACATTGCCAACGACCGCTGGAAAACATGGGCCTGAACTTCACGCTTGGTGCGCGCGCCAAGTCAAGCGGGCCCAGGAGCAAACGTGAACGGCGATCGGCTCCTCCCCGAACGCAATTTCACGCTGGTTGGCCAAATAACACCCTCTTCCCGCTGCCGGTGGGGGCGGGAAGGGGGCAGGCGCCGACAAAGGGGAAGGTGTGGACGGGCGCTCCTAGCGAGCTCCCTGAAGGCAGGTAGCTGCTGCAGAGCTGCCTCAGGGAGCTGCAGACCCGGGCAGCTTGAATGAGAGGAAAAAAATGCAGCCAACTGTGTCTATGCAGCACATTCAAACACCAGGTATAATTTTTGTCATATTTCACCACAGGCTTTTCCTCCTGCCCTTGGATGAAAAGAGGCTGCCTGCCTGCCTGTCTGTTTTGCCCGTGCGACAAGCACAAAACCGCATGGGCAACGTAAAATCATGGACAATAGGGTTTTTAATGGCCTCAATTGGCCCTCTAATTGTTGGCGGGCGTGGGTCCGACTCCCGCCTGTGCCCACCGACCTCAACATTGCTCCCGTACAGGATGATGTCGGGGCCACCCATCATGTTGCACAATTTTGCGTGCGATCGGGTTGGGTGTGTACCCGCCCATTCGAGGTAAGATCCTGGCCATGGAAACCTGTTTGCTGAGCTTCTGGCAGAATGGGGGTTGCTATTAATAGAAACAAGGAGGTATGACAATAGCAAACAGGATCACTGACTGGCACACAACTTTGGCAGAGCTGCAGCCTTTGGGCAAATAGCTGAAAGTACAGGAACAATTGCGGATTGGAGCTAATGTACACTGGAAAGGCCTGTACATGATAGGGTAGGGGAATGGCGCGTTCCAATGGGAGATCATCTCATGGGAATGAATTATTCTGTGGTATTCTATGCAATCGCACAGGTTAATTATCAGCCTGCAAACCCTTCCAATACGCCTGATGGCAGGCGGTAAGAGCGGGAGGGTTTCCTGGTCAGCCATACTGCAGGAGGCAATGGCAAACCACTGCAGTACCTTATCAAGCATGATCATGCACAAATACAATGGAAGTCCATGGTCGGCAATGCCCTCTTAGGGCATGGCACCTGAAGAAGGAAGAGGATTCTATACAATGGGAGTGAATTGTTTCAATAGCATTCGATATATCAGGAGTGAATTATTCCAAGCCTGCTGTATATGTAAATCTAGGTAAGACTTAACAAATTAAACTGCCCGACAAGGAAATATTAACAAATTCTTGGGTTCAATGTTCCAGTGGAAATTAAACCAAACTAGAAAACCAGAAGTTAAACAGTTGCAAAACCTGCTAAATATAAAAGGTAGTTACTCTCACAAATAGTTTCCTGTTGGGGCGAGTTCTTAGGCCAATAAAATATTAGGTGCCATTCCTTACTAAATCATCCTGGAAACACAGACCTTATGAATTTTCATTAACCTTCCAATATTAAGTATTAATAATTTGGCTAAAGTGAATTAAACCTGGCTGAGGTTTTGTGATGTTTAAAAGCGAGGTAAATCCAATTGCTAGGAGCAGAAATGCACCACTGACCACAAGTCGCTGGACGTTGCAAAATCAAAGTGACCGGTCTATACGTGTCCTCATGCCTTGGCTGAGACTGGGCTGGGGGCGCATTGCTGTAGCCTGCGAGTGCAAGTCTCCTTCAAACTGGGAAGCTTGGCTCACCTTTCTTCCTGATGTCGAAGGCATCTTCAGTTCACCATCAGCCATCTTGAACTGCCTACTCATTGACAGACCCCCGAGACCACACCTGGAGTATTGTGTGCAGTTTTGGTCTCCTTACCTAAGAACGGATATACTTGCCACAGAGGGAGTGCACGAAGGTTCACCAGACTGATTCCTGGGATGGCAGGATTGTCGTATGAGGAGAGATTGGGCCGACTAGGCCTGTATTCACTGGAGTTTAGAAGAATTAGAGAGGATTTCATTGAAACGTATAGAATTCTGACAGGGCTGGACAGACTGGATGCAGTGATGATGTTTCTTCTGGCTGGGGGGGTCTAGAACAAGGGGTCACAGTCTCAGGGTATGGGGTAAACCATTTGGGACTGAGGTGAGAAGAAACATCTTCACTCAGAGGGTTAATGAACCTGTGGAATTCGTGACCACAGAGGGCTGTGGAGGCCAAGTCACTGAATATATTTAAGAAGGAAATTGATTTCTGGACTCTAAGGGTGTCAAGGGGTATGGGGAGAGATTGGGAGTATGGCGTTGAGATAGAGAGTCAGCCATGATCATATTGAATGGCAGAGCAGGCTCGAAGAGCTAAATAACCTACTCCTGCTTCTATTTTCTATGTTTCTATGCTGAAGTTGCCTTCCCAGTAAACTTTGGGATAAGTGCCCTTTCGTTTGTGGGCATGTCTGTGTGTTTACAAACACAAAAAAATCGCAAGATATGAGAATCAGCGCCTGTTCATGAATGGGGCTCAAAAATCGCAACCCGCGGGATGAATTTGCAAGAGCTGACATGTGTAGCAGTGAGCTGTTACAGTCAATTCTATGAAATGGGAGTGCATTCTTCCTGTGGGAGTCTATATATTGGACGTGAACTGGTGCAATAGGATTCTAAAGAATGAAAATTAATAGTTCCAGTCAGAGCCTATAAATATGGAGTGCTTTGGATTTGTTCGCTTGGTTCGAATTCTTAATAATGAAAATGGGTTAGTCAGTTTGGGTGTTAAATAACAGATTTGTCTGTTTATGTTTTGAATAATGGATATCCAGGATTCACAGGTTGTAATCCAACAGGGTGTTGTAACAAGTTTAACATACAAAAACTACCTTGGGGTGAGTTTCAGGCGAAAGCTTAATCACGAAGTTCAGATGGTTGATATACAGAATAACAGATACCTGGAAATGGGTTACACATAGGAACCAGATTGAGGGGTCGGATATTTTATTCAGTACATGAAGTAATAGATATTGGGGACTGAGATACCGACTGGAATCTATTCAAGGGGTTCAGATAACTCATATGTGGAATAGCAGATAGTCAGGAATGACTTAGGTGTCAGAACCTAATTTAGGTGTTCAAATAGTTTATGTATACAGTAACAGATACTTAAGAGTGAGTTACAGGCTGAAATTTAATCAAGCGATTCAGAGAGTTTGGATGTAGTAAAATAGATTAACCAGGGGCGGGGTTTTCAGTTGGCATGGTGGGGGGGGGGGGGGGGCCTGAACATACCGACACGTAAAATGACATGCGTTGGGTGTGCATCCCAACGTCATCACGCTGAGTCGCGATGATTCGTGCGGTGGGCGCGCGCCGGAGTCGGCTGCACTCCCGCCAATATGTAAACGGCTGATTAAGGCCATTAAGAAAGTGATTGAAGAAATCAACCTTAAGGTTGGCGGGCAGGCAAAAAGGCCAAGTGGCCTTTGCGTTTTTTAGGAAACCTCATCCACGAGCGGGATGAGGTTTCCTAAAGCTTTAATTAAATAAATAAATAAAACATTTTATAAGTATCAAAACATGTCCCATCTCATGTGATACATTTTTAAACCTTTTATTTAATCATTTCAAAAGCCCTTCGATCTCCCTGAGCAGCTCTGTGCCTCAGGGATATTGCGCGCAAAAGAGCGCCGGCCCTTACTCTCCCTCCTCCCCCTGCCCGCACAGGTAGTGCTGAGCACTACTGCTCACATCTTACGCAGGGCAGGTCTTAATAGGCCTGCCCGCATAAAATAGCAGCACGGAGCCAATCTCAGGCGGCAATCAGCACTACAACCGCCCCACCCTAACCCGCCAAGCCCGCCCGCCACCTGAAAAATTCAGGTTCAGGTTTAACTCAGTGGTCAGCATTCTTGAAATGTGTAAGGTTCTGAGGGGGCTTGACAGGGTAGATGCTGAGAGGATGCTTCATTTCATGAGGGAATGTAGATCAAGATGGCACGGTTTAAAAATAAAGTGCCTCCCATTTAAGGCGGGGATGAGGAGGAATTTCTTCTCTCAGAGGGTCATTAATCTTTGGAATTCTCTACCTCAGAGAGTACTGGAGGCTGGGTCACTGAAGATAGTCGAGGCTGAATAAGACAAATTTTTGATCCACGAAAGAGTCAAGGGTTATGGGGCAGGTAGGAAAGTGGAGTTAAGGCCACAATCAGATCAGCCATGATCTTATTGAATGGAAGAGCAGGCTCAACAAGCCAAATGGCTTCCTCCTGCTCCTATTTCATCTGTTCTTATTAGTGACAGTTCAAATCCCCTCTATTCTCTCATGCCCCCTCCGGCCAGCGACCAGCCCAATCTCTGTAGTCTCCTGCAGCCCTGAGATTGTCTGAGATTCTCTGAGATACCTGTGCTGTCCTAATTTTGGCTTCTGGCCTATTCCCCCAATTTTCATTGCTCCACCATTAGTGGCCATGCCTTCAGCTGCCAAGGCTCTCAACTCTAGAATTTCCTCCCTAAAACTGTCTTCCTCTCTAACTCTCGCTCCTCCTTTGAGACGCTCTTTAAAACCTGTCTCTTTTGAACAAGGTTTTGATCACCTGGACAAATATCCCCGTCATGCCTGAATGTCCTTGTGAAGCGCCTTGGAACATTTTACGACAGTAAAGGCGCTATATAGATGCAAATTTTTTTTGGTGTTAGTGAGTGGAGTGGTATCTGTACAAACTGAGTTATTAGGCATCGATAATTGGGATATCGCAATAATTCTGGAAGAATTACCATTGAAAAATTGCGATGCTTAAAGTGACCAATTGTGTTTACATGGCGCATGAATTATAAAAATATACCATTGAACGAGCTGACTGAGTTGTTTAAGATAGAAATTAATCATTCTGGTGGTCCATCTTCTCATATGCATCACCCATTGTGAAGTTCCATCTTTGGACTCCAGATTGACGGGGGACTGACTCTTCCCCCCCTTTGGGCCAGATCCAACTCCATCGACAAGAGACATTGACACAATCAGTTTTATGCAAGCGAATTAGGTAAAGAAACCAACCCGATCAATGTAGTGCAACCAAGATGGTAGGAGGGAGGGGAAGGAGGAAATGTCTGGGATGTGTATCACTCCAGATGGGAAAACCCACAGAATCATGTAAGAATGATCTCATTCTCTATCAAATGACAGAGGTGCTTTTGTAGTTTGCAGAAATCAGAGAGAGAAATTTTGAAAGCTCGTTTGCTTGAAGATTATTGGCAGATTCTACACAGGATATTGTCTCATCGAAATCCCCCTTGTGAATTGTTTTTTTTATGTTAAACAGCTTCATACTTTTGTTTCAATGGCAGAAAATGGAAGTTCATACAATTGGTTGGTGGAACTATCGCATCTTACATCGAGTAAGACCTTGGCTTGCTGCTGTAAACCATCACTGTGGCCAAGAACCATTACATAAAATATACAGCACAGAAAGAGGCCATTCGGCCCAATCTGTGTTTACTCTCCACCCCAACCTCCCATCTTCTCCTATCTCGGCTACAGAGAGGAAACGTTAAGGGGTTTAACATTTTTGAAAGTAAACAAATTAACAGATGCCTGGATGAAATGTATCGCAGGCTCTTAAGAGAAGCAAGGGAAAAATACCAGAGGCTCTGATCGTTATATTCTAATCCTCTTTGGCTAGGGTGTGCTGTCAGAGGACTATTACTCATGCATCATTGTTTAAAAAAGGGATGGAGGGATCAACTGAGTATTACAGGCCAGTCAGTCTAACCTCGGTGGTGGGGAAACTATTGGAAGCACTTATGAAGACAGTGTCCTCAAACGTTAGATTAATCAAGGACAGTCAGCTTGGATTAGTTAAGGGAATAGCATGTCTGACTAACTTAAGTGACTTTTCCAAGGAGGTAGAAAGGAAAGACGATGAAGGTAACACATTTGATGTCGGCTGCGGGGACCTTACCAAGGCTTTTGATATAGGGCGAGGGGACAAGTGGAAGAAGCTCCTGGGATCCATGGACACGTGACAAGTTGCATCCAAAATTGACTCAGCAGCAGGAAGTAAAGGGTGATGGTTGTCGTGTGTTTTTCTGATTGGAAGGCTGTTTCCAGTAGTATTCCACAGAGCTCAGTCATAGGCTTTTTGCCAATAATTTATACTTAAATGCAAGGGGCATGATCCAGAGCTTTGCAGGTGATCAAACAATTGGTCATGAGGGAGAAAGGTACCAGCTGAAGATATCCATGGACTGGGCACGTGGGCAGAAAAGTGGCAATTGGAATTCAGTCTGGGGAAGTTGTGAGGCACAGCATTTGAGGGGGACAAGCAAGGGATGGAAAGGCACAATAAATGGCGGGATTCTTGGAAGTGTAGAGGAACAGAAGGATCTTGCAGTATATGTCAACAGATTCCTGAAAGTAGCAGGACAGGCA
This sequence comes from Cetorhinus maximus, assembly GCF_964194155.1. Taxonomy (NCBI): domain Eukaryota; kingdom Metazoa; phylum Chordata; class Chondrichthyes; order Lamniformes; family Cetorhinidae; genus Cetorhinus; species Cetorhinus maximus. The sequence goes on from NC_135899.1 coordinate 7,105,262, forward strand.
GATAAGGCGGCCGAGAAGGCATATGGGATCATTTCCGTTATCAGTTGAGGCATAGATTATAAGAACTGCTAGAACTGCATAAATCACTGGATGGGCCACATCTGGAGAACTGCAGTTCCGGTCAACACATATAGGAAGGATGTAAGTGCATTAGAGGCGGTCCCAGGGATATTACAAGGATGGAGAATTTTAGTTATGAGGAATGAATGGATAGGCTGGGGCTGTTTTGTTTGGAAAAGAGGACGTTGAAGGGAGATTTAATTAAAGTGTTAAACTAATGTGGGGCTTCAAGAGAGTTGAAAGGAAGAGCCTATTTTCCTTAACAGAAGGTAGGGAGACAGTGGCATAGCGGTAATGTCACAGGACTAGTAATCTAGAGACTCAGTCGAATGCTGCATACGAACATATGAACAAGGAGCAGGAGTAGGAAATTCAGCCCCTCGAGTCTGCTCTGCCATTTAATAAGATCATGGCTGATCTGAATGTAACCTCAAATCTGCGTCCGACCTACCCCTGATAACCTATCACCCCCTTGCTTACCAACAATCTATCCACCTCTGCCTTAAAAATATTCAAAGACTCTGCTTCCACCGCCTTTTCAGGAAGAGAGTTCCAAAGGCTCACGGCCCCCCTGAGTGAAAAGATTTGCCCTCGCCTCTGTTTTAAACGGGCGACCCCTTATTTTTAAACATGCTGTGGGAATGGCAGCTGGTGGAATTTAAATTCAGTTAATAAATCTGGAATTGAAAGCTAGTCTTAGTAATAGTGACCATGAAATATCATCAATTGTCATAAAAACCCAATTGGTTCACTAATGTCTTTTAGGGAAGGAAATCTGCCATCCTTACCTGGTCTAGCCTACATGTGACTCCAGACCCCCAGCAATGTGGATGTCTCTTAACTGCCCTCTGAAATGATCAGTTCAAAGGCACTTGGGGTTGGGGAACAAATGCTGGTCTTACCAGTGAGGCGAATATCCCATAAAAGAATAAGAAATAAAAAGGTCAATAACCAGGGGCATAGATTTCAAGTGATTTATCACAGAATCACACAGTGCAGAAGAGGCCCTTCGGCCCCTCGAGTCTGCACCGACATGTGAGAAACACCTGACCTACCTACCTAATCCCATTCACCAGCACTTGGCCCATAGCCTTGAATGTTATGACGTGCCATGTGCTCATCCAGGTACTTTTTAAAGGATGTGAGGCAACCCGCCTCCACCCTCCCAGGCAGCGCATTCCAGACCGTCACCGCCCTCTGGGTAAAAAAGCTTTTCCTCACATCCCCCCTAAATCTCCTGCCCCTCACCTTGAACATTTGTCCCCTTGTGACTGACCCTTCAACTAAGGGTTGGAAGGATTAGGGGAGAGTAGAGGAGATTTTGTTTTCCCACCCAGAGGGTGTTGAGGATTCTGGAACTCACTGCTTGAAGTGCTGGTAAAGACAGAAACTCTCATTGCATTTAAAAAAAAAACACTTGGATGTGCACTTGAGATGCCGTAACCCACAGGGCTATAGATCAAGAGGTGGAAGGCGGGATTTGGCTTGATAGCTCAAGATAGCAGATATGATGAGCCAAATAGCCTCCTGTGCCATTAAAGTACTGTGGTTCACCTCTATCTACTTCATCTCACCCTATTGACATGGCAAACAAACGTTTCTTTATTTCCAGCTTCAGGTCTTAGTTGCTGATTTAGCAACATCAAACAGGAGGAGGCTATTCAGCCTATCACGCCAATTCATGAGATAATGTCTAATCTGTGACCCTATTCCATCCTTGGCTACATTTCCTTTAACTGGGCTAGAAAAAAAAACATTCTATCCATCCCAGATGTAAGATTATTACTTAAATTATCAGCACTTGCTGGCTTTTGACGGAGGGAATTCCACACTTCCACCACCTTCTGCATGAGAAGTATTCCCTTCCTTTTAACCTCCCTCCTGAACGGCCTGGCTCTGATTTCAAAATTTCAAAACGTAACTGAGTAGTTGTACCACAGAATGATGATGAAAAGCCTGCCTGCTCTCTCAGTTAGATGTAAAAGCTACCATGTCATTATTTCGATAAAGAGTGGTGGGCGGGGAGGGGTTCTTGTGTCCTGGCCATACGTATGTTACAACAACAAGGGGTAAAAAACAGATGTACTGGATCAGGTTGCGTGTGCAATCGTTATGGGTACAAATTAGCTTCTTTACGTCCCAACAGTGATTTCACTTCAATCTACAAAGCACTTAATTGCCTGCAAAGCACTTTGAGAGGCCTTAAGATTGTCGTATGTGTTGTATAAAAATGCAAGTTCTTTCAAGTGGAGGGAGGGAGAGGAAAACTTTTGCTGGCACCAGAGAGTAGCTGGCACCTTGCCCACCAGGTCAAACTGTCTCCAGTTTCAGAATGGGGAACTCACAGATCTGTTGACCCAAAAGTGAAAGGAAGGGAATTTATTCTTTTCAGACAGCGGACCTGAAATTCCTCACACAAACAATTTTAAAAATTCCAGATGGGGGATGTAAAACTGAAACAAGGAAATCAAAATAGGTAGGCTGTTGAAAACACCAAGCAAGCCAGGCAGCCTCGCTGGCCGGAACAAGAGAGTTAACCACCCCCACCCCCCACCGCCCCCCTCTCCCACCTCCCCCACCCCAGCATCAGCAACTTGCATTTCTACAGCACCTGTAACATAATTAAAATGTCCCAAGGTGTTTCACAGGATCAAATAACATTTGGCACAGGCCCACAGAAGGAGATATTAGGACAGGGGACTAAAAGCTTGTCCAATAGGGAGCACCTGAGAGAAGGAGAAAGTTGAGCGAGATGAATACGGGGCCCAGGTAGCTGAAAGCACAGCCACCAATGGTGGAGCCATTAAAATCGGGGATCTGTAAGAATCACAGAACCTCACAGTGCAGAAGAGGCCCTTCGGCCCATCAAGTCTGCACCGACACATGAGAAACACCTGACCTACTTACCTAATCCCATTCACCAGCACTTGGCCCATAGCCTTGAATGTTATGACATGCCAAGTGCTCATCCAGGTACTTTTTAAAGGATGTGAGGCAACCGGCCTCCACCACCCTCCCAGGCAGTGCATTCCAGACCGTCACCAGCCACTGGGTAAAAAAAGTTTTTCCTCACATCCCCCCTAAACCTCCTGCCCCTCACCTTGAACTTATGTCCCCTTGTGACTGATCCTTCAACTAAGGTGAACAGCTGTTCCCTATCCACCCTGTCCATGCCCCTCATAATCTTGTACACCTCGATCAGGTCACCCCTCAGTCTTCTCTGCTCCAACGAAAACAACCCAAGTCCATCCAACCTCTCTTCATAACTTAAATGTTTCATCCCAGGCAACATCCTGGTGAATCTGCTCTGCACCCCCTCCAGTGCAATCACATCCTTCCTATAATGTGGCAACCAGAACTGCACACAGTACTCCAGCTGTGGCCTCACCAAGGTGCTATACAACTCCAACATGACCTCCCTACTTTTGTAATCTATGCCTCAATTGATAAAGGCAAGTGTCCCATATGCCTTTTTCACCACCCCACTTACATGCCCCTCCGCCTTCAGAGATCTATGGACACACACATGCCAAGGTCCCTTTGTACCTCAGAATTTCCTAGTGTCATGCCGTTCATTGAATACTTCCTTGTCAAATTATTCCTTCCAAAGTGTATCACCTCACACTTTTCAGGGTTAAATTCCATCTGCCACTTATCTGCCCGTTTGACCATCCCATCTATATCTTCCTGTAGCTCAAGACACTCAACCTCACTGTTAACAACCCGGCCAATTGTGTCACACGCAAACTTACTAATCCTACCCCCAACATTGTCATCTATGTTGTTTACATAAATGATAAATAATAGGGTCCCAGCACAATCTCTGTGGTATGCTAACAGAGGTCAGAATTGGAAGAGGATTAACTCCAACAAACACTGAACCAGCACTAGACTGAAGCAGCTGCTTAGTTCTTAGGCAAAACTGGTTGGAGCAGGAATGGAACAAACAACATTCTGGCCCATCAATGTTGGAGGTAAACCCCCCCCACACCGAGCCAACCGGGTTTCCAAATAGCATTTGTGGGATATGAAATCATATCCTTTCGGCTGCTAGCCCAGTCCACTATCAAATCCATGCTGCTACAGTAACGGAAGGAAATTGGACTGCTTGTTTCTCCCCCGAATGAAAAACAGTAAAAACTGGGAAATTAGAATATTGGTCCAAATTGGCCTTATATACCTTAAAATGAAACACCAGTAAAAACTGGGAAATAAGAGGACTGGCCTGAATTGTTTTTTACTTCTGGGGTCTTTGGTAGCGATCCTGCAACATTGGGAAGGTAGCCAATGACAAACAAGGAATTTGGGTGGAAAATTGTTCTGGCAGCACTAAGGCAGTGCAAGCTCGGAGGAAGGAAGTGCACATTAATTTTGAGGACGTGAGCATGTCGAGTATTTAAATTCGTCCCTCACCGTGAAAGGGAAAGGAAGCAGTTCAGTCCTGAAGCAAATCGCCACGGGTGTGTTTACAGCTCTTCCACAGGTTCAGTGCCGCAGCAAGTCGTGTGTTCAGGCTGTTTGCGTCCTGAAGGAGTGAGAGATACACGGACTCGAGCAGTCCCAAATGTATGGCCTTGAAAGGTGTTTAGAGGGAAGCCCATTTATGCACAGCAAGCTCCCACCAGCAGCGAATCAGGTGATGGCCAGTTAATCTGCTTTTGAGCATTGGCCGAGGGCTATAAGTATCGACTAGGATTCAGAGAGAACCCGAGCATGACTGACATCCACCTACCGAGGTGGTGAGGGCCTTGGTTTCACAGATCGCCAGAAAGACTATTCGGGAGTCCAGCAGTATTGCACTAAAATATCAACATGAACTGGGTAATGAAGGCGATACATGGAGCTTGAATCCACAGCCTTTCCACTGAAAGACAGCGGTATAACAGAATAAACCTGCCACTGCGGCTACTAAAATAACAATGATCGTGTCACCCAGTAATTACATTAATCCCAGTGAGATTACAAGGGCTCAGGATAAACAGAAAGTGAGAAAGCTCTCAGGCAGATCGCTCCAAGGGGTTTGCAAGGTTTTTCCGTGTGAGCTGGGAGAGTGACATTGTGTCACAGGGTCCACGCTGACACTGCCAGTGCAGCACTGAGGAAATACTGTATATCAGTGGGGCTTTATACTGAGGCCCCATTTGCCCTCTCAGGCAGATGTAAGAGATTCCATATTCCGAAGAGCAGAGGAGGAGCTCGCCATGGTGTTCCGGCCAATATTTATCCTTCAACCAGCAGCACTGGTCTGCAGGCGGTGAAATTTGAATCCAATAAAAATCTAGAATTAAGGGGGTTATTGGTGGTATTGTCGCTAAGCCAGAGATCCAGGGTAATGCTCTAGGGACCTGGGTTCAAATCCTGCCACAGCAGATGGTGAAATTTGAATTCAGCATAAATCTGGGATTATAAATCTAATGATAACCATGAAATGATTGGTGTGAAAACCCATCTGGTTCACTCATGCCCTTTAGGGAAGGAAATCTGCCATCCTTACCCAGTCTGGTCTACATGTGAATCCAAAGCCACAGCAATGTGGTTGAGTCTTAAATGAGCCTTTGAACGAGGGCAAGAACAATAAATGCTGGCCTAGCCAGTGATGCCCACATCCCAAGAATGAATTTAAAAAATGTAGGGAGGGAGCAAGGCCATGGATGAGACCTTTTTAAAATCACACCAATGAAAGCCAGCTAGCACAGCGAGAAGTGATGGGTAAACGAGACTTGTTGTAAATCAGGAAATGGGCAACAGAGCTGTGGACGAGTTCAAGTTTATGGAGGATGATGGGTGGAGGCAGGTGGAGGTTTTTAACCCAGTTCTGAAACATTAGATTGGAATTGGGCTTGTAAACCAAGCACTCAGGAGATGGACATTGTGATCATCGTTATCCGCAACTCTGGGATTTCCCATTCATCTGCTCCCTGCCCCGGTCACTACACTGAGGAAGTCTTTACATTAAGCCCCAATATAGCTCCTCATCAATGCCTCCAGCTTATGGTGTCCTGGACAAGGTTGAAATTCTGCTTGGTGTACAGACCTGCACAGTATTGTGCATTCAACCATACAGCCCAGCTGGCCTGTGTTTTTTTTAATGCTCCACACAAGCCTCCTCCTGTCCTTCTTCATTTCACCCAACAACATGACCTTATTCCTTTGTCCAATGTTGTTTTATAAAGCTATCTCTTAAATACATCTATATGATTTGCTTCATTCATTCCCAGTGGTATCTGCTTCCACATTCTAGCCACTCTCTGGGTAAAGGAGTTTCTTCTGAATTCTCCTGTTGGATTTAATATTGATTATATTATATTTATTACCCTTAGTCTTGCCAAGTGGAAACATCTGCAGATGGTGAAATTTATCAAGCTTTCGCTTAAATACATCAATATAATTATCGAAATGGTGTCCTGGACAGGGTTCAAGCTCTGATTGCTCCCTCCCTACATTTTTTAAATTCATTCTTGGGATGTGGGCATCACTGTCTAGGCCAGCATTTATTGTTCTTGCCCTTGTCCAGGGACTCATTTAAGAGTCAACCACATCGCTTTGGCTCTGGATTCACATGTAGGCCAGACCAGGTAAGGACAGCAGATTTCCTTCCCTAAAGGACGTGAGTGAACCAGATGGGTTTTTACAACAATCGGCAATGGTTTCATGGTCATCATCAGACTTTAATTCCAGATTTTTATTGAATTCAAATGGCACCATCTGCAGATGATTCCACTTGGCAAAACTAAGGGTTTTAATAATAAATTAATAAATACTTAAATGATTACATAATAAATCATTAAATAATAAATAATTAAATCGATAAATCTGTAATAAATATGAGATGATCAGCATTAAATCCAACAGGCGGTGGTATAGTGATACTGTTGCTAAACTGGTATTCCAGAGATCCAGGGTAATACTCTGGGTACCCGGTTTGAAATTTGAATTCAATAAATGTCTGGAATTAAAAGTCTGATGATGACCATGAAACCATTGTTGATTGTTGTAAAAAATCCATCTAGTTCACTAATGCCCTTTAGGGAAGGAAATCTGCTGTCCTTACCTGGTCTGGCCTACATGTGACTCCAGACCCACAGCAATGTGGTTGACTGTTAAATGCCCTCTAAACAAGGGCAATTAGGGATGGGCAATAAATGCTGGCCTAGACAGCGATGCCCACATCCCATGAATGAATTAAAACAAGTGATGAGATTTGAACCCAGGTCCCTAGAACATTACACTGGGTTTCTGGAATACCAGTCCAGTAATAATACCACTATGCCACTGCCTACCCACCGTGATATCTGCACTCCTCTAATTCTGGCCTCTTGTTCATTCCCTATTTTCATTGCTTCACCATCGGTGACCAATCCTGCAACTGTCCAGGCCTGAAGCTCTGGAGTTCTCTCCCTACACCTCTCCACCTCTCTACCTCCCTTTCCCCCTTTAAGACAGTCCTTTAAACCTACCTCTTTAACCGAGCTTTGGGTGACCTGTCCTAAAATCCCCTTATGTGCCTCAGTGTCAAATTTTGTTTCAGTCGTGTTCCTGCGAAGGACTTGGTGATGTGTGGTAACCTGAGGTGCAATACACCTTTAAGAGAAAGTGAGCAGTTTGACCATGTGACTATATTACCCAATTGCTGTGTAGCGCGGGCTACAATGTTAAACGGTAGTTTAGAATAGGATCTGGTTTGAGAAGCACACATGTTAGTGCTCTGCCACTTTGTGCTTATAAACATAGTGTGCTTCATCTTACATTGGTCTCTGCATCTGCAGTATCTTGTTCACCAACTCCCTCGCCAGTAGATAGGCATGCAACCCTGTTCGATCAGCAAAGTGACCCGATAGAAGGAACTTAACAGGTGTTTGTACTATGTTGCCGTCGAAGGTGACATGTTCACATCTCTAATCACTTAATGAGGATCGCAACATCCAATAATCACGTTAATCATAGTGAGGTTAAAGAGCTCATGGAAAGCAGGAAGTGAGAAATTCCTCGAGGCAAATCACCACGGGGTGTTTTTTGCAAAGTTAAATCATATGTACAATAAGAGCAGTTTGTGCGAAACTAGGAGAGGGATGAAACTACTGGAAGCCTTCTAGGTTCAAAGATCACAGTTACCCCACCCAGAATGCACCGCTAAAAGACAAAGGAATATCCACACATCTGGTCACCCACAAAAATACCAACTTGCATTTATAACATATTGCCTTTGATTTAATAAAGCGTCACAAGGCACACTTCACAGGAACAATACTGGATGAAAATTAACACTGAACCACATACAGAGAGATAGGGACAGATGGTCAGAGCCTTGATCAAAGAGGTAGTTTTTTTAAGGAGCATCTTAAAGGAGGATAGAAAGGAAGAGAAGGTTAGTTAGGCATGCTAACCCTCCAGAGCTTAGGGCCCAGGCAGCTAAAGACACGGTGTCTAAAGGCAGAGTGATGGAAATCGGGGATGTGTAAGAGACCAGGACTGGATGAGCACAGAGATCACGGAACATGCAAATCCAGCCATCTAAGTTTACAAGTAGGTTTTACCGTTTTTTTTTCTTCTCAAATTAGCCACCTGTCTGATAATATTCCACGTTGTTTATTGCCACTTCCAGCCATTGCCATGGAGACTCAGATGGTTCGCCAGGTCCGGGCCTGTTAAATCTGCTTTGTGTGGGGAAATGGTGCTATTTCTGAGGTCTCCAGAATCAGGTCAGCAAGTGTGAACCTGCAACTCTAGTAGCTCATTAAACCAGTTCTTTGATGCCAGCTGGAGGCTGCTCTTTGTCATTCATTTTAATGGAAATTTGAATGCTGGTGGAAACTCCGCTGTGTGGAATGTGAGGGCTATTGTGGGGAGGGGGGTAGGGGGTGGGTGTGACAAACTTAACAGCAGACCGGGAAGGGAGGGGCAGGGCTGAGGGCAAGATAAGGGAATGGGATCGTTCTCATCTTCGTGTTCGAATCCCTATGTGGCTTCACTCTCTTCCTATCTCTGTAACCTGCTCTAGCCTTACCTCCATCCGAGATCTCTGCTCATTACCTGCTGCTTTCACCCCACTATTGGTGGCCCTGCCTTCAGCCACTTAGGCCTTAGGCTCTTGGATCTCCTCAATTCATGCCTGAGTCTGCTGTAGACCAATTGGTAGGAGATTGATTACCCTGGAAGGGCAAGCTATGCAGTAGCAACATGAGTTGTGTTCGCCACTAACAGAATGCTGCCGTCAAGCCAAGTGGATGTTCTGCCTATCACACAAATGAGTAAAGTGGTCTGTGGATTTCAGTGTCAGTGTGATGCTGGGTATGTAGGCCGTATGCCCAAAACAGCATGTCCCAGCCGCTACTCGCAATGGGCAGGGTACAGATCGTACCCAACCAGCCCGTGCTTGCAAAACTCAAAACAGTGTCCAACATTAGATGGGATTCCGCGATTGGATAACATTTGCTAAATAGTTCTCAGTATGCTAAGAAGTACACTGACAACCAATTTAAGATTGTCAGTGGGGCTCGCATTGTGGCCACTGGAAGCTACATATGAAAGAACATGTACACACATTGCGCCTGTTTCAGCTAAGCAAAATACGTGACAGCCATTCACTGACTCATTCCTCAGGGCAATGCCTTGATTAATCAGAGTCAAGCTGCCTGGTTTAAATTCCAAACAATGCTTGGCAGTTAACTTTCAGTCACCAACACTGCCAAATTTGCCAAATGACTAACTAAAAAACCTGAGTAAGAAGTTAGCCTCAGTAAAAATGACCACAAGATGACTGGATTGTCATAAAAACACATCTGGCTCCATACCCAGCCTGGCCTACTTGTCACTCAAGATCAGAAGAATATGGCTGACTTGATGGCCTCGCAGGATACACAGCTGTATCAAACTGCTACAGAAAAGCCAAAAAGAATAAAAATGGACAATCTACCCAACACTGACATAGGCACTGGAAATGGCAAAGTCCTTCTCATCTAAGAACTTGTGCCACAATTGGGAGAGCTAGGCTAGTCAAGCAAGACCCTGACATAGCCATACTCCCAGACACCACCATCACCATCCCTGCCCCACTGGCAGGACAGGCCCAGCAAAGGTGGCGGCACAGTGGTATACAGTCGGGAGGGAGTTGCCCTGGGAGTTCTCAACTCCAGAACTCATGAAGCCTCATAGTAGCAGGTCAAACATGGGCAAGGAAACCTCCTGCTGATGACCACATACCATGCCCACACTCCCCACCTCAGCTGATGAATCAGTGCTCCTCTATATTGAACACCACTTGGAAGAAACACAGAGCGTGGCAAGGACACAGAGTGTACTATGGGTGGGGGAATTCAATGCCCATTAGCAAGAGTGGCTTGGTAGCACCACTCCTGCCGAGTTCTGAGGGGCATACCTTCCGGGCTGAGCCTGCAACAGGTGGCGAGGGAACCAACCTGAGAAGAGGAACTTACTTGACCCGATCCTTACCATTCGACCTGCCGCAGATGCATCCGTCAATGACCAGGAGCGACCATCGCACAGTCCCATCTTCACACTGAGGATAACTCCCACTGTGTGTGACACTCCATCAGTTAGCATTCTTCCATCTGTGAGGGATAACGGGAACGATGCCTCAGAGCTTTGGGCAGGTCGAATCAGACAAGATCAGCAGCTGCACTACTTTTGATGGCTGAACAAGACGATTCTGGAAAGGCAAAGCCTGCCACAAATGTCACACTGGGGCCGGGATTTTCCAGTCCTGCCCGTGGTGGGACCCGCTGCAGGCGGGGTGGAATATTCGGAGAGGCAGCCACAAATCCATAGGATTGGGGCGGGAATTTTCAATCCTTCCACAGACGGGATCGGAAAATCCCGGCCAGGAAGTTGCCCCTAGCCGGGATGAACTCTGCTCATCTTTCTGAAACCACGTGCCAGGGGCGATGGTGGTGAATTTCTGCTCCTAACTGGTGTCAACTTTTACATCGATCGCCAGCAGGAGTTTCTCAATGTGTTGCGATTGATGCTGAGGCCTTTGCTGAGACTTTTGACGGCATCCTTGAATCAGAGCTTTTGGGCACCTTGCTGGTCTCTTGGCACAGTCTAACCCACCCCCCCACTGTACAACACATCCTCAGGGATGCGGTTATCTTCCATCCTTTGGATGTGCTCAAGCCAGGGAATCTGCCATTGCTTGATTAGCGTCCGTATGCATGCCCCGTTTTGCCTGGAAAGCACTGCTTCACCAGCAACGTTGTCTTTCCACATGATACCATGGACGTGTGGCAGATACTGGAGATGGAAGTTATTGAGCCTTTGTGCTTGGTGGTTGTAAGATGTCCATAATTCGCTGCTATAGAGCAACGTGCTGAGGACACAAGCCTCATAGATAATGGACAACAACAAAAAATCAAAAACCTGCAGTGTGTCCAAATGAAAACGAATTCCCTTCTGTCTCTTTTTCTCATTAGGGGAGATCAGGGCTGTTACCAACACGTCACTCAGGATGTCTATTTTTCTTGTTCTGACTGTTTCAGCCACAGATTCTGACTTGGATCAGTGTGTAAACAGTTAGTGTTGGGTGTAACCAGAGGTTGGAGGTATCGGTCCTGTCTGAAAAGCAGCAACTAATCAGTTGCTCCCACTCAATGTTGAGTCACTAAAGCTACGTGACATGGAGCTGTAAACAACCTTGCAGAAATAACTATTAACCTGGGGTGATTCACCTTAACTTAGTGCCTCTTTTGATGGTATATACCTGTGGTACACATGGGCAGAATTCTCCCATCTGGAATATAGAATTGGGAGGTGGGAGGGGGGCGGAAGTGAGAGTGATTTCCGCTCAGGGGAAAGACAGCTGGACACATGCGATGTAGGGCTGGTCAGCTCATTAGATATGCGTGCGTGAGGAGCACGACAAAACCTGCAGCTGGGCTTGGGCAGGATGTTGATGTCCCCCCAGCCCCAGCCTCGCCACTTCATCCTCAGCTACACCATGGCTAGCAGAGGTGCAGGCTTGTCTGGAGCCAGTCTGGAGTATGGCTGAGGGGACCTGTGTACAAATTTCTGCGAGTCACCTAGTCAGCATATCTGAAGCTGCCCCACCGGCCCTGAGTATTTCAGCCAATGAGAAGCCCTGTACCTGGCATTGGTCTCTCCCCTGGTGCCCTCACCACCCCACCCATCCTGGAGGACCACAGATGAAATCTCCTCTCCTTCGTACCTCCATGTGCATGGAGACTGCAGCATTGGCCGGGGTAATGAAAGCCATATCCGTGCAGCCTCCCTCAAATGCTATTGAGCTTCCCTCCATCACCCTCGAGACGCATTCGAGAGACCCTCGTCTCGTCATCACAGACGTACCGCCTACCCCATGACCATTTGCCTGGGACCCTCGAGGTTCCAAACTGGCACAACCCCACCCAACCCTCAGGCCTCAGGGAGCTAACCACTGCCACCCTCCATTCATCCCACCCTCTGTCCCCTCCCCCACTCCAAGCAACTGTGTGGTGAAGAGGAGCCTTGAGAAAATGGTGCACGTAACTTTCCAGACATGTTCCACCACCTTCTACCCTACTGGTCACCCACCAACCTCCCCTCATCACTCTAGGCCTACCAAATATAGCCATTCCTCTCCCCTCTGTTATCCTTAAACCTCCACCATTACCCTTGAGTCTATAACCATCACCCTCCACATGCCTTCTCTCCCCACTGAGCCTACACCCATTACCACCCTGACCCTGACCCTCACCCTGACCCTGACCCCTCCCCTTATCTGCACCACCTGTTTTGTCCATTTCCATGACCCCCTTTCCCCCAACATCAACTAATTGACCATGGACCTGCCACCCTATCACAGCCCACTCCCTCCGCTCACTATGACTGGTCTCTCCACTACCCAGTACCCTCAATTCAACCCCCAGGACCCCCACTGTAGACAGCACTGACCCTATCTTTAGGACCATCTTGTCTTCCACCATCCCTGCCTGGAAACCCCCACTCATTCACAGGGCCCCCTCCCCTCACCCAACATGCAAGGCCCTCCCCTCCCTTCCCACATCCCTGCACCCTCACCATACCCCCCTGGCTTCATCCCTGCCCTGGAATCCCTCCCTCCCTCCTTCCCTCGCTCGACCAGCCTCCCTGACCCCTGCGCCTTAGACTGCCACCTTCCGATTGTCGCATTGTTGAACGACTCTCCCCAAAGAGGGAAAAAACTGCGACTGCTCAGTCCAATTCCTGCAAGTTGACTACCTCGCCTGCTGCACACCACTTATAAGCAGTCATAAATCTGTAGGCAAGCATTGCTCGTTCGCTGATAGCTTCATTGGGAGGGGGAGCTTAATTTTGGCAAGCTGGCCTTTTAATGAGCATGACTGACATGCAGATGCTTGTGAACGTGGTTGCCAATGCTTGGCGTTGGAGGGGTTGACACACCGTCAATCTTCCCTGAACTTAATTGCCAAAGTTCACCCTGCTATTTCAAGCTGATTTTTGACCTCCCAATCAGTTAGGTTCCCCACCCGCCTTCCTTCCCACCCTAAGGCACAATTTTATGTCCCGTGGGCAGGGGTGTGCCCGACCCGAGCGGGTGTAAAATAGCGCGCGATGACATCGGGTGAGCGCCCCGGCGTCACTGCGCACTCGCACGATATTCCGGTCGACGGGCATGCGCCAGAGTCGGCAGCACGCCCGCCGACAATTAAGAGGCCTATTAAGGACATTAGAGTATTAATTAACAGCAACTTGTCACTGCCCATCCAACCTTACGGAGGAGGTTTCCGTCATTGGGTGAAAACAATTAAAATGCTTGGGCAGAATTTTTATAATGGATTTGTTTTGGTGAGTGAGTCCAATCTGTCAACATTTTTTTCCCCATTTATAAACCTTTCTTTGATGGTTTCATATTCTTCAGCTCCCTGAGGGTCAGCTCTCTGCCTTCAGGGAGCTTTCTGTCAGTGCTCGCCCGTGCCCACACTGATGTCAGTGCCCGCCCTCTCCCTGGCAGCGCTGAGCCTTTCAGCGTGCATTTCATACTGACTGAACGGTAATTGGGTGGCCCAACCATTCCCGGGCCCGCCCACTGCACCTGACTGATGACCTCAAAATTCAGTCCCTGGGACCAGCACAAGACTCTGCTCCATATGTGTGTCTATCTGTCATGTGTGTACCTCTGTCTGTCTCTATATATATGTTGTGTGTGTGTGTGTGTGTGTGTGGGGGTGCTGTGTGTGCGTGCGTGTGTGTGGATGAGGGGTTCTGTGTGTGTGTGTAGGGGGGATGGGTGCTGTGTGTTTGTGCATGTCTGTTGTGTCTGTATGTGTTTGTGGTGTGTATGTGCATGCTGTGCGTGCGCTGCGTGTGTGTGTGTATGTGTGTGCGTGTGTGTGTGTGTGTGTATGTGTGTCATGTGTGTGTTTGTATATGTTTGTGGTGTGTGTGTGTGTATGTGGTGTGTGCGCATGTGTGTATGTATGTGGTGTGTGTGTGTGTATGTATGTGGTGTGTGTGTGTGCATGTGTGTGTGCGTGTGATTCCAGACCCTCAGTGGCTGACTCTTAACTTCCCTCTGAAATAGCCTAGCAAGCCACTCAGTTCAAGAGCAATTAGGGATGGACAACAAATGCTGGCCTTGCCAGTGACACCCACATCCCACCAAAGAATAAAGATGTCAAGGGCAGCCACTCTCATCTCACCCCTTGAGTTCACCTCTTGTGTCCATGCTTGGACCAAGACTGTAAGGAGGTCTGGCGTCAAGTGGCCTTGGCAGAACCCAAACTGAGCATCAGTTAGCAGGTTATTCCTGAGTGTGCATTGTTGACGCCACCTTCCATCACTTTGCTGATGACCGAGAGTAGACTGATGGTCAGATTAAATTTGTCCTGCTTTTTGTGGACAGTAGGCTTGCTTTACCTTTCTCTGCCTGACTGATGGCAACAAGCTGCAACCCTTCAGTCTCCTGCAGCGCTGTGAAAAAATTCAGGTTGCACTCCCTTTGCTTTGGGGTTAACCTCTTCCTCCCTTCTCTTGTTTGAGAGCCATCTAAATTTGCACGGAAAGGGCACATTGATGGACAACTAAATGTGGTGATACCAGGAATGAGGGACCTCAGTTCTGTGGAGGGACTGAAGAAGCTTGGGGTTGTTCTCCTTAGAGCAGTTAAGGTAAAGAGATGCGCAAATTCTGAGATATTTTGATAGACTAAGTGAGGAGTCATTGTTTCCAATGGCAGAGGGTTCAGTAATCAGGGGATATCAATTTAAGGTAATTGGCAAAAGAAGCAGAGGAGAGATGAGAAGAAATATTTTTCTACAATGGGTTCCGTGATCTGAAATTTATTGCCTGACAGGATGGTGGAAGCAGATTTAATAGTCACTTTTAAAAGGGAATTGGATTAGTACTTGAAGGAGAAAGTTTGCACTGGATGGTGCTAGGTTCTCTTGGAGACATTGTTGATATTCTCATCAGCTAATCAATTAACCAGGAAAAAAACCCCGTCAACTGGTCATTTATCTCAGTGATGTTTTGTGCACTTTGTTTTGTGTTAACAGCAGCTGCCACCTTTGTCTATATGAGAGTCACTACATTGCAAAATGAGTTCATTAATGTGGGGGAGTGTGGAGCGAATTTCCTAGGAACTGTTCTCCTTCCGCTGTTATAACTTCACAGAAAGGAGGAGTGTGCGAAATGCTGTGAAGCGTTGTCGAGGGCTGCAGCATAGCAACACACAAATCAGAGTGCGGATCCCAGAGTGTCCGGGCAGTTGGTGAGGTGATATGAGGGTTCACGCAAGTCGAGAAATTGCAGCCCATTTAGAGTGAGCAGAAAACAACTGGGGCAGCCTGTGGCCTCGGAGAAGGGCAGAAGCGATGTGTCACCTTCCTGAAAAGCAGTGAGCAATGACATGCACTCTCCAAATGAGTGGCACTCACACCAAAAAAAGCCCCTTTGCTGGTTGACTCAATTGCAGCAGAACTCGACAAAGCGGTTCGGGGAGTGGAACCAGTGCAGCTAGGGAAAGGCGTCAGCTGCTGCTCATGGTTTCAGGAGCAGCCTCTGAGGCTGCCTGGGTGGCTGGGGACTTTGAATCAGGTGAGCACTCAAAACCTTTCCGCGGAACACCCCAGCACAGGAGGAGGCCATTCGGCACGTCATGCATATGCCAGCTCTTTGAAAGAGCTGTCCTACTAATCCTAATCTCCCCCCTGCTTTTCCCCTGCAAATTTATCCTTTTCAAGTATTGATCCAATCTCTTTTTTGGTATTACTCCTGAATCTGCCTCCACCACTCTTTCAGGCAGCGGATTCCAGACCATAATATCTCCCTGTTCAAAACCATTTTCCCTCATCTTCCCCCTGGATTTTGTACCAATTGTCTTAACTCAGTATCCACTGGTTACCAACCTTCTTGCCAGTGGAAACAGTTTCTCCCTGTGTGCACAATAGAAGTGTTGAAAATTACAAAGGGTTTCGAATCAGTGAGGAGAGACTGTTTCAATGGCTCCATGACAAGCGGAGGGCACAGCTTTAGGATGATTGATGAAAGGGGCAGCGCAACATGAGGAAAAACCATTTTACATAACTGGTGGTTCGAATGTGAAATGCGCTGCCTGATAGGGTGCTGGATACAGGTTCAATAGTAGATTCTGTTTGGGTTTTGGAAACGCAATGCTGTACTGACTAACTGGCTTGCCTTAGTCCTGTGACCCTGCCATGAGGCATTTGGCCTCTGGGGGCAGACATCTTAAGATCAGTTCAATAAAGACCTCTCACAGGCACACACTGAAGAATACTGATGTCCTTATACTTGAAACATGGTTTACAGAAGTGAAGAAAGAATAGATTTGTGAACCCAATTGGATAAATACTTAGAGAAGGAAATATTGCAGAGATAGGGGGCTAAGAGAATTTCTCTTTGAAAGAGCTGCCACAGACTAGATGAGTCAAATGGCCTCTTTCTGTGCTGTACTATGATTTTATGATTCTATCAAAACCGTTCATGATTTGATTAAGCTTCCTCTTAATCTCCTCAGCTCCAAAAAGAACAGCCCCAGCTTCTCCCAGTCTCTTCCCATAGCTGAAGGCCATGATACCATTCTGGTAAATCTCTCCCGTAGCCCCTTGAAGCTGTGACATCCTCCCTAAAGAGTTGTGCCCAGATTCGGGCACAATAATCCAGTTGAGGCTGAGCCAGTGTTTGATAAAGGTTTGGCATAATTTCCTTGCTTTTATACTCCATTCCTCTCTTAATAAAGCCAAGGCTCCCAAATGTTTTCTCTAACAGCCTCTTAACTTGACTTGCCAGCAAGATTTGTGCACATACACCCACGTATCTCTCTGTTCTGGCATTCAATTTAAAATTGCAACATGTGTATTTTGCAATTCTTTTATATGTTGTTTATTTGCGTTAATCCAGAGTAGTATTTCTGCCCAGTGCTCCCCCTGATCTTTCCCTGTCTCTTCAGACAAATACCTAAGGATAAACTTGGTGAGATGATGGCATAGTAGTAATGTAACTGCACTAATAATCCAGAAACCTATCCTAATGCACTGGGGGCATGGGCACAAATCCCACCACAGCAGTTGGTGGAATTTAAATGCAGTTAATAAAACCTGGAATTAAAAGCTTGTCTCAGTAATAATAATCATGAAACCATTGTTGATTGTTTTGTAAAAATCCATCTGATTCACTGAAGTCCTTCAGGGAAGGAAATCTGCCAGGCTTACCTGGTCTGGCCTACATGTGATTCCAGACCCACAGCAATGTGGATGACTCTTGCCTGCCCTCTGAAATGGCCCAGCAAGCCACTCAGTTCAAGGGATGGGCAACAAATGCTGTCCTTGCCAAGGACGCCCACATCCCATGAAAGAATAAAAAAAACCTATTCCCACCAATCTGCGGTTAAAGTTGGGGCAGGAGATCAGGAGAATTTCAACCCAGCTCCCTCCCCTCTTCTCTGTTCTCACTAGTGCATGAAGGTCAGTGAATTTTAAGATTGGTCACCATTAAAATGAGAGGATTCCACCTCATGTTTTCCATCCTCCCGTCAGCGGTTTCTGAGTTGTGATCCTCTGCAGTCCTAGTCCTGTTGGCACTGGGACCAATGCTACCACCTCTACCGGCACCCTGGCTGAGACAGGGAACTTGTAAATTGGCAGGTTGCTGGTTGCCGTGGTGACACAGGCCACAAGACAAGTATTGACAGTTGTTTCTCCATGCTTCGAGCTTGGCCCTGCTCTCACATCTCCCACGGAAGGAAAGTAAAAACATAAGCTGGAACAAATAATTCGGCCCTTCGAGCCTGCTCCACCAATCAACAAGACTATGGCTGATCTTCCACCTCAACTCCACATTCCTGCACCAGCCCTGTTATCCCATAATCCCATTATTACCTCAAAACCTATCGACCTCTGCCTTAAACATGCTCAAAGACTGAGCATCCACTTCTCTCTTGACTGGAGAATTCTAAAGATTCACATACCTTTTGAGTGAAGAAATGTCCCTTTATCTTAGTCCAAAATGGCTGACTCCTAATCCTGAAGCGGTGACCAGGTGTTCTCGAATCCCCAACCAGGGGAAACAGTCCCTCAGCATCTACCCTGCCAAACCGCTATAGAATTTTGTACATTTCAATTAGATCACCTCTCATTCTTCTAAACGCTAGCGAATACAGGCTTAGTCTACTTAATCTTTCTTCATAGGACAATCCCCCCATCCGATGAGGAAGTCTAATGATAAAAGCAAAACACTGCAACGCTGGAAACCTGAACTAAGAACAGGAAATGACTCAAAGCATATAGAGTAGAGCAGGTTGACCTTGACAATACACTGCTATAATTGTTGTGAGAATTCTTTACTTTTTGTCCCAACCGCTTTGTAACAAAAGCTAACCAACCATTTTCCTTCTCAATTGCTTGTTGGGCCAAGAAAAGAGGCCAATTCTGTGAAAACTGGTTGTAATGAGCAGTGAGGTAGCAGAAGCGTTATCCGATGCCCACAGTGAGGTGTGGTTTAAAGAAAGCCTTGTGAACTGACTTCGCACTTCAGCTCTACAAACACATCATTGTCTATTTCTGGCGCCATTGGAAATGGTGTGTAGACTTTTTTCAGTTCGTCAAAGAGGCACTGATCTCACTATGACTGTCATTCTTTCTACCAATTTCCTGCCTCTTTCCACCATTCCTTCCTCACACGCCATTCTTGTATGGGTATCTCTCCAATCCCCCTCCTGGGAGGCCACTATAAGGGCGAATTGACGGGCTATTTTACACGGCCCTGATGTTCGCCACACTTGACGCATTATCTGGATTGTGTAAGGTGCAGCAGCCCTGACTGAAATTCAGCTCCCCAATCCAATGCTCCCTTTCAATCTGGCAATCACCTTGTTAAAGACAGTTGCTAGTTAAACAGATGATGGGCATTGATTATCCCATCTAAATAGAATAAAAAGATACAACTGGGACATTTTGTTTGGAAGCTACTTGGAAGTCAGTAGCACTGGGGAGTTGCTTTGAAAATAAACCAGCTTGAGCCAAAAGACCAGCCTGGATTAATTCTTCCACCACAACTTCTTATTGTGAGTAACACTCCCCATTGAAACGTTGACCAACTTAATTCATCACAGTGCAGGAGCAGAATGCAGGGCCTCTTGGTCTAGAAGGCTCAATCTGTGTCAATGTTATTGTCAGCTTCTACATCTGGCCATTGTTCAGTTTGAGAATCTTTAATTTTCCTTCTTTATGTCCTGTATTTGGGGTGTTAAGCATCTTTGTTAAGAAAGAAGTTTACATCTGGATAATGTCTTTGAAGAACTCTGGCTGCACCAATGTGCTTCACTGCCAATGAGGTACTTCAGAGATGTCATCACTTTTGTAATGGAAGAAACATGGCAGCTGATTTATGCACAGCAAGATCCCACAAGCAGCCATGAAATAAATAGCCAGGTAATCACTTTGTCCAATGATAGATGATAAAGCGATAAATAAATATTGGCTGGGACATTATCTAGATAGATAGATAACAGGTAGATAGATAGATAACAGGATTAATTACTCAGGATTGATCCATTCCACTGCTTTAGGTTACACCTGAACTCAGGTCATAGAGGTCAAAGGCCATAAACAACTGGTGCAATGATTTCTAAATATGGAGGTACGAATGGGGACAAAAGGCCACAGGTTTAAATTGGTGAAAGACAAATCGAAGCCTGATATCAGGAGTTTCTTTTGGCACAAACAGCGATCAGCATGTGGAATAAACTCCAGATAAAGTAATGGAAGCAAAAACCCAAGAATCATTTCAGAAACAGCTAGGTGTGACACTCAAGCAGAATTCTGTGTCATTCTGGACCCATGAGCTAAGAACAACCTACCACATCCTTAATGATCTTGTGATAAGAATGTGTAACTTGCTACTAGGTGGAGTAACTCTTTTGAGTCAAAACAATAAACTAAATGAGCAAAAAGAACAAGGGAGAAATCAAGCACAGTACTACTAGGTGGAGTAGTTGAGGAAAATAACATTGATGCAGTTAAGGGGAAGCAGGATAAACACATGAGGGATGAAGGAATAAATTGAGAGGATAAAATAACTTTATTAAATGTCCTTAATTCATAAAATTTGTAAAAGTACCTTACATAACATTCACATTTAACATTACATCTTGTGCAGTACAATGTAATTTATGAGGTGCCTAACAACACTTGCAATTACAGAATAGTTTTACAATGCATATTTAAATTTCATGTCAAACATTCTAGATGCATGCAGACCGAGGATTTTTACATAGGCTGCAGCCTCTTGGAATGCTACAGCAGGATGCCATAGACTGTGTCTTTCCTCACTGAGCCCCTGCGGCAGCTGCCCCAAGCTTTAGTCCATCCCTCAGCACGTAGTCGTGGACCTTGGAAGGTGCCAGCCTGCAACACTCGGTCAATGACAGCTTTTTGCACTCAAAAACTAGCAAGTTTTGGGCAGGCCAAAGAGCGCCTTTCATCAAGTTGACAGTCCTCCAGCGTAGTTGATGTTTATCTTGGTGCATCCCTGGGAATAGAGCAGAGAGTACTGCGTCACGGAGCTGCTCCGGTTGAAACTCAACAAAAAACACTTAATCTTTCCCCAGACCTTTTTTGCAAAGGCACATTCCACAAAGAGGTGAACAACGCTCTCTTCCCAACCACAGCCTCCATGAGGGTAACGTGCAGTGGTGCTGCTGCTCCAGGCATACAGGAAGGATCTGACGGGGAGGGCCATTCTCACCAACAGCCAAGCTACGTCATGGTGCATGTTTGAAAGTTCTGGCAATGAGGCATTCTGAAAAATGACTTTGGCAGCCTGCTCAGGGAACCAACCGATAGGATCCACCATCTTCTTTCCCCACAGGGCATTGAGGACTTTGCGTGCGGATCACTGCCTGATGGGCGTGGCGTTAAAGGTGCTTTTCTGCACAAGCCTTTCCTTGAGGGATAGGTCATACGGCATGGTCTGACTGCTGGAAGCTTCCTCCGCAACATGGCCAGACCGATCTTTCACAACATCGGGGACAGGTAGAACCTCAGCACGTAGTGACACTTGGTGTTGGTGTACCAAGGGTCCATACACGGCTTGACGCAAACACACAAAGGTGATGTTGGCTACACTTTTCCCCCTTTGTCTAGAGATTTGTACACAGTCCATTTTCAATCTCTGGATAAAGTGGAAGGTGGCTCTGGTAACCACACAGTATAGGATCAGGGTATGGTTCAGACCTGTGCCATAGAGAGTGACAGTGAGAGCACCCTGCACTGGATGACCAAGTTCTTATCTGCAATGGTGCGTGCATGGTGGGATTCGGGATGTACTTTTACCTTTTTAAATATTCTTATATCTTTATCTGGGTGAGTTTTTAGCACAATAAAAACTTTTGTGTTTAAACTCAATAGGCAGGATTTTCCTGTCAGCGAGTGGGGGCGGGCCCACTCACCGACACGTAGAATGACGCACGGTGACATCAGGCGGAACTCCCAACATCACCCCGCCCCATTTAAATTTTCCAGAAGGTGGGGGCGCAGCGAAATCACCTGCGGGCCCGCCGACCTGTCATTGGCCACTTGAGGCCATTGACAGAGTTATTTAGCTAATTAATGGACCTGCCCGCCCAACCTTCAGGTTGGCGGACAGACCAGGAGCCCCGGTGGGAAGTAGAAAAAGCATGAAACCTCATCCACGGGAGGGATGAGGTTTCATGTAGGTTTTTTAAAATTTTATTAAAGTTTTTGTAAAAATTATGGACATGTCCCAACTCATGTGACATTATCACATGAGGGGGACATGTCAGGGAATTTTTTTTTTCTATTTTTAATATTTTTGAGAGTAGAGCTGATCTCCCTGAGGCTGCACTTAGCCTCGGGGAGATATGCATTCTTTCATGTGCATGCGCGAAAGAACGCACTCTTGATTTATGGGCCCCCCCCCCAACCCGGCCCACACAGGGAGCGCATAGCGCTTCTGTGCGGACGTCACGCTGGGCGGGCCTTAATTGGCCTGCCCACGTTAAATGGCGCCGTGTCCCCAATCGGGGGCGCCGATAGGAGTCGCGCCTGTGCGCGCCCGCCATTCAACTTCTCCCCCGACGGAGGGGAAATCCTGCCTAAGAAAGCCTGTTGAGTCCTTTACAATTAGCACATAAACGGTTAAATACAGACACTGAATTGGCACCTTCATCCTCATAAATTTCCAACAAAACCTGTTCCAAAGTGCTCGAGGGGTGGGGAGAAAGTGAAGACCTAGTACCCATCCTCACCTGGCCGTTACGCAAGGATAAACGATATGTGTCATGTGTCATGACAGGATATGTGCATGTGACAGTTTCAGGATTAGTCAAGCAATTATGAGTTATCCTAGCTATATTAATATGTGGGTTGCCACATTGTGGTCAAGTGATTCTGTAAATAAAGTCAAAAATTTCAGAAACCTCAAAATTCCTCAAAAAAAATTCTGACAGCGAAGTTGCTGTGACTGATAATAAAAAACTGTCCCCCGCCACATTGTGCTCTCCTTACTCTCATCTTCCATGGTGACAGTGCTGACTCATCGACTTCAGCGTTTCATTTTTTATTGGCCTCCATTTGCATCAGCCCTTTCATTCATGCTCCAATCATTTGGACAATTTCAGATTTCCTGCCACAGCACCCAAAGAACTGTAGGTTACCAAGATGGGTTGTCGTTACCAAAAGTGAGGGAGGACAAGGATGGAGTAAAAATGGGCCCATGGAGTTCAATCACGCCAATGGAACATGAATGGCCACCAGTTCTGGCTTCTCAATGCCTCAGCTGAGCAGAGCTGAGCTTTCGAAGCTGGCACAGACACAAGGCCAAACACAAGTCCATGCTCATTAGCGTCATCATTGATAAGGGGCTCATTAAATAACCTCAGCACACTTAGGGGAAACGGTGGTGTGGCAGTAATGTCAATGAACTAGTAATCCAGTGGCCCAGGCTAACCCTCTGGGGACACAGGTTTAAATCCCACCTTGGCAGCTGCTGGAGTTTGACATTCAATTAATAAAACCTGGAATGCAAAGTTTGTCATAGTCATGATGCCCATGAAACCATTGTCGATTGCTGTAAAAACCCATCTGGTTCACTAACGCCCTTTAGGGAAGGAAATCTGCTGCCCGTCCCTGGTTTGGTCTACATGTGACGCCAGATACATAGCAATGTGGTTGAAATGGCCTAGCAAGCCAATCTCTTGATGGGCATTTATGGATGGGCAACAAGTGATGATGTTGCCAGCGATGCCCACATGCCGTGACTGAATAAAGGGGAAAAAAGGATGAGAAGATGAAAGCAGTAAGGGTTTTATTTCTGATCACTATGTCACAGCCACACTCAACACCCATCTCCACCACCCATCTCCATCCCACACCCATCACCCCACACCTAACACCCATCTCTACCACCCATCTCCACCCCACACCACCACCCATCTTGACTTCCACACACACTACCCATGCTCACCACCCATCTCTACCTCATGCCCACCACCCATCTCCACCCACACCCACCAACCATCTCCACCCCACACCACCACCTGTCTCAACTTCAGCACACACTACCCACGCTCACCACCCATCTCCACCCACACCCACCAACCATCTCCACCCCACACCACCACCCGTCTCGACTTCAACCACACTACCCACGCTCACCACCCATCTCCACCCATACCCACCACCCATCTCCACCCCACACCGCCACCCATCTCGACTTCAACACACACTACCCATGCTCACCACACATCTCCACCCACACCCACCACCCATCTCCACCCCACACCGCCACCCATCTCGACTTCAACACACACTACCCATGCTCACCACACATCTCCACCCACACCCACCACCCATCTCCACCCCACACCACCACCCGTCTCGACTTCAACACACACTACCCATGCTCACCAACCATCTCCATCCATACCCACCACCCATCTCCACCCCACACCGCCACCCATCTCGACTTCAACACACACTACCCACGCTCACCACCCATCTCCACCCACACCCACCACCCATCTCCACCCCAACACCCACACAAAAGAACATGGAGCTATTATGTGAGCGAAGGTGGAGGCCTAGCTATCAGAAGGATGTCCCCTCCTGAACTCTCAGCTCCCTCTTCCTGCAATCTCCTGTCTTCGAAAACCAACAACACCATGAGGGGAAGAGAAGGAGGAGAAAGTTGGGAAAAGGTGGAAAAGTATGTGACATTGGGAAGGATTGGAGCATGCCACTGGTACGGAAACCTACAGCCTTTACACAACAACTCTCACGTCCTCAAAAACCTCAGAAAACCTTCACAGACAATTCCTTTTAAGGCACAGCCATTGCTGTTTTGTTGCGAATTAGCTCACATTTATACCCGGAAACAGCAACTGGATGAACAATCAGTTAATCTGTTTTATATCGTGTTGCGTGAAGATAAATGTTGGTCTGAACACTCCCTGCTCTTCTTCAAAAATGAACCATGTGTTCTTTACAGGCACAATGATTCTGTTACACATCACAGCATAGCACCTTCAACAATGCAGGTGTCTCTGGATACTTCACGTCATACTGGCCTGGATGACCAACTTCAATCCACAACCTTCTAACTCAGAGTTGAGAGTCTGACTAACTGAGCCAAGAGTGGCACCATATCTGTTGGCATAACAAGAAATGGCGATCTTATGGCATCAAGTCTGGGTTCTCGAAGCCAATGTACTTTGCAAGACCGAGGCCAGTGAGGGGGTCAAATTTTTCCCAACAGTGCTTGCCCTGCTGCAAGATCATAAGTGCCAGGCAATGGCCATATCTATCAAGAGAGAATCTAACCATTGCCTCTTGACGTTCAATGGCATTACCATCACTGAATCCCCCACTATCAACATTACCATTGACCAGAAACTGAACTGGACTAGCTACATAAATACTGTGGCTCAAGAACAGGTCAGAGGCTGTGAATTCTGTGGTGGATAACTCACCTCCTGACTCCCCAAAGCCTGCCCACTATCTAAAAGACACAGGTCAGGAGTGTGATGGAATACTCTCCACTTACCTGGATGAGTGCAGCTCCAACAACACTCAAGAAGCTCCACACCACCCAGGACAAAGCAGCCTGCTTGATTGGCACCCCATTCACTACCTTAAACATTCAGTCTCTCTGCCACCAATGCACAGTAGTAGCTGTGTGTACCATCTAAAAGATGCACTGCAGGAATTCACCAAGGCTCCTTAGACAGCACCTTCCAAACCCACAACGTCTACCATCTAGAAGGACAAGGGCAGCAGACACATGGGAACACCACCACCTGGAAGTTCCCCTCCAAGACACTCACCATCCTGACTTGGAAATATATCACCGTTCCTTCACTGTCACTGGGTCAAAATCCTGGAACTCCCTCCTTAACAGCACTGTGGGTGTACTTACACCACATGGACTGCAGTGGTTCAAGAAAGCAGCTCACCACCATCTTCTCAAGGGCAACTAGGGATGGTCAATAAATGCTGGCCTAGCCAGCGATGCCCACATCTCGAGAATGAATAAAAATAAAAATGGCGACGATATCAGGGCCAAGGTGTATTGTAGATATATAATATTTACAGCAAGTTAGTTAAGGGTTAGCCAGCAGACAAGAAAATGAGATGAAAATCAACCATCATCTGATTGAATGGGGATTGAATGATCGACTGCTCTTCCTCATGTCCCTCTGCCCCCATGACATCCACGTTCAATGGGGAAGAAGTCCGTGGACACCCACAGTTTCCAAATAGCGGGAGATGAACTTCAGCTCAGAAGAGGAAGAGAGCGTAGGATGATTACTCATTGCCATGTTTATCAATAAGAACACAGGCCCAGGAAACAATAATCTGAGAAATAAATTGCAATGTGGGATTAGCTCAAAGTAATCGGATGAGGTTCACCAGAGTTTGCCAAGTCATCAAAAGAAGGTTTCTTTCTCTTGCTTGACCAATGGGCACTTCTTGTCAGCTTGGTGACTGGCCAGGCAGGCAAAGAGCGGCCTATGGAGGGTTCGATGGGGGATCAGATTAATGAGGAAGCTACGGTCACATAATTAGCTGCCCCGGGAGTGGGTATAGTGGGTATCTTGAGCCTGCCCATAGTGTTCAGGCAATGGGAGCACTTCCTTTGTGGAAATCCTTATTTTGAGCCAGTCAGTCGTCAGCTGATCATTTCTTCTCTGTGGGTGACTCTCAACCCTCTGGCCTGGGAATTATTCAGTCCTACATCAGCTTTGGATGGGAACAGCCCAGGGGACTCACTTTTCTTAGCCTGTTAAACTGAATCAGCTCTGTCCATTTACACTCCAGCCCTGTAAACCAAGGATCATTCAATCGCCTACAACTTTTTCTCATTCCGTGATGTCCTTGGACAGTAAGAGGTGCCAGTTTAAAATTGGGGTAAGGGTTAACTTCCACTTCCTCACTCTTGTGGGGAGCAGAGGAGCATAGGAACAAGAGGCTATTCAGACCCTCTGCTCTGTTCCACCATTTAGTCATGGTTGATCTGTCCCCAAACTCCATTCACCCATTCTCAGAAAGAGTCATATTCAACTTGAAACATTAACTCTGTTCCTTGCTCTGCAGATGCCGCCAGAACTGCTAAGTATTTCCAGCACTTTCTGTTTTAACTCAATTCACCTGCCTTGGCTAAGTATTTCTGAATACATTGTCTAGGAAAAATCTGTCAATCTTAGATTTAAATTTATTCATTGAGCTAACCTCCGTTGCTTTTCGAGCGAGAAAGTTTGACGTTTTTACCACTCTCTGTATATAGAAGTGTTTCCCAACTTTCCTTCGGAATGACCTGGCTCCCATTTTAAAGTTATGCCCACTTGTCAGAGAGTCATAGAGTCACTACAGCACTGAAAGAGGTCATTTGGTCCATCAAGTCCATGCTGACACCCTAGAACTATCCAGTCAGTCCCGCTCGGCTCCCTCACCAATGGGAACAGTTTCTCTCTATCTACCGTATTGAATCCTTTCAATGTCCAAAAACGCCCAATCAAATCAGCGATTGACCTTAGATACTCCAGGGAATACAAGCCATGTTTATGTAAATACTCCCCATAATCTAACTCCAGGTTGGGTTGAGCATTGTATCAAAGGGTGTGGAAGATTGGCAGTTGCCCAGTGTGGAATGGCATGCTATACAACTGGCGCGGTGATCCAGATCCTGTATCTTGATATGTGTTCCCTACAGGCCCCATTCTGTGCCTGAAACTTAAAAACAGAAAATTGACACCACCTCTTCAGACAAAGGTGGTTTTGCTTCGCAACCAGTGTTATACCTAATTGATGACTATTTAACCCATCACCAGAGGCTAATCATGGCTGCAGTGTGTACTATTTACAAGGTGCACTGCAGCAATTTGCCAAGGCTTCTTTGACAGCATCTTTCAAACCCATGACCTCTACTACCTAGAAGGACATGAGCAGCAGGAACACCACGCCCTCCAAGCCCCCCTCCTAGTCACACACCCATTTCTAATTAGGACACATATTGGCTGTTACTTCATCATCACTGGGTCAAACTCCAGGAGTTCCCTGCCCAGAGGGAGAACCTTCACATGGATTTTTTTTAGTTCATTTGTCGGATGTGAGCATCGCTGGCAATGCCAATGTTCATTGCCCATCTGTAATTACCCTTGAGAAGATGGTGGTGAGCCGCCTTAAAGCCATAGAGTCATTGAGTTTTAAAGGACGCAAAGAGGCCCTTTGGACCATCGTGTCCATGCCTTCTTGAACCACTGCAGCCCCTGTGATGTAGTACACCCACAGTGCTGTTAGCGAGGGAGTTCCAGGATTTTGACCCAGCGACAGTGAAGGAACGGCGATATATTTCCAAGTCAGGAAGGTGAGTGACTTGGAGGGGAACTTCCAAGTGGTGGTGTTCCCATCTTTCTGCTACCCTTGTCCTTCTAGATGGTAAAGGTCACGGGTTTGGAAGGTGCTGTTGAAGGATGCTTGGTGAGTTGCTGCAATGTATCTTGTAGATGGTGTACGCTGTGCATCGGTGGTGGAGGGGGTGAGATCCTTGGATGCTAGTGAGGAAGGCTTTACAGGACCACTGAGCAGGGTGTGCCTTTGTTGTTTCCGGTGCTTAAGTCAATGCCTGCTAGTCCATCCAGTTTTATTATTTAATTTTCTGCAGGGACTTGTTAGGGGAAAATTAAGTGGCAACCACATTGCTGGAGTCTGGAGTCACATGGAGACCAGACTGGGTAAGGACAGCAAATTTCCTTGCCTGAAAGTGAACAATATGAGTTTTTATGACAATTGGTAGTTCGATGATCACCATTACTGAGACTAACTTTTCAGTCTAATTAATTAGATTGAAATTTAAATTTCACCAGTGAGGTGAGATTTGAACTCAAGTTCCTGGAGCATTAGCCCAGGCCTCTGGATTACTGGTCCAAGTAAGATCACCACTTCTGTAGCAGTTCAGCAATGAGCTCACCGCTACCTCCTGAAGGGCAACGGGGGCTGGGCAATGATGCCAGCAGTAGCCACATCCTGTGAATGATTTTCCTTTTCAAGCATCAATATCATTGAACTAAGGCGCTGCGAATGCTTAAGAGAGTGAGCTGGAATTTTTTACTGAATTACCCTTTCTATGAATTACCCAGTTTGTTTCCTAATCTGATGCTGACTAATATTCCTGCTGGAAATTGTTGACTAATGTGACAGTCTTGCCTCATATTACAACAGCACAATATCAAGACTAGATACCGTTCAGGAATCCCACTGTCCAATTGAAGGTACCAATCAAGTGCTACTGATCTAGTTAGCCCTGAGGTCAAGAATGGCACTTCCCACATTATTGCATTCGATCTCGGACTTTGTAAACAACCCTTCCACAGAATCCTTATTGGATCATTATAACAGCCGAGAGGCGTGCAGCCATTTCTCAATGCTTGTTAGCCTTGTGAAAAGCTTCAAAGCACCTCAATTACAACCACCTGGAAAGAACATAACATAAGAAATAGGAACAGGAGTAGACCATTCGGCCCCTCAAGCCTACTCTGCCACTCAATAAGATCACGGCTGATCTTTTGATGTCTCGATTTCCACATTCCCATCTAACCCCGATAACCTTTGATTCCCTTGCCTAACAAGAATATAAGACTGACAGGCTCAAGAATAGAGAAGGCTGAAGGGTTGGCCTCATGGACCCAAAGTATGATCAGTTTCATAGGGCATATGTAGAGAAAATGTTTCCACTTCCAGTGGAGTTTAAGATGACAGGCCATCAGTAGTCGCTAATAAGTCCAATAGAGTGTTACCTCTCTAGTCCAGAATGCTTGGGAACATGTCATTTATGAATTTCAGAATTTTCTGGATTATAGAATGACGTTAGAATGCCTAACCACAAGTGTGTCAACCGGAAAACACTGTGGATGCATAAAACAGTGATAAAACATTATAGCGTGGTCATAAAAATAGTTTTACCCTTCAGATATTGCATCTTTCATGTTTCAACTCCCAAAGCACAGTGCTGAAATGATGCCTCGAGTTGCTTAGGTCTGCTCAAAGAATTTCCAGACAACTGTTTGTTCCAAATGATACATTTCTGGTCTGGAGAGGTCGCAGCGTATGGAATTCAGGAGAAACGTCTTTAACCAGGTACGGTGAGGGATAAACAAACAGCAATTTGCTACCATCAAGTCTGGTTGAGGTGAATCTATGGATGCATTTAAGGGAAAGGGCAGCAAGTCAGAGAAAGGAATAGAAGGATCTGCTGATAGGATGAGATGAAGGAGAGATGAAAGTAGCAAACAACTCAAGGCACATCACATGCATGATTACCAAAGTGAGCCGCATAGCGAGAAGTTATGGCAGATTACCAAAAGCTTCGTCAAAGAGAGAGGTCTTAAGACGAGGTGCAGGGAGGTTATTCTAGAGCCAGGGTTGCCAGCCCTCCAGGATTGGTGCTGGAGTCTCCAGAATTTGAAGGCCGCTTACCAGAACACTGCTAACCATGGAGAAAAATTAAAGAAACATTAAAAAAAGATAAAAAGCAAAACACTGCGGATGTTGGAAATCTGAAACAAAAACCGAAAATGCTTGAAAAACTCACCGGGACGAACAGCACCTGTGGGGAGAAAAACAGAGTTAATGTCTTGAGTCGATATGACTCATGCTCTGAAGAAGAGTCATACGGACGCGAAACGTTAACTCTGTTTTTCTCTCCAGAGATGCTGCCAGACCCGCTGAGCTTTTCAAGCATTTTCTGTTCTTGTTAAAAAATAATATATTTTTTTATCCTTTTCTTTGAACATTTTGCTGGATATAAAAATATTGAAAATGGCGGTGGGTGGGCTGTTTGGATGTCAGTCAAGCATCAGCCAATTGGATAATGAGTCTTTTTGTTTTCCAGTTGATGTAGGAAAGCAGTGCATCACATGGATGGATGAGCTGGCTGACGATTGGTTGGAGCATGGGGCAAGTCCTGTGATGAAACCTCCAGGAATACATTCAATCACATTTGGCAACCCTATCAGGACCTCAGGACCGAGGCAGCTAAAAGTACAGCCGCCAATGGTGGAACAGGAAGACAGATTTAGATGAACACTGCTATCCCAGAGTTTACGGCAATTGGGAATAGTGAGACCATGGAGAGATTTGACAAACAAGGACAAGAATTTTAAAATCGAGGTGTTGCTGCGCTGGGAACCGATGTAAGCCAATCAGCACAGGGTGATTGGTAAACGGACTTGGCTGCTAGTTAAGACATGGTGACGGAGTTCTAGATGACTTCAAATACAGATATGGAAGTACTTTTGGAGTGAAGCCACTGTTGTAATGCAGGAGAAGCAGCAGACAATTTGCCCAGAGAGATCCCACAAACAGCAATGGGATATTGATCAGATGACCTTCTTTTATTGGTATTCCACACTGGATAAATATTGTCCAGGCCACATCCACGGGTCGATGCTTATGCTCGTGACTCAACAGGATAGCATGGATTTGGTGATTAACACAAGGGCTCTGGTAGTTTTCCAAAGTCAATGCTATTTTGCAACACCCTCTATCCTACAACATGTTCCTGGTCTCTGTTCCAATTTGGAATTATTTCAGACAGTGACGGATTACTAACTAATAAAGAAATATTATAGCCAAAGGCAACCTTGTACTTCTACTGATGAGCTGAGATTTGAGTTTGCAAAATATATTTTGCCGAGCAGAGTGTGTCCAATAGCACCATATCACTTTCTCGCACTGTACAGGTCAAATAACCCTAACGGCCAAACGAGACCAGTTCCAGACCGAAAATCAACAGGAGAAAAATAGCTTTGAACTACAAGTGTAGTAGCAAGAACTTGGTCCTCCCTCTACTCCATACTGCACCTGCCCTGTGTTGTTTGATGGGGACAGTGTAGAGGGAGCTTTACTCTGTATCTAACCCCGTGCTGCACCTGCCCTGGGGTGTTTGATGGGGACAGTATAGAGGGAGCTTTACTCTGTATCTAACCATGTACTGTACCTGTCCTGGGAGTGTTTGATGGGGACAGTGTAGAGGGAGCTTTACTCTGTATCTAACCCCATGCTATACCTGTCCTGGGAGTGTTTGATGAGGGCAGTGTAGAGGGAACTTTACTCTGTCTCTAACCCCGTGCTGTACCTGTCCTGGGAGTGTTTGATGGGGACAATGTAGAGGGAGCTTTACTCTGTATCTAATCCTGTGCTGTACCTGCCCTGGGAGTGTTTGATGGGGACAGTGTAGAGGGAACTTTACTCTGTGTCTAACCCCGTGCTGTACTTGACCTGGGAGTGTTTCATGAGGACAGTGTAGAGGGAGCTTTACTTTGTATCTAATCCGGTGCTGTACCTGCCCTGGAAGTGTTTGATGAGGACAGTGTAGAGGGAACTTTACTCTGTATCTAACCCATGCTAACAATTCCATTCTACATCCTGAACATCCAGACCTCTGACATTTTAATTAGCACCATTTCCATCCCACAATTACCACAGTCGGTTGTCAAGTTAGTGTATACCCAATTGATGTTATTAACTAATTCTTGCCACTGACAAGACTGGAGCTGACAATACATCATTAAAAATACAATGTCCTAAGCTGTAACTGTTTCTTGCACCAGGAGGCTATTTAATTGCATCATGGGGATGGACACATTAACATATGATCTCCAGCTTAACTCTTTCCCCAGTCACTATGTAAAATATTGATGGGCACAAGCAGGAAGGAGAGGAACTCACCACAGACACCAGTGCAGAGTTGCGTGATAGCAGCTTGGGTGCCCAGATTGCCCTCCATCCCTGAGTTTCTTTCCCGTGGAAGGTATCCCCCATTCCCTGTTTTGCACCACTTTAACAGGTTAATTTCACCGCCCCAGCCCACCGACCTCCGCCTCCTTCCTACCCTCCTCCTCGTGTTTCATCCTCACTCTACGCCATTTTGACCACTCTCAGCTATGGCTTCTGTCAGCAAAGCCTCATCAAACACTGGGATGGGAAAAGGGACATGGGTGGGTTCGCAGGAATTCCCAACCCTCCTGGATTACCTCAGAGTCTCCAGGAATTGAGGATAAATCCCCTGGGCCACAGTAAGGAGAAAATTCAGAGGGAGGTTTGAGAAATAGTGGTATTTATTTTGTTTTAAGACCATAAGGGCAGAAGTAGGCCATTCAGCCCATCGTGTCTGCTCCACCATTCAATGAGATCATGGCTGATCTGATAATCCTCAACTCCACTTTCCTGCCTTTTCCCCATAATCTCTTTCTTTGAGCTTTTTGATGGAGTGAGTTCTAGATGACTTCAAATACAGTATTGGAGGTACATTTGGTGTGAAGCCACTGTTGTTACAACGTGCGTTATGCAGGAGAAGCAGCAGACAATTTGCACAGAGAGATCCCACAAACAGAAATGGGATATTGACCAGATGAAAACAGAATTACCTGGAAAAACTCAGCAGGTCTGGCAGCATCGGCGGAGAAGAAATCAGTTAACGTTTCGAGCCTTCATGGCCCTTCGGCAGAACTGAAGCATAGTTAGAAGAAGGGAGAAATATAAATTGGTTTAAGGTGGGGGGGTGGGGGGGGGCGGAGAGAGACACATTGAGGGTGTGGTGATTGTGGAGATGAGCAGCTAATCAAAAGATGTCACAGACAAAAGGGTCAAAGAGGTGTTTTGTCTGAGAAAAGTGCTAATTAAGAATGGAGTACAGGATATTCAAAGTACAGCTCTAGTGGGGGTGGGGTGGAAAGGCTAACAAGGTTTTAGTTTTAGATTTAAAAATAATGGAAATAGGTGGGGAAAGAAGAATCTATATAAATTATTGAAAAAAAAAATAAATAAAATAAAGCGGGGGTTGGGGGGGGGAAGAAATGGGGTGGGGATGGGGGGAGGGGGAGTTTAAGATCTAAAGTTGTTGAATTCAATATTCAGCCCGGAAGGCTGTAAAGTGCCTAGTCGGAAGATGAGGTGCTGTTCCCCCAGTTTGCGTTGGGCTTCACTGGAACAATGCAGCAAGCCAAGGACAGACATGTGGGCAAGAGAGCAGGGTGGAGTGTTAAAATGGCAAGCGACAGGGAGGTTTGGGTCTTTCTTGCGGACAGACCGCAGGTGTTCCGCAAAACGGTCGCCCAGTTTGCGTTTGGTCTCTCCAATGTAGAGGAGACCGCATTGGGAGCAACGAATGCAGTAGACTAAGTTATGGGAAATGCAAGTGAAATGCTGCTTCACTTGAAAGGAGTGTTTGGGCCCTTGGACGGTGAGGAGAGAGGAAGTGAAGGGGCAGGTGTTGCATCTTCAGCGTGGGCATGGGGAGGTGCCATAAGTGGGGGTTGAGGAGTAGGGGGTGATGGAGGAGTGGACCAGGGTGTCCCGGAGGGAACGATCCCTACGGAATGCCGTCAGGGGGGGTGAAGGGAAGATGTGTTTGGTGGTGGCATCATGCTGGAGTTGGCGGAAATGGCGGAGGATGATCCTTTGAATGCGGAGGCTGGTGGGGTGATAAGTGAGGACAAGGGGGACCCTATCATGTTTCTGGGAAGGAGGAGAAGTCGTGAGGGAGGAGGCGCGGGATATGGGCCGGACACGGTTGAGGGCCCTGTCAACGACCGTGGGTGGAAAACCTCGGTTAAGGAAGAAGGAGGACATGTCAAAGGAGCTGTTTTTGAAGGTAGCGTCATCAGAACAGATGCGACGGAGGCGAAGGAACTGAGAGAATGGGATGGAGTCTTTACAAGAAGCGGGGTATGAGGAGCTGTAGTCGAGGTAGCTGTGGGAGTCGGTAGGCTTGTAATGGATATTGGTGGACAGTCTATCATCAGAAATTGAGACAGAGAGGTCAAGGAAGGGAAGAGAAGTGTCAGAGATGGACCATGTGAAGATGAACGCTTGCTGCATTGTTCCAGTGAAGCCCAACGCAAACTGGAGGAACAGCACCTCATCTTCCGACTAGGCACTTTACAGCCTTCCGGGCTGAATATTGAATTCAACAACTTTAGATCTTAAACTCCCCCTCCCCCCATCCCCACCCCGTTTCTTCCCCCCACCAACCCCCCGCTTTATTTTATTTATTTATTTATTTTTCAATAATTTATATAGATTCTTCTTTCCCCACCTATTTCCATTATTTTTAAATCTAAAACTAAAACCTTGTTAGCCTTTCCACCCCACCCCCACTAGAGCTGTACTTTGAATATCCTGTACTCCATTCTTAATTAGCACTTTTCTCAGACAAAACACCTCTTTGACCCTTTTGTCTGTGACATCTTTTGATTATCTGCTCATCTCCACAATCACCACACCCTCAATGTGTCTCTCTCCCCCCCCCACCCCCCTACCATAAACCAATTTATATTTCTCCCTTCTTCCAACAATGCTTCAGTTCAGCAGAAGGGCCATGAAGGCTCGAAACGTTAACTGATTTCTTCTCCGCCGATGCTGCCAGACCTGCTGAATTTTTCCAGGTAATTCTGTTTTTGTTTTGGATTTCCAGCATCCGCAGTAGCTTTTAGCTTTTTGTTTTTATTGACCAGATGACCTTCTTTTATTGGTATTCCACGTGGGATAAATATTGTCCAGGCTACATCCACGGATCGATGCTGATGCTCCTGACTCAACAGGATAGCGTGGATTTGGTGATTAACACATGGGCTCTGGTAGTTTTCCGAAGTCAAAGCTATTTTGCCACACCCTCTATCCTACAACATGTTCCTGGTCTCTGTTCCAATTTGGAATTATTTCAGACAGTGACTGATTACTAACTAATTAAGAAATATTATAGCCAAAGGCAACCTTGTATTTCTACTGATGAGCTGAGATTTTAGTTTTCTAAATATATTTTGCCGAGCAGAGTGTGTCCAAAAGCACCATGTCACTTTCTCGCACTGTACAGGTCAAATAACCCTAAAGGCCAAACGAGACCAGTTCCAGACCGAAAATCAACAGGAGAAAAATAGCTTTGAACTGCAAGTGTAGTAGCAAGAACTTGGCCCTCTCTATACTCCATACTGCACCTGCCCTGGGGTGTTTGATGGGAACAGTGTAGAGGGAGCTTTACTCTGTATCTAACCCCGTGCTGTACATGCCCCGAGAGTGTTTGATGGGGACTGTATAGAGCGAGCTTTACTCTGTATCTAACCCCGTGCTGTACCTGTCCTGGGTGTGTTTGATGGGGACAGTGTAGAGGGAGCTTTACTCTATATCTAACCCCATGCTGTACCTGTCCTGGCAGTGTTTGATGGGGACAATGTATACGGAGCTTTACTCTGTATCTAGCCCTGTGCTGTACCTGCCCTGGGAGTGTTTGATGAGGACAGTGTAGAGGGAGCTTTACTCTGTATCTAACCCCGTGCTGTACCAGTCCTGGGAGTGTTTGATGAGGATAATGTGGAGGGAGCTTTACTCTGTGTCTAAGCCGTGCTGTACCTGTCCTGGGAGTGTTTGATGAGGGCAGTGTAGAGGGAACTTTACTCTGTCTCTAACCCCGTGCTGTACCTGTCCTGGGAGTGTTTGATGGGGACAATGTAAAGGGAGATTTACTCTGTATCTAACCCCATGCTGTCCCTGCCCTTGGAGTGTTTGATGTGGACAGTGTAGAGGTAGCTTTACTCTGTATCTAACCCCATGCTGGTCCTGTCCTGGGAGTGTTTGATGGGGACAATGTAGACAGAGCTTTACTCTGTATCTAACCCCGTGCCGTACCTGTCCTGGGAGCGTTTGATGAGGACAATGTGGAGGGAGCTTTACTCTGTATCTAACCCTGTGCTGTACCTGCCCTGGGAGTGTTTGATGTGGACAGCGTAGAGGGAACTTTACTCTGTATCCAACCCATGCTAAGAATTCCATTCTGCATCCTGAACATCCGGACCTCCAACATTTTAATTAGCACCATTTCCATTCCACAATTACCACAGCCGGTAGTTAAGTTAGTGTATCCCCAATTGATGTTATTAACTAATTCTTGCTACCATAAGACAATAATACATAGGAGCAGAAATTAGGCCATTTGGCCCATCGAGTCTGCTCCGCCATTCAATCATGGCTGATAGGTTTCTCAAGCCCATTCTCCCGCCTTCTCCCCGTAACCTTTGATCCCCTTACTCATCAAGAACCTATCTATCACGGTCTTAAATACACTCAATGAATTGGCATCCACAGCCTTCTGTGGCAATGAATTCCATAGATTCACCACTCTCTGGCGAAAGAAGTTTCTCCTCATCTCTGTTCTAAAAGGTCTTCCCTTTACTCTGAGGCTGTGCCCTCGGGACCTAGTCTCTCCTCCTAATGGAAACATCTTCCCCACGTCCACTCTATCCAGGCCTTTCAGTATTCTATAAGTTTCAATCAGATCCCCCCTCATCCTTCTAAACTCCATCGAGTATAGACCCAGAGTCCTCAAACGTTCCTCATATGTTAAGCCTTTCATTCCTGGGATCATTCTCGTGAACCTCCTCTGGACCCTCTCCAGGGCCAGCACATCCTTCCTGAGATACAGGGCCCAAAATTGCTCACAATATTCTAAATGTGGTCTGACCAGAGCCTTATAAAGCCTCAGCAGCACCTCCCTGCTTTTATATTCTAACCCTCTCGAAATAAATTCCAATATTGCATTTGCCTTCCTAACTACCAACTCAACCTGCAAGTTAACCTTAAGAGAATCCTGGACTAGGACTCCCAAGTCCCTTTGCACTCCAGATTTCTGAATTCTCTCCCCATTTAGAAAATAGTCTATGCCTCTATTCTTCCGACCAAAGTGCATGACCTCACAAATCCCCACGTTGTATTCCATCTGCCACTTCTTTGCCCATTCTCCTAACCTGTCCAAATCCTTCTGCAGCCTCCCCGCCTCCTCAATACTACCTGTCCCTCCACCTATCTTTGTATCATCTGCAAACTTAGCCAGGATGCCCTCAGTTCCTTGATCTCGATCATTAACGTATAAAGTGAAAAGTAGTGGTCCCAACACTGACCCCTGCGGAACTCCACTAGTCACCGGCTGCCATCCTGAGAAGAATCCCCTTATCCCCACTCTCTGACTCCTGCCAGACTTCTGCCAATCTTCTATCAATGCTAGTACCTTGCCTCTAACACCATGGGCTCTTATCTTACTGAGCAGCCTCCTGTGCGGCACCTTGTCAAAGGCCTTCTGGAAGTCCAAGTAGATAACATCCATTGGCTCTCCTTTGTCTAACCTACTCGTTACCTCCTTAAAGAATTCTAACAGATTTGTCAGGCATGACCTCCCCTTGATGAAACCATGCTGACTTTGCCCGATTTTACCATGCACTTCCAAGTATTCTGAAATCTCATCCTTAATAATGGACACTAAAATCTTACCAATGCCCAAGTCAGGCTAATCGGCCTGTAATTTCCCATCTTTTGCCTAACTCCCTTTTTAAACAGGTGGGTTACATTAGCGATTTTCCAGTCCTCTGGGACCCTCCCTGACTCCAGTGATTCCTGAAAGATCACCGCTAACGCCTCCACTATCTCTTCAGCTATCTCCTTCAGAACTCTGGGGTGTAATCCATCTGGTCCAGGTGATTTATCCACCTTCAGACCTTTCAGTTTTCCTAGCACCTTCTCCTTGGTAATAGCCACCATACTCACCTCTGCCCCTCGACTCTCTTAAACTTTGGGTATGTCACTCCTGTCTTCCACTGTGAAGACTGACGCAAAGTACCTATTCAGTTCCTCCGCCATTTCTTTGTTCCCCACTACTACTTCTCCAGCGTCATTTTCCAGCGGCCCAATGTCCACTTTTGCCTCTCTCTTACCATTTATGTATCTAAAAAAACTGACAAGACTGGAGCTGAAAATACATCATTAAAAATACAATGTCCTAAGCTGTAACTGTTTTTTGCACCAGGAGGCTATTTAATTGCATCATGGGGATGGACACATTAACATATGATCTCCAGCTTAACTCTTTCCCCAGTCACTATTTAAAATATTGATGGGCACAAGCGGGAAGGAGAGGAACTCACCACAGACACCAGTGCAGAGTTGGGTGATAGTAGCTTGGGTGCCCAGATTGCCCTCCATCCCTGAGTTTCTTTCCCGTGGAAGGTATCCCCCATTCCCCGTTTTGCACCACTTTCCCAGATGAATTTCACCGCCCCAGCCCACCAACCTCCACCTCCTTCCCACACTCCTCCTCATGTTTCATCCTCACTCTATGCCATTTTGACCACTCTCAGCTATGGCTTCTGTCAGCAAAGCCTCATCAAACACTGGGATGGGAAAAGGGACATGGGTGGGTTCGCAGGAATTCCCAACCCTCCTGGATTACCTCAGAGTCTCCAGGAATTGAGGATAAATCCCCTGGGCCACAGTAAGGAGAAAATTCAGAGGGAGGTTTGAGAAATAGTGGTATTTATTTTGTTTTAAGACCATAAGGGCAGAAGTAGGCCATTCAGCCCATCGTGTCTGCTCCACCATTCAATGAGATCATGGCTGATCTGATAATCCTCAACTCCACTTTCCTGCCTTTTCCCCATAATCTCTTTCTTTGAGCTTTTTGATGGAGGGAGTTCTAGATGACTTCAAATACAGTATTGGAGGTACATTTGGTGTGAAGCCACTGTTGTTACAACGTGCGTTATGCAGGAGAAGCAGCAGACAATTTGCACAGAGAGATCCCACAAACAGAAATGGGATATTGACCAGATGACCTTCTTTTATTGGTATTCCACGTGGGATAAATATTGTCCAGGCTACATCCACGGATCGATGCTTATGCTCCTGACTCAACAGGATAGCGTGGATTTGGTGATTAACACATGGGCTCTGGTAGTTTTCCGAAGTCAAAGCTATTTTGCCACACCCTCTATCCTACAACATGTTCCTGGTCTCTGTTTCAATTTGGAATTATTTCAGACAGTGACTGATTACTAACTAATTAAGAAATATTATAGCCAAAGGCAACCTTGTATTTCTACTGATGAGCTGAGATTTTAGTTTCCAAAATATATTTTGCCGAGCAGAGTGTGTCCAAAAGCACCATGTCACTTTCTCGCACTGTACAGGTCAAATAACCCTAAAGGCCAAACGAGACCAGTTCCAGACCAAAAATCAACAGGAGAAAAATATCTTTGAACTGCAAGTGTAGTAGCAAGAACTTGGCCCTCTCTATACTCCATACTGCACCTGCCCTGGGGAGTTTGATGGGAACAGTGTAGAGGGAGCTTTACTGTGTATCTAACCCCATGCTGTACCTGTCCTGGGAGTGTTTGATCAGGACAGTGTAGAGGGAACTTTACTCTTTCTCTAACCCATGCTAAGAATTCCATTCTGCATCCTGAACATCCGGACCTCCAACATTTTAATTAGCACCATTTCCATCGCACAATTACCACAGTCGGTAGTTAAGTTAGTGTATCCCCAATTGATGTTATTAACTAATTCTTGCCACTGACAAGACTGGAGCAGAAAATACATCATTAAAAATGCAATGTCCTAAGCTGTAACTGTTTTTGCACCAGGAGACTATTTAATTGCATCATGGGGATGGACACATTAACATATGATCTCCAGCTTAACTCTTTCCCCAGTCACTATGTAAAATATTGATGGGCACAAGCGGGAAGGAGAGGAACTCACCACAGACACCAGTGCAGAGTTGCGTGATAGTAGCTTGGGTGCCCAGATTGCCTTCCATCCCTGAGTTTCTTTCCCGTGGAAGGTATCCCCCATTCCCCGTTTTGCACCACTTTCCCAGGTGAATTTCACCGCCCCAGCCCACCAACCTCCGCCTCCTTCCCACCCTCCTCCTCGTGTTTCATCCTCACTCTATGCCATTTTGACCACTCTCAGCTATGGCTTCTGTCAGCAAAACCTCATCAAACACTGGGATGGGAAAAGGGACATGGGTGGGTTCGCAGGAATTCCCAACCCTCCTGGATTACCTCAGAGTCTCCAGGAATTGAGGATAAATCCCCTGGGCCACAGTAAGGAGAAAATTCAGAGGGAGGTTTGAGAAATAGTGGTATTTATTTTGTTTTAAGACCATAAGGGCAGAAGTAGGCCATTCAGCCCATCGTGTCTGCTCCACCATTCAATGAGATCATGGCTGATCTGATAATCCTCAACTCCACTTTCCTGCCTTTTCCCCATAATCTCTTTCTTTGAGCTTTTTGATGGAGGGAGTTCTAGATGACTTCAAATACAGTATTGGAGGTACATTTGGTGTGAAGCCACTGTTGTTACAACGTGCGTTATGCAGGAGAAGCAGCAGACAATTTGCACAGAGAGATCCCACAAACAGAAATGGGATATTGACCAGATGACCTTCTTTTATTGGTATTCCACGTGGGATAAATATTGTCCAGGCTACATCCACGGATCGATGCTGATGCTCCTGACTCAACAGGATAGCGTGGATTTGGTGATTAACACATGGGCTCTGGTAGTTTTCCGAAGTCAAAGCTATTTTGCCACACCCTCTATCC
Organism: Cetorhinus maximus; assembly: GCF_964194155.1. Lineage (NCBI taxonomy): Eukaryota > Metazoa > Chordata > Chondrichthyes > Lamniformes > Cetorhinidae > Cetorhinus > Cetorhinus maximus. The sequence goes on from NC_135899.1 coordinate 7,146,738, forward strand.
TACAACATGTTCCTGGTCTCTGTTTCAATTTGGAATTATTTCAGACAGTGACTGATTACTAACTAATTAAGAAATATTATAGCCAAAGGCAACCTTGTATTTCTACTGATGAGCTGAGATTTTAGTTTTCTAAATATATTTTGCCGAGCAGAGTGTGTCCAAAAGCACCATGTCACTTTCTCGCACTGTACAGGTCAAATAACCCTAAAGGCCAAACGAGACCAGTTCCAGACCGAAAATCAACAGGAGAAAAATAGCTTTGAACTGCAAGTGTAGTAGCAAGAACTTGGCCCTCTCTATACTCCATACTGCACCTGCCCTGGGGTGTTTGATGGGAACAGTGTAGAGGGAGCTTTACTCTGTATCTAACCCCGTGCTGTACCTGTCCTGGGTGTGTTTGATGGGGACAGTGTAGAGGGAGCTTTACTCTATATCTAACCCCATGCTGTACCTGTCCTGGCAGTGTTTGATGGGGACAATGTATACGGAGCTTTACTCTGTATCTAGCCCTGTGCTGTACCTGCGCTGGGAGTGTTTGATGAGGGCAGTGTAGAGGGAACTTTACTCTGTCTCTAACCCCGTGCTGTACCTGTCCTGGGAGTGTTTGATGGGGACAATGTAGAGGGAGCTTTACTCTGTATCTAACCCCATGCTGGTCCTGTCCTGGGAGTGTTTGATGGGGACAATGTAGACAGAGCTTTACTCTGTATCTAACCCCGTGCTGTACCTGTCCTGGGAGCGTTTGATGAGGACAATGTGGAGGGAGCTTTACTCTGTATCTAACCCTGTGCTGTACCTGCCCTGGGAGTGTTTGATGTGGACAGCGTAGAGGGAACTTTATTCTGTATCCAACCCATGCTAAGAATTCCATTCTGCATCCTGAACATCCGGACCTCCAACATTTTAATTAGCACCATTTCCATTCCACAATTACCACAGCCGATAGTTAAGTTAGTGTATCCCCAATTGATGTTATTAACTAATTCTTGCTACCATAAGACCATGATACATAGGAGCAGAAATTAGGCCATTTGGCCCATCGAGTCTGCTCCGCCATTCAATCATGGCTGATAGGTTTCTCAAGCCCATTCTCCCGCCTTCTCCCCGTAACCTTTGATCCCCTTACTCATCAAGAACCTATCTATCACGGTCTTAAATACACTCAATGAATTGGCATCCACAGCCTTCTGTGGCAATGAATTCCATAGATTCACCACTCTCTGGCAAAAGAAGTTTCTCCTCATCTCTGTTCTAAAAGGTCTTCCCTTTACTCTGAGGCTGTGCCCTCGGGTCCTAGTCTCTCCTCCTAATGGAAACATCTTCCCCACGTCCACTCTATCCAGGCCTTTCAGTATTCTATAAGTTTCAATCAGATCCCCGCTCATCCTTCTAAACTCCATCGAGTATAGACCCAGAGTCCTCAAACGTTCCTCATATGTTAAGCCTTTCATTCCTGGGGTCATTCTCGTGAACCTCCTCTGGACCTTCTCCAGGGCCAGCACATCCTTCCTGAGATACAGGGCCCAAAATTGCTCACAATATTCTAAATGTGGTCTGACCAGAGCCTTATAAAGCCTCAGCAGCACCTCCCTGCTTTTATATTCTAATCCTCTCGAAATAAATTCCAATATTGCATTTGCCTTCCTAACTACCAACTCAACCTGCAAGTTAACCTTAAGAGAATCCTGGACTAGGACTCCCAAGTCCCTTTGCACTCCAGATTTCTGAATTCTCTCCCCATTTAGAAAATAGCCTATGCCTCTATTCTTCCGACCAAAGTGCATGACCTCACAAATCCCCACGTTGTATTCCACCTGCCACTTCTTTGCCCATTCTCCTAACCTGTCCAAATCCTTCTGCAGCCTCCCCGCCTCCTCAATACTACCTGTCCCTCCACCTATCTTTGTATCATCTGCAAACTTAGCCAGGATGCCCTCAGTTCCTTGATCTCAATCATTAACGTATAAAGTGAAAAGTAGTGGTCCCAACACTGACCCCTGCGGAACTCCACTAGTCACCGGCCGCCATCCTGAAAAGAATCCCCTTATCCCCACTCTCTGACTCCTGCCAGACTTCTGCCAATCTTCTATCCATGCTAGTACCTTGCCTCTAACACCATGGGCTCTTATCTCACTGAGCAGCCTCCTGTGCGGCACCTTGTCAAAGGCCTTCTGGAAGTCCAAGTAGATAACATCCATTGGCTCTCCTTTGTCTAACCTACTCGTTACCTCCTTAAAGAATTCTAACAGATTTGTCAGGCATGACCTCCCCTTGATGAAACCATGCTGACTTTGCCCGATTTTACCATGCACTTCCAAGTATTCTGAAATCTCATCCTTAATAATGGACACTAAAATCTTACCAATGCCCAAGTCAGGCTAATCGGCCTGTAATTTCCCATCTTTTGCCTAACTCCCTTTTTAAACAGGTGGGTTACATTAGCGATTTTCCAGTCCTCTGGGACCCTCCCTGACTCCAGTGATTCCTGAAAGATCACCGCTAACGCCTCCACTATCTCTTCAGCTATCTCCTTCAGAACTCTGGGGTGTAATCCATCTGGTCCAGGTGATTTATCCACCTTCAGACCTTTCAGTTTTCCTAGCACCTTCTCCTTGGTAATAGCCACCATACTCACCTCTGCCCCTCGACTCTCTTAAACTTTGGGGTTGTCACTCCTGTCTTCCACTGTGAAGACTGACGCAAAGTACCTATTCAGTTCTTCCACCATTTCTTTGTTCCCCACTACTACTTCTCCAGCATCATTTTCCAGCAGCCCAATGTCCACTTTTGCCTCTCTCTTACCATTTATGTATCTAAAAAAACTGACAAGACTGGAGCTGAAAATACATCATTAAAAATACAATGTCCTAAGCTGTAACTGTTTTTTGCACCAGGAGGCTATTTAATTGCATCATGGGGATGGACACATTAACATATGATCTCCAGCTTAACTCTTTCCCCAGTCACTATTTAAAATATTGATGGGCACAAGCAGGAAGGAGAGGAACTCACCACAGACACCAGTGCAGAGTTGGGTGATAGTAGCTTGGGTGCCCAGATTGCCCTCCATCCCTGAGTTTCTTTCCCGTGGAAGGTATCCCCCATTCCCCGTTTTGCACCACTTACCCAGATGAATTTCACCCCCCCAGCCCACCAACTTATGCCTCCTTCCCACCCTCCTCCTCGTGTTTCATCCTCACTCTATGCCATTTTGACCACTTTCAGCTATGGCTTCTGTCAGCAAAGCCTCATCAAACACTGGGATGGGAAAAGGGACATGGGTGTGTTTGAAGGAATTCCCAACCCTCCTGGATTACCTCAGGGTCTCCAGGAATTGAGGATAAATCCCCTGGGCCACAGTAAGGAGAAAATTCAGAGGGAGGTTGGAGAAAGAGTGGTATTTATTTTGTTTTAAGACCATAAGGGCAGAAGTAGGCCATTCGGCCCATCGAGCCTGCTTCACCATTCAATGAGATCATGGCTGATCTGATAATCCTCAACTGCACTTTCCTGCCTTTTCCCCATAATCTCTTTCTTTGAGCTTTTTGATGTTTTAGTCATAAAAATATATGGTTGAGCGAATAAACGGGAGTTTGGTGTGAAACATGAAGCATAGGGGGAGGCCATTCAGCCCTGCCATGCCTGTGCTTGCTCTTTTTTAGAGCAGTGGTGTTTACTCTCGCATTCTCACTCTTTTGTCCGTAACTCTGTAATTTCCTCATTCCCAAGTACCAGTCCAATTCCTTTTTCAAATTATTCATGGAATCATCTTCCAACATCTTATCAGCATTCCCAACAATTCTGATTGAGAACATTTCCCCTCATCATCCCTCGAGATCACTGACCACTGCATGACTATTGACCCACTCGCCCAAGGGAACAGCTTTTCCCCTAGCTACTTTATCTAAATATCCCAACATTGTGTAAACCTTTGTCAGATCACCTTGATTGTCAAGTAGCATCTAACTGAGTCACTTTCTGGTTGGCTGTTGAAGCTCAGAGCCATGAGGATGGACATATTGGGCCAACAATGGCAGGCGAGAACATAAGAAATAAAAGCAGGAGTCGGCCATTTGGCTCCTTGAGCTTGCTCCCTCACGCGATAGAATCATGGATGATCTCATTGTGACCTTCACTTCACTTTCCTTCCTGTCCCCCATAACCCTTGACTCCCTTGTCGATCAAAACTCTGTCTAACTCAGCCTTGAATACACTCAATGACCCAGCCTCCACTGCTCTCTGGAGAAGAGAATTCCAAACACTAACGACCCTCTGAGAGAAGAAATTTCTCCTCATCTCTGTCTTTAATGGGAGACATCTTATTTTGAAGCCTTAGTCCCTAGTTCTAGACTCCCCCATGAGGAGAAACATCCTCTCAGCATCGACCCTGACAAGCCCCTTCAGAATCTTATATGTTTCAGTGAGATCACCTCTCGTTCTTCTAAATGCCAATGAATATAGCCCCAACCTGCTCAACCTTTCCTCATAAAACAAGCCCCTTACCTCAGAAATCAGCTAGTGAGCCTATGCTGAACTGCTTCTAATTCAAGTATACCCCTCCTTAAATAATAGACCAAAACTGTACACAGAACTCCAGGTGTGAGCAAACCGATGCCCTGTACAGTCATAGCAAGACTTCTAAAATTTTATTCTCCATTCCCCCTTGCTATGAAGGCCAGTATTCCATTTGTCTCCCTAATCACTCACTATACCTGCTTGGAGAGTATTATGACACAGTCGATGGTAAAGGCTGAGTTGTTCAAATCCCAGAGCGAAACTTGGAAACATCTGTCATAACCCATTGTTTGCAATTTGTATGTTTTGAGACGCAGGCTTTGAATTCTGCAGTAATAAGACCACTGGGCTTTAAGGTTTTTTTTTTATATAATTAAATTAAACATTTATTAATACAAGAAAGACTGTAAACACATACATGCATCTACAAAATTACTGCTATAATAACTACAAAAATCCCCTAATTAATCTCTCAGTTACACCCATGTTAAGGCAACAGTAAATCCCATCAATTTAAACAGACACCTGGCAAAGCACACCCTGAACAGTCGCATTCAAAGTGAGGTTCTTTCAGCTCTGGGTCCTTTCAGACAACAGTTTGAGGCTTCTCACACTTGTTGGATCTTAAAATGCTTCTGCCTTACACACAATCTCCTTTCTCCTTCATACATATCTTTCTCTTTGAATGTAAATTTTCCATCGTATTACTAGGCTTTTAATTTTACCTCTTCTAACAATAGCATCCTTTCATTCCACCAATTTTATTAATAAGCTGAAAAAAATAAACACATTGCTTGGCGTCTTCTAGCTAGGTGTAAGATTTCACCCACAGTCTTGAATGGTTTCTTTTAGCAAATGCAAATTTCAGCTTTACCTTCTATTTCTCTATGTTTATCAAATTAACATCTCAAAACTACTACACATCAAAGCACCCAGACTAGCTGTCTTTAATCCAATTAAGACACACACAGACACACCCACAGACACACACATAGACAAAGACACCACAAGAACTCTATTTTAAAAAATAATTTCCAGTAACATTATGGACATTAATATCTCTTCATGACAGCAGGGCAGTGAGGGATGGGATGTCCCTGTCACGAAACCCTCAGAAAAACATCCAGTCAGAAGTTGGCAGCACCAGTGTGTGGGGCAGGTATGACCTCAGTGACACCCCTGCAGTTGAATGGCCACATTACATATCGTCTAAGCTCAAGCATGAAACATTGTGGGGGTGGGGGGATGAGTGACGACTGGGCTGATGGATTTCCGCTCTACCAGTGCCTTGGGGAAAGGAGGGAGCATATTAGACTGTGGGAAGAGAGGCTGTCTTTGAGATTTAGCCAAAAGCCAAGTGGTTCACGCCAGACCCTCCAGGTGAGAGAAAACACATCAGGCCGTACCCATCTGCAGTGGGTGTAGCTGTCGTTGTATAGCGCAATGGTGAAATGAAGAAATTAATTTTAATACAAGGAGGAAGTGGGCAGGACAGGAATTCCCTAGCTATGATGATACTCCATGGAACAAGTGACAGATTTTTTACTTTCTAAATTCCTCATGATTCAAGCTGTTATTTTCTTTCCCACCTCTTTCTCCATGTTGCAGTTTCACCCCCTCTCTTTCCTTCACTTCTCTCACATTCTCCACTTCCTGACTGCTACCCGAGTCTCTGTTCCTCCCTACTGTTGAATCTTTGTCTCTCTTTATTCCTGTCTCTTTATCTTTGCTTCCCTCTTTGTCTCCCTAGCATTAATCATCATCTCCCTGTGCAAAGTGTTGGTGAAGTGATGATAGACTGATCTTGGGCCCGGGGCTTTAGTACTGGCTCATGTGTTATGTCAGCCCTCTAGGTGGGTGAACCCCTGGCCAGCTGGGATCATTAAACATCATTAGATTTAATCTCGTTTGCTAAACAAAGTTTCAGGCCAGTCTAATGCTGGTTCCTGATGTTAGGTGGGCTTGTTTTACAATGATTGGCTGAAAATTTGGCAATAGTGGACGGGACAACCTGACTGGATGTGTGCAATGCTACAGACAAATAGGTTGCCTTCATTCTTCAGAATGGAGTTGTTTTTCCTGATGGTTAAAATGAGGGCACCAGAAATATGCAAGTAAATTAAATTCAAGCAGAAGACTTTTTAGAAACTTAAGGAGTTTAACTTTTTCTTTAATACAACGTGGGCATCACTGGCAAGGCCAGCAATTATTACCCATCCCCAATTACTCTTGAACTGAATGGTTTGTTCAGCCATTTCAAAGGGCAGTTAAGAGTCAACCACATTGCTGTGGCTCTGGAGTCACATGTAGACCAGACTGGGTAAGGATGGCAGATTTCCTTCCCTAAAAAAGGGCATTAGTGAAGTGATGATTTTTAGAACAATTGACAATGATTTCATGGTCATCATCACTGAGGCTAGCTTTATAATTCCAAATTATTAATTGAGTTTAAACTCCACCAGCTGCTGTGGTGGGATTTGAGCCTGTGTCCCCCAGAGCTTTAGCCCTGGATCATTAGCCCAGTGGCACTACCACTGCACCACCACCTCCCCTTCCTGCAGCCTGCAAACATTGAAAGCTTTATCAGTTACGTCAGGATTCAAAAGACCATTAACGGTTATATAGGATCACTGGGAGACAGTTCCAGAAAGATTCAAATGATTTGCAGGTTATGACAGAGCTGCCAAATCGCTATCAGCCTTCATTCCTGCCGATGATTCTCAAGCTCCAGCCACGGGATCCCCTGTATTCAACAATGGTTAACCAACAAAAAGCAATCAGGATGTCAACTTGGAGATCTCAGATTAGATCGGGTGCCAGATCAAGTGGATTTGAGCACATAACCTAGGACGACACTCAAGAGCCAGTACAGAGGGAGCGCTGCGACGCTAGAGGTGTCGCCTTTCGGATGAGATGTTAAATTAAGGACCCTGTCCACCCTATCAGGTTGGATGTAAAAGATTGCACGGCCACTAATTTGTAGGGGAGCAGGGCCGATAATTATCCCTCATCACTGAGAAAATAGATTATCTGGTCAGTATTGCATTGCTGCTTGTGGGATCTTGCTCTGCACAAAGTGGCCGCTGCTCTCCCCTGCATGACAACAGTTACTAAGCTTCAGAAACTACAGGATTGGCTGTAAATGGCTGTCCTAAGGTTGTGGAAAGCGCTTGAATTAAATGTTTATTTATTTTCCTTCATGAGTGATTGTGGAGTCAGATTTTGTTTTGAGATCATTCCCAACTATTATTCTCAGCTGCAGTTATGCGGCACAATTGCTGGCAGTCAGGCCTCAGACGCTGCAGTCAGTACATTGTTGGCCGACATTCAACCAACATTCCAGTGGGAGGGAGTTGGCACCTTCCCCAAAGCTGCTGCAACAAGCTGAGATGTTGCAGATGCTTCAATGGAATATTTTAACTAAGCAGCCAAGAAAAATAATTAACACCCCACGCTAATATCTTGGCTTTGCTCTCCTGAGTTACACTAGCCAAAAATAACCAGGGGTGCTGGAACTAGGGCTGGGTGAGGTTTCTACCACAACCTGAGCTAGGCTTCGATGGATAGCACGCACACGCACACACACACACACACACCCCAGCACGCACACACACAAATTCACACAGACATACATATACACAGACGGACACACACAAACACACACACAGAAACACAGACAGATAGATACACACACACATGCGTGCGCACAGACACACACACGCGCGCACAGGCACACACACACACACAAGTATACGCACACATGGGCGCGCAAACACACACACACAAACACATACAGACAGACACACACACGCGCACAGGCACACACCCACACACCCAAACACACACACTTGGGCACGCAAACACACATACAAGCACACACACACACATAAACAAACACATACAGACACACACAAACACTCACGTGCGCACACACACACACACAGACCCATACACACACACATGGGCACACGCATACACAAGTACACACACGAGCAGACATACACTACACAGGTAGACACGTACAAACGCACGCGCACACACAAGTACACACACACATACACACACAAATACATACAGACAAACACATGCAATCACACACACACGCAATCACACACACGCAAACACACAAACACACGATACGCAAACACAAATCTAGTCTGACAGTCCTGGTGCAAAGGGAATGTTAATGCTGCACGTCAAAGGTGCTGCCTTTCGAATGAGATGTGAAACTAAGGCCCCGACCGCTGTCTCAGCTGAACATAAAAGATCCTATGGCAGTACATTGAAGAAGGGCAGTGCAGCTCTCCTTGGTGCACTGACCAATGCTCTGCCCCCAGGCAACATCACTTCACAAAAAAACAGATTACTTAATCATTATCACCTTAGTGTTTGTGGAATCTTCCTGTGCACAGATTGGCTGCTATATTGCTTATGTTATTTAATGATTAATCCAGAGAACATGCAGTCGAATTTGACATTGGGTGACAGCGAGTCATCACGCTGTTATACTTCAACCAAGTCAAAATTAATGCCCCTCCCCCCATCCCACCACCAACCCCACCACCCCCATCCCAACTCCTCCACCATGTGTTCAAACACTCCCCAGGGCTTTTTGAAAATTTGAATAAAGATCTGTTGTGAAAAGGCTGGTATTAGTAGAAGTGACCATTGTCGTAAAAACCCATCTGGTTCACTAATACCCTTTAGGGAGGCAAATCTGCCGTCCTTACCTGGTATGATCTACATGTGACCCCGGACCCACATCAATGTGGTTGATTCTTAACTGCCCTCTGAGCTGTATTCAAGAAGGCGGCTCCCCACCACCTTCTCAAGAGCAATTAGGGATGGGCAATAAATGCTGGCCTTGACAACAATGCTCACATTCTTAAAATGAATAATAAAAAAAATCACAGAAAGATTTCAGGCAAGGTTTCTCAATAATCGATCAGCTCCCTCTGGCTTCAGAATCCCTTCATGACAAATGCACCCTCAGCAAAATATGCCCCCTCTATTACCTTGTCCAACCCAATGCCGTTGACAATATGTTTTGAGGAAGCTGAGATAAACTTCAGCCATTCAATTTATACCCACAAGTGGGATATTCTGGAATGTTCCCTTTTACTGACTAATTGTGAAGATTGCAATAACCAAGATGATGGATTTCATGGATGGAGATATGATTTTAATTTATGGAATCAAATGTCCCCATTGCTGGTACAGCATTGGTTGATATTGAGTAAAACTTCCTCAACACTGTCCCTTCAAAACCACTGCACTGCCTCAGTCCCAGAGGGGGAAAAGACAATATCTGACCCACTGTCCCACCCAGTCCCAGAGGGGGAAAGGACAGTGTCTGACCCAATGTCCCACCCAGTCCCAGAGGAGGAAAGGACAGTGTCTGACCCACTGTCCCACCCAGTCCCAGAGGGGGAAAGGACAGTGTCTGACCCACTGTCCCACCCAGTCCCAGAAGGAGAAAGGACAGCGTCTGACCCACTGTCCCACCCAGTCCCAGAGGGGGAAAGGACAGTGCCTGACCCACTGCCCCACCCAGTCTCAGAGGGGGAAAGGACAGTGCCTGACCCACTGCCCCACCCAGTCCCAGAAGGGGAAAGGACAGTGTCTGACCCACTGTCCCACCCAGTCCCAGAGGGGGAAAGGACAGTGTCTGACCCACTGTCCCACCCAGTCCCAGAGGGGGAAAGGACAGTGTCTGACCCACTGTCCCACACAGTCCCAGAGGGGGAAAGGACAGTGTCTGACCCACTGTCCCACCCAGTCCCAGAGGGGGAAAGGACAGCGTCTGATCCACTGTCCCACCCAGTCCCAGAGGGGGAAAGGACAGTGTCTGACCCACTGTCCCACCCTGTCCCAGATGGGGAAAGGAGAGTGTCTGATCCACTGTCCCACCCAGTCCCAGAGGGGGAAAGGACAGTGTCTGACCCACTGATCCGTGTTGCCAGAGGATGTCCTGCTTAAGTGGAATACCACAGTTAATGAGTCAGTGCCTTCCGAAGGGAAAGAGAGAGCTAGGAAAGGAAAGGTTGCCTCTGTCTGCACCGCACATAGGAAGAAGCACAGGAACTAGGTCAGCACTGGGATTGACAGAAACATTGAAGAGTGGAATCTAACATTTGCAATCAGTGATAGTTGCAGCGGGACCACAGGTCTCCTTCCTGTTTCATGCAGTGTGAAACCCGAGTTGGGGGCAGGAAGCCAACACTTCATTCAAATTACTTTCGGGGCATCTTCTCACCTCCTTCTGTAGCACATAGTCCCAGCTCAGAGCCTGCGATATGAAGGAGGATGGAAAGCCAAGGGGGAATTTGTAAAGCATTGCGACTGTGACAAGATGCACCACAAGCCTGGGAGTCAACATCGAAAGGGTTCCGAAAGGAATTGTCATATAATTCGACTCAGGGGTGGAAGTCCAAGTTGACCTTACACCTTCCCATGTGTCATGAGGGGGATATCCTATTGACAGGGTAAGTCCCTTCCCCAATAACTGAGGCTCACATGGTTGGAAGGCTTAGCCTAGGTAGTGGAGGATAACTCACTCCCTCCATGGAGTTTTCAAGAGCTTGTTTAGTATTGGTGGACCCTGGGCAATGGGCTCCAAACTCTAGGTCTTAGCGATGACAGGCCTCTCCACTGCTGACAGCATCACAGCTGAAGGTGTCCTGGTCTCACACATCGTCCACACACTCACTTTCCGGCTGAGGTCAAGAGCTTGGCTCATGACTGAGTTTTGCACCTGCCCATCCCCTCCCCGCAAGCCCAAAGGATCCTGAGGCCAGTTCTAGCTTTGCTCAAACAGCCAATTTGGCTGAATTGGCACAGGCTGGGAAAGGGCCCCGCGAACTTTATGGCCTGCGTGCCTCATCACCACATTAGAAAAAACATATTCATGCACCATGTTATTCCAAGGGAGCTCCTTTGATGTCTTTTTTGGCGTAAAGAATGATAAATGTGAAGCTTCTGTTTTCATGACAGCCAGATCCATGAGATCATAGCGATTGCCCTACTTTCAGAAAGAAAGTTATTGATTCCTTTGGGCTGACACAGATTGAAGACTGACTTGAACATGAATCCCCCATTGATCAGTGACTCAGCACATTGTGTGTTTGACTCATTCGTCCAGTGACCTGCATAAAATGAGCTGACCTCAACTGGGCAGCAAGGAGTGGATTAGAGGCGACCTCACAGGTCCCAGGGAGGGAAAGTAAAATACATTCGGCTCTTCTAGATCAATAGCGCTTAGGGCACAGAAGGAGGCCACTCGGCCCATTGGGCCTGTGCTGACGACAAGTTCTCCCCTCGGAGTTTTGCAGCCTAAAACTCATTTCCCCACCATAAATTTTGATTCCCTTAGTCTGCCCTGTGACCCTCGACCCCCTCTCCCCCACCCCGCTGAGTGAAGGTGAGGCAATTGACCTGTTGGAGGCTGTACCCGAGCAACAGTAGCCACGGAGACATTATCCTGGCAACAGACAGGAAGACATTTTTGTTTCTAAAGTGCCAACGGCACGATCGATCACTGGCCAGCCAGACCCTTGTGGCAACTGCAGGGCAGCAGCCACCCCATGTTAAAGGACTCCAGGGGCAGGCTCTTGCCATGGGCTGTACTCAGTGACAAGCCTCCTCCTTGCTTGGAGGGGCTGCTAGAGAGAGAGAGAGAGAGAATTTTCCTGAACTTATCGGCTGTCGAGCATAACAACAACGACTTGCATTTCTACAGTGCCTTTAATGTATTGAATACACCCCAAGATGCTTCGTAGAAGTTTTATTTTTTAAAAGGAGGTTTGACGCTGAGCCACATGAGGAAGAATGGGCGGGATTTTCCATCCCCGCCTGCCGCAGGGATCATCCGGTCCTGCTGAAATTCAATGGACTTTTGGCTGGGCCGCCGGTCATTCTGTGGCGGGTCCAGAAAGTCACGACCAAAGACTTGCTTTAATATAGCAATTTTCATGACCATTAGGACATCTCAAAGTGCCTTACAACCAATGAAGTACTTTTGGAGTGTGGTCACTATTGTAGTGCAGATGTACAGGGCCTTGGTGAGACCACACCTGGAGTATTGTGCGCAGTTTTGGCCTCCTTAGCTAAGGAAAGATATACCTGCCATAGAGGGAGCGCAGCAAAGGTTCACCAGACTGATTCCTGGGATGGCAGGATTGTTATATGAGGAGAGATTGGGTCGACTAGACCTATATTCACTGGAGTTTCTAAGAATGAGAGGGAATCTCATTGAAACATATAAAATTCTGACAGGGCTGGACAGACTGGATGCAGGGGTGATGTTTCTTCTGGCTGGGGGGGTCTAGAACAAGGGGTCACAGTCTCAGGATACAGGGTGGAACATTTAGGGCTGAGTTGAGGAGAAACCTCTTCACTCAGAGGGTGATGAACCTGTGAAATTCTCTACCACAGAGAGCTGTGGAGGCCAAGTGACTGAATATATTTAAGAAGGAAGTAGATTTCTGGACTCTAAAGGTATCAAGGGGTATGGGGAGAGAGCAGTAGTATGGCATTGAGATAGAGGATCAGGCGTGATCAGATTGAATGGTGGAGCAGGCTCGAAGGGCCGAATTATCCACTCCTGTTCCTATTTTCTATGTTTCTATGAAAAGCAGCAGTCAATCTGTGCACAGCAAGCTCCCACAAACAGCAATGTGATAATGACCCAGAGTCTTGTGATTCAGAGGCAAGAAGGTGACCAATGGAGCCACAGCTGACATACTAAGAGGAGATATTAGGTCAGATAATGAAAAGCTTGGTCAAAGAGGCGGGACTTAAGGATGTCTTAAAGGGGGAAGGAGAAACAGAGAGGCATAGGGAGGTAATTGGAGAGCTGTGGCCCAGGCTGCTGGAGGCATGACCACCAATGGTAGAATGATTAAAATCAGGGATACACTGGAGGGCAGAATTGGTGATCAAAGCCTTGGGTGCAAAAACAAGGAATGGTTAACAAAAAATATGACACCTGATACCATCAACAAAATGTGCCCATGACAAAATATTGCCCTACTCTGTGGATAATACGTGGTGGAAAATGTGTTACTGCGTGTGTCTAGGAGTGTGGGAGGGGAGAGGGAAAAGAAGGCTATTAGGTAGAAAGGTTAACGAGTGAGAGGGAGCATCTCCTCAGCAATGTGATACTAAGAGGAAGATTTGTGTTCCACACTTAATAAGAAAATAAGTTAGTGTGGAGGCATTATTCAATTTTACTAATAGACGAGACAATGGAATGGAAGCATAAACAAAAGCACTTTCAAGCCTACAAAGAACGCCCTGTTTTGTAAAGGTGTTACTGCTGTCGCTGTAGGTTGCACTTGTATTGTAGGAGTTGCAACAGCATTAAAAACACCCAAAGGGATAGAATTATCAAGGTGATCAAAGGTCATGAGGTCATGAAAGGTGCTACAAAAATGCAAGTTCTTTCTTTTAGTTCTTTTACTGTGCCAGGTGCTATATAAGTGCAAGATGTTGTTAAGTTTGGGACCTTCTGAACCCTGTGACTCGGTGACCCATCACCTTTGCCAAGTTCCCAAGTTATTTATATTGAATTCTAAAATAAATCTTTCAAAGCTAAGTATAGGGTTAGGTTGGTTGAGCAATCACTACAGGATATGACCAATCCAGTCCTGCCCCTCGATAACCAGCTGAAATAAGATTAAAAGGAAGTTCAGGCACTCAACATAGTAAATAAACAGCAATAAAATAAATTTGTCACTATTATTTAATAAAAATGTATAAACAGCACGTAAAAAGCAAGCAGCCTTGCTCGAGCTACAACCTCTTCTCACAGTCTTGCAGTCCGCTGGAGCTTGGCACCGTGGTTAATGTGGTCTCAGATCATGCTCCTGGTTACCTATGGGAAGGTGCTGATTTAGCACGCAGCAAAACCTGCTGTTTCCTAGGATGTTTTTTCAAAAATGCTTGCACCAGTTTACACTTCGGTGCACCAGTTGCTCACACAGCTCATGTAGTGTTTGCAGGAGGTAATGCCGGGTTCGTAGGGGGACTGGTTCCTCTGTTTATTTACAGACAGGAATGGGAAGAGGCTATTCAGCCCCTTGAGCCTGTTCCGACATTACCAGTGAACTGCCAGAGGAAACAAACCTCATCGCTCCATTAAAATTTCTATCTGTTGGAGTACTCGCAGAACTTCGTCCTCTTTTCAATTGATATTATTGGGCAGTGAGGACTAGTGGCAACATAGCTGATGCTCTCTCTCTCACAGCAAGTTGGCTGCGTATTTCCTACATCACAACAGTGACTGCACTACAAGACATTCTTAACTGGTTCTAAAATGTCTTCAGATGTGCTGAGGTTGTGTCTGGTGTATAGAATACAATTACAAGTAGGCCTGACCCTAGGATGATAGGCTGGAATCAAAGGACACAGGCGTGTGGGCAATGGCAAATCCCGCTTTGCTCAAGTCGCAATGTCATTGAGGCCAGGAGGAAAATCAGCCGCAATATAGCTGGAACATACAAGATATTTCCTGGGGTGTGGAAAAAAGAGCAAACGCTTTTTTTTTGCTTTAACTTGCAAAGTTTCCTTTAGTTGGCA
The DNA here is from genome assembly GCF_964194155.1 of Cetorhinus maximus. Lineage (NCBI taxonomy): Eukaryota > Metazoa > Chordata > Chondrichthyes > Lamniformes > Cetorhinidae > Cetorhinus > Cetorhinus maximus. The sequence continues at coordinate 7,161,831 of NC_135899.1, forward strand.
GAAGGAAGTGAATAATAAGGTTACTTTCTATATGAAGCAGAAGTGATTGTGACACATGAATACAGTGAATCTGGAAGTTACTGTGCTTCTTAAAGCTTGTGGCTAAATTCTTGCTCAAATCTGTCTGCGAGTTTTATTATTTTGACCAACTGAGCAAGTTTTTGTTTTACGCTTTGTAACACCTGTGAGGCATTGATACCCTGCACTGTTAGCCTGTGCAAAACTTACAGTCTTCACAGACCTAATTTCTCAACAATTGTGTTAATATCTATCTACCTATCTTTCTATCTATCTATTCCATCTCTCCAACCTATCACTTTACCTAGCTTACTTCTCAATCTCTCGCTCTACATTAGATCTCTCTATCTCTCAATTTCTTTAACCACCCAATTTATCTATCTATCTCTATTCAATTTTTGCCTCTATTCAATCTATCTTTCTTTCAATCTTTATTTCTATCTCTGTTCAATATATCTATCTGTTGACCCTATCTCTTGATCTACCAATCCAATCTATCTTTCTCGCTATCTAACTTATCACTTTATTTCTCAATCTATCTCTCTATTCAACCTATTTATTTCTCTATCTCTCAATCTATCTATCCAATTGATCTATCTCTATTCAATACACCTATCTCTCCAACCTATCTCTCCACTTCTCTATCTATCCAATCTATCAATGTCTTCAATCGATCTATCTCTTGATCTTTCTATCTATCCAATTTTTCTGTCTATCTCTGTTCAATATATTTATGTCTCTATCCTATCTTCAGATCTACCTACCTCTCATCTGCCATCACTTATCACTCAATCTCTATCTTTCTACCCATCTATCTCTCTCGATTTAATCAATCTCCCATTCTATCTATCTCTCAATCTCTGTATTATCCACTCTATTTCTATTCAATTTATCTATCTCTCTATCTTTTTTAACTCTCTACCAATCTATCTATCCCATCTCTCAACCTTTCTATCTATCCAATCAATTTATCCATGTATCCAATGGATCTATCTATCTATCCAATGGCTTTATCTATCTATTAATTTATCTATCTCTTCCCCTGGGTCTATATCAATCTTTCTTTCTGCCTATGAATCTCGATCTAGCTCCTATTCATCTTGCTGTTCATTGACGTATCTAGCCTTACCTCTACTTCCACCTGCATATCTAGCCATCTTCCTCTCTATCTGCATATCTATATCTCTGTCCATCTCTCTCCCCCTGTCTATCTCTACCTGTTTATCTATTCACCTATCTCAATCTCTATCTGCTAACCTATCCATCTATCTTTCTGTTAGCCACTCTCCCTCTATCAAATTGACTGCCACACTTGTCTTCATAACAACCTACATTAACTCTGAATGAAGCTATTAGGTGAAACACCTCGGGACACCTTGGCCTGGCCAGCAGCATGGCAGCCATGACTGCACTGGGAAGTACTTGATGGTGAGCAGTCAGATTAGGGAAAAATAAACAAGGACCTTCTGGAGGGAATGGCTCAGCCTGCTTCCTGTCACCTCCTCTTCCATCCCCTCACAAACTTCCAAGTGCATTGCCGGAAGTCGGACAAAACCATTTCATTCAGACCAACTCCAGGACATTCACGGATCCTTTGGGAGTCCAAAGTGCCAACCTAATCACAGCAAAGAGGGGAATCTAGGCAGGCTTCTTCACTTCATTGGACATTTTCGCCTGTTTTTGAAATGCTGGATATATGCAAAGCCCCCAAGCACATGGTGGCCACTGAGACTATCAATGGGTAAAGCCACCTGAGATGCATCAATTGTTAGTGGACATTCCCTTTAACTGATAGGAAGCTACAGTTTCTGAAACACATGTTTACATCTCTATGCCATTCACATGTCATTACTCAAATGACTCCTATAGTGTATTCCAATTAATACTGATTCCCACTGCTGTCACTCTTCAATGTAAAAGTTTCAAAATAAAAGAAGTAAAAGGCTGTGTTTGTTACCAACACTGTGCAGGCGCAGTTGTATGCGTGGCCGCCATTTTTATAGGGGGCAACACACAACAGGGCACATGGGTGGCCACCATCTTTATAGGGGGCAATGTGCAACATGAACCCAGCTTATTTACTTTCAAAAACTATGCACCATGCATCAAAATAAAGTGGCTTTTAAAGTACTTTGCCAAATCACATTTAGTTCTCCAACATCATTAATTCATTGATAACAGGAATCATGAAAGTGAGTTGAAGCATCGGCATTCAGTGATGACTGTGGATTGTCCCTGTCACTCCTTGTAAAATGCTGTAACACTTTCTTTTTATAAATTCATTTTCAGGATGTGCTTGTGAAATAGAGCAACCTGACAACTAAGTGATGTACGGAATTCCCTAACTAAGAGCAGATTGCAATAAGCAAGTTAGAGAGCAAAATGAGCTGGCAGTGTGCTGGGTAAACTGATGTGTGCACGTCATTGGATTTCTGCGCTTGTGTGGACCAGTGCGCACACGCAGAAAGGTGGCCATCTTGCACGGTCACATTGCGCTGGCGGAGACACAATGAAAGAGGAAACATTAAACTAAAAGGTTGTCAATGACAGCACACTTGAATAAATATAGCCAAGAGAATATTCACAACAAGCCCTCAGAAACAATCCCTTTACACTCACAAGCACTGACTATAATCCTTAATGCGCCCTTTCGGGAAGGAAATCTGCCATCCTCCCCTGCTCTGGCCTACATGTGACTCCAGACCCACAGAAATCTGGTTGACTCTTAACCACCTTCCCTAGAGAAATGGTTCAAAGGCAGTTCAGGTTTGCAACAGCTGCCTGCCAGTTACAGTGATTCCCATACCCCATGAAAGAATAAATTTAAAAAAAGCTTGGCTGGCTAGGAAACACCCATCTGTCATGCTCAGGTTGTGAAAGGCGCTATGTAAGTGGAAAATTTTTCTGTCATTTCATGTCTCGAGCTCCAGGGTCACGTACACAGCACAAAGTAAAAAGATGGAAGACCACAATAGTTCAACCGAGTGGTTTAATAAACCTTATGGTGCAACTGAAGCATTACTCAGCAGACTGAGAGGAAACAAGGTAGTTTTAGACATGCTGGGGGGTAGTATGCGATTTGGAGATGATGCTTTTTTTTTTGCAGTTTGTGGCTAATTGTATTACACTGACACGACGGAAGCCAGTCAGTGCAGTCGCCACATCATATAAACCTCTGCTTCCTGGCACACATTATATTCCTACCTGACAAGGAGACAGAGATTGGCAGTGTGGTGTGTGATCTTCTCCAGTGTTCCCCTCACTTTCTTTTCCCTCATCGGTAAGTTATTCAACCCCCCATCACTTTCATGCAGCTCAACCACAATAACTTACATTTACATAACAACCCTATTACACAGCAAAAACACGCTTCACACGGGCAATCATCAGATGAAATTTGAAAGTGAACCACACAGAGGAGATATTAGGGCAAGTGACCAAAAGCTTAGTCAAAAAGGTAGGGCTTTAAGGGCACCTAAAAGGTGGAGAGAGAGAGATGGAGAGGTTTACGGTTGGGATTCCATTAGGTCGCAGATGGTTGAAGGCAATGCTGCCAAGATGAGAGTAATGGAAGACGGGCATGTGGGCAAGGTCAGACAACTTAGTCTAATTCTTCTTGCAGTTTAAATCGATAAAAAGATTTGATAAGGTAGATAAAGAGAAACTATTTTTTCTGATGTGGGAAGAAGGGGGTGGAACCTTAAAATTAGAGCTAGTGTTATGACCCCAGCTGAGGTTACCCCTGGTCAAGCCTGATCCAAGGGTGGAACCCAGCTTAACAGATGCCAAGATAAAAGCAAATACTGCGAATGCTGGAAATCTGAAACAAAAACAGAAAATGTTGGAAAACTCAACAGCTCTGGCAGCATATGTGGAGAGAGAAACAGAGTCGACTATTTGAGCCCGTATGACTCTTCTTCATACCGGCTCGAAATGTCAACTCTGTCTCTCTCTCCACTGATGCTGTCAGACCTGCTGAGTTTTCCCAGCATTTTCTGTTGTCGTTGGATCCGAACTTTTACTTGTTTGTTTAAATGCGTGGGGAGTAGCTGCAGAACAGAGTCACAGGAATCGGCTGGTGAACTTTTAACAAATAAGTAAAACATTTATTCAAAAGAAAAGATGAATAATACTCCTTCACCCACACCCATATCTTTACAGATATTTACAGATTAGTAAAAATAACACAAGTTACAAAAGCTTATACTCTAATGTCCACAGTAAATACACAATCCATGTACCAATAGGCACCCAGTGGTCAGACACACCACACTCTGAAACCAAGTGACAGATGCCACCTTAACCAAATGCGATGGATCTCTCCTCAATTTCCCCTAAATGCTTGTCACACCATGAGCCAACCAGTCTCACTGAACTCCGTCTTTCACTCAAGGGTTTCCAATCTCCACTCTCCAAAACCTCGCCTTGGAATCTTATCCCAAATTGACGCTTTCTCTCTGACATGTTCTGCAAGGGTTCACCTTCAGGATTTCAAAATCTCCTTCTGACCTTCCTCTCCTCTGGGTCACCACATGCATTCAAGCTGTCTTCCGTGCACTCTGTCTCTCTGATCCAGCCGTCAACAGTACACCACTGCTTCACATGCCGACAGCAAAGAGTTACAGGCCTTCAGTTGTCTCTTTGGACCTCTTGCAAACTGTTCTCACTTTAAATCTGCTTTCTGCAGCTTTTTTCTCTTTAAATCTGAAGCTTGGATTCTTTCTCTCTTCCCCTCACTATTAACTTCACTTAATAGGACCTTTTCCAGGTTCCTGTCCTTCCTTTGACTATAAGGCCTTCTTTCTGTTTTCTGTTCTTGGACTTTCCTGGATTTTGGGGCTTTTCTTTAGCTTGGAACTTCTATCTGCCCCCTTTGCTCTAGTCTTTGCTGGCAACTGCTTTCAAAATCCAATTGCGTTCAAATAGCTTCCAAAACAAAAACTGCTGTTTTTCCTCTTCTGTGTGCCTTGTGGGGAGGGACCTGCTTCCCTGGACCCCTGTTGTTAGGCAACAGCCCAATTCTTCCTCTCTTGTTTATTTACTTAACTTCTTAAGTCGTAAACTCTAATTGGAAATGCAAGCACATTTTTAAAGTGAAACTAAAACTCCATTTGACCTTTCTTAACAGACACAGAAATACAAACCAAACTTAAACAGTAAAGCTAAAACTCATTCCCTATACCCACAAATACCAATGTAACTTACTTAAATTATCTCTATTTCCTAAAACTAGGAACTTTGGGGGTGATGACGACAAGATGTATTTCTTCACATGAAGGAATAAATGGAAAGCTGGAACTCTTCCCCTACAAAAGGCTGTGGGTGTTGTGGGAAAAACAGAATTTCCAAGGTTGCGATTGATAGATATTTATCAGCTAAGTTATTGGAGCTCAGTAAATGGAGTTGAGGTGCAGATTGGGCATGATCTAATAGAAAGGCTTATATGTGTTGAGCACAGACTCAGTGGCTAAATGAATACAGAATCGATCAAATTGTCCTGTTACATCAGCAAAGGTTTTCTGGGCCTTGGAGTCAGAATCTAATTACTTGATTGAGTTTAGTCATCTTTCAAAGAGATGATCAAACAGCCAATTCTTTCTTTAAAGTTCACTGGTAAATGCACTGTGCGGGTGGGTCGGTGTTCCACAAGGACTGAGTAAGTGTTGGGTTGAATTGTTGTCCAGTTCTGAGTTAGTGGGTCTCAGCTGTCAGTGTCAACAGCTGTCAATACAGCTGAGCTACAGAGTAAAGCTTGTATACAAGTCCCACTGGTCTTGACTGTTGGGCAACAATAGAAAGAAAGAATTTCATTTATATATCACCTAGCACATCCTCTGGGGCCCCCCAAAGGACTCTGCAACCAATGAAAGGTCGCCACTGTAATGTCAGAAATGTAGCAGCCAGAGTGCGCACAGCAAGATCCCGCAAAAAAGCAAGGTGATGATTAGGTAATAATGGGCAGAATTTTACAACAGCAGGATTTTACCTTCCTGCTGAAGTCAATGGGGTTTATAATGGGCTCGCTGCATTTTACAGCCCCGTCCCTGCCAAAACGGGGCTGTAGAATTCTGCCCAATGTGTCTTAGTTTGTGATACTGGTTGAGAGATCCATACTGACAAGGACTTCAAGGGGGACTCCTCTGCTCTTTTTCAAATGGTGGCCACGGGAACTTTTATGCTGACTTGAGAGAGTAGAGAGGGCCTCCTTTCAACATCACATCAGAAAGGTGGCATCTTGGACAATGCAACACTATTTCTGGCATTGGGAGATTGAGGCTGAGATTTTGTGCTCAACTCTCTGCATTGGGACTTAAACTCATAACCTGCTGATTCAGGAGCACGAGCACACCCTACAGAGCCACAACTGACACCCAGCTGATGGGGGTGCCATTGGCTGAGGGCTCATTTTAAGTTCAAAGTGTTGGCACAAGTCATCACTGCAAGGAGAGGAGGAGGGAATTCAAGAAAACTCAGGGGGAAAGGATAATGAGACACCAAGGCGAGACAGGAAAAAGAAAGACTGACTTTAGAGTGATATGCATAGGCTATCAGAGAGTTGCAATAAGATTCTGAATCTTGAGAAGGGTGATGAGCAGAGTAGGTCATGATTGACAATTTAAATATAGGGTTTAACAAGATTTCCCATTACCATTGTGTAGTAACACCAGAGCAGTGAAAACCACTAGCTCATGGGAAATGAGTTGACATTGGTTTTCCTCAGTGATGTAACCGTTTAGTCTCCACCCACCTCCGGAGCCCTGGTTACAGAGCTGAAATATTCAAGTCCAAAATGCGGGACAGCACCCGAATTTGAGAGGGTGGGAGGGAAAGATGAGGGGAATCAAGAGGTAGTTAGTAAGTAACACCAAGCCTTTAGGATTTTGAAAGCCTTAGAAAATGTGCTTTGGGTGCTTGTGTGGTTGCAATGTTTCACTTCAGGGCCACATCAATCCCAACTTGGTTTTAAATTAACGAATTACAGTGTAAAAGAGGAAAGGTTGGAGGAGGTGAGGAGTCCCATGGTTTTGAGGTAATAGGGAGAGTTTGTAAAAGGCTCTATTAATGGTAGACACACTGCGTGACCCATTCAACACAGGAAAATCCCAGGTTTGAAGGAAGGAGTTTGATCTAATGACCTCGGCCCCCCTCCCTACCTCTACAATCTCCTGCAGCCCTAAACCCTCTCAGCATTTCTGTAATTCTGGCCTCTTCCCATCTCCAAAGTTCGTTGCCTTATGATAGCCACGCCTTCAATCCCCTGGGCCCTCAACTTCAGAATTCACTCACTGTGCACAATTCTGGTCTCCATATTTTAAAAAAACAGTATTTTGAGGCACTGTGGAAGGTCCAAAAGATGATTACAAGGGTGATACCAGAGTTGAGAGGTTCTATCTATTCAGTAAGATTAAAAAGACTGAGGCTTTTGCCTCTCAAAAAGGAAAGGCTGAGGGATGACCTGATAAAGATATTTAAAATTACGAAGGGTTTGATATAGGGTAGATGTAAGGAAGTTGCTATTTCCACTTTTGGAGAAACAAAACCCCATGAATACAAGACAATTGCTAATAAATCCAATAAGAAACTCGTGGAAACTTCTTTACCTAGAGTGTGGCGAAAATGTGGAACTCACTACTACATGACGAACAGCTTAGCTGCATTTAAAGGGAAGTTGGATAGATACCTGAGTGAGAAAGGAATAAGAGGATATGTTAATGGGGTGAGATGAAGTAAGTTGGGAGGAGGCTCATATCGATTATAAACACCAATATGGAGCTGTTGGGCTGAATGATTTGTTTCCATGTTGTACATTCAGTGTAAGTCTATGCAATTCAATGTAATCACTCTCTCCTCCTTTCAGGCCCTCCTTAGAACCTATCACATTTTGGTCACCTTTCCTAATATCTCCTTATGTGACTCAATGGTAAATTTTGCTTGGTCAACCTCCTGTAAAGTGCTTTGGGGTGCCACACAAATACAAACTATAGTTATTGCTGCTGTGATTTGAATGCAGTGAGAGTCTAAGGAGCAAGAGGGCAATGCATTTAGAACTGGGAGAAATGGAATGAGCAATGATTGTGATAAAATAAATAGATGCAAACAATGAAAGAGCATAAGAAAGATGACAGAGGCAATTTAAAGTGAACCCCTGAGCTCTTGTCATTGCAGGAGCACTTCCCAATGGGATTCCATTTAGTGCCATTACAGGCTACAACACATGACTTTTCCTGCATGCAACGTTCTGCTGAACTGACCTCGCTTTTTCCCGACCATTAACATTGGCATGTGACATATAGGCACAATAGTTATAGAGGTAATGTATGATACTTGACTTACAAGCCAGTGTCCTGAGTTCAAATCTCACTGTGGCAAGTCACAAAAACTCCACTCAGCTAGTGGGGCATGCACCAGAGTGTAAAAGTTCACCTGGTTCACTACTGTTCTTCAGGGACAGGAGCTGACCTTCTTCCCACACCAGGGCCTCGGTTATAGGTGACTCCGATCTGACACTCTGCAATTTTTAACTCTTCATGTCCTCTGAAGTCCCCAGAAAAATAATCAAGGTGGGCCACCAGAATCTTCTGGTGGAAACTGGGTGTGGTCAAGAAACAAGATTCTTACCAGAATCACCCACAGCTTGAAGAACAAATGTGGGGGGGGAGAAAAGCTTCAGAATGTGTTGATAGGGCAAGGGTTATTTGAAAGCTCTCTCACTGGCCCATTTGTTAAACACGTGGTGCTGGGACATTCAGATCATGGAAATTTCAAGTTTGGTACCTATTCCTTGCTGAGTTAGCTGAGACGATGGTAAGATCACCTTGCCCAAATGTCCCTGGGCTGCCAGAATGCCCAGAAACTTCCTCCCTCCCAGAACAAAAAAAGAAAACGCAAAAACTGGGCAATAAGAATACTGGTCTGAACTGGTCTTGTCTACCTTAAAATGGAACACCAGTAAAAACTGGAAATAAGAGTACTGGTCTGAACTGTTTTATCCTCCTCCGCCTCTGCTGATACATTAGGTAAAGAGAGAAATGGGCACCAATGTGATTATTCACCACCCCACCATGTCAGCTCAAAACTCCTATAGGCCTTTGCCGAGGCTTCCCTAGGAAGAAGAATCTCCCTGTGTGGACTACTGAAGGATAGTTAGCACATATCTAACTGCCCCTTAACACCAATCCTTGGGGAAAGGTGGGCAGCAAAGTTATGGAAGAGAAAAGATGTTGAAGTGAAAGGACACAGTTTTATGATCTCCTCCGGTTTGAGTTGACAGATTCAAGCAATGGGGCGAGTGGCTGGATGGTAGATTCACAGAAGGAAGGGAATATGTTGGCTGTGGTTGGAAAGTGAATCTTCAATTCCAATCACTTCATGCAAATATTCAAAATGGACCCTAACTTGTTTACCCAAATTGTGAAAAATAACTTAACAATGGGTGAGAAAAAGAAGAATGTGCATTTCTATAGCTCCTTTCACATCCTCAACATGTCCCAAAACAGTTTCCAGCAATTAAATCCTTGAAGTGCAGTCGCTGCTGTAATACGAATGAGGGGCATAGATTGGGTGGATAGGAAGGCACTTTTTTCCATTAGTAGAGGGGTAAATAACCAGGGGGCATAGATTTAAGGTAAGAGGTAGAAGGGTAAGAGTGGAGTTGAGGAGAAATTTTTTCATGCAGAGGGTGGTGGGAGCCTGGAAATCACTGCCTGAAAGGGTGGTTGAGTCAGAAACTCTCGTAACATTTAAGAAGTATTTAGAGATTCACTTGCGTTGCCCTAGCTCCAGGGCTATGGACCAAGCGCTGGAAAATGGGATTAGTGTAATCAGATCCTTTTTTGACCGGCCCAGACACGATGGACCGAATGGTCTCCTTTTATGCTATAAACGGCTATGAGTCTATGAGGATTAAAACTTCTTTCTCATTAATAAATCTGTCAGATCTGAATTTTCAGACACAACACGGTATTATATAGCTACCAGAGAGGAAGGTGTCTTTTTCATTTTGAAGTTGCCAGCTGTGACACAGTGACCCACTCCAGAGGTTTGAGCCTCAAAATCCAGGCTGACACTCCTGGTGTAGTAGTGAGGTACTGCTGCACAGCCAGAGTTGCCATTTTTTCAGATGAGAGGTTAAACTGAGGGTCCTGTCTTCCCTCCCAGATGGATGTAAAGGATTCCATGACACTACTTTGAAGAAGAACAGGGGAATTCTCCCTGGTGTCCTGGCCAATATTCATTTTGCAAACAACATAACCCAAAAAAAAATCAGATTATCTGCCCATTACCACATTGCTGTTTGTGGGAGCTTGCTGTGTGTACATTGGCTGCCATATTTCTTACATCTAGGACTAGGGGTCGCTGTTTAAAAATAAAAATTTAATTTAAAGCATTTAAGGCAGAGATGAGGAGAAATCTTTTCTCTCAGAGGGTCGTGAGTCTTTGGAACTCTCTTCCGCAAAAGGCAGTGGGAGCAGAATCTTTGAATATTTTTATGACAGAGCTGGATAGATTCTTGATTAACAGGTGGGAGGTTACAATCGGAGCAGCCATGATCTTATTGAATGATGGAGCAGGCTCGAGGGGCTGAGTGGCCTACTCCTGCTCCTAATTCATATTACAGCAGTGACTGCACTTCAAGAGCTTAATTGCTGGAAACTATTTTGTGACATGCTGAGGATGTGAAAGGAGATATATAAATGCAAGTTTTTATTTTTCTCACAGAAATTTAGAATTCTCTCCCCCAAAAGACAATTCGGTCAATTGAAATTTTCAAGACTGAGATGGATAGATTTTTTTGTTGGGTATAGGTGTCAAAGGGTCGCAGCTAAGGAGGATAAGTAGAGTTGAGAAATGGTTGATCACATTGCATGATGGAATTTTTGTTGTGGATTCTGCTTAACAATCTCTGTATTGTGCACATGAAGAATTAAAACATAAATCTTCCTTCTTCACTTTTCATTGAAACTGACTGAATTTCCCCGCCATCCCAGCATTTTGGGGGAATTTGAACATTGTGCGTTTCTGACCTATTCCCTCTTTAGTTTCATTGAGATTTAATATTTGTGACACTTCTGCTATTTCTTTGGCTTCATGACAGGCATCAAAATGAAATCTGTGTGAAATTGGAAAGTAGCGGTTGGACTAGTGACAGAGTAGTGGGTTGTGGGTTAGTGTTGGTGATCTCCCCCTCCCCCACCCATTACCACCTCCGCTGTCTGACCTATTCATCTCAGCAATTTATTGGGGAGGGGAAATTGCCCTTCTCCAGGCATTCACCTTACCTCAGCAATCTCCTCCCACAGCACATCCCCCACACAATCCCTCAGATTTTCTGACATCATATCAACCCTTTCTTACTCTTCCTTCCTGTTTTCTTAGATGCTCATTTTCTGCTCTGTCTTGAGCTCATCACCCAGGCACTCCCTCCGGTGCAGTACTGAGAGAGTGCTGCATTGTGGGAGGTGCCGTCTTTCAAATGCGATGTTAAACTGAAGCCTGCCCTCTCAAATGGGTGTAAGAAGGTCCCTTGGCCGGAATTTTAAAGCCGCTCGTGCTGGCGGGATCTTCCTGCCCCGCCAATGTGAATGGAGGCTTCAATGGCTCACAGGCCCTACCTGCCATGGTGGTGGGTGGCAGGAAAATTGCAGCCCCTGGCACTATTTTGAAGGAGAGCAGGGAGTTTATTCCCATTGGCGTAGCCAATATTCATCCCTCAATCAATATCACAGAAACAGGTTATCTGAACATTACCACACCACTGTGGTGCGAGCTGCGTTTCCTCTATTACAACAGTAACTAAACTTCGAAAATACTTAATTGGCTGTAAAGTGCTTTGAGACATCAGCGGCCATGAAAAGCGCTATATAAATGCAAGTCTCTTTTTTTTAACATGCCTCTGTATTAAGTTTAACCAGCCATGTGTCTGCCCATGTCTTTGTCCTCTAGAAGTCTGTTGCTATCCTCCTCATTGTTTGCAGTCTCTCCATTGCAGAGCCCAAGCAATAGATGAGCAGGCAGGAGAGCCAGAGGTTCCAAACTGTACCAAAAAAGAACAATCCTCCACTTCTTTAACACCTTTTGCAACTTTTGGGTGACCCAAAGCACTTTACAGTCAATGAGCTATTTTTGGAGTGTCATCACTGTTATAATGTAGCCACCAACCGGTCACAGCCAATTGCCACAAACAGCAATGTGAGCATGATCAGACAATCTGTTTTTAGTGATGTGGTTGAGGGATAAGCAGTGTAGCCATTCCTCATTCCCCACCTCTGGATCTCTCAGAGTGAGTTTGCCGGCTCAGTGCCAGATTCAGGAAGTGATGGATTAAGGCAAGGCTCCCATGACCAGGGGAAAGCTTTTTTTTCACCAGCCTGGCTTGGAGTTGAACCAGTGTTTAAACAGCCAGGCACTGAGCCAAGTGATGTGTGATGAATTAACAGAGCTCAGACAACATGTTAACTTGTGGCTCTCGGATGGAAATAACTGGTTATTTGAAACCGCTGTGTTGATCTAAGATCTGCCAGTGTTTCTTAAACGATGTACTCTCTCTCTCTTTTTCTCTCTTTCAGTGTCTGTGGGTGAGTGAGTGGTCACAATATGATATTCCATAATTTCTATATGGCAGCCAGTCCTTCAGCAAGAATGCATTTAACTTAAAGTGAGCTGACAGTTCAAGTGGTTGGACTGCAAAGACATTCTGTGAATTAATAATCGTCAAAAATAGATCAAGGGCAGAATTTTTCCGTCGGTGAGCAGGGGGCGGGGCCCGCTCGCTGACGCGTAAAGTGACGGTCGGGCAGAAGCCCCGACATCACCGTGCCCCATTTAAATTATCAGGAAGGTGGGGGCGCAGCAAAATCAGCTGCGGGCCCGCTGACCTGTCAATGGCCAATTGAGGCCATTGACAGGATCGTTTAAACAATTAAAGGACCTGCCCGTCCAACCTTAAGGTTGGCGTGTCGGCCAGGAGCCCCGGCGGCAAATAGAGAAAACATGAAACCTCATCCAGCAGCGGGATGAGGTTTCATGTCGGGTTTTAAAAAGTTTAATAAAGTTTTAATGTAAATTATGAACATGTCTCAACTCATGTGACATTATCACATGAGGGGGACATGTTAGGGAATTTTTTTTCACAGTGTCAGTGATCTCCCTGAGGCAGCACTTAGCCTCAGGGAGATGTGTGCTCTTTTGTGTACATGCGCGAAAGAGTGCACTCTCACTTATGGGGAATCCCCCCTGCCCACACAGGGAGTGCATAGGGAGTGCAGGAAATTCTGCCCCAAGTCTTCTATCCCAGAATCCAATGGGATTTTTAACTGAACCTTTAAAACAAGTTGGAGCTGAAACAAAATTACTCGTACAGAAGGACTGATTTCATTATTATGTTAACGCAGAAGCAGTTGGAGTAATCAGATCACACAATGGTATGTGTGTTTTATTCAAATGTACATAACAGCCCTGACTATTGAACTCCTGTGGCCAAACTGTCACAGGACTTACAAAATAACGATCAATAATGATCACTACATCTGGATCAGTCCCCACGACCCTCCGAACTGTTAGCCTCAAAACTGTTACAGAAGGTAAAGCTGATTCACCAACCTGATGATACTTATAAGCACAGAATTAATCCCATTAAAACACCTTTGTATGTTAATGGGCTATTCACGGATCCATGATGGGGAATTAATGCAAGATTTGGCGGGGGAGGTGTTTATCAATCATTGTCATGGATGTGATCTTTGTACTATTAGAAGCGCGCGTTTAGGGACAGATGGAGTGACTTGCAAGGGTGACTGCGGGTGGGTGTGACCATCACCAGGGATAGGGCAGAATTCCCAAAGTGAATATCAGGTTGAGTACCGCTTGAAATTAAGGAGAGTTAAAGTGTTACAACCCCAAGATAAAGTAAAAGAAAAGCACTTACCTTTAATCTGAGGACTGGGCCCTTGGAGTTCAGGAACTACAGTCCCAGCAGGCCTCATCAGTCTCTGCGCATGCACCAGCCGGGGAATGGCTGCACATGTGCAGATCATCCTTTTTTGGGCTCTTCAGCTTCTGCACGTGTGCTGGCCGGGGAATGGTCGCACGTGCTCAGTTAGGGCATGTTCTCGCCTTCAGGCCGGTAAACGGCCTCGCACCCATGCTCCTTTGTTTCTTTTGCCTTTCTCCACTGGAAACTGTTTCTGCGCAACAGTGCAGAAGGGGAAGAAGATCCCAAAAGTGAAACAGTGGGAAAAGAACGTCAGGTGACCTAGAAGAGAACACCATTCCACGGAAAGTTCCGGAAGAGCCAGGACGGCAGCTGCAGGGAGCAGGTCCCAAAGCAAAGAAGAAAGTCCCAAAAACCAGGGAGTGGGATAGAAAGAGGTCCCGGGGGGGACAGCCAAGTTAAGGAACAAAAGGACAGGAATCTGAAACAGATTCTGTTAAGTGAAGTTAAAATTAAGGAGCAAAAGAAAAGACTCTGAATTAAAGAGACAGAGCTGCAGGGAGCAGACTTAAAGCAAAGTGGGATGGAGAGAAGCCAGCAGATCCGAGGAGAGAGCCCAAGTTTGGTGACTCCATACTTGGAGCAGTGGTGTTCTGCTTGACACAGCTGAAACCTGGGAAAGTGCACCTGAAAGACGAAGATTGAATGCACAAAGAGATCTAGTGGGAGGAACATTGAAAGGAGAGTTCAAAACCTTGGAGGCGGAGCCTTGTTATCTGAGAGAAAGTATTATTTGGGGAGAATTCCAAGGCTAGTTCTTCAAGGGTGAAGATTGGAAACCCTCATGAGGAAGACAGGGTTTCAGTGAGACCAGGTGGCTTACAGTATGACCAGCATCTGGGAGAGGGTTGATGGGAGGTCCATAGAATCTGCTTTGGTGGCATCTGTCACTTGGCTTCAGAGTGTGGTGTGTCCAACCATGGTTCCCCTATTAGTTTAGATGGACTGTATACTTACTGTGAATAGTAGAGCATAAGATAGATTGTGTAATTTGTGTTATCCTTACAAATTTGTATATAACTGTAAATATAGTTGTGGGTGAAGGCATAGTGTAATATAGTTAATCTTTTCTTGTTTAATAAATGTTTTATTCTTTTCTTGAAGTTCACTGGCAAACTCCTGTGAATCTGTTCAGTAACTGCTCTCTATGTTTCTAACCAAAAAATAAAAGCTAGGTCCTATCGAGCCAGGTTCCACCCTGGGATCTAACTTGCCCAGTACTAACATCAGCTGGGATCATAGTAAACAGCAACAACATATGTGGGCACTGATTGAAGGGAGCAGGGTACTAACGTTTGTATATCATCCATGGCACAATAAACAGTACAAAGAATACTCTGTTGTATGCTAGGTTGTGAGCCTTGACCATTTTAACCTATCTGGGTGGGTTCAGGTCGGAATCTGGAATTTGAGTATAAGAGATTAGGTGTGAATTCACCTACCTACAACATTCACTGCCTGTGGTGTGATTGAGGCCCTGACTATCACAATCTTGCAAAGCCTGAAAGGATCTGAGCAGATCTGAGCAGTAACAAATCACAACCTCCCTATCTGTCAAGGACGGGAGATTCATCATCGTACCCTTCATGCAGACAGAGGTACACATGCACCAAACGTGCATAGACACATGAACAAAATACATAGACATCCATTCAAAGCATACATAGACACGAGCACATAGACACTCACACACCCCGATACATCTTAAATTTACATACATTCTCAGAGACATACAAGAACAAAAGTGGAATCACACACACATGTAACCATGCAACACAGACTCAAGCACACTTATCCAGAGACACACATATACACAAGCATGCACACATCCTCTTCTTCTTAGTCAGCCCCTTGGGATCGACGATGACTTGCTTCCACTCCGGTTCGATAGGTTCTGAGATGGTTCATAAGACCAATGTGCGATCTGCTGACTCTGCCACATGCGGGTCAGATGGTGCTTGAAGGGTTGGATAGATGGGCTGATTGGAGCTTTGTGCGTTCTCGCCAATGCCTCGACTTTACCATGGCGTGTTCCCGACCAAGTCTCTTACATTGATTGGTGCCTTCTTGAATGAACCTTGTGCATTTTGTTCAGACGAAAGCCAGGGACTTCCATGAGTCAGCAGGGATGTTTGATCTCTTCAGGGTTGCTTAGAGAACATTATTAAAGCATTTCCTCTGTCCTCTCAGGAGACACTTGCTTGGCCCGAGTTCTGAGTAGAGCGCTTGCTTCAGGAGTCTCCTGTCAGGCAAACATACTGTACATGCACACATAATCTGACATTCCTTTTCTTATTTTGCTTTAACCTTTACAATATTGTCTCATTATCAGTATTAAAAATTTTTTGCATTGCAAAATCCGGGAGAGAAGCTCACTCTTTGTGTGGGAGTATTATAGTTGCAAACATTGTTCTTGGGCAGTAATTAAGGCAGACTGGATAGATAAGTTTTTGTCTGCATCACCCTCTAGAGGTGGTTGCCTGACAGTGGTCCCCAGAATAAAAATGAGCATCTTTTTACCTGTCAGATCTTTAACTCTCGCAAATTTTAAGATATGAACTATTCTCAATCCATTACCCCTAATCATCTATCTATTATACTGTCTAACCATTTACCTGCCGATATCTCTGCCTCCATCTATTTATCTATATATCTGTCTGTCAATCTATCTGTCTATCTGTCTGACTGTCTACCTACCTATCTACCTACCCACCTACCTACCTGTCCATCTATCTACCTGTCCATCTACCTACCTGCCAATCCACCTGCCTGTCCATCTATCTACCTGTCCATCTACCTACCTGTCCACCTATCTACCTGTCCATCTATCTACCTGTCCATCTACCTACCTGTCCATCTATCTACCTGTCCATCTACCTACCTGTCCATCTATCTACCAGTCCATCTACCTACCTGTCCATCTATCTAGCTGTCCATCTACCTACCTGTCCATCTACCTACCTGTCCATCTATCTACCTGTCCATCTACCTACCTGTCCATCTACCTACCTGTCCATCTATCTAGCTATCCATCTACCTGCCTGTCCATCTATCTACCTGTCCATCTATCTAGCTATCCATCTACCTACCTGTCCATCTATCTACCTGTCCATCTATCTACCTGTCCATCTATATACCTGTCCATCTATCTAGCTATCCATCTATCTACCTGTCCATCTATCTAGCTATCCATCTAACTAGCTATCCATCTATATACCTGTCCATCTTTCTAGCTATCCATCTATCTAGCTATCCATCTAGCTATCCATCTATCTACCAGTCCATCTATCTACCTGTCCATCTATCTCGCTATCCATCTATCTACCTGTCTATCTATCTAGCTATCCACCTATCTACTTGTCCATCTATCTACCTGTCCATCTACCTACCTGTCCATCTATCTACCTGTCCATCTACCTACCTGTCCATCTACCTACCTGTCCATCTATCTATCCATCCATCCATTACTTTAAAGCCACAAGCACAAAGGGCAGAATTTTGCCCTTGATGGGTGGGCGGGCCACACCCGCTCGGCGGCGGGCGGGCAGCCGATCACCGCCGCCGAATCAGGCCCCACCGCCAGTTTGAGTGGGTAGGCCACCCGACAGGAAGCGCTATGCGCTTCCTCTGCAGGGGTCGGGGGGGAGGGATTCTCCAACTGTCAGAGTGCGCTCTTTTGCGCATGCGCACGAAAGAGCACACATCTCCCTGAGACTAAGTGCTGCCTCAGGGAGAGCACTGAATGTTTTATAAACTTCAAAAATAGAAAAATAAAAAAATTATTAACATGTCCCCCTCATGTGACAATGTCACACGAGGTGGGACATGTTAATTAATATCACAAAAAGTTTATTAAAGTTTTTTAAAACAGACATGAAACCTCATCTCGCCGCTGGATGAGGTTTCATGTTTTTTCTATTTGCTGCCAGGGCTCCTGGCCTGTCCGCCAACCTTAAGGTTGGACGGGCTGGGCCTTTAATTGGCTTAATTATCCTGTCAATGGCCTCAATTGGCCATTGACAGGTCGGCGGACAGACAGCTGATTGCGCTGTCCGCCCGCCTTCCTGAATATGTAAATGGGGCGGGATGATATTGGGGGGAACCCACGTCATTTTCGCGTTGGCAAGCGGGCCCCGCCCCCAGCTTGCTGACGGAAAAATTCTGCCCATAGTTAGCACTTTTCAAGTAAGTCAGAGCCGTAGTGTGCCACTGAGGGAGAGTCCCATAGAACTTCAATTTTCCTTTTCCGTATTTAACATTTCAAGGATGTGGTCAGCAGATTGTGGAAGGCCTTCGCAAGGGGCACTCTTTCTTCGGGTTATATGCTTTCTGTATTATTGCTTCGTTGTAGCGTGCCATACGATTTCACTGCCAATCCCGTCTCAATCCTTGGCTGAGCCCTTGAGGAAGAAAATAAGGTGTTTTGGTTGGCATTATTTCAAAGGTGAGCAGAGGGATGTTTTCCCCTGTGCCCTGACCAATATTTATCCCTCAATCAACATCAGAAAAAACAGATTGTCTGGCCATCATCACATTGCAGTGGGAGTTTGCTGTGAGCATAGTAGCTGTCACATTTCCTACATTATAATAGTGACTACACTTCAAAAGTACTTCTTTGGCTGTAAGGTGCTTTGAGATATCTGTTGGTCATGAAAAGTGCTCTCAGTCACTTGATTATCCAAGTTAAAAACAAAAAGCTAAAAGCTACTGCGGATGCTGGGAATCCAAAACAAAAACAGAATTACCTGGAAAAATTCAGCAGGTCTGGCAGCATCGGCGGAGAAAAAATCAGTTAACGTTTCGAGCCTTCATGGCCCTTCGGCAGAACTGAAGCATAGTTAGGAGAAGGGAGAAATATAAATTGGTTTAAGGTGGGTTGGTGGGGGGTGGGGGGGGAGAGAGACATTGAGGGTGTGGTGATTGTGGAGATGAGCAGATAATCAAAAGATGTCACAGACAAAAGGGTCAAAGAGGTGTTGAAGGTGGTGATATTTGTCTGAGAAAAGTGCTAATTAAGAATGGAAGACAGGATATTCAAAGTACAGCTCTAGTGGGGGTGGGGTGGAAAGACTAACAAAGTTTTAGTTTTAGATTTAAAAACAATGGAAATAGGTGGGGAAAGAAGAATCTATATAAATTATTGAAAAAAAAGCGGGGGGGGGGGGTGGTGGGGGGAAGAAACGGGGTGGGGATGGGGGGAGGGGGAGTTTAAGATCTAAAGTTGTTGAATTCAATATTCAGCCCGGAAGGCTGTAAAGTGCCTAGTCGGAAGATGAGGTGCTGTTCCTCCAGTTTGCGTTGGGCTTCACTGGAACAATGCAGCAAGCCAAGGACAGACATGTGGGCAAGAGAACAGGGTGGAGTGTTAAAATGGCAAGCGACAGGGAGGTTTGGGTCTTTCTTGCGGACAGACCGCAGGTGTTCCGCAAAACGGTCACCCAGTTTGCGTTTGGTCTCTCCAATGTAGAGGAGACCGCATTGGGAGCAACGAATGCAGTAGACTAAGTTAGGGGAAATGCAAGTGAAATGCTGCTTCACTTGAAAGGAGTGTTTGGGCCCTTGGACGGTGAGGAGAGAGGAAGTGAAGGGGCAGGTGTTGCATCTTCTGCGTGGGCATGGGGAGGTGCCATAAGTGGGGGTTGAGGAGTAGGGGGTGATGGAGGAGTGGACCAGGGTGTCTCGGAGGGAACGATCCCTACGGAATGCCGTCAGGGGGGGGTGAAGGGAAGATGTGTTTGGTGGTGGCACCATGCTGGAGTTGGCGGAAATGGCGGAGGATGATCCTTTGAATGCGGAGGCTGGTGGGGTGATAAGTGAGGACAAGGGGGACCCTATCATGTTTCTGGGAAGGAGGAGAAGGCGTGAGGGAGGATGTGCGGGATATGGGCCGGACACGGTTGAGGGCCCTGTCAACGACCGTGGATGGAAAACCTCGGTTAAGGAAGAAGGAGGACATGTCAGAGGAGCTGTTTTTGAAGGTAGCGTCATCAGAACAGATGCGACGGAGGCGAAGGAACTGAGAGAATGGGATGGAGTCTTTACAAGAAGCGGGGTGTGAGGAGCTGTAGTCGAGGTAGCTGTGGGAGTTCTGCCGAAGGGCCATGAAGGCTCGAAACGTTAACTGATTTCTTCTCCGCCGATGCTGCCAGACCTGCTGAGTTTTTCCAGGTAATTCTGTTTTTGTTTTGGATTCCCAGCATCCGCAGTAGCTTTTAGCTTTTTGTTTTTATCTTTGTGTTTAATTGACTGCCACCCCTCTTCAAGAAATGCCCTCTTTGAAGAAGTACGGTTCTGTCCTCCGACAGGATTTCCGACTGTCTCTTCTGCCCTGCTCACCTTCATTGCTTTCCATTTCTCTCCTGGTGTTTGACAAGGTGTTTACTAAAACCCGCTTTCACAGCCATATCTCCTTTCTCAGTGACTGTCTCCGTCTCCGACTCACCCCACGTGGATTTCAACTGAAATTCCATCCCTCTTGTTTCGAACCCACCCAGGATTACAGGTATCTCCGGAACATAAAACGTTTCTCGGACTGCTGTTCCCGTCACATTCTGAGATCCATACTCAGTGCCATGCACCGCCATATGAACACACTCGACCTCTCCCTCCAGCAGAACCGCCGCACCCTTTTTCAAAGCTGCGCGTGCCCCCAGTTTCATTTTATTCTTCGCCTCATCCGTCGCCTCAACAAGAAACTTTTTCTCTTTCTCTCAAGTGCTAAGGAACGCAAGCTCCAACAACTCATCGACTCCAACACCCATCTGGGACCCTCCACCCCTGCTTGTCCCTCCGTCCTCACCCCATCTTCCAATCCCAGCCCCAGCCGCGTATTCACTATACCCCCTGACCTTCCCCTCTCCGATGCTGAACGTTCAGTGCTCAGCAAAGGACTTAGTTTCATACCCTTACGCCCTCATCTCAATGAATTTCGGGCTCGGCATGATGCTGAACTCTTCTTCCGCCGTCTTCGTCTCCGTGCTCACTTCTTTGGGCAGGAGTCCTCTCCCCGTTCAACGGATCCTTTTACCCACCTCCAATATTCTCCCTCCACTTGGACCCCTCCCTCTGGATTCTTACCTTCTCTTGATCTTTTCATTGAGAACTGTCGGCGTGACATTAGCCGTCTCAATTTCTCTGCTCCTCTCACCCATTCTAATCTGTCTCTCTCTGAACTCACTGCACTCCGTTCTCTCAGGTCCAACCCCAACATTGTCATCAAACCCGCTGACAAGGGTGGTACTGTTGTTGTCTGGCGCATTGACCTCTACCTCGCGGAGGCTGAGCGTCAACTCGCAGACACTTCCTCCTACCTCTTCCTGGACCATGACCCCACCACAGAACATCAAGCCATTGTTTCCAGGACTGTCACTGACCTCATCTCCTCTGGAGATCTTCCTCCCACAGCTTCCAACTTGATAGTCGCCCAACCTCAGACGGCCCGCTTCTACCTCCTACCCAAAATCCACAAACAGAACTGTCCTGGCAGACCGATCGTGTCAGCCTGTTCCTGCCCCACGGAACTCATTTCTCGTTATCTTGACTCCCTTCTCTCTCCCCTTGTCCAGTCCCTTCCCACCTACATCCGTGATTCCTTTGGCACCTTACGTCACATCAACAATTTCCAGTTCCCTTGCCCCAACCACTTCCTCTTCACCATGGATGTCCAATCCCTCTACACCTCCATCCCCCACCAGGATGGTCTGAGGGCCCTTAGCTTCTTCCTTGAACAGAGGCCCGAACAATCCCCATCCACCACTACTCTCCTCCGTCTGGCTGAACTTGTTCTCACACTGAACAATTTCTCCTTTAACTCCTCTCACTTCCTCCAAATAAAAGGTGTGGCTATGGGTACCCGCATCGGCCCCAGCTATGCCTGTCTCTTTATGGGGTATGTGGAACATTCCTTGTTCCAGTCCTACTCCGGCCCCCTCCCACAACTCTTTCTCCGGTACATCGATGATTACTTCGGTGCTGCTTCATGCTCTCGTCGGGACCTGGAAAAATTTATTAATTTTGCTTCCAATCTCCACCCCTCCATCATCTTCACATGGTCCATCTCTGACACTTCTCTTCCCTTCCTTGACCTCTCTGTCTCAATTTCTGATGATAGACTGTCCACCAATATCCATTACAAGCCTACCGACTCCCACAGCTACCTCGACTACAGCTCCTCACACCCCGCTTCTTGTAAAGACTCCATCCCATTCTCTCAGTTCCTTCGCCTCCGTCGCATCTGTTCTGATGACGCTACCTTCAAAAACAGCTCCTCTGGCATGTCCTCCTTCTTCTTTAACTGAGGTTTTCCATCCGTTGACAGGGCCCTCAACCGTGTCCGGCCCATATCCCGCACATCCTCCCTCACGCCTTCTCCTCCTTCCCAGAAACATGATAGGGTCCCCCTTGTCCTCACTTATCACCCCACCAGCCTCCGCATTCAAAGGATCATCCTCCGCCATTTCCGCCAACTCCAGCATGGTGCCACCACCAAACACATCTTCCCTTCACCCCCCCCTGACGGCATTCCGTAGGGATCGTTCCCTCCGAGACACCCTGGTCCACTCCTCCATCACCCCCTACTCCTCAACCCCCACTTATGGCACCTCCCCATGCCCACGCAGAAGATGCAACACCTGCCCCTTCACTTCCTCTCTCCTCACCGTCCAAGGGCCCAAACACTCCTTTCAAGTGAAGCAGCATTTCACTTGCATTTCCCCTAACTTAGTCTACTGCATTCGTTGCTCCCAATGCGGTCTCCTCTACATTGGAGAGACCAAACGCAAACTGGGTGACCGTTTTGCGGAACACCTGCGGTCTGTCCGCAAGAAAGACCCAAACCTCCCTGTCGCTTGCCATTTTAACACTCCACCCTGTTCTCTTGCCCACATGTCTGTCCTTGGCTTGCTGCATTGTTCCAGTGAAGCCCAACGCAAACTGGAGGAACAGCACCTCATCTTCCGACTAGGCACTTTACAGCCTTCCGGGCTGAATATTGAATTCAACAACTTTAGATCTTAAACTCCCCCTCCCCCCATCCCCACCCCGTTTCTTCCCCCCACCACCCCCCCCCCCCGCTTTTTTTTCAATAATTTATATAGATTCTTCTTTCCCCACCTATTTCCATTGTTTTTAAATCTAAAACTAAAACCTTGTTAGTCTTTCCACCCCACCCCCACTAGAGCTGTACTTTGAATATCCTGTCTTCCATTCTTAATTAGCACTTTTCTCAGACAAATATCACCACCTTCAACACCTCTTTGACCCTTTTGTCTGTGACATCTTTTGATTATCTGCTCATCTCCACAATCACCACACCCTCAATGTCTCTCTCCCCCCCCACCCCCCACCAACCCACCTTAAACCAATTTATATTTCTCCCTTCTCCTAACTATGCTTCAGTTCTGCCGAAGGGCCATGAAGGCTCGAAACGTTAACTGATTTTTTCTCCGCCGATGCTGCCAGACCTGCTGAATTTTTCCAGGTAATTCTGTTTTTGTTTTTGATTATCCAAGTGTCCATTTATCACATCCTTTAGCATAGATTCTAACATTTTCCCTACTACTGATGGGCTACAAGTGCTGACCTTGCCCACGTCCCATGAAAGAATTAATTAAAAATTAAAAATTAAATCAGTTTTCTCAAAAATAAAGCCTGCAGCGTTATGCAGCCTCTTTGAAACTAGTTGCCTAATCAGTAAGAACACATTCATCTTTCATGTTTCACCTTTCAAGGAAGCTAAGTAAAAATTAAGACAAACAGGGCACAGAATTACAGTAATGTTACTAAGTTTAACCCACACAAATAGCTGGAATGAGTAATAGGCAGGGTGCTGCGGTGCAGGGAAGCAGCACTGAGGCGACAGGTGAAAGAGAAGGCAGGAAAAGAGCTGTTAACCACGTAACATGGTTAGGCGTTACTTTATGTGGGATGGTTGGGTAATGACTCAGGCTGTGGTCCTGAAAGAAAGAACTGGGTGAGCGAAGGAAAAATGGGAGAGAAAACACAAGTAAACAGAAACTATCACGGTGCCACCAATGGAGTATATTTTAAAATGTATTCTGCCATGGGATGTGAGCATCACTGGCAAGGCATTTAGTTGCCCATCCTTAATTGCCCTGCTAAGCCATTTCAGAGGACAATTAAGAGTCAACCCATGTTGCTGAGGGTCTGGAGTCATATGTAGGCCAGACCAGGTAAGGACAGCAGATTACAAGATAAGAGCCCATGGTGTTAGAGGCAAGGTACTAGCATGGATAGAAGATTGGCTGTCTGGCAGGAGGCAAAGAGTGGAGATAAGGGGGTCCTTCTCAGGATGGCGGCCAGTGACTAGTGGAGTTCTGCAGGGGTCAGTGTCGGGACCACAACTTTTCACTTTATACATTAATGATCTAGATGAAGGAACTGAGGGCATCCTGGCTAAGTTTGCAGATGATACAAAGATAGGTGGAGGGACAGGTAGTATTGAGGAGGCGGGGAGGCTGCAGAAGGATTTAGACAGGTTAGGAGAATGGGCAAAGAAGTGGCAGATGGAATACAACGTGGGGAAGTGTGAGGTCATGCACTTTGGTAGGAAGAATAGAGGCATAGACTATTTTCTAAATGGGGAGAGAATTCAGAAATCTGGAGTGCAAAGGGACTTGGGAGTCCTAGTCCAGGATTCTCTTAAGGTTAACTTGCAGGTTGAGTCAGTAGTTAGGAAGGCAAATGCAATGTTGGCATTTATTTCGAGAGGACTAGAATATAAAAGCAGGAATGTGCTGCTGAGGCTTTATAAGGCTCTGGTCAGACCACATTTAGAATATTGTGAGCAATTTTGGGCCCCATATCTCAGGAAGGATGTTCTGGCCCTGGAGAGGGTCCAGAGGAGGTTCACAAGAATGATCCCAAGAATGAAAGGCTTAACATATGAGGAACGTTTGAGAACTCTGGGTCTAAACTCAATGGAGTTTAGAAGGATGAGGGGGGATCTGATTGAAACTTACAGAATACTGAAAGGCCTGGATAGAGTGGACGTGGGGAAGATGTTTCCATTAGTAGGAGAGACTAGGACCCGAGGGCACAGCCTCAGAGTAAAGGGAAGACCTTTTAGAACAGAGATGAGGAGAAACTTCTTTAACCAGAGAGTGGAGATTCTATGGAATTCATTGCCACAGAAGGCTGTGGAGGCCAGGTCATTGAGTGTATTTAAGACCGAGATAGATAGGTTCTTGATTGGTAAGGGGATCAAAGGTTACGGGGAGAAGGCGGGAGAATGGGGTTGAGAAACTTATCAGCCATGATTGAATGGCGGAGCAGACTCGATGGGCCAAATAGCCTAATTTCTGCTCCAAGTCTTATGGTCTTATGGTCTTATTTCCTTCCCTCAAGGGGCATTACTGAACCAGATGGGATTTTACAACAATCGACAACAGTTTCATTGTCACTATTACTGAGACCAGCTTTTAATTCCAGACTGTGTTGATTGAGTTCCAATTCGGCCACTTACAGTGCTCGGTTTTGAGCATGTGCCCCCAAAGCATTAGGCTGGGCCTCTGGATTTCTATCCCAGTGACACTGCTGCATCGGTAGTGGAGGGAGTGAATGTTTATGGATGTGGTGCCATTCAAGTGGGCTCCTTTGTCCTGGATGGTGTTGAGCATCTAGAGTGATGTGGGAGCTGCACTCATCCAGACAAGTGGCTAAATGGCCTCCTTCTGTACTGTTCAAATCTACATCTCTATGAGGAGCTCTGGCAAGTTCGCTCTTGGAAATTCAATTTAAAAAATCAAATTTATTTGCAGTTTGGTCAAAAATTCACAGAATCACACAGTGCAGAAGAGGCCCTTTGGCCCATCGAGTCTGCACTGACACATGAGAAACACCTGACCTACCTACCTAATCCCATTCACCAGCACTTGGCCCATAGCCTTGAATGTTATGATGTGCCAAGTGCTCATCCAGGTGCTTTTTAAAGGATGTGAGACAACCCACCTCCACCTCCCTCCCAGGCAGTGCATTCCAGACCGTCACCACCCTCTGGGTAAAAAAGATTTTCCTCACATCCCCCCTAAACCTCCTGCCCCTCACCTTGAACTTATGTCCCCTCGTGACTGACCCTTCAACTAAGGGAACAGCTGCTCCCTATCCACCCTGTCCATGCCCCTCATAATCTTGTACACCTCGATCAGGTCGCCCCTCAGTCTTCTCTGCTCCAACGAAAACAACCCAAGTCTATCCCAACTCTCTTCATAACTTAAATGTTTCGTCCGAGGCAACATCCTGGTGAATCTCCTCTGCACCCCCTCCAGTGAAATCACATCCTTCCTATAATGTGGTGACCAGAACTGCACACAGTACTCCAGCTGTGGCCTCACCAAGGTTCTATACAACTCCAACATGACCTCCCTACTTTTGTAATCTATGCCTTGATTGGTAAAGGCAAGTGTCCCATATGCCTTTTTCACCACCCCACTAACATGCTCCTCCGCCTTCAGGATACATACGCCAAGGTCCCTTTGTTCCTCAGAACTTCCCAGTGTCATGCCATTCATTGAATACTTCCTTGTCAAATTATTCCTTCCAAAGTGTATCACCTCACACTTTTCAGGGTTAAATTCCATCTGCCACTTATCTGCCCATTTGACCATTCCGTCTATATCTCCCTGTAGCCCAAGACAGTCAACCTCACCATTAACCTCCTGGCCAATCTTTGTGTCATCCACAAATTTACTAATCCTACCCCCCACATAGTCATCTATGTTGGTTATATAAATGACAAATAATAGGGGACCAAGCACAGATCCCTGTGGTACGCCACTGGACACTGGCTTCCAGTCTCTAAAGCAGCCTTCTGTCATCACCCTCTGTCTCCTACAACTAAGCCAATTTTGAATCCACCTTATCAAATTACCCTGTATCCCATGTGCATTTGCCTTCTTTATAAGTCTCCCATGTGGGACCTTGTCAAAGGCTTTGCTGAAATCCATATAGACTACATCAACTACACTACCCTCATCGACACACCTGGTCACCACCTCAAAAAATTCAATCAAATTTGTTAGGCATAACCTCCCTGTGACAAAGCCAAGCTGACTATCCCTGATGAAACCTTGCCTCTCCAAGTGGAGATAGATACTGTCCTTCAGAATTTTTTCCAATAGTTTCCCAACCACAGACATGAGACATTTTCTACCAAGAATGCAGAGCTCATGGCCCTTGATGCCCAAGTGCCGACTGCCAGCTTCCACGGTCAGTCGTGAAGCCTGCTGTGAGTCAGCAGGTCAGGGTTCAAGCCTTGACCCGCTGTGTAGACTGACACGGCAGTACAACACTCAGGGAGTGCTGCATTGTCTGAGGTGCTACTGTGATGAGGACAAAGACTGTAGTGCCTGCCCCAGGGATTCGGGTAGATATTAAAGATCGCATTACTCTGCATGAAGAAAGATGGAGGGAGGGCTTTCCTGCCTAACATTCCAGCCCTCAGCCAGCACCAATCAGAAAACACCAGATTAACTAGCCATCCATTTCACAGTGTGCGTGGGATCTTGCTTTGTGTGAGATTTTTGGTGATTTTGGCCTGGGGCTAAATATTGGCCAGGGCACCAGGGAGAAATCTACTGTCTTCCTTTGAGATAGTGGCCGCGGGATCCTATAACGTCCACATGAGCAGGCAGGCAGGCAGGGTGCTCGGCCTAGTGTCTTACCCAAAAGATGGCACCTCTGACAATGCAGCACTCCCTCAGTATTGGGCTAGGAGTGTTAGCCTAGATAGCGTGCCGACGTCTCTGGGGTGGAACCTGAACCCACAGCCTTGAGTCCCAGAGGCAAGAGATTCTCACCTGAAAGGCAACCCCTCTGACAGTGCAGCACTCGCTTGGTGCACTTCTGCACTGGGGAGTGTTGGCCTGGATTAAAGGCTGGAGCCTCTGGAACTGTAGCATTCTGAAGTTAAGCAGTAATCATTCACTGCAGACTGGCTACAGCAGTTGAGGGAAACTTGGATTTCTTAGAACAGCACAAATTTTTTTCCATCTCTTTGGTTTGAAGGTTAAGTTGCAGCTCTCACTTTCACTCTCCTACCTGTTTTCCGTGGAATGAAAAACTGGGCCCCCCCCCTCCCACCGCCCCCAACCTACCACCTCCGAGCCGGGGTGCAATCACCCAGGAGCGCTAACCTTGCATCGCGGAGTTTTCTTGGCTGGTGTGCAACCACATTTTCCAGCTCTGGGTTCCCCCTGAGGGGCGTGCTAACCTGCTGAGTGTAGCGGCTGTGGAGCAGTGTTAACCAGCGATTGTCAGACCCTTTTCCCCAACCAATAAGCTTCATTTCCCACACACCCCCCATTTAACTTTCATTTTAACAGGTAGCATGCGGCAGTGGGCTGATCCGCTGTGTGGGGCTTCACAGCCCTGGCATTCAGTGTCCAGTCTTGTTTGTTTTATCGCTTAATTTCCATTGGCTTGCAGGATGTGGGTAATGGCAGAAAGACCGCACTTAGTAGCCGTCCCTAGTCACCCTGAGGGAGTTAAGATCATCTGCCTTGTGCAGTCAGGTATAGGCAATGCCAAGGAGGCTCTCCTTCCTGCAGGATATGAGTGAACAGGTTAAAGGAGGAACTTTCACTACTATAGCACCTTTCACAACCTCAGATGCTCCCAAAGGGCCTCACAGCCACGGAAGCACTTTAATTTGAGCTGCAGTCACTGTTGTGATGTAAGGGAACACAGCAGCCAATTTGCAGAAAGCAAGGGTCTGACAAGCAGACATGGCTGAGATAATCTGTTTTACCTTTCTGGTTTGTTATGACATTATTGTTTTTCAACCAGTCACATGTAGGCCACACCAGGTAAGGACAACAGATTTCCTTCCCTAAAGGGCATTAGTGAACCAGATGGGATTTTACAACAATCGGCAATGGTTTCATGGTCACCATCAGACTTTTAATTCCAGATTTTTATTGAATTCACATTTCGCCATCTGCTGTGGCAGGATTCGAGCCCTGGTCCCTGGAGCATTACCCTGCCTCTCGGGATTACTAGTCCAGTGACAATACCACCACACCATCGCCTCCAAGGTTGGCTAGCCCGCTAACCACTCAGGGTATTGGATTCGACTTGATAATTGGCCTTGGCGAGATTCAAACTTGTTATGTCTGGTTAATTGGCCTAGTGCCGTGCCCATGCTTCATGTGAACTGGAACAGGACAGCTAATTCCCCAGCCCTGCTGAATCTGACAGAGGATACGAGGTGGAACCAGGGTATCCAATCCTTCAGGAATTCATGTCCTAGACACTACTGCAAGCAAACCAAGAGGAAATCCATAACAGCGTTTTATATATATATATATAAAAAGTTTTTCTCATTTTCTATCAATATTGCTGTTACAAAAATACTGGGGGCAGAGGGAGGCAAAAGGACATTTGAGCAGTCATCAGGAATGATCCAATCATTGAATGGGAAGCCTGTGGATTCCAATTGGATGCTGGAAGGCGATGCACGGTGATGGACGTGACAGCTGACCAATGGTAGGAGAGTAGGAGTTGGGGAGTTAGAGGTGGGAGGGTCATGTGACAATTCCTCCAGCGATACATCAAAACTAGAGTTGGGAACGCAGAGGGGATCGGTGGTCAGCCTGTCAGCTCTGAATAAGCTCTGTACCTGCTGCTGGAATCTAATCAAGGCTGTTGAGATGTTTGTGTATATAAGAATGGATATCTGGGAGTGAATGAGGGACTGGAATCTAATTGAGGGGTTGGTGTGGTTTATATATAGAATAACAGATGCCCGAGAGTGAGTTACAAACCGGAACCGAATTGAAGGGTTCAGTTGTTTTATATACAGAATAGAAGATACCCGGGAGCGGGTTACAGACTGGAATCTAATTGAAGGGTTCAGTTGTCTTATATATAGAATAACGGATACCCAGGAGTGAGTTACAGGCTGGAATCTAATCAAGGGGTTAGGGAGGTTTATATGTGGAATAACAGAAATGCAGAGTGAGTTGCAAACTGGAATACAATTGAGGGGTTTGGGAGGTTTATATATAGAATAACAGATACCCGGGAGTGAGTTACAGACTGGAATCTAATCAAAGGGTTCAGAGGGAGTATATATAGCATAATAGATGCATGGGCATGAGTTACAAGCCGAAATCTAATCGAGTGGCTTAAATGGTTTATATATAGAATAATTGCTACCTGGGAGAAAGTTACAGGAATCTAATCGAGGAGTTCAGATGGTTTTTACATTGAATGATGGATACCTGGAAATGAACTACAGTCTGGAACCTAAAGGAGAGATTCTTATAGAATAATGAATACCTAGACGTTTTAGATGCTGGAATCTAATTGAGGGTTTGGGGTGTTTATATAGAGAATAACAGATACCCGGGAGTGAGTTACAGGCTGGAATCTAATTGAGGGTTTGGGGTGTTTATATAGAGAATAACAGATACCCGGGAGTGAATTACAGGCTGGAATCTAATTGAGGGTTTGGGGTGTTTATTTAGATAATAATGGATATCTGGGAGTGAGTTACAGGCTGGAATCTAATTGAGGGTTTGGGGTGTTTATTTAGATAATAATGGATATCCGGGAGTGAGTTACAGGCTGGAATCTAATTGAGGGTTTGGGGTGTTTATATAGAGAATAACAGATACCCGGGAGTGAGTTACAGGCTGGAATCTAATTGAGGGTTTGGGGTGTTTATTTAGATAATAATGGATATCCGGGAGTGAGTTACAGGCTGGAATCTAATTGAGGGTTTGGGGTGTTTATTTAGATAATAATGGATATCCGGGAGTGAGTTACAGGCCGGAATCTAATTGAGGGTTTGGGGTGTTTATTTAGATAATAATGGATATCCGGGAGTGAGTTACAGGCTGGAATCTAATTGAGGGTTTGGGGTGTTTATTTAGATATAATGGATACCCGGGAGTGAGTTACAGGCTGGAATCTAATTGAGGGTTTGGGGTGTTTATTTAGATAATAATGGATATCCGGGAGTGAATTACAGGCTGGAATCTAATTGAGGGGTTCAGATGATTTATACTAATTATACCTCAAAGTCAGTTACACGCGAGAATCGAACTGATAAACTCAGACGTTTAACATAGAGAATAACAGATACTCAGCAACAATGTTCCCACTATGCTTTTTTTTTGCAAAAATATACTTTATTCATAAAATATCTTCAATCACATTCCAAACCATTTCAAAAACACCATTACAAGGGTACAATCCAGGTTAAACTTTTACAAAATGTATCACCAGGTGCATCAGTACAAACAATATTACAATCATTTACAGCCTTTCATTTTGAGCTGTACAGCCCGAGGGGATTTAAACAGTTCCCAGTCCCTCGGTGCGCTGTGGCAGAAAGGTC
Source organism: Cetorhinus maximus (assembly GCF_964194155.1). NCBI lineage: Eukaryota > Metazoa > Chordata > Chondrichthyes > Lamniformes > Cetorhinidae > Cetorhinus > Cetorhinus maximus. Next base: position 7,193,198 of record NC_135899.1, read on the forward strand.
TTAGACAGCGACCCTTCCCCATTGCGCCTTTGCGGCAGCTGCCCCAAGCTTTAGTGCGTCCCTCAGCACGTAGTCCTGGACTTTGGATTGTGCCAGTCCGCAACAATCGGTCGGGGACAACTCTTTGTGCTGGAAGACCAACAAGTTTCGGGCAGACCAAAGCGCATCTTTCACCGAGTTGATGATCCTCCAGCTGCAGTTGATGTTTGTCTCGGTGTGTGTCCCTGGGAACAGCCCGTAGAGCACAGAGTCCTGTGTCACAGAACTGCTCGGGATGAACCTCGACAGCAACCACTGCATCTCTCTCCAGACTTTCTTTGCAAAGGCACAATCCACAAGGAGGTGAACAACGGTCTCTTCCCCACCACAGCCACCTCGAGGGCAACGTGCAGAGGGGGTGAGATTCCTGGCGTGTAGGAAGGATCTGACGGGGAGGGCCTTTCTCACCACCAGCCAAGCTACGTCTTGGTGCTTGTTGGAAAGTTCTGGCGATGAGGCATTCTGCCAAATGACTTTGACGGTCTGCTCGGGGAACCATCCCACAGGGTCCACCCTCTCCTTTTCCCTCAGGGCCTCTAGGACGTTACGTGCTGACCACTGCCTGATGGACTTGTGGTCAAAGGTGTTTTTCTGCATAAATTTTTCCACCAGGGACAGGTGGTACGGCACGGTCCAACTACTTGGAGCGTTCCGCGGCAGCGTGGCCAGACCCATCCTTCGCAACACCGGGGACAGGTAGAACCTCAGCACATAGTGACACTTGGTGTTTGCGTACTGAGGGTCTACGCACCGCTTGATGCAGCCACACACAAAGGTGGCCATCAGTATGAGGGCGATGTTGGGCACGTTTTTTCCCCCTTTATCTAGAGGCTTGTACATCGCGTCCCTGCGGACACGATCCATTTTCGACCTCCAGATAAAGCGGAAGATGGCTCGAGTGATCGCCATCACGCAGGAGTCTGGAATGGGCCAGACCTGCGCCACGTACAGCAACAGCGAGAGTGCCTCACACCTGATGACCAGGTTCTTACCGGCAATGGAGAGGGAGCGTCGCTCCCACATGCCCAGTTTCCTTTTCACCATAGCCACTCGCTCCTTCCAGTTTCTAACGCATGCCCCGGTCCCTCCGAACCATATCCCCAGCACCTTCAGGCCGTCAGCCCTGACAGTGAAGGGGACAAAGGATCGGTCAGCCCAGTTCCCAAAGAACATGGCCTCGCTCTTCCCACGATTTACCTTGGCTCCCGAGGCCAGTTCGAACTGGTCGCAGATGTGCATCAGTCTGCGCACCGACAGCGGATCCGAGCAGAAGACGGCGACGTCGTCCATGTACAGGGAGGCTTCTACCTGAGTGCCTCCACTGCCTGGGATCGTCACTCCTCTTATGCCCGGATCCTTCCTGATGGACTCGGCAAAGGGTTCTATGCAACACACGAAAAGAACAGGCGAGAGAGGACAGCCCTGCCTGACTCCAGATTTAATCGGAAAGCTATCTGTTTCCCACCCATTGATTGAGACTGCGCTACTGATGTTAGTGTAGAGCAGTTGGATCCAATTTCGAATTCCCTCCCCAAACCCCATTTTGGAGAGCACATCCCCCATGTAGGTGTGCGATATTCTGTCAAAGGCCTTCTCCTGATCCAAGCTGATGAGGCAGGTATCCACACCCCTGTCCTGTACATAGGCAATCGTATCTCTGAGCAGCGCGAGGCTGTCAGAGATCTTCCTGCCTGGCACAGAGCAGGTCTGGTCAGGGTGAATCACCAATTCCAGAGCGGATTTGACCCGATTGGCGATGACCTTGGACAGAATCTTATAGTCCACATTCAACAGTGAAATGGGTCACCAATTTCTAATTTCCTCCCTTTCCTCCTTGTGCTTGTAGATGAGGGTGATGATGCCTTTCCTCATGGATTCTGACATACTACCGGCCAGGAGCATACTCTCGTACACTTCTAGCAGGTCTGGGCCGATCAAGTCCCACAGAGCCCAATACAACTCCGCCGGCAAGCCGTCGCTTCCGGGAGTTTTACTCTTCTCGAAGGACTCAAGGGCCTTAGTCAGTTCATCAGGAGTTAGTGGTTTGTCCAGGCTCTCCCGCGTACTGTCGTCTAAGACCTCCGTGATAGAGGACAGGAAGGACTGGGAGGCCGTGCTGTCCGTGGGCTTCACGTCATACAATCCGGCATAAAAGGATTTGCTGATCCTCAAAATGTCGGACTGCGATGACTTTACTGAGCCGTCTTCTTCCTTCAGGCTGCTGATCACAGAGCTCTCTCTGTGTACCTTTTGGAAGAAGAAACGTGAGCACGTCTCATCCTGCTCCACGGAGCGGACTCTGGAACGGAAGATGATCTTGGAGGCCTCCGAGGCAAAGTGCGAGGCTTGCTGGCTCTTCACCTCCTGGAGCTCCTCCTTGACATTGACCCCCATCGACTGCAGCCGGAGCAGATTCTGCATCTTTTTCTGGAGTCGGGACATTTCCCTCTGTTCCTTTCTAGCTTTCTGGGCGCCTTTGAGGATGAAAAACCTCTTGATGTTTCCCTTGATCGCTTCCCACCAGTGTGTCAGGGACTCAAAGAGGGGTTTCACGGTTCTCCAACCTTTGTAATCCCTCTTGAGCTCCTCAATGTTCTCTGGGGTCAGCAGTTGCACATTTAGCTTCCATGCCCCCCTGCCCACCCTCAGGTCCTTCTCCAAGTGGCAGTCCACCAGTAGGAGGCAGTGGTCAGAGAAGAACACCGGCTTGACGTCGGTGGATCTGACTGTGAATGCACGGGACACAAACAGGAAGTCTATCCTGGAACGAATGGACCCGTCTGGCCGCGACCAGGTGTATCTACGCTGCGCTCCGTCTGCAGGGTTGCTGAAGACGTCGTGCAGCTTGGCATCCTTAGCTGTTTCCATCAGGGATCTGGACGTAGCGTCCAATCTGCTGCCGGCCCTGCCGGATCGTCCAGCCGCATCGATGATGCAGTTGAAGTCACCGCCCAGAATGACCGGCCTGGAGGTCGCTAGCAGCAGTGGGAGCCGCTGAAAAACCTCCAGCCGCTCAGCCCCTTGTGCCGGGCCATACACGTTAATTAACCGGAGTGGAGAGTTCTTGTACATTACGTCTGCTACGAGGAGTCGCCCGCCCACCACCTCCTTAACCTCGGAGACGGTGAAGTTGCCTCCCCGCAGCAGAATACCCAGGCCGGAGGAACGAGAGTCATTTCCGCCCGACCAGATCGATGGCCCATGGGACCACCATCGTGACCATTGCCTGTAGGAGCTGAGGTGCGGTATCGCACACTCCTGCAGAAACAACAGGTCAGCTTTGACCTTGGCTAGGTAGTCCAAGGTCGCAACACATCGCGTAGTAGATTTAATGCTACGCACATTTATGGATACAATCTTTAAACCCATTTTAAAGCATTTATCCTCCTACCAAACCCACTGTCTCCGAGAGTCCCAGACCTTTAGTCTGCTCCTTCATACCCGTAGTGAGCTCAAATTCCTTCACTTTGGATGTTCCCACTATGCTGCTCTTGTGCACAGCCATACAGCAGCCTGGAAGACACTGCCCAGTTTGTGTTTGGATGCAAAGTACTGTTCCTGCACAGCCTCACAGTCACCATGGCTGTACACAGCAACAGTATTTTACAGGAACATTGTTCAGGAGTGAATTACAGGCCTGAATCTAATTGAGGGTTTGAAATGGTTTTTATATGGAATACAAAAGAGTTGGCGTTAAAAGCTTTGGCCGCTGAGCAATTGCCTGCTCAAACTTGGACCTCTGAGATCGGCCTGTTGCAGCAATATTGTCAATCATGCCTGATTGGCCAGTCAGTGACGAGACCACAGCTTGAACCTGAGGACACACCAGAGAGGGAACCCACTCCTGTTAATGTTGAAATTGTGCTGCAGTAGAATACATTCTTTAAGTTGATAACTAAGCACAGTTGTTTCCAGTTGGGGAAGGATTAGGGAATCATTGCAAGAGTATATAAGCCAGGAACTGGGAGAGTCTGTGACTTTATTTTGCTGTCTTGGAAATAAACCTGTTTTAAGGTACAAGCTAGCATCAGACTCATTCTTCCTCCACATACAATTATTGGAATTAAAGTCCCCACACTGAAGCTATTTTTTAAAAAATTTTTTCACGAGATGTGGACGTCACTGGTTAGGCCAGCATTTAGTGATTTAGTGTCCATCCCTAGTTGCCCTTGAGAAGGTGGTGGTGAGCTGCCTTCTTGAACCACTGCAGTCTATGTGGTGTAGGTACACCCACAGTGCTGTTAGGAAGGGAGTTCCAGGATTTTGACCCAGTGACATTTCAAATGTTAACAGAGGCTATGAGCTTCCAATATAGTTTTTGGACACTAAAGGAATCAAGGGATATGGGGATAGTGCAGAAAGATGGAATTGAGTTAGAGGATCAGCCATGATCTTATCGAATGGTACAGTAGGCCTGAAGGGCTGAACAGCCTACTCCGAATACAAGTTCTTATGTTATTAATGTAAAGGATACCTGTTTGAAAAGAGGCGTGCTCAGGGGAGAGCTCTAACCTGACCTAGCCTGGTGTGGAAACCAATGTGACTGGATTGTGGCCCAATTTGCCTAAATTGGTCTGATTGTCACAAGAAGTAGTGGTCACTCCCATCTCTTCGTCTGTCACTGACCTAGGTTAAGTTAAAATTACACTGCACCTCCACTCCCTTTCATTTAAAACAAAGATGGAGGCTGTTTAGCACTTTCTGGTGACTGAGGGAATGTCCCTCATGTGACTGCTTGTGGGATCTTGCTGTGTGTCAATTGTCTGCAGCATTTCCTGCGCGACAATACTGTTGCTGTGTACAGCCATGGTGGCTGTGAGGCTGTGCAGGAACAGTACTTGGCATCCAAACATAATAAATTGATTGACAGTCACAAAAATGCCACAATATGGTGCATCAGAAAGATTTCAATGTACCAGATTAAATCCAGGACGGAGTTAAAAAGGCACAAGGTAAATTGATCCAGAAGGTCAGCTACGGGGAAAGTGCAGGAGAGTGGGATGAGTTGAGTGGCTCTTAGAGAGCCATCACAGACACGATGGGACAAATATCCTCCTTCTGTGCTGTAACCATTCTATAATTTTAACATATGAAATCATCATAAACACCATCTCTCCTGCCAGGGAGAAGACTCACATTGTACACTGCTGACCTCTGCTGGTAAACATGCATTGGGTTCAGACTGATTGGCTGTGATTTACACCCCTGATTCAGAGACTCGCACATGGCGTCAAGCTGCTAGGCTGGTCTACCACCTCTGAGAGAAATAGTGAGGGGATCAGGGAGGGGAGGGAATGGGGTGGGGTGGAGTGGGTTGGCAGAGAAAATCATAGCCCTCAGCCTCAGTGTGACACTCCCCTTTAACCATTACTGTACTTATCCATAGGATAACATTCTCTTTTAACAGAAACACTACAACCCTGGAGGGACTGCCCCCTATAACAGGTGCTCAATATTTTATATATAAACCATCTTAACTAGGTTCCAGCCTGTAACTCACACCCGGCTACATATAAACTACTCAAACTCCTTGATTAGATTCCAGTCTATAACTCATTCCCGGGTATCCATTATTCTATATATAAACCACCCAAACACCTTGATTAAATTCCAGTCTGTAACTCACTCCCAGGTATCTGTTACTCTCTATATAAACCACCCAAATCCTTTGATTAGATTCCAGTCTGTAACTCACTCCCGGGTATCTGTTACTCTATATATAAACTACCCAAATCCCTTGATTAGATTCCCAGTCTGTAACTTATTTCTGGGTATCTGTTACTCTATATAAACTACCCAAATCCCTTGATTAGATTCCAGCCTGTAACTCACTCCTGGGGTATCCAATATTCTATATATAAACTACCCAAACACCTCGATTAGATTCCAGTCTGTAACTCACTCCCAGGTATCTTTTACTCTATATAAACTACCCAAACCCCTCGATTAGGTTCCAGCCTGTAACTCACTCCCGGATATCCATTATCCTATACATAAACCATCTGGATCCCTCGATTAGATTCCAGCCTGTGACTCACTTGCAGGTATCCATTATTCTACATATAAACAATCTGACTCTTGCAATGACATTCCAGCCTCTAACACACTATCGCATAAATTCCTGAGATCCAGCTGGGCTATGAATCATCATTCAATCGAGCTGCTTATTCTAAAATCACGGATACACTACCTACACTTCTCAAACCCTTTCATCTCAATGCCTTTTCCAAGAAATCATCTTTCACATGAAAAGCTCCACTGACCAATTCAGCATAATTGGAATTTTTAGTTTTCAGCCTCCTGGACTCTAAGGTCTGGAATTCCCTCCCTAAACCTCTCCATTTCCCTATCCCCTTTAAGACTCTCCTTTAAAACCTTGCACTTTGACCGTGCATTTTGTCACCCGCCCTAATCTTTCCTTATGTGCCTCAATGTCAAATGTCTGGGCACCTTCCTGTGTGGCAACTTGGGATATTTTACACTGTCAATAGCGCTATATAAATGTGGGTTGTTGTTGTACACCCAATAAACTATCATTAAAAAAAATGCCGGGGCTAGATTCCGGCCTGTAAGTCAATCCCATGGTATCATCTCTCAGTGCACTCCTCATCAGGGAAGGTGCTTTTGGAAAACATCACCCAGTTCAGTTATTTCTGAGTCGGATGTTTCTGTGGCATGAATCATAGGTTAGTCAGATTTTATCACAACAAGAGATCTTCAATCAATTAACAAGGGGGGAATTCACCTTTATTCTTCATATCAGTTCAAACCTTAATGATTGGGAAAAGCTCTTTTTTTTAATTAAGGATGTAAAATGTTACTTTTATCACAGTTGTGAATCCAATTCTTACTCATTTTAACCAGGCCTTGGTTGGGGAGGTGGGGGGGGTTGGGGGGGGGGGGGGGGGGGGGGGGCAGTCAAAGGTCAAGAAGAGAACAACTCATTTGGTTAAAGATCAGGAGATCAGGATGGATTTTTTTTTATTAATTTAAAGAAAAGTTAGCAAAGGCTCACACTAAATGGTGATTCAAAACGGAATCTCACAATCCGCGCAGATCTTTACAAACTTGCAGCCTCGACACCTGATGCTAAAAGATAATTTGATGGCCACAGAAAACCTGGAGGTTTGTTTTCCAAACGTTTTTCACTCACCCTCCCTTTGGCTAACGGGAGGCAATAGTGGACATTGGCAGGCTGCTCAACTGCATGAGGCACCACCATTGGTTTGGTTACATTTTGTAAAGGCAAAACAAGGAGGCCCACATGCTGCTTTAATAATAAGTGCCTGAATGGAGTAAGGGACAGTGGGGTTGAGGGATATATTTACACAAATAGTGAAAGGAGTAGTGCAGGTTAATAAGGCCGTAAAATAGCAAACAAAGCCGTGAGGTTCCGTTCAGATGGATAGAATTGGAAAGCAAAGAGGCTATGTGAAACCTCAACAGGGCCTTGTGCCGGGACTTCCCAGCCCCATCGTGGTGGGACCGGCTGTGGGAGATTCGGGTGGCCAAAAGTCCATTGACTTTCGGCTGGACCGATGATCCCAGTGATGGGCGGTGCCTGAATATCCTGCCCTTGGTTTGACCCCATTTGGAGCACTGTGCCTTGCTGCAGGGAGGTGATGGTGTAGTGGTATTGCCACTGGACTGGTAATCCAGGATAATTCTTTGGCAGTCCCTGGGTTTGAATCCTGCCACAGCAGATGGGGAATTTGAATTTAATAAAAAATTAGGAATTAAAAGTCTAATGATGACCATGAAGCTATTGTTAAAAACCCATCTGGTTCACTAGTGTCCTTTAGGGGAGGGAATCTGCCATCCTTACCTGGCCTGGCCTACATGTGACTCCAGGCCCACAGCAATGTGGTTGACTCTTAAATGCCCTCTGAATAAGGGCAATTAGAGATGGGCAATAAATGTTGGCCTAGCCAGTGACACCCACACCCAATGAATTAAAGAAAAGTTCTCTACCTTAAAGAAAGGACATTGAGGCACAGGGCAAGGAGCAAGATTGGCTGCCTTTCCTTCTTTCATAGCATGTGGGCATCGCTGGCAAGGCCAGAATTTGTTGCCCACCTCTAATTGCCCTGGAACTGAATGGCTTGGGAATTCGAGGGCAGTTAAGAGTCAACTGCATTGCTGTGGGTCTGGAGTCACATGTAGGCCAGGACAGGTAAGGATGGCAGATTCCCTAAAGGACATTAGTGAACCAGATGGGTTTTTATGGCAATCGATGGTCATTTCATGGTCAGCATTACTGAGACTAGCTTTCAATTCCAGAATTGTTAATGAATTGAATTTTTTTCAATTAATTAATTGAATTTAAATTCTACCAGCTGCCATAATGCCAATTGAGCCCATGTGCCAGGACCATTTTGCCTGGGCCTCTGGAATACCTGTCCAGTGACATTACCCTTTCACCACCACCTCCCCATACTGTGCCAATCACACCAGAACTGAGTACCAGAACTGAGAGGTTATGCCCCTATGAAGGAAGATTGAACAGACTGGAACTCTCTTCTCTAGAAAAGAGGTGGTTGCAGGGTGGCCTGATAGGGAGCTTTTGGATTGTGAAAAGCGTTTGATGGGATAGGGGTGGAGAAAGATGTTTCCATTTGAGAAAACCATAAATATGAGATAGTTACTAATAAATCCAGTAGAGGGTTGAGACAAAACTTCCTCAGCTAGAGAGTGGGGAGAATGTGGAACTCGCTACCCCAGGGAGTTGCTGAAGCAAATAGCACAGATACATTTTAGGGGAAGTTATATGATCAAACGAGGGGAAAAGGAGTAGAAGGTTATGGAGGTAAGGTGAGAGGAGACCTGCCTACATGAACCAGCTTGAAGAAATGAAGTCAGCCTGAATTATGTGCTGAATGTTCCAGAATGGCACTTCAACACAAGGTCACCTCATGCTAACTGCTGAGTCACAGCTGACACCTTAAAGATGCTTTATTTTCATTAATTTAAGGGATGTGGGTGTCGCTTCTAAAATAACTACATATGTTGATCCCTGAGTATACCAAGTGGAAGGGATGAGTCTATGAAAGATAAACCACCCGCTGCCCATCACCACTGTTCCAGACACTGTTCCTACTGCAATTTGGATCTATTTTAAATTTGGCATTTTACAACGCGGGTATTTTTTCTGTGTGTGTGTGTGTGTGTGTGTGGGCTGCTCTGAGCTCTTTGAGCATCTTTCCATGAATTCCTGCCACTGCCTACCTCATGTATGTAACGAATTCAAGTTAGACCGGCTCTTGAAATCTCGAGAGCTGCTGGGTGGGGTCAGTCCCGTTAGCATATTCCAAGTGTCGGAAATATTTGAGTGAAGTTGATTGGCTCGGGGGAGGGGGAGGAGCAGGGCGCCGCACTGCAGTTTCATGGCGGGTAGGGTTGCCAGCCTTCTGGAATTGTTCTGGAGCTTCATGCAAACATAAGAACAACAATTTATACTGTATGTGAAGAGAGTGCTGACTGGTTGGCAAGTGAACTCAGTTGGTTGTTTTCCCCTTATGTTGGTATTCTTGAGAAGTGTCCTGATGAGTGCAAGACCAAAAGCTTTGACATATCTCTTTTGTTCAGCAATACTCAAGTTCTGTACTACCAAACGGCTACTTATCTCTCAATCACCATTACTGATTTAAGACAGAATGATCTGGTCACTATCACATTGTTGTTTGTGGGGAGCTTACTGGGTGAAAATTGACTGCTGCGTTTCCTACGTTACAACAGTGACTACATTTCAAAAAGAGCTTCATTGGCTGTAAAGCGTTTTGGGACATTGTGAGGCTGTGAGAGGCACTTCATAAATGCGATAAAAACAGAAAATGCTGGAAACACTGGCAGCAGCCATGGAGAGAGAAACACAGTGAATGTTTCAGGTCAATGATTTTTCATCGGAACTGCAAGCTGTACAATTGCACGTCTTTACTTCCTTAGATACCAGCTGCACTGGTGTTAATGCAACTTGCTTGCTATACACAGTGGGTGGTAAAACCAGAAAGGTTGCAGGAATGACTCAGCATGTCTTGGTTGATGAAATCAGCATATCGTTTTTAATAAAGCTGCCTTGACGTAGAATGCCTGAACTCTGCTTTGGGCAACAGCCTCTCATATTTGTTAGCCATTGCATCCACATCAATATCAATATAAAAAATCTCACGACAAAGGCAATCACACTTTAATCTGGTGCGAACAGCTGGTTGGAGACTTGACTTTGATTCAGTGTAGCAGAACTTTGTAAATTGGTCGAAAAAACGGGGGAGTAATGAGGTGCAAAGTATTTATGGATCTGCCCAAAATAGATGGTGCATTCGATGTGTGATAGGCAGCGCCTTTGTAAGTGAGGCTGATGGTAATGATGAACCCTGCTGCCATTTTCCCATTATAGCCAGTTGTCTGTAATAAGCATGGATGTTGTAAGGGTGTACCGGAAAACATTTCAGCATCATTGAACATCATCTGCCATCTTTAATCCAGGGACCTCAAGAATGCAGAAGTGTCTCTTTAACACCCAGAGGCATTAAGCAGGGAAGATATCAAGACTCAACACACAGTCTTATATGGAAATTCCCTTACCTCCATAAATGGACTCATCCAAAACCCTGCTGCATATTTCCTAACTCACATCATGTCCCATTCATCCATCATGCCTGTGCTCGCTGACCTACCTTAGCTCACGGCCCGGCATCACCTTGATCTTAAAACTCGCTTGCTCATGTTCAAACCCCCATACCCCCCGATCTTGGCCCTCACTATTTCTCTAATCTTCTCCACCTCCACGGCTCTCAAGACCTTTCGAGCAAATTGGAGGAACGCATCTTAGTCGTCCAGCCGACCAAATATGTGTGATTCTCATGGCATTTAAAGAACAGCAACACTTAGTATTAATAATGTTCATGCATGTCTTGAGCATTGAGGTCACTGAGGCTTTCTGTACTTTAACTGGCAATGTGCCAATATATTCATCTCTGAATGAACTACAGTCTCAATAAGTAATTGCCACACAAAGAACAGCTGTTGCTGAAGATGCCCTATTAAATCTAAGCCGTGTACATGGTGCCACAATGCTTTGATTGTCCTATGAAGGCTGCTTAGCTTCTTCTAGTCAATAGTTGTCTCAATGATGCTTTGGGTAAAGAAATATCAGTCACTTGGTAGTACAGAACTTGATTAGTTCTGAAAAGAAAGACGTCTTTCAGGACAAACACAAGAATGCCAAATTTCAAATGATCAATTTATGCTACAGGAGAAAATGGTGCTGATTGGTTGGCAAGTCAACTCTGATTGGCCGAGGCGCCGCCATGGAGAAAGTGCTGGGGAACAACTTATAGGCTCCCTAAACTCCCGGGTAATTCAAGGAAAGCGCAAGGCTTGAACATATTCCTTTTGCTTGCAGAAAATGGGTCCCTGCCTGTGAATGCGTGTCGCTTCTAGTAAGTGTAAATAAGCCATGTTACAAGTTTGACTGATCATCTCAAAATGGCTATTAGCGTAGCTATTGTGCACTCAGGGTTGTTCAGCAAGTGCTGTCCTCTTGCAGAATCACATCTAACCGTAGACACTCGCTTTTATCGGTTGATTGTAGCAATTGTTTGAAACTTGACATTCTTCCATTTATCCTGATGAGTGCAAGGTGAAAAGCTTTGACAACATGTCTCTCTTTTCAGCAATATAAAAGAAAGAGCGAGAGAGGAATGGAAAGCTAGAAAGAACTTACATTTCTAAGGGGCTTTTCCCATCCTCAAGAAATCCCAAAGCAGGTTTGAGCCAATTAAGTACTTTTGAAGTGTAGTCACTGCTTTAATACAGGAAACATATCGACTGGAATCTTCTGGAAGCGACGGGGGCCTCAGCGCTGCCTCTTTGCAGAAAGGCTAGCTGCACCATGTGCCACTCAGGCACATGACAGGACAGTGGCGGGCCTTTCCCTGTGATCAAGTCCCGGCAGCAGAAACCTCGCCCACTGAGAGTTGCCAGCCAACCAGAGGCTGGCAGCTTGCATCGCTTGGCAGTGCCACTGGGAAGGCAGTGGCCTCTGTCAGTATAACATCACCCGAGGCTGAGTATCGTTGCTGAATTGCAGACCATGGTGAGTGACGGTGGGGGTGGGGCCCGTGGGGTGGGGGTCAGCAGCAAGGGCAGGCAGGTGGTTCTAAGCAGGCACCCCCCCCCATCTCTTCCCGATGCCAGTTCCCACGATCAGGCACTGAACAACCCCTTTTGTTGTGCTGCCCGATTGGCGTGCTCCTGCCTGCCATTGCGTGAATGCTAGTGGCAGTGAGTTGAGGCCCTAGATGTGGACATTAATTGCCAGAAGGGCATCCACAGACCTGCCTGCCGTGGACTTAATTGGCGAGGGAGCAAAAATGTGCCGGTGTCCCTTCCTAATACCGTCCCACCTGATTAAATGCGCCCCCTGCCACAAAACCCACCACAGGCAAGAGCAAAAGATTCCAGCCATCGGTTGCAGCACAGATTTGTGTACGATGCCCCATCTAGCGGTACAAATGTGCAGTTTCAGGTGTGATTGGATCTTACAGAATTGCTGATAACTCAATAAGGAGCACATAACCTGCAGAGCAAATTTAATATATTCTAGATGTAAGGGAGAGGAAAGAAGTTGCGTATCAAGTGGCCACTGCTTTTAGAAACATACTGTCAGCCTTAACTCAGCTATGAATTGAATATTCACTTTCTCTTAAACAAAAACAAAAAATGCTGCAAAAACTCAGCAGGTCTGACAGCATCTGTGGAGAGGAAGACAGAGTTAACATTTCGAGTCCAAATGACTCTTCTATGACTATGAGTCTTATACATTCACGGAATGTGGGCATCGCTGGCTGGGTCAGCACTTATTGCCCATCCCTAATTGCCCTTGAGAAGGTGGTGGTGAGCTGCCTTCTTGAACCGCTGCAGTCCATGCGGTGTAGGTACACCCACAGTGCTGTTAGGGAGGGAGTTCCAGGATTTTGACCCAGTGACAGTGAAGGAACAGCGATACATTTCCAAGTCAGAATGGTGAGTGACTTGGAGGGGAACCTCCAGGTGGTGGTGTTCCCATCTATCTGCTGCCCTTGTCCTTCTAGATGGTAGTGTTCGTCGGTTTGGTAGAGGGCGCGGGATTGGAGAGAAAAAGATTTGCAAGGTTATAGGTAAGGAGGGAGCTGATTGGATAGCTCTATCAAATGTCTGCTACAGGGACAGCAGGCTGAATGGCCTCCTTCTGTGCCATACCATTGTCTCAGTTCCATGTGAACACGGTCATGTAGTGATTATGTTACTGGGCTAGAAATCCAGCAGACCTGACAAATGAGATGTGAGTTCAAATCACACCATGCCAGTTGTGGAATTTATAATTCAATTAGCTAAATAAATCCAGAATAAAAAGCTAGTACCAATAATGGTGCCCAAAGAATTAATGGATATTGTAAAAACCCATCTGGTTCACTAATGCCCTTTAGGGAAGGAAATCGGCCATCCTTACCCGGTCTGGCCTACATGTGACTCCAGACCCACGGCATTATGTCTGATGCTTAACGAGCTAGGCAATGGCCTAGTGAGGCTGAATCAAAACTGCAATGAGAAACTGTAACCCACATGGGCTGCAATGCTTTGAGAAGGTGGCCCAGCCATGTCCACCTTCCCTAAGGGTAATCAGGGAAGGACAATAAATGTTGGCCTTCATCCTGAGGAGGAGTAAGAAAAAGAAGAGTATTGCCGTAACGTTAGCAGACACTGCTTATTCTGGAGCTTCAGTCAACTTGTGCCTTGTGATTTACCCCATCTGAAAAAAACCTGAACTGCCTATTGAGATAACGCTAAAGTTGATATATTTGCAGGTAGTGGGTAAGATTGACAGTTCAGGTGGCAAAAGGGCACCATTCCACCTGCATTTTTTTATTAATTCATGCAATGTGGGCATCACTGGCTAGGCCAGCATTTATTGCCCATCCCCGATTGCCCTTGAGGTGGTGGTGAGCTGCCCTCTTGAACCGCTGCAGTCCCTGTGGTGTAGGTACACCCACAGTGCTGTTAGGAAGGGAGTTCCAGGATTTTGACCCAGCGACAGTGAAGGAATAGTGATTTATTTCCAATTTACGATGGTGACTGGCTTGGAGGGCAACTTCCAGGTGGTGGTGTTCCTATCAATCTGCTGCCTTTGTCCTTCTAGATGGTAGCAGTCGTGGGTTTGGAAGGTGCTGTCGAAGGAGTCTTGGTGAGTTTCTCCAGTGCATCTTGTAAATGGTACACACTGTTGCCACTGTGCGATGGTGGTGGAGAGAGTGAATGTTTAAGGTAGCGGATGGGGTGCCAATCAAGCGAGCTGCTTTGTCCTGGATGGTGTCGAGCTTCTCGAGTGCTGTTGGAACTGCATTCGTCCAGGCAAGTGGAGAGTATTCCATCACATTCCTGACTTTTGCCCTGTAGATGGTGCCTGCCCATCTCTCTGTGGTGTTGACGAACTTCTAAAGTGTCTTCCTTTGGGCCTCAATTAGCCCTCCCTCCTCCCTATTGCTACTTCTTAGATGTGCTATGCTTTTTTTTTCTGTTTTCTAAACAGGAAGAGATCCCCCTGACAACAGGCATGGGCTACTGAAATGAGGGTAGTGGGCGGGGAGCCACAACCTGCAGAAAGGCTCTTCTGACTCCCCGTGCCTATTTCAGCACTTTTGACTCACTTTACTTTGTGAGAAAATGCTCTCAGTTGAGTTGTCGGGTCTTCAAACAACCTCCTGCAAGTTTTTGAACCACAGCTGACAGACACACCAGCTTTGAATGTGCTCAGCAGACCGAGATAGGCAGAAATGGACAAGGTCCAACTTCTTGCTCTTGAGGTACTGGTCTTAAGAGAAAGGTGAAATAATTTTCTGAGTTCTGCAGTTTTCTAAAACTTTTCAGTCACCCCCTTTTGAATTGAAGAGCAAAATGAATTGAGGGGCCTGCATGGTCACTTACAGTGATGAAATGTGTATATTTTCACATTTCTGTTTTTATGGATATATTCTGTGTGGGTGAGGGTAAGCTGTGCCTGTGTGTGTCCAGGGTTAATCAAAGGCTAGGTTGTTGGAGCCAAATTACCTGCAGAAAGTAAGGGATGAAAGGCTAAAGGTGTCATCTTCTTGCATTAGCAATGAGGCCATATGGTGGGTTTTAACTTGCAAGCAAACAGAGTAGATTTTAAATTTGCATTTGGGGTTAAGTGTTGAAATTGATTTGTAGCTGTTGCATTTCAAAGGAGTCTCAGAGGTCACAAAGAACATTTGCATTTTACAGGAGATTTGTGAGCAAATAAAATAAATTCTATTAACCAATATAGAGAGGAAATAGGAGCATGAAAGGTTTTAATATTTGGAAAAATGAGTTTTCAAAGAGATATTTGAAGACAATGGAGAACCAAAATGAAAAAGGGTATTTATGACAGCAGGGCTTCAGCTGCAGTGAGTTATTGTGAGGAAGTCCTGCTGAAGGCCAATTGTTGTGTGTGTGGAGTGTGCTGGAAAAGCTGTGAAAGTCCCTTATTTGAAGAAAAGCAATTCAAGTTTTGAGCCAGGAGAGTATTTGCCCTGATAAACAATTTGTTTCAAATCTCCCTTTTGGAAAAATTGCATCAGCATGTGGAGTTGTTCTGGGAAGTTGTAGATCATACTTCTATTTAAAGTGAAAGTCATTTCTCAGTTTGGGTTTTTTTTACAGGATTTTATGGTTAAGAATCCATAAGGGCTGTTGCTGAAAAGATAGTTACACACCTTTGATAAAGCATTTTGGGGGCTGTGTTGTAAGATTTTTCTAACTATGTATCTCTTATCTTGTGTGTTTAAGTTTTTTCCTCTTTTAATAAACATTTTTATTTCTTCAAATTTTAAAAGTTATCACTGGATCTCTGTGCTTTTGTGTTCAGTAACTTTCCCTCCTCGTTTCTATAATGCAAATAAAAAGATTACAACCAGACAAAACAGATTTCAATCTGAGATCTGGCTTGTTCAGTGTTAACATCGGCTGCAATTGTAACACTTACTTTGGGGTAAGGTCTGCCTAGCCATTGAGGAATAATCAAGTTATGATCGGAGAATTCAATGGGATTGTCCTTCTGGGAAATGGTCGGTTGAGACATTAAAGCAAGGACCAACCATCTGAGGTGGACTTCAAAGACTCCACGGCCTATATTTTGGAGAAGAGCAAGAGTATTATTCCTGGTGTCCTGACCAATATTTATTTCTCAATAAACAAAACGAAACAGATTTCCTGGTCATTGACTGTTTGTGGGGGCTTGCTGCCACATTCCTACATTACATTGGCTGTAAAACGCTTTGGGATGTGCCAAGTCATAAGAGGTGCCATACAAATGCAGATCTCTCTTTCTTTCCTCCTTATACCCATAGAGAGTGACGAGGGTTACAAGCTAAAAGTCAACCAGAACAAGAAAAATTTGGAAAAAGGATAGTTCATTT
Organism: Cetorhinus maximus; assembly: GCF_964194155.1. Classification (NCBI taxonomy): domain Eukaryota; kingdom Metazoa; phylum Chordata; class Chondrichthyes; order Lamniformes; family Cetorhinidae; genus Cetorhinus; species Cetorhinus maximus. The sequence goes on from NC_135899.1 coordinate 7,209,691, forward strand.
TGAATGTTAAACCATTTCATATCCAATTCTTGCTGCCCATCCTACTTCAGCTCCTAAGTTTTCTCCTTCCCCATCTTTCCACTCCCAAGGAAAACCATGAACATCCAAATTAAAACGAGTCATATTCTTCTTTGAGTGGTTTGTCTCTGTCATCCCAATGGCCCAACATGTCTTTGACTTCCGGGCCCAGAACTGTGTAGAGTTCTGCTGCTCCAGGACTTACATTGCATTCAATGAGAATTACTTGCAAGACATTGCCATTGACTATGTTACATGAATTTCACTGCTAATCGCTCTTCAATTCCCATGTCTTTGGAAATGAGATCATGAAACAAAAGCATTAATAAACCACCTGCACCTCTGTTGCTCATTATTGAGCTATTGGATCCAGTGAATGACACATGTCATCGATGATCACTTTGGCAACACTTGGATAAAAATATCTCCTTCCTCATTTTTGAGTGCCTCCTGGGACTTTCCCTGTCTCGCTTTGTCACCTCCTTCGGCTTGAGGACCCTCCAAAATTTCTGCACGCCTCAAATTCTGGTCTCCTTTGAATCTCCGATTAAATCACTCCAACTTTGGTGACTTTGCCTTTATCTACCTAGCTCCTAAGCACTGGAATTCTCTATCCACCTTGCTCTCCCCTTTCAAGTCGTTCCTTAAAACCTCCCTCTTTGACCAAGCTTTTGGTCACCTGCTCCTATACCTCCTTAGGTAGCTCAGTGTCAAGTTTTGTCTGAATTCAAGAGAAACCCAGGGAGAAATGCACGCCCAGATATCTTAGGCTAAAATAACTTGTTGATTCTGTTTTTTTCAGTCTTTGGCTTCACTCCAGCAGTTTAAAAACTGTCAGGGAAACAATGTCAGTAAGTGTTTCACAGCCACACGGACCTACAACATGGCCTGTGACATTTCGGTTCCCTTGCCTCAGTTGTGACTTACAGTAACAGTACATGCAAGAGAAAGCCATGAAAGTAAGGTGACTAAAAGGAAAAGATAATACAGTTGCTCAGGTTATTGGAGGTCAGAGAAGAGAGAAAAGCAATATGGCCCAGAAAATTTTAAAAATGGTAACCAAGGGTTTTCTCAGAATGATTCAGTATGGAATGTATACCAAAACGATTAAGGTGGGAGTAAGAATACTATTGAAGGGTTTTACTGGAACATGTGTCAGATTAGAATGCTGAAACTGCAGACAGAATGCAAGGAAATTGTAGCACTTTTTAAAACTGTTTTCCTGGCAACCAATTTACATTCTATCAGATTAAATATAGTTTCTCATTTAGGTCTGCTCATGAAGCTTTTTTATGCTGCATTTTATTCTGATAGTTGGCTTAAATTATTACTTGCCCTTCCTTCCCTGCCACCTGGGTAAGCCAGTGTTAAACCCAGATGAGAAAGTTTGAAAATCTTAACCCAAACCCTGCTCTTAACAATTGACCTGCTCAAAGGGCAGTGCTGAAACAGTCCCAACATCCCTGGAGGTTAAAGGGTTAATTTCCACTCGCAGGAGCAGGAGCAATTACATCCTGCCTGACATCTCTCTCCATCTAGCGTGTGCTGCACCAAGTCCCTTGGGATTCCCAGCCTGGGAGCTCAGTTAAAATTTAGCATCTCAAGTCCCAGAGTCATCCAGAACATGTCAGCCCCGGGTTTGATCTCAGACTCAGCCAGTCTGAGTGTTACAATTAACTGTAGTCATCCGGGGATGGGGGAGGGGAGCCGCTAGGTGAAAGGGAATCATTCCCCTTACCTTGCAAATTAGAAAAGGAAAGAAAAAATGCACAAAGGCAGATGGAGCCTGAACCAGGGGTAGGTAGGAATGTCGGGTTGAGGTTACATTCACTTCAGCCATGATCTTAGTGAATGGTGGAGCAGGCTCGAGGGGCCGAATGGACTACTCCTGCTCCTAATTCGTATGTTCGTATGTATGTTCGTACGTTCACATCCACCCTCACCACTATTGGATGTTGCTGGGACTTGAGAGCTGTCAGTAAGAGTGAATTAAGGGGAAAAGTCATACTGAGAGTGGCAACAGTTGAGGGAGGGGGACCACCAGTCATAACAGAAAGACAGATTACAGGAAAACGATGAGAATATTAACAACTGGAAGGAAAGATGAAGATGAGCAAGAAAGTCTGAGAACAACTGAAATGACTTCTTGCTCATTCAAGCGTTTCCCTCACATGGGTAAACTGAGATTCCCCATGTCATTTTAACTCCTCCTGTAGAATGTTCTCTAACAGTACATTTCCGTCTTCATGGGTTCCCTCTCAAAAGGATTCGGACAACCCCATTAACACGAAGAGCAGGGAAATTGTCCCTGAGGTCCTGGCCAACATTCATCCCTCAAACATCACAAAACAGAACAGATGATCTGGGCCATTATTACATTGTTGTTTGTGGGAGCTTGCTGTGCGCAAATTGGCCTGCCACATTTCCTACATTACAACAGTGACTATGCATCTATGAAGTGCTTTCTTGGATGTGAACTACATTGGGATGTCCTGAGGTTGCGAACGGGGCCGCAGAAATACATGTGTGTTTTTTCCCTGGGTCTTGTGCTCTTATATGGGAACTGAGGCTAGTGTAGGAACATAGGAACAGTAGGAGGCCATTTAGCCCCTCCAGCCTGCCCCTCATTCAATGGCTGATCTGTGAGCTAACTCCTTGTACCCTCTTATCCCCATATCCCTAAATATCCTTGGCTGACAAAAGATCTATCCATCCCAAATAGAAAATGATTAATTGAGTGAACAGCTACTGTTTTTTTGTGGGGAGTGATGCCACATTTCCAACACCTTCTGCATGACAAAGTGTTTTCTAGCTTCTCTCCTGAATGGCCTTGCTCTGATTTTAAGGTTATGTCCCATTGTCCCTGACTCCAACTAATCAATCCCTTTCAATATCTGAAAACAAATCTAGTCCAATCACCCTTCGTCTTCGATATTCCAGAGAACATAAGCCTGGTTTATGACCACATTTCACACAGGATACAGAATCCACATTGCCCGCACTGCACTCCAGAGGTGTGTTGTAGGATGAAGCTAATGGTGTAGGTTAAATCCCCATGCTGTCTGTGCTAGTTCATGGAGGGCTGCCTCCTTGCCTAAAGAGTGGTGCAGCTCAAGCTAAATATAACCAAGTGTCTCTCTCTGCCTCGCTGTCTCTAATGGAGAAAGATGCCTGTGGTCCTTTTTTTGGATTCTGGCCAAGCCAATTCCCTCACTTTACTCTGGATACAGGGGCAATTTTCGACGGCTTGTTCAGGCACTGAACAGGCTCCTAAGAAGGGTCTTGAGCTGAAGCACTCTTTTAGCGCCATCTTGATAAAGGATTCGAAGTTTGGGTGAGAAATGGCTGCCAGGAGAATCGCAAAATATTGGATTCCCATTGAACGTTCCTGCTTACAATCGTGAACGAGGCCGCACAGCATTTTAGCAGATAGGGTTTGCCCTGGCGCTTCTCCCAGCAGCAACCACTTCAACCAGAGTAAACTAGTTTGATTCAGAGGATTTCAAGGGCAACGTAACATACATCCACCTTTTACTGTGGGGAATTGCTATGGGATTGAAAGGCTTTCTGTGACCTCAGCAATATTCTATCAACATTTATCCCGCACCTTCCTTGAGGACTTCACCTACAAAAGGTGAGTGCAGGTGCTGCTCTACCTTAAAATGGACACCTTAGAGGAGAAAGGGAGAGTTTGAGCATTTTTTTTCTTTAATTCATTCAGCAGCACCGGCAAGGCCAGCCCTTGTTGCCCATCCCTATTTGCCCTTAAACTAAGTGGCTTGTGAGGCCATTTCAGGGTCAACCACATTGCTGTGGGTCTGGAGTCACATGTAGGCCAGACCGGGTAAGGACGGCAGATTTCCTTCCCAATAGGACATTAGCAAACCAGATGGGTTTTTACAACAACCAATGATCGAGGCTGACTTTATAATTCTACATTTACCAACTGAATTTAAATTCCACCAGCTGCCTTGGTGGGATTGGAGCCCGTGTCCCTGGCGCATTAGCCTGAGCCTCCAGGTTAACCGATCCAGCAACATTACCACTACGCCACTGTCTCCCCGTAACGTGCTTGGGGGTCGCTTTTACCTGAATGAGGACTGATGGGAGGAAGGGCAGTGCAGCATGAACTGCTGCAGGAGAGAGGGGCAGGAAGGTGAGGTGGACTCTATCCTCACTGTGAATACAGAACATCCTCCTCCTCTGGCCTCTCCTCCACAGCACCTCCATGTCTGAAAGCCTGAGGGGGCCACTTGCTCAGTCCCTGAGCTACCCTGAGCCCCACCGGTGTGTGTCACCCAGTATACTCCACAACTCAGCGCAAGTGGGCAGTTGGAACCCTCATATCCTGCTCCAGGAAAACCTGATAAAGCAGCAGGATTCCTTATCACCCCAAGCAAATTCAAATGATGATAATCAGCAAGCAGGCCTAAGATTGCATGTTAAAACCAAACACTTCAAACAAGCCTTATCAGTTTCGCACCCATTTAGTGCCTGTTCTCACCCTTTCACCAAAAGGAACCCCCACAGAGTATACACTGAATACAGAACACACTGGATTCCACAACTCCTGCCGATCCTGGCATTCCAGTGATTCCCTGCTGCGATGCCCTCCAGAGTTCAATAGCTTGGGCACACTTGAAAGGCAGGATGAATTGGGGCCCTCAGGAGAGGGTTGGGAGGCAGGTCAAGGGAGAAGTGCCTGTTGCCTTCCTGATGCCGTGAATTCCCTCAAAGTGGGGGGGATGCTGGGGAATGGCCTGCCCACCCAGAGGCCAACTGAGGCCCTTAAGTGGCATTCGACTGGCGGAGCGGGGTGAGGCGAGGGGTTTTGAGGGGCCGTTCACCATGTGGAGAGCTCTCAAGTAAAATCTAGGAGCCTTCCTGCAGGATCAATTGTTTGGGGCCCTCCAGATTGGGCACCCTGTAGCCTACAGAAGACCCCCCCCCCCTCCCCCAGTGGCAAGGGCCGCCTAGGCAGAAAAGCACCCCCTCCCACTGCCCACAAATGGAGCACCTCTCTCCGATTGTCACGGTGTGTTGTATCCAGTGTGGACAATACGTGGCATCATCCCATATCCAGTGCTTACTGTACACAGTGTGTACAATACCCAGTGCGCACTGTGCTCATTGTGCACAATACGCAACATTTATTGTATTCAGTGTGTACATAGAGCCAGTGGTCAACAAGCAAGCCACAGGCTATCACCGTGGGCGAAAATGCCCTATTGAATGTGTATGTACGGTACAGTAACTCAATATGTGACACCCTCTATCCTTAGAGAGCTGACAGCTCTCTGTAACCAGAGGCAGTCCAGCTCGCCTGCCTGAGTCTGGGTCGAACTACAACAGGTTGATGTTAATTTTGATAATATAAATAATTTCGGTGGTTGGCTTTTCGGGAATGTACCCACTGGAGAGTGGCGGGTGGGCCTGATCCTGAGACTGCGGTTTCCTGCGCTTCACCTGAGGCACCCACACAGTTTCCCTCTTCTATCGGCGCTCTCTTTCCCCCACAGTTGTACTTTGGCCTCCCACGACATCAACCACATCCTGCTCAGCATAACCTTACAAAGAATCAGAAGCCATTTTCTGGTAACTGAGTCACCCTGGTGTGTTGTTGTCCTGGGTATACAATTTGTCAAGGTGCACCCCTCCTCGTACAATGAATGTTTGTCTTGTGGTTAATCCTCACCGCTTCAGAAACAGGGACTTTCCTCTCGACTGCAATAACAATATAAGACCTGTCGAAACTAGAGAAAAACACAAAGATTTAAAGCACCTGAATCATTCCGCCCAACTGGGCCATGCTCCACATGAACCTGACCTCAACTCACCCCATCAATGTATCCTCCGATTCATTCCTCCCTCACACCATTATTTTATTTTCCTTTATTATTTAACGGGATTTAGCCACTACAGACAACCCGGGACAAACAGCAACAGACAATCCAGAACAAACAGTGACAGACACTCTGGGAAAAACAGCGACAGACAATCCGGGACAAACAGAGACAGGCAACCCAAGACAAACAGCGACAGACAACCGGGACTAACAGCGACAGACAATCCTAGACAAACAGAGATGGGCAAACTGAGACAAACAGCGACAGACAACCCGGGACAAACAGCGACAGACAATCCTGGACAAACAGAGATGGGCAAACTGAGACAAACAGCGACAGACAACCCGGGACAAACAGCGACAGACAATCCTGGACAAACAGAGATGGGCAAACTGAGACAAACATAGACAGACAACCCGGGACAAACAGCGACAGACAATCGCGGACTAACAGCAACAACAATCCAGGACAAACAGCGACAGTCAATCCGGGACAAACAGTTACAGACAATCCGGGACAAACAGTGACAGACAACCAGGAACAAACAGCAACATAAAACCCAGGACAAAGAGTGACAGTAAATCCGGGACAAACAGCAACAGACAATCCGGAACAAACAACGACACAGAATACGGAAAAAACTGCGACAGACAATCCGGAACAAACAGCGACAGAAATCCCGGTACAAAGAGTGACAGACAATCCTGGACAAACAGCGACAGACAACGTGGGACAAACAACGACAGACACCCGAGAAAAACAGCGACAGACAACACGGGACAAACAAAGGCAGACAACCCGAGACAAACATCGACAGGCAACACGGGACAAACAATGACTGACAACCCAGGAAAACAGCGACAAACAACCTGAGACAAACAGCGACAGATAATCCAGGACAAACAGCAACAGACAACCTGGGACAAATAAAGGCAGACAACCCGAGACAAACATCGACAGGCAACACGGGACAAACAACGACTGACAACCCAGGAAAACAGCGACAAACAACCCGGGACGAACAGCGACAGACATTCCGGGACAAACAGCAACAGACAACCCGAGACAAACAGCAACAGTCAATGCGAGACAAACAGTGACAGACAACCCGGGACAAACAGCGACAAACAGTCTGGTACAAACAACGACAGACAACCCGGGACAAGCAATGACCGACAATATTGAACAAACAGTGACAGACAATCCTGGACAATCAGCGACAGACAATCCGGGACAAACAGTGACAGACAACCCGGGTCAAACAACAACTGACAACCCGGGACAAACAGTGACAGACAACGCGGGACAAACAGTGACAGACAACCCGAGACAAACAGCAACGGACAACCCGGGACAAACAGCGACAGACAACGCGGGACAGACAGTGACAGACAACCCGAGACAAACAGCGACGGACAACATGGGACAAACAACGACTGACAACCCGGTACAAACAATGACAGACAATCCGGGACAAACAGTTACATACAATCCGGGACAAACAGTGGTAATCAATCCTGGACAAACAGCGACAGGCAACCCGGGACAAACTGCGACAGACAATCCACGACAAACAGCCACAGACAATCCAGGACACACAGCGACAGACAATCCGGAACAAACAGCGACAGAAAACCCGTGACAAAGAGTGACAATCAATCCAGGAGAAACAGTTACAGACAATCCACGACAAACAGCCACAGACAATCCGGGACAAACAGCAACAGACAACCGGGAACAAACAGTGACAGAAAACCTGGGACAAAGAGTGACATTTAATACCTGTCAAACAGCAACAGACAATCCGGGACAAACAGCGACAGACAACACGAAACAAACAGCGACAGACAATCCTGGACAAACAACAACTGAAAATCTGGGACAAACAGCGACAGCAACCAGGTCAAACATTGACAGACAACCCTGGACAAACAGCAACAGGCAACCTGGGACAAACAGCGACAGACAATCCTGGAAAAAACAGCAACGGGCAACCCGGGACAAACAGCAACAGACAACCCGGGACAAACAGCGACAAACAACCCTGGACAAACAATCCTGGACAAACAGCAACAGACAACCCCGGAAAAACAGCGACAGACAATCCGGGACAAACAACAAGTGACAATCTGGGACAAACAGTGACAGACAACCAGGACAAACAGCGACAGACAATCTGGGACAAATAGCGACAGACAATCCTAGCCAAACAACTGACAATCTGGGACAAACAGCGACAGACAACCCGGGACAAACAGCGATAGACAATCGCGGACTAACAGCAACAACAATCCAGGACAAACATCGACAGTCAGTCCGGGACCAAGAGTGACAGTCAATCTGGGACAAACAGCAACAGACAATCTGGAACAAACAACGACACAGAATACGGAAAAAACAGCGACAGACAATCCGGAACAAACAGCGACAGAAATCCCGGTACAAAGAGTGACAGACAAACCTGGACAAACAGCGACAGACAACGTAGGACAAACAGCGACAGACAATCCGGGACAAACAACGACAGACAACCGGGAAAAACAGCGACAGACAACCCGGGACAAACAAAGGCAGACAACCCGAGACAAACATCGACAGGCAACACAGGACAAACAACGACTGACAACCCAGGAAAACAGCGACAAACAGCCCGGGACTAACAGCGACAGACAATCCAGGACAAACAGCGACAGACATTGCAGGACAAACAGCAACAGACAACCCGAGACAAACAGCGACAGTCAATGTGAGACAAACAGCGACAGACAACCCGGGACAAACAGCGGCAAACAATCTGGTACAAACAACGACAGACAACCCAGGACAAGCAATGACCGACAATATTGGACAAACAGTGACAGACAATCCTGGACAATCAGCGACAGACAATCCTGGACAAACAGTGACAGACAACCCGGGTCAAACAACAACTGACAACCCGGGACAAACAGCGACAGACAACGCGGGACAAACAAAGGCAGACAACCCGAGACAAACATCGACAGGCAACACGGGACAAACAATGACTGACAACCCAGGAAAACAGCGACAAACAACCTGAGACAAACAGCGACAGACAATCCAGGACAAACAGCAACAGACAACCTGGGACAAATAAAGGCAGACAACCCGAGACAAACATCGACAGGCAACACGGGACAAACAACGACTGACAACCCAGGAAAACAGCGACAAACAACCCGGGACGAACAGCGACAGACATTCCGGGACAAACAGCAACAGACAACCCGAGACAAACAGCAACAGTCAATGCGAGACAAACAGTGACAGACAACCCGGGACAAACAGCGACAAACAGTCTGGTACAAACAACGACAGACAACCCGGGACAAGCAATGACCGACAATATTGAACAAACAGTGACAGACAATCCTGGACAATCAGCGACAGACAATCCGGGACAAACAGTGACAGACAACCCGGGTCAAACAACAACTGACAACCCGGGACAAACAGTGACAGACAACGCGGGACAAACAGTGACAGACAACCCGAGACAAACAGCAACGGACAACCCGGGACAAACAGCGACAGACAACGCGGGACAGACAGTGACAGACAACCCGAGACAAACAGCGACGGACAACATGGGACAAACAACGACTGACAACCCGGTACAAACAATGACAGACAATCCGGGACAAACAGTTACATACAATCCGGGACAAACAGTGGTAATCAATCCTGGACAAACAGCGACAGGCAACCCGGGACAAACTGCGACAGACAATCCACGACAAACAGCCACAGACAATCCAGGACACACAGCGACAGACAATCCGGAACAAACAGCGACAGAAAACCCGTGACAAAGAGTGACAATCAATCCAGGAGAAACAGTTACAGACAATCCACGACAAACAGCCACAGACAATCCGGGACAAACAGCAACAGACAACCGGGAACAAACAGTGACAGAAAACCTGGGACAAAGAGTGACATTTAATACCTGTCAAACAGCAACAGACAATCCGGGACAAACAGCGACAGACAACACGAAACAAACAGCGACAGACAATCCTGGACAAACAACAACTGAAAATCTGGGACAAACAGCGACAGCAACCAGGTCAAACATTGACAGACAACCCTGGACAAACAGCAACAGGCAACCTGGGACAAACAGCGACAGACAATCCTGGAAAAAACAGCAACGGGCAACCCGGGACAAACAGCAACAGACAACCCGGGACAAACAGCGACAAACAACCCTGGACAAACAATCCTGGACAAACAGCAACAGACAACCCCGGAAAAACAGCGACAGACAATCCGGGACAAACAACAAGTGACAATCTGGGACAAACAGTGACAGACAACCAGGACAAACAGCGACAGACAATCTGGGACAAATAGCGACAGACAATCCTAGCCAAACAACTGACAATCTGGGACAAACAGCGACAGACAACCCGGGACAAACAGCGATAGACAATCGCGGACTAACAGCAACAACAATCCAGGACAAACATCGACAGTCAGTCCGGGACCAAGAGTGACAGTCAATCTGGGACAAACAGCAACAGACAATCCGGAACAAACAACGACACAGAATACGGAAAAAACAGCGACAGACAATCCGGAACAAACAGCGACAGAAATCCCGGTACAAAGAGTGACAGACAAACCTGGACAAACAGCGACAGACAACGTAGGACAAACAGCGACAGACAATCCGGGACAAACAACGACAGACAACCGGGAAAAACAGCGACAGACAACCCGGGACAAACAAAGGCAGACAACCCGAGACAAACATCGACAGGCAACACAGGACAAACAACGACTGACAACCCAGGAAAACAGCGACAAACAGCCCGGGACTAACAGCGACAGACAATCCAGGACAAACAGCGACAGACATTGCAGGACAAACAGCAACAGACAACCCGAGACAAACAGCGACAGTCAATGTGAGACAAACAGCGACAGACAACCCGGGACAAACAGCGGCAAACAATCTGGTACAAACAACGACAGACAACCCAGGACAAGCAATGACCGACAATATTGGACAAACAGTGACAGACAATCCTGGACAATCAGCGACAGACAATCCTGGACAAACAGTGACAGACAACCCGGGTCAAACAACAACTGACAACCCGGGACAAACAGCGACAGACAACGCGGGACAAACAGTGACAGACAACCCGAGACAAACAGCGACAGACAACATGGGACAAACATCGACTGACAACCCGGGACGAACAATGACAGACAATCGCGGACTAACAGCAACAACAATCCAGGACAAACAGCGGCAGTCAATCCGGGACCAAGAGTGACAGTCAATCCGGGACAAACAGCAACAGACAATCCGGAACAAACAGCGACAGAAATCCTGGTACAAAGTGTGACAGACAATCCTGGACAAACAGCGACAGACAACATGGGACAAACAGTGACAGACAACCCGGGACAAACAGTGACAGACAACCCGGGACAAACAGCGACAGACAACGCGGGACAAACAGTGACAGACAACCCGAGACAAACAGCGACAGACAACATGGGACAAACATCGACTGACAACCCGGGACGAACAATGACAGACAATCGCGGACTAACAGCAACAACAATCCAGGACAAACAGCGACAGTCAATCCAGGACCAAGAGTGACAGTCAATCCGGGACAAACAGCAACAGACAATCCGGAACAAACAACGACACAGAATACGGAAAAAACAGCGACAGACAATCCGGAACAAACAGCGACAGAAATCCTGGTACAAAGTGTGACAGACAATCCTGGACAAACAGCGACAGACAACGTAGGACAAACAGTGACAGACAACCCGGGACAACAGAGACAAACAACCCGGGACAAACAGCAACAGACAATCCAGGACAAACAGCGACAGACATTCCGGGACAAACAGCAACAGACATTGCAGGACAAACAGCAACAGACAACCCGAGACAAACAGCGACAGTCAATGCAAGACAAACAGCGACAGACAACCCGGGACAAACAGCGACAAACAATCTGGTACAAACAGCAACAGACAACCCGGGACAAGCAATGACCGACAATATTGAACAAACAGTGACAGACAATCCTGGACAATCAGCGACAGACAACCCGGTACAAACAGCTACAGACAACATGGGACAAACAACGACTGACAACCCGGTACAAACAATGACCGACAATATTGGACAATCAGTGACAGACAATCCGGGACAATCAGCGACAGACAATCCAGGACAAACAGCGACAGACAACCCGGGTCAAGCAGTGACAGACAACCCGGGTCAAACAGCGACAGACAACCCGGGTCAAACAGTGACAGACAACCCAGGGCAAACAGTGACAGACAACCCTGGGCAAACAGTGACAGACAATCCGAGACAAACAGCGACAGACCACGCTGGACAAACAGTGACAGACAACCCAAGACAAACAGCGACAATCAATGCGAGACAAACAGTGACAGACAACCCGGGACAAACAGCGACAAACAATCTGGTACAATCAGCGACAGACAATCCGGGACAAACAGTGACAGACAAACCCGGGTCAAACAACAACTGACAACCCGGGACAAACAGCGACAGACAACCCGGGACAAACAGCGACCGACAACCCGGGACAATCAATGACAGACAATCCGGGACAATCAGCGACAGACAATCCGGGACAATCAGCGACAGACAACCCGGGACAAACAGCGACAGACAATCCGGGACAAACAGTGACAGACAACCCGGGTCAAACAACAACTGACAACACGGGGCAAACAGCGACAGACAACCCGGGACAAACAGCGACAGACAACCCGGGTCAAACAACAACTGACAACATGGGACAAACAACGACTGACAACCCGGTACAAACAATGACAGACAATCCGGGGCAAACAGTGGCAATCAATCCTGGACAAACAGCGACAGGCAACCCGGGACACACAGCAATAGACAACCCGGGACAAACAGCGACAGGCAACCCGGGACAAACAGCAATAGACAACCCGGGACAAACAGCGACAGACAATCCACGACAAACAGCCACAGACAATCCAGGACACACAGCAACAGACAACCCGAAACAAACAGCGACAGAAAACCCGTGACAAAGAGTGACAGTCAATCCAGGACAAACAGCAACAGGCAACCCGGGACAAACTGCGACAGAAAACCCATGACAAAGAGTGACAGTCAATCCAGGACAAACAGCAATAGACAACCCGGGACAAACTGCGACAGACAATCCACGACAAACAGCCACAGACAATCCAGGACACACAGCGACAGACAATCCGGAACAAACAGCGACAGAAAACCCGTGACAAAGAGTGACAGTCAATCCATGACAAACAGCCACAGACAATCCAGAATACACAGCGACAGACATTCCGGAACAAACAGCAACAGACAACCCGAGACAAACAGCGACAGACAATCCGGAACAAACAGCAACAGACAACCCGAGACAAACAGTGACAGTCAATCCAGGAGAAACAGTGACAGACAACCCGAGACAAACAGTGACAGTCAATCCAGGAGAAACAGTGACAGACAACCCGAGACAAACAGTGACAGTCAATCCAGGAGAAACAGTGACAGACAACCCGGGACAAACAGCGACAAACAACCTGGTACAAACAACGACAGACATTCCGGGACAAACAGTGACCGACAATATTGGACAAACAGTGACAGACAATCCTGGACAATCAGCGACAGACAATCCGGGACAAACAGTGGCAGACAACCCGGGTCAAACAACAACTGACAACCCGGGACAAACAGCGACAGACAACGCGGGACAAACAGTGACAGACAACCCGGGTCAAACAACAACTGACAACCCGGGACAAACAGCAACAGACAACATGGGACAAACAGTGACAGACAACCCGAGACAAACAGCGACAGACAACGCGGGACAAACAGTGACAGACAACCCGAGACAAACAGCGACAGACAACGCGGGACAAACAGTGACAGACAACCCGGGTCAAACAGCAACTGACAACCCGGGACAATCAGCAACAGACAACATGGGACAAACAGTGACAGACAACCCGAGACAAACAGCGACGGACAACATGGGACAAACAACGACTGACAACCCAGTACAAACAATGACCGACAATATTGGACAAACAGCGACAGACAATCCAGGACAAACAGCAACTGACAACCAGGGACAAACAGCGACTGACAACCAAGGACAAACAGCGACAGATAACCCGGGACAAACAGCGACAGACAACCAGGGACAAACAGCGACAGACAATCCGGGACAAACAGCGACAGACAACCAGGGACAAACAGCGACAGACAATCCGGGACAAACAGCGACAGACAACCAGGGACAAACAGCGACAGACAACCCGGGATAAACAGCGACAGACAATCCCAGATAAACAGCGACAGACAACCCGGGAAATGGGACAACCACCTCTAATGCACAGAATCCTGCAAAACCTAGGGGCTCAGTTAGCGTGGTCTTGTCTCTGAGCTTCAGATAAGGAATCCGCCTCATTGTTTTACCCTATCCTTGTTCTGTGATTGGTGCCTTTGTGATAAACAGAATGATGCCACAGGGTTAATATGAAAGCAAATAATATGCAGGCGCTGGGAATCTGAAACAAAAACAGAACACCACTGGAATCGCTCAGCTGGTCAGGCAGCATGTGTGGAACGAGGGAGAGAAGCAGTGTTAATGTGTCTGTTCAATGAGCCCTGTTTCCCTCTCTCTCTCTCCACAGGCGCTGCCTGACCTGCTGAGTGTTTACAGCGTTTTCTGTCTTTATCCCCTATTTAGATTGTTCCCGTTAGAGCTGTCGAGGTTCAGGATGAGCATTCAAAAACAAAATATAACTCCCAGTCGCAGAGGGAGATACCAGGTTATGTGACCAAATGCTTGGTCAAAGAGGTTAGTTTTAAGCAGCATTTTAAAGAAGGGAAGCTAGGTAGAGAGACAGAGAGGTTTATGGAGGGTATTCCAGAGCCTGAGGCCTGGGCAGCTGAAGGCACAGTCACCAATAGCGGAGTGATTAAAATTGGGAATAAGCTCCAGAGAGACATGTTGCCAGAGTTTCTTGCCTTCTGCTCGTCAGGACAAACACAAGAATACCAAATTTCAAACTACCACGACAATTTATACTCCAGGAGAAAAGAGTGCAGATTGGCTTGGCAAGTCAACTCTGATTGGCTGTGGTGCTGCCATGGAGAAAGCATTCCTGCCAGTTGCTTTTCTCTGAACCTTTCAATAGGGGCGAGGGCACCCTCAGCATCACCTTTCCTCCTTGTAATCTTCGCTAGTGAGTGCTGGGAGGCTGTTCCATCGTGATGGGGTGTTGCAACAGAGCACAGTTGATCCCAAAGAAATGAAAGAGCCTTTATTTATTTCTTTATGTATACATGTATGTATTTATTTATTTCATGCGATGTGGGCTTCGCTGGCTGGGCCAGCATTTATTGCCCATCCCAAGTTGCCTTTGAGAAGGTGGTGATGAGCTGCCTTCTTGAACCGGTGCAGTCCATGTGGTGTAGGCACACCCACGGTGCTGTTAGGATTTTGACCCAGCGACAGTGAAGGAACAGCGATATATTTCCAAGTCAGGATAGTGAGTGACTTGGAGGGGAACTTCCAGGTGGTGGTGTTCCAATCTATCTGTTGCCCTTGTCCTTCTAGATGGTAGTGGTCGTGGGTTTGGAAGGTGCTGTCTAAGGAGCTGTGGTGAGCTCCTGCAGTGCATCTAGTAGTGGTACACACTGCTGCTACTGTGTGTCGGTGGTGGAGGGAGTGAATGTTTATGGACGTGGTGTCAATCAAGTGGGCTGCTTTGTCCTGGATGGTGTCGAGCTCCTTGAGTGTTGTGGGAGCTGCACTCATCCAGGCATGTGGACAGTATTCTATTACACTCCTGGCTTGTGCCTTGAAGATGGTGGACAGGGTTTGGGGAGTCAGGAGGTGAGTTACTCATCGCAGGATTCCTGTCCTCTGGCCTGCTCTTGTAGCCACAGTATTTATATGGCTAGTCCAGTTCATTTTCTAGTCAATGGTAACCCCCAGGATGTTGATAGTGGGGGATTCAGTGATGGTAATGCCATCTCTCTTGTCGGAGGTGGTCATTGCCTGACACTTGTGTGGCATGAATGTTACTTGCCACTTGTCAGCCCAAGTCTGGATATTGCCCAGGTCTTGCTGCATTGGGACATGGACTGCTTCAGTATCTGAGGAGTCACAAATGGTCCTGAACATTGTTCAATCATCAGTGAACATCCCCACTTCTGACCTTATGATGGAAGGAAGGTCATTGATGAAGCTGCTGAAGATGGTTGGGCCAAGGACACTACCCTGAGGACCTCCTGCAGTGATGTCCTGGAGCTGAGATGAGTGACCTCCAACAACCACAACCATCTTCCTTTGTGCTAGGTATGACTCCAACCAGTGGAGAGTTTTCCCCCTGATTCCCAATGACTCCAGTTTTGCTAGGGCTCCTTGATGCCACAATCAGTCAAATGCTGCCTTGATGTCAAGGGCAGTCACTCTCACCTCACCCCAGGAGCTCAGCTCTTTTGTCCATGTTTGAACCCAGGCTGTAATGTGGCACTTTTCACAACATGAAGATGTTGCAAAATCTTTCCAACCACCATGTCTCTTCCTGCACAAAGAGCTACAGACCCAATCAAACACAAGAAGGGACAAAGGTAGCAATGGAAGGAGAGCAGGGGACAGAGGGAGGTCACGTCACAGAGGGGAGCAGAACTTCCTTGAGGTGGACATTCCTGGTGAAGTGACAGTGAATTAAAAAACACCAACAAACAGCAAAATCAGATGGTGTTCTGACAAAGGCTCCACTGCTCAGACATTGTGTTAAAGCCCCTATTCTTTCCCCTGTTACCTCTAGACTCGAGTATTCCAATGCTCCTCTGCCAGACCCTCCCCCTCCACTTGCACGCTCTGAAAACTTGAACACATCCAAAACTCTTGCTGCCGCCACTTAATTCCCGTTCGATCCTGTTCACCCATCCCCCGTTGTGGCCACTGGCCTCCAGTGGCACCTGGCCCAGCAAGACCACAACTGTAAAATTCTCATCCTCGTTTCAAATCCCCCCCCTGGCCTGAGCCCTCCTTACCTCTGTAATCTCCTACAATCGTCCGAGGTATCTGCACTCTGACTCTGACCTGCTGCACACCCCCAGATTGTTCATTCCACCATTGACAGCAGTGCCTTTAGCTGCCGAGATCCTAAACACTGGAACTGTCTCCCTAAACAAGCCCATCTCTCCTCCTCCCTCTCTCTTTCTTTCAGACACTCCTTAAAGCCCACCCTGTTAGTTGTCTTTCCTAATTTCACCGTATGTGGTTCAGTGTCAAATGTTTGGTAATAGCTCCAGTGAAGCAAATGTCTTGGGACAGTTTAATGTGTTAAAAGCGCTTCATGAATACAAATTGTTGCTGTTGTCTTCTCTACCCTCAGTTGCCTTCTCTTAAGAATACAGAAAAATACCGCAAGACATTGATAGCTGAATTATATATTCATCGTTCTGAGTAGACAGGAGCAAACTCTCAATGTGTTTTCACTATCTGCTGTCTTTCTAGCTACACTATGTGGAAGCAAAGCTTAAGGCCTGAATTCTACTGCCCCGCTGCGGCGGAGAGGGGGCTATAAAATGCGACGAGCCATCCTAAACTCAATTGACTTCGACAAGACCGTAAAATCCCACTGACGTAAAATTCTGCCCCCAAGAATAAATAACTGGAACAATTCTGCCATCTGCTGGTGGCACTGAGAAGTGCTCATTTATTCATCATCATTCACAATGGGTTTAGGAACATCAGAGCGGGAGTAGGCCATTCAGCCCCTCGAGGCTGCTCTGCCATTTAACTCGATCATGGCAGATCTTCTGCCTCAATGCCATTTTCCAGCACTATCCGCATATCCCTGAATGCCATTGATATCTGTGTTTGTGAAATGTTATTCTTATTTTAAATAAGATTTGATTTATTATGGAATCATACAGCACATAAACAGAACATTCAGCCCATCAAGCCTGTACTGGCTCATTTAAAGCTATCCAATCCTGGACAATGAGGGATGAGCAATAAATGCTGACCTTGCCAGTGATACCAATACCATAAGAATTAATTTTAAGAGGCGACACGGGATGAATACTGTAAACTCGAGATTGAAAAGTGGATCTTCTCTGTACAAAGGTGATTAACACTTGGGATGGTCTCCTGGAGTGGTGGGAACCGAAACTCTGAAATTATCCAAGAGAAAATGGAACATCACACTGAAGGGGTAGCAGTCGAGTCTTCCTGGATAGATTGAGTAAGATGGGCCGAATGTCCATCCTAATCCTTAAATATCCTGTGAAGTCACCCAAGGTGCACTGACAGGTTAGGAAGAGTAACTGGGTCACCTGCAGGTGAATCATCAGAAAAAACATTGAACATTTCAAAAGGGAAAAAAAATACTGCAGATGCTGGAAACCTGAAACAAAGGCAGAAAATGCTGGAAACACTGAGCAGGTCAGGAAATGTCCGTGGAGACAACAGATAAATGAATGATTCAGGAAAGACAAATACAGGTGGGCACTGTGGGTACAGACCACCTCACCAGCACGGTGTTCACACTGAGAGGGTTCCCAGCCCAAGTACCACTCCCTTCCCCTATCTCCAGAATCACTGCTACATCCACCTACATTGTTAGCAGCTCCTACCAGAGAGACAGAGGGAGATATAGCAAACATCTGAAGTTGTTAAAGTCAATATTAGGACTAGGTGCCTGTAAAGTGCCTCATAAAAATACACATACCCACATTCCTGTTAGTTTAACAGCAGTTGTGGGGAAGTTGCCAGAATCTGTCATTAAGGGCAGAGTAATTGAACAGTTGAACAAAGATGAGATAATCAGAGAAAGGCAGCATGACCATATGAGCATACATACAAACATACAAATTAGGAGCAGGAGTAGGCCACTCAGCCCCTCGAGACTGCTCCACTGTCCAATAAGATCATAGCTGATCTGAATGTAACCTCAACCCCACATTACTACCGACCCCCGATAACCTTTCACCCCCTTGCTTATCAAAAATCTATCTATCTCTGCTTTAAAAATATTCAAAGCCTCTGCTTCCATTGCCTTTTGAGGAAGAGAGTTCCAAAGACTCACAACCCTCTGAGAGAAAAAAATTCTCCTCATCCCTGTCTTAACTGACTGACCACTTATATTTAAACAGTGAGCCCTAGTTCTGGATTCTCCCACAAGAGGAAACATCCTCTCCATTTTCTCCTGCCAAGACACCTCAGGATCTTATCAGTTTCAATCATGACTTTATTAAAGTCGTGACTGATTAATCTAGTTGAAGCTTTGAGGAAGTCACTGATCTGATAGAAAAGGGTGTGCTTTGTATTTTATCTATATGGACTATCAACATCCTGGGGGTTACCATTGACCAGAACTGAACTGGACTAGCCATATAAATACTGTGGCTACAAGACCAGGTCAGAGGCTAGGAACCCTGCAATGAATAGCTCACCTCCTGATTCCCCAAAGCCTGTCCACCATCTACAAGGCACAAGTCAGGAGTGTGATGGAATACTCTCCACTTGCCTGGGTGAGTGCAGCTCCAACAACACTCAAGTAGCTTGACACCATCCAGGACAAAGCAGCCCACTTGATTGGTACCCCTTCCACAAACATTCACTCCCTCCACCACCGACGAACTGTAGCAGCAGTGTGTACCATCTACAAGATGCACTGCAGAAACTCACCAAGGCTCCTTAGGCAGCACCTTCCAAACCCATGACCACTACCATCTAGAAGAACAAGGGCAGCAGATAGATGGGAACATCACCACGTGGAAGTTCCCCTCCAAGTTACTCACCATCCTGACTTGGAAATATATCGCCGTTCCTTCACTGTCGCTGGGTTAAAATCCTGGAACTCCCTCCCTAACAGCATATGTACCTACACCACATGGACTGCGGTGGTTCAAGAAGGCAGCTCACCACCACCTTCTCAAGGGCAATTAAGGATGGGCACTAAATGCTGGCCCAGCCAGTGACACCCACATCCCACGAATGAGTGAATAATAAAAAGAAGGTATTCAATTTAATTCCACATAAAAGATTATTGGGTTGGAAATTGTTTGGGAGGCAGAAGACACAGAGTGAGGATAAAGGGTAGGTAGACAGATAGTCAGGATGTGACAAGTGATGCTCCCCAGGGAGCTGCTCTGGAGCTTCAGCTTTTCACCATATTTAAGAACACCTTGGTTGAAAAAAATGGAGGGTTATATACCCAGGTTTGCAGCTAACATTAAATTAGGAGGGACAGTAAGAAGTGCAGATGGAAGCAAGATGTTTCCAAGGGATAGAGACTGATTAAGTGATTGGGTAAAACTATGGCAGATGGAGTTTGATGTGGGTGCATGTGGTCACCCATTTTGAACACAGGACAAATCTAAATAGTGAGAAATCAGGGACTGTAAAGGAGCACAGAGATTTGAGAATTCCAGTGTACAAATCATCTTTAGCACAGGTATAAAAAGCAATCAAAAAGGCTAACGGAGAGTTGACCTTTATCGCAAGCTGGGTGGTTTAAAAATGGGAGGAGGTTAAGCTTCCATTCTCTAGAGAGTTCATCAAACCCCACCTGGAGGAACATGTTTAGTTTGAGGCCCCACGCCTCAGGATGGATGCACTGGCTCTGGAAGGGGTGCAGCAAAGATTCACCAGAATGATACCGGGATGTAAAGAGTGCAATTATGAGAAGGGGTTGTGCAAACGTGGCTCGTATTCCATGAGCACATATAGGTTCAGGGGTGATCTGATTAACCTGTTAGAAAGATTCAATAGGGCAGATGACGAAAGTACTCTTTCCTGTGGTGGAAGCACTCCTGAACAAGAAGATATGGACTTAAATTAGAGCCAGGTTGTTTAGAAGGGAAATCAGGAAGCAGTTTTTTTCACAGAAAAAGTAGTGGAAATAAGAACCTAAGAACATAAGAAATAAGAGCAGGAGTAGGCCATTCAGCCCCTCGAACCTGCTCTGTCTTCAAGACCACCACAGCTGATCTGATTATGGCCTCAACTCCACTTTCTTGTCTCTCTCCTATAACCCTTGACTCCCTTGTCAATCTAAAATCTATTGAACTTATCCTTGAATTTATTCAATATCCCAGCCTCCATTGCTGCCTGGGGTAGAAAATTCCAAAGACTAACGATCCTCTATGAGAAGAAATTCCTCCTCATCCCTGTATTAAATGGGGGAACCACCTTATTTTGAAACAGTGCCCCTTAGTTCTAAATTCACCCATGATTTGGAACTTTTTCTGCCAAAGTGTATGGACACTGGGTCCAATGAAATTTTCATGACTGAGGTTGATAGGCTGTTGTTGGGAAGAGTGAATGGAGCAATGGCAGGTAAATGGAGTTGAGCTACAGTTTAGCCACAATTTAATAGAATGGCAGAACTGGCTCAATACTCCACAATAAAGCTGACCTGTCACTTTAAAATGGGAAACATTGACAGAAAATTACAATCAAATATGGTGATAACAGGAAGCATTATGGACACCAATTATGAGCTCCACACAAAGTGAAGCAATGAGCAAGTAATGTTGAAACTTCACCATAAATTGCCCCAAGTCCTGTTGGATATAGTTCCAGTTGGTTTTGTTGACTTAACTTCTCTCAGGGTCATGAATTTGAGTTTTGCTTTGCTCATCACTACTCTTGGTGCAGTTGCAGTTATTATTTGTCCCCTGGTCTGGTTCCTCCTACTTATTGATGTTCCTTTTGCAGCCATGACATAATTCCACGATGTAGTTCCATGACGTAATTCTAGGACAAAGCAGCCCACTTGATTGGCACCACATTCGCAAACATTCACTCCCTCCACCACCAACGCACAGTAGCAGCAGTGTGTACCATCTGCAAGATGCACTGCAGCAACTCACCAAGGCTCTTTTGACAGCACCTTCCAAACCCACGACCACTACCATCTAGAAGGACAAGGTCAGCAGATAGATGGGAACAACACCAACTGGAAGTTCCCTTCCAAGTCATCCACCATCCTGACTTGGAAATATATCACCGTTCCTTCACTGTGGCTGGGTCAAAATCCTGGAACACCCTCCCTAACAGCACTGTGGGTGTACCTACACCACATGGACTGCAGCAGTTCAAGAAGGCAGCTCACCACCACCTTCTCGAGGACAATTAGGGATGGGCAATAAATGCTGGCCCAGCCAGTGACACCCACATCCCATGAATGAATAATTTTTAAAAATCCATGATGAAATTCCATGATGAAATTCCATGGTGTAATTCCATGACATAATTCCATGATGTAATTCCATGATGCTGCCACTGGTTATCCGCTGTGACTGCAACTGATGCCTCTGTTGTAGCTGAAGCAGTTCTTTCCTTTTGCCCTCACCTGTCACACCAACAATGTTTCCTCAGCTGCTGGGCTCCTGGGGCTTTACCCTGTTAACCATGGAGTGTGTTAGAAAAAAGCTCATTCACTGGTTAAGGGGGGAATCTAGAGTCAGTCTTTCCTTCACATAGGTTTGTTCACAAAACCCAGAGAACACGGGCACAAACTGTCTTTCCCTCTCCCATATACCGGTGAAAACCGGTTCTTATATATACTTAAGAATAATGCCCTAACCTTTGCCCAGTTGGTAACAGTTGCTTTCACTTACAACTGGAGCATCACTTCATTGTGATAGAATTGCAACAGTAACAACGGGCTCTCTACTGTCAACTTTTATGTTCCCAGTCCCTCAGTGTACAATAACTTCTGTTTCACCCTGTGAACACTACACTGGGATCCTTATGATGCATTGAAAGGGACAATCAATTTATGTTGATCTGCAAACTGGCCTTTAAAATAAAATGAATCTCTCCCATTTTCTGTTCAAGATTCAGGCAATAGGAACACAAACACCAGCCTGTGTTAAGGGCGAAATATTTCAAAGTTTCAAGCACTTTATCGAAAATACAATATCCAGACTTTTGAACGATCCGGATCTCCTGTTGTAAAATATTTATGGTCACTATATTTCCCAATTTGTAGAGTGCCAAAGCTAAAATTACAAAATAACTATAATATTTACTGGTCGAGTTCCAGGTAGGCAGCTCATCATCCTGCCAGTGTTGTCCTGAAGCCTTATCTGATCAGCCACCTTTCTGAGTAAAGTCTTGTCTACAATGACAGTGTCTCCGATCTGTAAAGTTAGACAGTTGGTTGTCCAAGTCTCTAAAGTGTCAGTGTCCGGTTGTCATCTCTGGTTTTCTATTTGCCTCTGCTTTGTTGAACTTATTGTTTTCACCTGCGCTAACCTAGCGTTTATGTTACTGGATAAATATTCAAGAGAAATTGGGTACAAATCCCACCATGGCAGTTTGAGAATTTCAAAATAATTTTAAAAACCGGTGCAAGCAAAAGTGTCCATGTCACAAAAATCTAAGCGTCCTCCTCCTGTCTGATCCATGTGTGACTCTAATCTCACATTAATGTGTTTGACTCTTCACTGTCCTTTGGTCACTCAGCTGTATTACAACTGCTGCAAAGAATAAGGGTACAGTGTTCATATGGCCCACCACCACCTTTTCAGGGTAATGAGGAATGTACAGTGGATGCTGCCTTGTCAGAAGCACCCACACCCAAAAATCTATTTAAAAACTGGGCAACGTCAGGTACCTGTCCACTAATTTAGTCGGCAGTATTTTCACTGGGTTTCTTCCAAGAATCTCAATCCATCCAGCATTCCCATATACATCCCTTCAGCTCCAATCTCCCTATTAACCAGGCTAGGAATCCAGAGGCCGAGACTACTGCTCTAGGGCCATGGGTTCAAATCCCACCACGGCACCTGGTGGAATTTAAATTCAATTAATAATCTGGAATTGTAAAACTATTCTCAGTAACGGTGACCATGAAACCATTATCGGCTGTTGTAAAAATCTGGTTCAGGAATGCCGTTTAGGGAAGGAAATCTGCCATCCTTACCTGGTCTGGCCTACATGTGACTCCAGGCCCACAGCAATGTGGTTGAACATTGTGCAAACATCAGCGAACATCCCCACTTCTGACCTTATGATGGAAGGAAGGTCATTGATGAAGTAGCTGAAAATGGTTGGGCCTAGGACACTATCCTGAGGAACTCCTGCAGTGATGTCGTGGAGCTGAGATGATTGACCTCCAACAACCACAGCCATCTTCCTTTGTGCTAGGTTACACTCCAACTAGTGGAGAGTTTAGCCCCTGATTCCCATTGATCCAGTTTTGCTAGGGCTCCTTGATGCCACACTCGGTCAAATGCTGTCTTGATGTCAAGGGCAGTCACTCTCACCTCACCTCGGGAGTTCAGCTCTTTTTTCCATGTTTGAACCAAGGCTGAATTGAGGTCAGGAGCTGAGTGGCCCTGGCGGAACCCAAACTGAGCATCAGTGAGCAGGTTATTGCTCAGCAAATGCCGCTTGATAGCACTGTTGATGACCCCTTCCATTAGTTTTCTGATGATGGAGAGTAGACTGATGGGGCGGTAATTGGCTGGGTTGGATTTGTCCTGCTTTTTGTGTACAGGACATTCCTGAGCAATTTTCCACATAGCCGGATAGATGCCAGCATTGTAGCTGTACCGAAACAGCGTGGCTAGGGGCACGGCAAGTTCTGGAGCACAAGTCTTCAGCACTATTGCCGGAATATTGTCAGTCCCCATAGCCTTTTCAGTATCCAGTGCCTTCAGCCACTTCTTGATATCATGTGGAGTGAATCGAATTGGCTGAAGACTGGCATCTGTGATGCTGGGGACCTCCAGAGGAGGCCAAGATGGATCATCCACCCGGCACTTCTGACTGAAGATTGTAGCAAATATTTCCGCCTTATCTTTTGCACTGATGTGCTGGACTCCTCCATCATTGAGGATGGGGATATTTGTGGAGCCTCCTCCTCTAGTGAATTGTTTAATTGTCCACCAACATTCATGAGGATGTGGCAGAACTGCAGAGCTTGGATCTGATCCATTGGTTGAGGGATCGCTTAGCTCTGTCTATCACTTGCTGCTTCTGCTGTTTGGCACACAAGTAGTTCTCTGTTATAGCTTCACCAGGTTGACACCTCATTTTTAGATATGCTTGGTGCTGCTCCTGACATGCCCTCCTGCACTCTTCATTGAACCAGAGTTGATACCCTGGCTTGATGGTAATGGTAGAGTGGGGGCTATGCTGGGCCATGAGGTTACAGATTGTGTTTGAGTACAATCCTGCTGCTGCTGATGGCCCACAGCGCCTCATGGATACCTAGTCTTGAGTTGCTAGATCTGTTTGAAATCTATCCCGTTTAGCACGGTGGTAGTGCCACACAAGACGATGGAGGGTATCATCAATGTGAAGGCAGGACTTTGCCTCCACAATGACTGTACAGTGGTCACTCCTCTCGATACTGTCATGAACAGATGCATCTGTGGCAGGCAGATGTGAGGATGAGGCCAAATATGTTTTTCCCTCATCACCTGCCATAGACCCAGTCAAGCAGCTAAAGTCACTCTTGGTGATGGACATTGAAGTCCCCCACCCAGAGTACATTCTGTGCCCTTGCCACCCTCAGTGCTTCCTCCAAGTGATGTTCAACATGGAGGAGCACTGATTCATCAGGTGAGGGAGGGCGGTACATGGTAATCAGCAGGAGGCTTCCTTTCCCATGTTTGACCTGATGCAATGAGACTTCATGGGGTCCGGAGTAGATGTTGAGAACTTCCTGGGCAACTCCCAGCTGTCTGTATACCACTGTGCCGCTACCTCTGCTGGGTCTGTCTGGTGTGACAGGACATACCCAGGGATGGTGATGGTGGTGTCTGGGACATTATCTGTAAGATATGATTCCGTGAGTATGATTATCTCAGGCTGTTGCTTGACTAGTTTATGAGACAGCTCTCCCAATTTTGGCACTAGATGTTGGTAGGAAGAACTTTGCAGGGATGACAGGGCTGAGCTTGACGTTGTCATTTCCAGTGCTCAGGCTGATGCGGGCGGTCCGTCTGGTTTCATTCCTTTCTTTGAGGCTTTGATAGGCCATTTAAGTGTCAACCACATTGCTTTGGGTCTGGAGTCACATCTAGGCCAGACCAGGTGAGGGCGACAGATTTCCTTCCCTATAGGGAATTAGTGAACCAGATGGGTTTGATAACAATTGATAATGGCTTTATGGTCATCATTAGATTTTTAATTCTAGATTTATTTTTTTATTGAATTCAAATTTCACCATCTGTCGTGGTGGGATTCAAACCTGGGTCCTCACAGCGTTACCCTGGGTCTCTGGATCACTAGTCCAGCGACAATACCACTATGCCATCACCTCCCCTATCTTCCATCTGTCTTCCTCCTCCATGAATATTGCACAACAAATACACCTCACCAACTCCATCTCAGTTATAATCTTTTCAGCTGTTTCATTTTCTTGAATAATTTCTCCTGTTATCCATTTAGGTTAAACTTTATTTTAATACCAAACATTCCATTTTAATTTTATTTTTAATTGCTATCCCTTTTTAAATTCTCTTCCTTTGGGATTTTTTTACACTGCTCTGGCCTCTGCTGATATTCATCAGGTCACAGCACTATTATTTAATTTGTTAAGTTTCAGGATTATTGTGCCTTGAGATAGTTTGGGGCAGCATCAACAAATTTCCTTTCATCCTGGCTTGGATTTCTGTTAGTTGCCCCCCTCTAAGAAGGGAATAATTTTGTGACATTTTTGGGTTGACAGTGGCTCATTAAGGGTTGAAAGCACAACTCCTTCCTCTAAACTTTTAAAGTACTTTCCTGTTAAATCTGCCTGTGTCTGGGCTGTTTTTAAAGTAAATTCCTGGAGAAATTGATCTACTTCTGTTTCCTGGTCCCTGCTATTTTACCTGATTGCTGAACCTTTGTGTTATTCAGGAAGTGACCCTAAACAGTTCACATCTGAATATAAATAGGAACCACATTTCACAGATTGGTATTGATGCTGATAATTTCTGTACTAGAAATTTCACTGATCAACTTACACTGATCTGTTAAAATGGGGTTTGGATAAAGTGAAACTCCTTCATTCTCTATCCCTGATTAATGAAGATATAAATCATATAATCCATCCAAAGATTTTGTCTTTTTCTTAGCCAGTCCCTTGGGGTTGGCGATGCTTCCTCTCCAGTTCAATGGGTTCTGAGGTGGCTGATAAATCCAATCTGTGATCTGCCGACTCTCCCACATGTGGGGCAGGTGGTGTTTGAAGAGTCGGGTAAATGGGTTGTTTGGAGGATTGTGCGCTCCCTCCAACACCTTGACTTCACCTCTCCACATTCCCAGTGAAGTGTCTCGATATGTTCGGCACCTCCCCAAATGGACCTTCTCCATTTTGGTCAGTCACAAGCCGGGGTCTCCCATGAGTCTGAGGGGATGTTTGACCTCTTCAGGGATACTTTGAGGACATCCCTGTCCTTCTGTGACCGAGCTCCGAGTAGAGCAATTGTTTCAGGAGTCTGGTGGCAGACATATGTAGGACATGTCCGGCCCAGCGGAGCTGGTTTTGCATGATTGGCGCCTCAATACTGGGCAAATTGGCTTGGGAGAGAACGCTGCTGTCGGCCCACCTTCCTTACCACTGGATTTGGAAGATCCTGCTAAGGCTCTGCTGGTGGGACTTCTCCAGTGCTTTGAGGTGCCTGCTGTAAGATGTCCAACTCTCTGAAGCAAATAGGAGTGCGGGGATCATTACTGTCAGTAGACCCTGATCTTAGCCTCTAATGATCTAATCTATCTAAAGACATAGTAATTTAACAAATACAATACAAGCACATTGTCAAAAATGCCTTAAGTAATGTGAGACACTCAAATTCAAATCCATTAATGCTCCCTGTTCAGGGTTCTGTTATCTGCTTCTGTATTTTATTTTACACGCTATCTCCTCACCTCTTCAGTACCTTCCTCCAGCGGTAGCAACTGGTGGTTTTGTTATTTTTTTGAAATCTGACAAATGTCCCAATTTTTCAAAATAATATTTTCCTCTCTTTGATCGCTTTTTAGAAACATGCTGAACATACGACCATACAAATTAGGAGCAGGAGTAGGCCCTTCAGCCCCTCAAGCCTGCTCCACCATTCAATAAGATTGTGGCTGATCTGAATGTAACCTCAACCACCACCACCACCCCCATTCCTGCCTACTCCTGGTAACCTTTAACCCCCTTGAACATCTTGAAGGATTGATCACCTTGTAATGTGCCTCAAGTGAAATGGTATCAAGTATAGAGATAAATACTGAAAGTTTTTGTTCCTAATCCAAGCATAAGAACATTAGAACATAAGAACTAGGAGCAGGAGTAGGCAATTCAACCCCTCAAGTCTTCCCCTCCATTCATTACGATCATGGCTGATCTCATTTCGGCCTCAACTTCAATTTCCCGTCCTCTCCCCATAATCTTTCAACCCATTACTAATTAAAAATCTGTCTATCTCCTCCTTAAATTATTTATCCAGTGTTCCGGCATCCACTGCACTCTGAGGTACTGAATTCCACAGATTCACGACCATTTGAGAAAAGTAATTCCTCCTCATCTCTGATTTAAATCTACCACCCCTTAGCCTAAAGCTATGGCCTCTCGTTCTAGAATGCCCCACAAGGGGAAACATCCGGTCCACATCCACTTTGTCTATCCCCTTTAGCATCTTATATTCCTCCATTAGATCTCATCTCATCCTTCTAAACTCTAGCGAGTATAGGCCTAAACTGCTCAATCTCTCCTCATAAGACAAGCCCTGCATCTCTGGAACAATCTAGTGAACCACCTCTGAACTGCGTCCAGTGCAACTACATCCTTCCTCAAGTAAGGGGACAAAAACTGTGCACAGTACTCCAGGTGCGGTCTCACCAATACCTTGTACAGTTGCAACAATACTTCCCTATTTTTATACTCAATTCCTGTAGCAATAAATACCAGAATTACATTTGCCTTCCTTATTACCTGCTGTACCTGCATACTAGCTTTCAGTGATTCATGCACGAGAACAAGCAACAACATCATAAACTGTAGCTCAGAAAAATGGGCAGGGAAGAGTGATGAATATAAATTTTATTTACATATATGGCAGGAACTGTATCATAGTAGTTATGTAACCGGACTACTAATCCAGAGGGCTGGGTTAATGATCCGAATTATCCTGCAGGATGACTTTGACGCGCCCTGTTTCAGCATCAAGCTTGTACAGTGATCAAATGGTTCGGGCCCTATTTACGAGATTGCCAAATAGGCCAATCTTACGACGCATGAAAATGTAGGAATCCCAAAAAATATATTGGTCAGTCATGGTAGGCGTCAGGTAGACAGTGGTAGAGAACCTCCTGGTAGATTTCCCAACTAGCACGTCAAGGAAAGGGACCTTATTTGACTGCTCCAATTCAAAGGTGAATTTGAGCATAGGATGGAGCCCATTGAAGTATGTAAGGAAATTCTTACATGCGGCTGCAGATTCAAATATAGCAAATGTATCATCTACATGTCGAAAATATGTGAGGGGTCGGAGGTTAGGTGTCACTCCATCAAAGACACGTTTCTCATGGAACCCAACAAAGATGTCAATGAAAGCTAGGCTTAGTCCCATGGCAATACCATCTATTGACATGGTGTTGTTGAAACTGAACTCAACTGGTTGAGCTACTGAATTCATAAGCTCAATGAATACTGACCCCGTGAGATAATGGCTGCCCTGATCAGATCATTGCTCACTGTATATAGCACAGATTCATGTATAGGCCTAATGCCACCACATTTGGCCCTGAAAAGCACTCAGTCTACCTCACATTACCCTGGGTAAGGTTTCTCAAAAATGTGAGCAACAGATGAAGCTAGCTGTTTCACCACTGCTACTATGCAATAGCAACACAAGCGCCGTTTGCCACTAACAGGAAGCTGCCATCAAACCAAAAGGACGTTCTGCCTATCACACAAATGTGTAATGTGATATATGAATTTCAGTGCTAGGGTGATACTAGGTATGTAAACTGTACGTCCCAAAGACGGACGGATCATATCAAATGTCTGTCATGAAACTATTAATGTGTATAATATTTTGGAAAATATTTTTCTTTTAAAATAGAGGTTTAGACTGCGGGTTTGTCTCTGATTGGATTGAAGACAGCTAGTCTGGGTGCTTTGATATGTACTAGTTTTGATATGTAAAAGAGATAGCGTGCATTTGCATTTTTTGAGTAGAGCATTCAAGAAGTGGGGTGAAAATTTGATGTTTTTCTAGCAGCTACTAAGCCATATGTTTATATTACTATTAAAATTTGGTACTATGAATGGGGTTTCATTGTTAAAAGGTAAAGTTCAAAGAGGCTGGTGAGACAATGAGAATTTGAATTCAATCAGTGGTGGTAGATATAACTTCAGTAGTTTTCGGGTGTGCAGGCAGAGGCAATGTGAGATCAAAAGGCAGCTGTAAGCCTCTAACTGGCTCCACAGTGAAAAGAACCTCATTCTGAATTTGTGAGGTGAAAATGCTTTTCCTGGTGTTTGGTTAAGTCTATGGGTTGCTGTTGCCTTAATGGAGAATAGTTTGGGAATTTGTTAAAAGCTATGATAGTAGTAATTTGTAACTATGTGAATATATTTTTAACCTGTGTAAACTAATAAAATGTTTCAATTAACTTAATGTGAAACCTCAAGAACTGATGGTCTGATTTCTGAATTTAGAGTCGCATCTCAAACATAACACTTAAAATTATAGGTTATGACAGTTGTTTAAAGTTTCTCTCTGGGATTTTTAAATAACTCAGCTTTACCAACTGCATCAGTCATAACAATGCCCCAGCCACCGCTTCAACAGGTAAACCAGTGTCCGTACCCAACCAGGCCGTGCTTTTTTTATTCTTATATGGGATGTGGGCTTCGCTGGCTAGGTCAGCATTTATTTCCCATCCCAAATTGCCCTTAAGAAAGTGGTGATGAATTGCCTTCTTGAACCATTCCATGTGGTGCGGGTACATCCACAGTGTTGTTAGGGAGGGAGTTCCAAAATTTCGACCCAGCAACAGTGAAGGAATGGGGATATATTTCCAAGTAAGGAAGATGAGTGGTTTGGAAGGGAACTTCCAGGTGGTGGTGTTCCCGTGTGTCTGCTGCCCTTGTCCTTCTAGATGGTAATGGTCGTGGGTTTGGAGTCTTAACTAAGCAGCCTTGCCATGTTTCTGCAGAGCATCTTGTAGATGGTGCACATTGCTGTCACTGTGCATTGCTGGTGGAGGGAGTGAATGTTTGTGGATGTGGTGCTAATCAAGTGGGCTGCTTTGTCCTGGATGGTGTCAAGCTTCCTGTATGTTGTTGGAGCTGCACTCACCCAGGCAAGTGGGGAGTATTCCATCACAGTCCTGACTTGTGCCTTGTAGATGGTGGACAGGCTTTGGGGAGTCAGGAGGTGAGTTGCTTGCCACAGGATTCCTAGCCTCTGACCTGCTTTTGTAGCCACAGTATTTAAATGGCTAGTCAGGTTAAGTTTCTGGTCAATGGTAACCCCCAGGATGTTGATAGTGGGGGATTCAATGATGATAATGCCAAGGGGCAATGATTGGGTTCTCTCGTGTTGGAGATGGCCATTGCCTGACACTTGTGTGGCGCAAACATTACTTGCCACTTGTCAGCCCAAGCCTGGATATTGTCCAGGTCTTGCTTCCTTTGGGCATAGACTGCATCAGTACCTGAGGAGTTGTGAATGGTGCTGAACATTGTGCAACCATTAGCGAACATCCCCACTTCTGACCTTATGATGGAAGGAAGATCATTGATGAAACAGCTGAAGATGATTGGGCAGAGGACACTACCCTGAGGAACTCTTGCAGTGATGTCTTGGAACTGAGATGATTGACCTCCAACAACCACAACCATCTTCCTATGTGCTAGGTATAATTCCAACCAGCTTGCAAAACTCAAAACATAGTGTCCAACATTAGGTGTGATTCTGTGATTGGACAGCATTGGCTGAACAATCCTGAGTGTGCTAAGAATTAAACTGACAACCAATTTAAAATTACCAGATGGGCTCACAGTGTGGCTCACATTTGTGTGCCAGAAGCCACATATATAAATACACAGGGCCCTGTCCAATGCAGACAGAAAGAATGCAAACACGTTGCACCTTTTTCAACCAAACAAAATAGGTGATAGCCATTCCCTAGTCCATTCCCCAGGGCAATGCCTTGGCCAATCAGAGACACCCTATCTGGTTTGAATTTAAACAAAACTGGGCATTTAGCTATCAGTCATCGGTTAACTGGTGCATTCTCCATGGCAACGCCCCTGCCAATCAGAGTCCACTTGCCAAACAATCAACACTCTCCTCTCATGCATACAAATTGTTGTCCCTTTTACAATTTGATATTCTTGCGCATTGTCCTGATGAGTACAAAATGAAAATCTTCGACAACATGTGTCTTTCAGCAATCTCCCAATACACTTCTGATGGTCTCCCGCACTCCACCCTTCATAAACTTGTGCTCATCCTAATTTCTGCTGCCCATACCCTAACTAGCACCAAGTCCCATTTACCCACCACCCCTCTGCTCACTGAACTACTGTATGACACAGCTGATGGTAAACGCTGAGTTGTACAAATCCCAAAGGGAAACTTGAAACAACTGCCACAACCTGTTTTTCGATTTGTATAAATGTCGAGATGGGTGCCCTGAATTCAATGGTAATAAGACCACCAAGTTTTATAGGTTTTTACAAAGCTAATTTAAACATTTGTTAATAGAAGAAATGGCTTTAAATACATACATAGATCTACAAATTACTACTATGATAACTTTGATATCTCCTACTTAATCTGACTCCCAGTTACACTTTTGTTAAGGCAACAGTAAAACACACAGGTTTTAAAAGACCCAGGCAAAGTAAACAATGCCCTGAACAGTCAAATTCAAAGTGTGTCCTGTTAACTTTAGTCTCTGGAGGCAGCAGTTTGGTACATACAGGCTGAAGGCGTTTCACATTTGTTGAATCTTACACTGCCTTCCCATACACACAGCCTTCACTCCTTTATACATATTTTCTGCTTTGAATGCAAATACCCATTGTTTCACTGTGTCTCTGGACATTACCTTCCTGATAATAAAAATCTCTCATAGCATTAAGTTTTACCAGTAATCTTTGGGAAAAATAAACACACTCTTTTTCAACTTCACCTGGCTAGGTGACACATTTCACTCCCCCTTTTGAAAATAATCTAGCCTAATTTATTTTAAAATGCAGGTGTTCCCTTGATGCCTATGTTTCTAAATTTTCCCCATGTTAACCTAATTAACATTTCAAACCTGACTTCTCTTCTTACATTAAAACACCTAGATTAGTTACCTCTAATTCAATTAAGTCACACACACACACACAGACGCACACATATTTTACAATAAATTCCAATAACATTATGGAAGTTATTATATCTTCCTGACAACTAAATTGGCAGCTGGTTAAGCAATGCATCAGTTTTAAAAATTGTGTGCTCATTTTCAAATTCTTCCAGAGTCTCGCCCCTCACTATCTCAGTAATATCCTTCAGCCTTAGAATGCTCTGAGATATTAGCTCTGCTCTAATTCTGACCAGTCAAACATTCATGCCAGTTATGCAGTCCTGCTACATTAAGTTGTGAATGTTATTAGACAAATAAACGCCAAATGGGAGGAGGAGGTATAACAAGTACCCACATCCTAAATGATAGCGAAGCTGAGCACTTGAGTACAAAAGACAAGGCTGAAGTATCGCAATCATCTTCAGCCAGAAGTGCCAAGTGGTTAATCATCGTCCGCCTCCTCCAGAGATCTACGCTATCTCAGTTTTTAGTTTTCAGTAAATATGAATCACTCACTGAGTTGAAGAACAATGGCAAAGCTCGCTTTAATGACAAACATTTTCCCACCCATTATCATACCCACCCCATTATGGCTATGCTGCCCTCACCACTGCTTATGGGTCTGCTTTGTTAAGATTCTGCCTGCTAACTCAGTTTCTCTCTCTACGGATGCTGTCAGACCTGTTGACTATTTTCAACATTTCCTGTTTTTATTTCTTGGTGTTCTTATGAGAGTGTGAATATGTTTGTTAACAACGTGTTCATTTCAAGTTAAAGCCATACCCTCAGAACTTAGGAAATTCAAGTGACACTGGTGTACTTTCTGAAAGTATTTGACTTTATACATTTTAAATTAGATGTGCGGTATGACTGATTATAAGTGAATTTATATTCTACCACTTTGCTTTTTTTATTTCCACCTGTCCTGACACATGTGAGTGGCATGTGATATCTGCTGTATCCCAAAATTGGGTACATTTTTTTCATACCCTGGCCTGCAAATCATGTTCCATTATCACGATCAAACACTTCGAATTCCCTAACTCACAGGGTGTAATATTTTCACTTTGAACTGATACTGAAAGGAAAGATCAGGTCAATTTCTACCACTGGTATAATCCAGTTTATGTTTTAAACACAAGGCTAAGAAGCACCTTTCAAAGGTTACAAGTTATTTTGAAATTTTTCTAAACCCTTGTTATTTCACAAATTCAAAGGGAATTCTGAGATTGCTGTTATTGTGCTGATTGACTCCTCTTACACACCCACAGCATTTCCACAATACAGAAGTGATTGAACTCTTACTCCTATTTGTCACTTTGCGATCCTCAATGTAAAGACACGTTGGATCTGATCTTTCTTCACAGTGTCAGCTCAAAGTGAAAATATTACATCTTGTGAGTTAGAGAATTCGAGATGGTCAATCATGATAATGGAGCATGATTTGATTGGTGGGAATAAAACAAATAGAACAGCTAAAACTTAAAATGGAGAAAATATTCAGCGACACCCAGGATCTTAAAACTACAAATAATTATGATTGCAATTAGATGGACTGTGTTTAAAAATATAAAGTAACACCTACTGATTTTAGAAGCTATGGCTGGGATTTTCTGGACCTGCCAGCGCTGGGCATGTTCAGTGGCATGAGCGGACAATATGGCGAGAAGGCCAGATATCTGTGTCATGAAACCAGTTTGCAATCATCTGCTCCGCCAGCTGATGGCAGGGCATGTTCTCCACCATCGGACGTCGGGGACCTCATTGTAATACATCAGCATATCATTATTAGGCCTGCCCTCCG
Organism: Cetorhinus maximus; assembly: GCF_964194155.1. NCBI lineage: Eukaryota > Metazoa > Chordata > Chondrichthyes > Lamniformes > Cetorhinidae > Cetorhinus > Cetorhinus maximus. The sequence goes on from NC_135899.1 coordinate 7,244,742, forward strand.
GACTCATCCCCACCCCCCACAAGATCGTCCGCCCACGTCAGTGGGAAAAAAACACCGACGTGTTTCACAACAGCACATATAAGGCGTCAGATGGTCAGACAAGGAGCAAGAATAAAAATAGCCTTAAAGAAAGGCCAGGGTGGTCGTCAGGCTGTTAAAGGTAATAAAAACACTACAGACTCAAAAAAGGATAGGAAATAATCATAATATAACTGATCGACTAGGACAGAAGTGACAGAAACATGGAATGTGATTTGCTGACATGTTAAAAACAACATCAGAACATAAAGGCTGGATCGAGGTTATTGCCAAATTAAAAACTCTATAAACTAATGAAGGAAGCATAAGGAATAAAACAAATGAATTGGACATCAAATTCAGCTAAGAGCATATTACTTAGTGGCCATCATTGAGACCTGTTTACAAGCTGAGCTTGACTGGGAGGTAAATATCTTGAAGGCAGGTCAGTTGAAAAAGAACGTGGGGGAGGTCATTTGAAAAAGAGCACGGATCTTGAAAATAAAAGGAGGGGAAGCATAAAAGGAGCGGCCAGTGTGTGAGCGGCCCAGTGAAGGAGTGGAGCTTTGAGGCTTTGGTTCGAGAGGCTTCGGCGAGCAGAGGCTGAGGACGAGCTTGATCCCAGTGGGGTAAGGCCAGGTAAAGTCCTTTAAGTAAATTAGGAGTAGGTAATGGAGGCAGCATTTAGGGCAGTCGAGTGCTCCGAATGCAGCATGTGGGAAGTCAGGGACAGCACAATTGTCCCTGATGACTACACCTGCAAAAGGTGCATCCAGCTGCAGCTCCTGAGAAGCCGAGTTAGGGAACTGGAGCTGGAGCTGGATGAACTTCGGATCATTCGGGAGGCAGAGGCAGTAATAGACAGGAGTTTCAGGGAGACAGTCACCCCTAAAAGTCAAGAGGCAAGCAGCTGGGTGAATGTCAGGAGAGGGAAGGGGAATAGACAGAAAGAGCAGAGCACCCCTGTGGCCGTTCCCATCAACAATAGGTATACCATTTTGGATACTGTTGGTGGGGACGACCTAACAGGGACAAGTTGTAGTGGTCGCGTCTCTGGCACCGAGTCTGGACCCTCAGCTCAGAAAGGAGGGAGGGAAAAGAGGACAGCAGTAGTGATAGGCGATTCGATAGTTAGGGGAACAGATAGGAGGTTCTGTGGGAGAGATCGAGAATCCCGGATGGTCTGTTGCGTCCCTGGTGCCAGGGTCTGCGATATCTCGGATCGAGTTCAGTATTCTCAGGAGGGAGGGTGAGCAGCCAGATGTCATCGTCCATGTAGGGACCAATGACGTGGATAGGAAGGAGGAGGAGGTCCTGCAAAGAGAGTTTAGGGAGTTAGGTGCAAAGTTGAAGGACAGGACCTCCAGGGTTACAATCTCAGGAGTGCTACCCATGCCACGTGCTAGTGAGGCTAGAAATAGGAGGATAATGCAGCTAAATACGTGGCTAAGGAGATGATGCAGGAGGGAGGGCTTCATGTTTCTGGACAATTGGGCTCTGTTCCAGGGAAGGTGGGACCTGTTCCGACAGGACGGTTTGCACCTGAACTGGAGGGGGACTAACATCCTTGCGGGTAGGTTTGCTAGTGCTGCTCCAGGGCGTTTAAACTAGATTTGCAGGGGGAGGGGAACCAGAGTGTTAGAGCAGATAGTGAGGTGGAGGAGGATAAAGGTCAAGCGAGGAATGCATGTATAGACAGAAATCAAAGGTCTGTACGTGATAGAAATGTTCTCAGGTGTATCTACTTCAGTGCAAGGAGTATTGTCGGAAGGGCAGATGAGCTTAGGGCGTGGATTGGCACGTGGGATTACGACATTATTGCTATTAGTGAGACTTGGTTGCAGGAGGGGCAGGACTAGCAGCTCAATGTTCCGGGGGTCCATTGTTTCAGACGTGATAGAGGGGGAGGGATGAAAGGGGGAGGAGTGGCATTACTAGTCAGGGAAAATATCACAGCTGTGCATAAGCAGGACAGCCCGAAGGGTTCATCTACAGAGGCCATATGGGTGGAGCTGAGGAATAGGAAAGGTGTGACCACACTAATAGGGTTGTATTATAGACCGCCCAATAGTCAGAGAGAATTGGAAGAGCAAATCTGTAGAGAGATAGCAGACCGATGTAAGAAACAGAAAGTTGTGATAGTAGGAGATTTTAACTTTCCACATATTGACTGGGACTCCCATACTGTAAAAGGGCTGGATGGCTTGGAGTTTGTCAAATGTGTTCAGGAAAGTTTTCTAAATAAATATATAGAGGTACCAACGAGAGAGGATGCAATACTTGATCTCCTATTAGGGAACCAGACAGGTCAGGTGACAGAAGTATGTGTGGGTGAGCATTTTGGGTCTAGTGACCACAATGTCATTAGTTTTAAGCTAATTATGGATAAGGATAGGTCTGGTCCTCAAGCTGAGATTCTAAATTGGAGAAAGGCCAATTTTGTGGAAATGAGAAAGGATCTAGGAAGAGTGGATTGGGAAAAGTTGTTTTCTGGCAAGGATGTGTTCAGTAAGTGGAAGGCATTCAAAGGCGAAATTTTGAGAGTGCAGAGTTTGCATGTTCCTGTCAGGATTAAAGGCAAAGTTTACAGGCATAGGGAACCTTTGTTTTCAAGGGACATTGGTGATCTAGTTAAGAAGAAGAGAGAGGTGTATAGCAGGTATAGGCAACAAGGAGCAAATGAGGTACTTGTAGAGTATAGAAAATGTAAGAAAATACTAAAAAAAGGAAATCAGGAAGGCAAAAAGAAGACATGAGGTTGCTTTGGCAGATAATGTGAAGGTAAACCCGAAGGGTTTCTACAAGTATATTAAGAGTAAAAGGATAGTAAGGGACACAATTGGTCTCCTTGAAGATCAGAGTGGTCGACTATGTGTGGAGCCTCACGAGATGGGGGCGATCTTAAACAGTTTTTCTGCATCAGTATTTACTCAGGAAACTGGCATAGTGTATAAGGAAGAAAGGGAAACAAGCAGTAGTGTCATGGAACATATAGAGATTAAAGAGGAGGAGGTGCTTGCTGCCTTACAGCGAATAAAGGTAGATAAATCCCCCGGGCCTGACGTGATATTCCCTCGGACCTTGAGGGAGACTAGTGTAGAAATTGCAGGGGCCCTGGCAGAAATATTTAAAATGTCCTTAGCCACGGGTGAGGTGCCGGAGGATTGGAGGGTAGCTCATGTAGTTCCGTTGTTTAAAAAAGGCTCCAAAAGTAAACCAGGTAATTACAGGCCAGTGAGCCTGACGTCAGTAGTGGGTAAATTATTGGAAGGTGTTCTGAGAGATCGGATATATAATTATTTGGACAGCCAAGGGCTGATTAAGGATAGTCAGCATGGCTTTGTGCGTGGTAGGTCGTGTTTAAAGAACCTTGTAGAGTTTTTCGAGGAGGTTACCAAGAAAGTAGATGAAGGAAAGGCTGTGGATGTTGTCTACATGGACTTTAGTAAGGCCTTTGACAAGGTCCCATGTGGGAGGTTAGTTCAGAAGGTTCAGACACTTGATATCCATGGAGAGGTTGTAAACTGGATTCGAAATTGGCTGTGTGGGAGAAGACAGAGAATGGTAGTGGATGATTGCTTCCCAGACTGGAGGTCTGTGACTAGTGGTGTGCCTCAGGGATCTGCAATGGGACCATTGTTGTTTGTTGTCTATATCAATGATTTGGATGATAATGTGGTGAATTGGATCAGCAAGTTTGCTGATGACACTAAGATTGGAGGCATTGTGGACAGCGAGGAAAGTTTTCAAAGCTTGCAGAGAGATCTGGACCAACTGGAAAAATGAGCCAGAAAATGGCAGATGGAATTTAATGCGGAAAAGTGTGAGGTGTTGCATTTTGGAAGGACAAATCAAGGTAGGACATACACAGTAAATGGTAGGGCACTGAGGAGTGCGGAGGAACAAAGGGAGTTCAGATACATAATTCCCTGAAAGTGGCGTAACAGGTAGACAGGGTTGTAAAGAAAGCTTTTGGCATACTGGCCTTCATAAATCAAAGTATTGAGTATAAGAGTTGGGATGTTATGGTGAGGTTGTATAAGACATTGGTGAGGCCAAATTTGGAGTATTGTGCACAGTTCTGGTCGCCTAACTACAGGAAGGATATCAGTAAGATTGAGAGAGTGGAGAGAAGATTTACTAGGATGTTGCCAGGTCTTAAGGAGTTGAGTTACAGGGAAAGATTAAACAGGTTAGGACTTTATTCCTTGGAGTGTAGAAGAATGAGGGGAGATTTGATAGAAGTTTACAAAATTATGAGGGGTATAGACAGAGTAAATGTGAGTAGGCTCTTTCCACTTAGATTAGGAGAGATAAACACGAGAGGACATGGCTTTAGGGTGAAAGGGGAAAGGTTTAGGGGGAACATTAGGGGGAACTTCTTCACTCAGAGGGTGGTGAGAGTGTGGAATGAGCTACCGTCTGACATGGTAAATGCGGGCTCACTCTTAAGTTTTAAGAATAAATTGGATAGATACATGGATGGGAGAGGTCTGGAGGGTTATGGACTAGGTGCAGGTCAGTGGGACTAGCGGAATAATATTTCGGCACAGACTAGAAGGGCCGAATGGCCTGTTTTCTGTGCTGTAGTGTTCTATGGTTCTATGGTTATAAAGGAGAAGACAAGAAGAAGGAAATGAGAGAAAGGGCAGTTCTAGCAATATTGGTAAACCGCAATGCTACAGTAGCAGAATGAGGGGGTGACAGCAAATGTGAGCAAGGCAAAAAGCTTAGACATGTCTCTTTTTTCAGCAATAGTCAGGTTCTGTACTACCAAACAACTATTGGTAGAATTGACAAATAGAAAAGCTGTTTCCAGAACTCGCGAAGCAATAATAAAGCAATGGAGGCATAAACACAGCGAGCAGAGAAACTTGTTGAAAAAACAGAGTAATAATGTGGGACTTTAATTGGTCATTGTGATGTCCTTGGCAGAGTGTGAGGTTGTTGGGATGTAGAAACAGCTTAGAGGCAGACCATAATTTAATATTGCCTGAGCAAAAAATGTAGGTCCTTTCTGAACACGGTTTCTCTACAACTCTGCTTCTTCTTCTTACAGCTCCATCCACAGGTGTTGTTCTGTCCGGCAGCATTAAGTGAATACTCTGCAAATTGCATTTCAAAATACTGCAACACGACTGTTATTGACAGAGGGAAAGCAAAACAGTGCAAGTGCCAATGGCAGAGAGCTTCCTGATTGCAACCGAGATGGTTCTCTGGAACAGTATTTTCCTGAATGCAAGAACGAATAAGTCATCTTGAGAATAATGAATAACAAGCCTGAATTAATCAGTAAGCTAACCATAAGGAAGCAAGCCAACAATGACCAGGATGGCAAAGCAGAGGGGTCAAATGGCTGAAATGGGATCATCAGTGAAACAATAGCAGATATTACTGATCTCGAGGAAAACTGCCCACAAAGTTCCAGCAATCTCTTAGACATGAATTAGCACTTTCCTGTGGGCAATTTAAATCTGGTGACAAGTCAAGGGGATCTCCTGGCATGCAGCAGCAGTGATGTTAGGAAGCAGGGTGAGGTAGGGTCCTTAGACAGCACCTTCCAAACCCATGGGCACTACCACCTAGAAGGACAATGGCAGCAAATAGATGGGGACAGGGCCACCTGGAAGCTCCCCTTCAAGCCACTCACCATCCTGACTTGGAAATATATCGCCGTTCCTTCACTGTCGCTAGGTTAAAATCCTGGGACTCCCTCCTTAACAGCACCATGGGTGTACCTACACCACATGGACTGCAGTGGTTCAAGAAGGCAGCTCACCACCACCTTCTCAAGTGCAACTAGGGCAATAAATGCTGGCCCAGCCAGCGAAGCCCACATCCTGTGTATAAATGAAAAAACAATCACATTGAAGTATGCTCACACACTGGAAACCTAAAAGTTAAATCCTCTGTTAAATTCCTCAATTTTAAATAAAATTTACAGATAATGAGACAAATCACCATAACTGGATTCATATAGATTAGAGATAAAGAAACTCGAAAATAACTATTATTTGAGAAATGTGATTTTTTTATCATAATGGATCTTACCTTATGTTTTAACCGATGCTTTCAGGGCTAATAAAGCAGTATTAATGAAGTTAGAATGTGGTTAAAAACCAAAACTTATATTATTCAACACAATGTAACTTCCGAGATGTTATTTACAAAGAATCTAACCACAGCCAGAGGTACCAGCAAAACTGCTTTCAATTATACATCCTACATGACTTGGATGAAGTTGGAGAGAGTCGCAACAAAGTTGCTGGTGGCACTAAGCAATGTGGTGCCATACATAAAGAACACAGGAACAAAAGGTTGCAAGAATATTGATTAAGTGACAGGATAAAATTGTGACAGATGGAATTCAATGTGGGGGAAGTGTGGATTCAGTTTTTGGGTTTTTAAAAAATTAATTCACAGGATGTGGGCTTCACTGGCTAGGACAGCATTTATTGCCCATCCCTAATTGCCCTTGAGAAGGTGTTGGTGAGCTGCCTTCTTGAACCGCTACAGTCCCTGTGGTGTAGGTACTGTTAGGGAGAGAGTTCCCATTTGGACTTGAGAAAGCTGACACAGAATGATTTCTAAGCGGTGAGATGCTAGGAAATGTGGATGAGCAGAGACATGCAGGGCTCCCTACATAGTGATGACAAAGAAAAGATTTTGAGGAAATAAATAAAAGTCAAATGGAATGTCTCCATTATCACAAATCCTAAATGATAAAGCTACTAGACTGGGTCTGCGGCAGGTGGTGAGAGACCAACAAGAGAGGAAAACATACATTACCTCATCCTCACCAACCTGCCTGCCGCAGATGCATCTGTCCATGTCTGTATCGGGAGGAGTGACCACTGCACAGTTGTTGTGGAGACGAAGGCCCACCTTCACATTGAGGATACCCTCCATCGTGTTGCGTGGGACTACCACCGTGCTAAACAGAATAGATTTTAAACAGATCTAGCAACTTATGACTGGGCATCCATGAGGCACTGTGGGCCATCAGCAGCAACAGAATTAGACTCAAACACAATCTGTAACCTCATGGCCCATCATATCCCCCACTCTACCATTGCCACCAAGCCAAGGGGATCAACCCTGATTCAATTGAGGGTGCAGGGGGGCATGCCAGAAGCAGCACCAGGCATACCTAAAAATGGAGTGTCAACCTGGTGAAGATATAACACAGGGCTACTTGCATGCCAAACAGCAAAAGCAGAAAGTGATAGAGCTATGTGATCCCACAACCAACGGATCAGATCTAAGCTCTGCAGTTCTGCCACATCCAGTTGTGAATGGTGATGGACAATTAAACAACTCACTGGAGGAGGAGGCCCCACAAATATCCCCATCCTCAATAATAGGGGAGCCCAGCACATCAGTGCAAAGGATAAGGCTGAAGTATTTGCTACAATCTTTAGCCAGAAGTGCCCGGTGGATGATCCATCTCAGCCTCCTCCGAGGTCCCCAGTATCAGATGCCAGTTTTCAGCCAATTCGATTCAATCCATGTGATATCAAGAAAAGCTGAAGGCACTGGATACCGCAAAGGCCATGGGTCCTGACAATAATCTGACAATAGCATTGAAGAATTGTGCTCCAGAACTTGCCACACCCCTAGCCAAGCTGTTCCAGTACAGCTACAACACCGGCATCTACCCAGCTACATGGAAAATTGCCCAGGTATGTCCAGTGCACAAAAAGCAGGACAAATCCAACCTGGCCAATTACCGCCCCATCAGCCCACTCTCCATCATCAGTAAAGCAATGGAAAGGGTCATCAACAGTGCTATCAAGCAACACTTGTTTAGCAATAACCTGCTCATTGATGCCCTGTTTGGGTTCCGCCAGGACCACTCAGCTCTGACCTCATTACAGTCTTGGTTCAAACATGGACAAGAGAGCTGAATGCCAGAGATGAGGTGAGAGTAACTGCTCTTGACATCAAGGCAGCATTTGACAGAATGTGACATCAAGGAGTCCTCGTAAAACTGGAGTCAATGGGAATCAGGGAGAAAACTCTCCGCTGGTTGGAGTCATACCTGGCACAAAGGAAGATGGTTGTGGTTATTGGAGGTCAGTCATCTCAGTTTCATGACATCACTGCAGGAGGTCCTCAGGGTAGTGTCCTCGGCCCAACCATCTTCAGCTGCTTCATCAATGACCTTCCTTCCATCATAAGGTCAGAAGTGGGGTTGTTCACTGATGATTGCACAATGTTCAGCACCATTTGCAACTCTTCAGATACTGAAGCAGTCCATATCCAAATGCAGCATGACCTGGACAATATCCAGATTTGGGCTGACAAGTGGCAAGTAAGATTCATGCCACACAAGTGTCAGGCAATGACCATCTCCAAAAAAGAGAACCCAATCATCACCCCTTAACATTCAATGGCATTAACATCACTGAATCCCCCACTATCAACATCCTGGGGTTACCATTGACCAGAAACTGAACTGGACTAGCTATATAAATTCTGTGGCTACAAGAGCAGGTTAGAGGAATCGTGCATTGAGTAATTCACCTCCTGACTCCCCAAAGCCTGTCCACCATCTACAAGGAACAAGTCAGGAGTGTGATGGAATACTCTCCATTTGCCTGGATGAGTGCAGCCCCTCTACAGTCAAGGAGCTTGACACCATCCAGGACAAAGCAGCCCGTTTGATTGGCACCACATCCACAAACAATCACCCACTTCACCATCGACGCCCTGTAGCAGCAGTGTGTGCCATCTACAAGATGCACTGCAGGAATTCACTAAAGCTCCTTTGACAGCACCTTCCAGACCCATGACCACTGCCATCTAGAAAGGACAAGGGCAGCAGATAGATAGGAACACCACCAACTGGAAGTTCCCCTCCAAGTCACTCACTATCCTGACTTGGAAATATATCGCCGTTCCCTCACTGTCACTGGGTCAAAATCCTGGAACTCCCCTCCTAACAGCACTGTGGGTGTACCTACACCACTTAGGCCTCAGCGGTTCAAGAAGGCTGCTCCCCACCACCTTCTCAAGGGCAATTAGGGATGTGCAATAAATGCTGGCCCAGCCAGCGAAGCCCACATCCTGTGAATAATTTTTTTTAAAAATCTGTTGGAATGGGTGCAGTGCAGGTTCACCAGAATTACACTGTGGCTATTAGATTTACATTGTGGTGGAATCATCCCAGATTTGCACTCATTGTGGTAGTGGGCGTGGAAAGAAGATGCTTTACCTGCCAGCCACAATGATGGGTTTTGCCCTTCATTCCCAGCACATCCTGCCTCATTAATAATGTATTCGTGGGAAACACGACACGTCACTGGTGGGTGGGCTCAGATTTGCCTGCCACACCTTGACCTCAGTGTTTTCTCACTCCAGGTGCCATACTTAAAGCGCAAATGAGTGCAGTCTGCTTCATGTCCACAGACCAGGACTGCTCCAGGCCACAGGTGGCCCCGAAAGCAAAGAAGATGGCAGCCCCCAAACTTAGTGACACCTCTCTGGGGCACCTGCTGCTTGCAGTAGAAGGCCACTGCAATGTCCTCTAACCCCGCTCTGACTGCAGGATGTACAGAGTCACCAATCTGGCCTCGGAGGCAGTGACAGCGGCAGTCAGCACCACTGGAACACCGATGAATGGTCTCATCCGTTCCAGCAGGGTAAGTCAACCACCTCATCACTCTCAGCTCACACACTCACAAACCCATCACACACCCACAGGGATCTCCCATCTCAAGGGACAACACCACTAACTCACACACACACTCACATCTCCATCAGGCTCATATCCTCTGGAGCTCACGTCCTCATCCTGTCCATGGCTCCACTCACCACACAGACATTCCAGGCTGTGCCATGCATCCTGCTCACACTCTCTCTATGTGTTTTGATTCAGGAGAAGCCAGCTCACAACAGCAGGGAGAGGCCCCACACCGGGGGTGGAATGGCCCACATTTTGCCCCTCACTCACTTTGAGGAGTGTGCCCTTGCGCTGACTGATGAGGATGTGGGCCATGTCTGCGGCAACAGTGAGGTCAGTGGCAAACACCCACCTGAGGATCCTGCACCACATCATCCCCCCTCAATGCAACTGTGAGTGCTCTCTCTCCTGCTTTTGACTCTGCTTTCATGCACTCACCATCTCTACACTGGTTCACAGGGAGCTCTGCCAAGTGACTGACACCCTCAGCCAGCCAGTCCCTCAGCTCCATCCACATCCTCACCTCCAGCCAAGAGGACACCTCCTCTATTGAAGAGCAGGAAATAAGCAGTCTGGAAGACCCGTCACAGCACTTATCCACACCCTCCACCAGCGCAGAGACACACACTTCAGTAGGACCTAGATCTAGAGCAGGCTCAGGTTCACAATCTGGTGGTCACCGCACGGACACGTGTTCACAGCAGGAGGAAGCAGGTTCAGCCGAGCTCCCCGCAATTCAGAGGACTGCTGGAGAAGAGGCATCTGTGAGGTCCGAGTCAGATGACGAGTCCCTGGATTTGGCCTCCCAACCCATCATGGAGAGTCAACAGAAGGTGGGGGAACATCACATAGAGCTAGTGGAAGCCCTCAACAGAATGGCATGCAAGTCGGAGGAGTGTATCTGCCTGCTCTTTGATGAAGTGATGCCCGCATGTGCGTGTATGGAGGTCTCCATGGGGAAGGTGACGGACACAATGGAGACTCTGGTCCAGCAGAATGCGGAGATGCGTGTAGACCTGCACTGCATCGCTGTAGCCATGGATGAGTTCCTACAGTGACAACACGAATCGGAAACTGGGCACCTTGACACCCTTCCAGGTGCTCCTTCCCCTCAAGGAGTCAGGCCGGGGCCCTTGGGCACCCAAAGGAAGCAGGAGCAGCAGCTGGACAACCCAGGTCATCCACTAAGGAATTATGGAGGCTGTCCTCTCACTCCGAGTTCCCTTTGCCTGTGACCCCCCTCAACCTCGTCCTCTGTCAACGCAGAGGGACTAGCTGGCCCACAGCAGGGCAGCCAAAGCAAGCTGGGTCCCTCCAGGCCGTTTCTCTCCAGAGGACTGTTGGCCAGGGGCTGCAGAGAAACTCCTGAGCAACTTTTGAAACCTGAGCTCAGTCACTGGCCTGAGCTGGCTGGAACCAGTTTGAATTAGCAAAGACAAAGGAAATGTGATGAGACACAAGTTCTTATTTAGAAAAGGAGTAACGAGGTTAATGCTACCTAAGTCTTGGAACAGAGCGAATGAGAATATGCTTTAGACTAGGCAAGCAGACCTAAACCAACGGGAGGGAGACAGCACAGCTTGGAGAGATAAGATTTCGGAATAAGAATGGAGGGTTTCGGGCATGGAAGCAGCTAGACTCCGGAGACGAACCATCGCAGAAGCGGAAGAACCTACATCAGCAACGTAGAGACACAAGAGAGAGAGAACGGAACGCCTGTTCAGCGCCAGCTCTCCTTTTCGGGTATTAGCTTTAATATTCTGTGAACACTCAGGGAGTGTCAGAGGAACCTAGTGGGTGTGTGTTTAGATCCTAGTTTTGGGTATAAAACTGTATAACCTGCTGTAAACTGCATGTCGATATTTAACCAGACGTATAAGCTGTATGTAGATGATCTAACGACGTGAATAAAGCAAATTTAGAGTTAAGAGAGAATTGACTCTTCTCCTCTGTGTACTCAGCCAACAACCATTACCGGTGACTTCCGGCAACAGGACGCGTGCCAAAGTCACTGGAGGCAACAGGGCCAACCATTGCACAGGCTGTCTCCACCCATGCTGCTGATGTCAGCACCTAGAAGAAGTGGTAGGCCTAGAAAAGTTAAGAAATTCTGATCACTTGGTTGCACAGATGAACACATTTTGTCACTTAACAATCTGAAAATACATTCAGTTTCACTGAATAATGTGTAATGTCGTCTTTCAGTTTCATTGACAAGCTTCATGAGTCCTCACACTGCAGCCCCCACTTTAACAGTTCAGTTGCATGCAGCCAGACCATGAGTGATTCTGGAGGGAGAAGTGTGTATGTGTGTGTGTGTCTGTGTGTGGCAGGGCCTTTCGGAGCCGTGTGCAAACACTCTCCCATGCACGCATCCATCATACTCACCCCACTGTCCTGAGCATTTTCAATGCTGCCTGCTGGGGTTCTCTTTCAGTTGTCCGTCTGAGCTGACCTTCATCTCCGCCCACCCACTGATCACACTCCCATGCAGCACCTGTACCTGTCCAACACAAGGCTCTGCTCGCTTTCGATTTCAACAATCATGGTCGTGGTCAAGTATCCCATCATCGCCCCCATCCGTTCCTCTCCGCCAGTCACCCATGTCTGACACCCCTATCAGTATGGAACCCCTGGCATCACCTCCAACCTTCCCACCAACACCTACCAATACAAACTCTTGTCATTCCAGGATGTCCAGGTAAACATGCATATTCCCTACCTTCCTGAGAATCCTACCCCCATCCATATTAACCTCCCCGGCCTCCTCCTTCCCACCCCCAGGGTCCATGTCTGCCACTGAGTCCCCACCAACCACCCTTGCCATCCCTTCTACCATTACCGGCTCAACCTCACTCACCCACCCTTTTGGCTCTCTCTGCCCCCTCTTAAAATCACCATTCCCTCCTCCCAGGCCCACCTTCAGTTCAATCCCCAGGAATCTGTCATTGACTACATAGGCCCATCCCTTGCGCGTTCACTTGGATATCCCCTCCCCCTTACCCCACTCCTCCACCCTTACTCCCTCCTCCGCCCTTACTCCCTCCTCTCCCCAGACACCTTCCCCACCTCCAATCTCCCTCCCTTACACCTTCCTCCCCCGTCACATCTAACCCCCCACTTGCTGCATTCTCCACCATTACATCCCGCTCCCCCTCCCCCCCACCTCCATATTCCCTCCTCTCCCCTCCCAACCTCACCTACCCCCCCCCTCCAACCTCACTCCCCCCGGTACACATTCCTCTCCCACTCACAGCTGGACCTTCCTCTCCCACCCCCATCCCTGCCGATCATCTGCGGCAGCCCCTGGCCAAGACCGTGATGTTCTGAAGCAGACCCGAAGCATCAGTGGAGGCCTCCCACCTCCCGAGGGCTGCTTCATGGCAGAGCCATGTCCATGAGAATCCACTCAGCACGCGATGCACATGTTGCCCCAGGGTCCAGTAGCTGTAGGGCTCCAGCGTCATCTTTTCCTTGGATGTCCACGACCTGAGCAAGGCCCTCATGGTAAGTCCCAATTTCTGCAGGTCACACTTGTCCAGACGCGTTCTGGGTCAGCGTGTTTTCCCACCGGCATGATGGTAAATCTGGAGTGGGGGGATGATTCCTTCCTATCATCCAATTACCGGGATGCAAATTGGATTCATGCCAGCCTCCAGAAGGATTTGCATTCCGCCATGGCGGACACCATTGGATGGTCCCGCTGTGCTTTCAGGCCAATGAGAAATCGAGCTCTACCCCTCACATCGAACTATACCCCACCCCCGCCATGACGCCTGCCAACAGCAATTCCACCCTACGAGGAAATGTTGCAGGTGCTAAACTTACGAGGAGGTGGTGGTATAGTGATATTGTCACTGGACCTAGTACTCCAGCAACCCAGGGTAATTCTCTGGGGGCCTGGGTTTGAATCCCACTAAGGGAAATTTGAATTCAGTAAAAAGAAAATCTTGAATTAAAGATGACCGTGAAATTGTTGTAAATACTCATCTGGTTCACTAATGCCCTTCAGGGAAGGAAATCTACTGTCCTTTCCTGATCTGGCCTACATATGACTCCAGATCCACAGCAATGTGGTTGACTCTGAAATAGCCTAGCAAGCCATTCAGTTCCCAGGGGCAATTAGGGATGGGCAATAAATGCTGGCCCAGTGAGTGATGCCCACTTCCCATGAATGAATTAAAGAAACATTGATTAAAGGAATTATCATTGTAAATACAGACGGGGGAGTAGAGTACCAAGGAGTGGGCTGGGGATAGGAATGCTGAGGAGTGGAGTGATGGGGCCCCAGGGAGGCTGTGAGGCCTGGGAGTGAGATGCTGCAGAGGCCCAGGTGTGGAATGGGGAGGGTTTGAGGCTAACTGCTGTGTATGTGAGAGCATTTGTTTGGGTTGGGAGAGGTTGCTGGAGGGAGGGGTGAGAAAGAGGTTGGGGGCACTAATATTTTTCATTTAAAAAGCAGTTTTACTGACTTTTGGGGGCTCAAATGATTAATACATAGGAAAACAACGTAATAGTAGATGTAGAAAATGATATGGCCAACACATTTGAGCTCCAGCACAATCAAAATTTGGCACTACCCCCCTGAGTACAGAGAAATTGCTTCCTCAGCAGGATGAGTCCAGATCATGGGACATAACCTGCACATTAGAGCGAGCCCCTTCCATTAGTGTCAGGACACTGTTCCTCAGACAAAGGCCAGTGGAATCTGGAACTCTCTTCTCTAAAAGTTGTTGAGTCAGGTGGTCAATTGTAAATGTTAAAATATAGATTGATTGATTAGTTGGGTGAGGGGATTCAGAGATGCAGAGGCAAGGCGGGTGTGGGATTAAGATACAAATGAGCCAAACTCTAATTGAATGACATTTCAGTCTCGAGAGGCTGAATGACCTCCCCCGTTCCTATATTCTGATGAGTTTGTTCCTCTGCACCGATTAAACAAAACAAATATCCCCAACAAGACATTGTCACTGGGCTGTACCCACCCTGACCTCAGGTAACATTCGAACCATCAGCACCACCTGTAACTGAGAGTGACACCCAGCATTTTACAGCTGGCAGGAGGCAGGGAGAGGGTGTGAAATTATGGGATGGATCTGTTAGTGACCTTTAATCCTATGGATTGTCAGTGGTGTCGAGTTTCATCTGGCATCATTTGGTCCTGGATTAAAGGTGGGAAAGATTCTCCCAGTGAAAGTGTGGGTGAAAGTGTGGAGATGGGACATGTTGTCCGCATTGTAAAATGACACCTGTCCACCCTCATAGTCCAGGAAAACCCTGATCTTCCGGGGTTCCACACTTGGGAAGAGAAGAATCTTTAAGGGTGAGGTGAGGGCAACATAGCCACTGCTGGGACTTAGCCACACAGTCCAGTATCCACTACGCCACCCAGGCAAAAGAACCCACAGCAAAGCCCATTTTAATTACAAGTGTGTACTTAACCCCTACACTATATGTGGCACTGTTATGTTAGGATTCTGCCCATTAACTCTGTTTCTCTGTCCACAAATGCTGTATGAGCTGCCGAGTATTTTCAACTTTTTCTCTTGTTACTTCTTGAACAGTTGACTTGATACTTGGAGATGCTGTGAGAGCATGAAAATAATTGTTAAGTGTATGTTCGTTTTAATTAAAATCATTCTCCCAGAAGTTAGGAGATTCGAGTGAAACCTCTGTGCTTAAGTATTTGACATTGTACATTTTAACTGAGGCATACTGTACGGATTCAGTTTGACTGAATTCATATTACCTCACTGCAACAATGCACTGTCTATTTAAACTCAAAGAAAGAAACCAGTTTTGAAAAGCCACAAGTTAGTTTGATTTTTTTTCCAAATCTTTATTATAATTTAAAGGAAAGCCTGAAACTGCTCTTTTGCGGTGATTGACTCCCCTCTCACACCCGCGCAGGTTTTTTACAGCACAGAAGTGAATTAGCCCTTTCTCCTATTTGCCACTTTGCAATTCTCAATGTAAGGTCGTGTTGGATTTGGTCATTTTACATTATCAGCTCAAAGCTATACTAGCACATCCTGCGAGTTAGGGAATTTGAGATGTTCGGTCGTGACAATGGAGCATGATTTGCAGCCCAGGGCATGAAGAGAAATGTACGCAATGTTTGGGATAGAGCAGATAACGCATTCCACCCGCGTGTGTCAAACTTGGTGGGGAAAAAACAAGCAGTTAAATCCTAAAATAGAGGTAATAGTCATTGAGACCAGGATCGTAAAAGAGCGTATGGGTTTGGTGGCACGTTGAGGGGCTGTATTTAAAAGTGCAAAGTAACTGCTCTTCATTTTTGAAGCAATGACAGGTCAAGAAAGAGTGTCTCCCGGAACACCTCCGAGCAGCCCTGATAACCGATAAGGACGAGAGTGATGGAACTAGACTAAGAAATAGTAAGGTAATAGTAATAGTAAGATATTAATAGATGGAGTTAGAGTAAACGAATGCAATTATGTCTCACATGCATCTACAGTGCATATATGCAAACATGGAGTTCATGTAGTGCAGTGGGTAGGGTCCCTGCCTCTGAGCCAGAAGCTCCAGGATCAAGTCCCACTCCAGGAGTTGATGGTCAAGGTTGTTGTGCTCATAACATAGCAATATAAATCCTTGCAACACACGTCAATGTCAAGTGGTAAGAGTGGGCGAGACTCCTAGTCAGCCATCGAGCAAAGGATCCTTCAAGGAAGAGTGATCATAACATGTGAGAATTTCACAATCAGTTTGAAGGTCAAGAATGTGGGCCTGAAACAAGAGTCCTAAATTTAACTAAAGGCAATTACAAAAGTATGAAGATAGAGTTGTCTAAATTAAAGTGATAAATAGGTTGAAAAGTAAGATGGTAGATAGGCAGTGGTATACATTTAAGGAATATTTAATAACTCTTAAAAAAGGTGTGTTCATTGAAAAAAGCACAACTCTACAAAAATGATGGACCATCCATAGCTAATTAAGAAAATTAAGGATGGTATAAAATTGAAAAAAAGATATACAATGCTGCAAGGTTTACTGGTAGGCCAAAGGATTGGGAAACTTTTAGAATCCTGCAAAGGATGAATAAAAAAAATGAGTGATAAATTAGAATATAAGTGAAAAATAGCAAGACATTTTAAAAGACAGTGAGAGTTTCTACAAGTATATATAAAAGAAGACAGCAATTAGAGTCAATGCTGGTCCCTCAGAGGATGTGACTGGGGAATTGACAATGAAAAACTTTGACAGAGACTTTGAACAAATACTTTGTACCATTCTTCCTGCCAGAAGACACAAAAAGCATCCCAAACATATTAGAAATTCAAAGGGAAAAAGGGAGGGAGGAATATAAATCATTATTTCTAGAGAAAATAGTAATTAGAAAATTTATAGGGCTAACTGCAAAAGGTCCTTTGGATAGTTACAATAGTATTCTTAAAATCTGACATCTTGTGCCATCCTTTCAGCTATTAACTGGAAGTTCAAATTTCTGATTAAAAGTTATCAGTCTTTGTGAATTATTCTATAAAATCTATTGAAATTACATCACCACTGACAACTGCCTTGATATCCAACTTGAAATTTATTTTCTTATTCACTCAGAGCATATAATTTACCTTGCATTTTTATATTCATTCCCTGTGGCACGAGTTAACTGCCATAGAAAGTTCGGGATTGTAACAGTCTTTACAAATGAAGTAGATCCTCTCTAAGTTATAGTGAAAGAGGAGGTAGCTGAGACACTGAATTAGCTAAAACTTGGGAGAGAGGAGGTATTATATAGACTGCCAATACATCAAGTTGATAAGTCAGCAGAGCCAAATGAGATGCATCCAAGGACACTGAGGGAAATAAGGGTGAGGTAACAGAGAGGGCTGATGAGGGTCATGTGGTTGATATGGTGAACATGGACTTCTAAAATGAAATTGATAAAATGCCAGATAACAGACTTGTCATTAATGGCCTGGACAGAGTAGATAGGGAAAAAGAGTTCCTATTGGCAGAAAGATCGAGAAGCAGAGAACATCAATTTAAGGTGATTGGCCAAAGAAGGAAGAGCAATGGGTCTCTGAAACATTGAAGTGGAGATTTATCAGAATGGTTTGAGGGATGGGATATTTTAGCTACAAGTTTAGGTTTCAGAAGCTCCGGTTGTTCTCCTTTCAGCAAAGGATCTTGAAGGGATATTTGACAGATTGTGACAGATTTGGATAAGGTAGACATGGAAAAACTATTCCCCTTAGCTTACAGCACAGATTTAATGCTTTGTGCAAAACATGCAGGGAAAACGTAAGGAAGAACTTTATTCTACAGCAAGTGGCAATCATCTGGAACTCACACCTGCAAGGGCAGTGGAAGCAGAGACGATCAATGAAGGAAATAAGCTTTCAGGACAATGGGGATAGGGCAGGGGCATGGGATTGACTGGCTTCCTCCACTAAGAGGCTGCATGGGCCAAATGGCATTCTTCTGTACTGTAAATGACTCTATGACACGAGGAAAGCTGTTTTAAACAGTGAGGGTGGTAAGATTTGGACAGCTCTGCCTGTGAGTGTGGTTGGAGGCAGATTCAGTCAAGGCCTTCAAAAGAGAGTTGGATAATTACTTGAAGATGAAAAATGCTTGCAGAGCCATAGGGGAAAAGGCAGGAAAGATGGATGTGGTAAGTCATTCTTGCAGAGAGGTGACATGGACAAGATGGGCAGAATGGCCTCTTTCTGTGCTGTAGCCTTTCTATGGCATTGTGAATTATTCTATAAAATCTATTGAAATAATATCACCAGTGACAGCTGCCTTGATATCCAACTTGAAATTTATTTTCTTATTCACTTAGAGCATATCACTTACCTTGTGTTTTTATATTCATTCCCTGTGGCATGAGTTAACTGCCATAGGAAGTTTGGGAAGTTAACACATGGCTTAAGCATTGCTGTGAAAAAGGGAGTTTCCATTTCCTGGAACACTGGTGCCACAGCTATGACAGGAAGGAACTGTGTCTTTGGGAGGGGTAAACTAGAAACAGGCTGGGATCAGCATGCTAGCTAAAATGTTAAAAGATCCGTGGGAAGGACTTTACATCAATGAGGTCGGGAGAGGTGCTTAGACATGAGCAGAAATAAAAACAACCTTATAGAGGGATCAGGGTGGCCCTAGTGGTGTTAAAGGTAATAAAATACTACAGATTCAGAAAAGGATGGGAAATAATAACAACATAACTGATCAACATACCATAGAATTGTTGGAAATATGTAATACGATTAACTGAAACATATGTTAAACCAATATCAGATCATAAAGGCTGGACAGGAAAGATTTGCAAATTTAAAGCTCTACGCATGAATGTAGGCAGCATTTAAAGCAAAGCAAACAAAATCAACGTAAATAGAGCTAAAAGGATGTGACTTAGCATCCATCATTGAGACCTGGTTAAAAGCTGAATTTGACTGGGAAGTAAATATTCCAAGTTATATAAAGTCTTTAGAAAGAGCAGGGACGTAGGAGAAAAACAGATATAGCAATATTAGTTAGCAGCAATATTACAGTAGCAGAAAGGGGCTGACAGGGAGGGTGAGCAGACAGCAGGAAATTTATGGGTAGAATTGAGAAATAAAAATGTTGTTTATCGACAGTGATAGAGCAACGTGAGACCTTAACAAGGAGATGAGAGAGATATGTTGAGAAGAATAATGGCGTGGGATTTTAGTTGGTCATCTGCTGGGAGAAGCAAAGCACCCCAAGTGATAATGGCAGTGAACATTTTAATTGGAATTGAGATGGTTTTCTGATATTTTCCTGAACCAAAGAAAGAACAAGTCATCATGGATTTAATAATGAGTAATGAACCTGAATTAATAATCCAACAGTGAGGGAATGCTCAGCTGTCAGGAAGACATAATAATTCTCATCATGTTATTGGAATTTATTGTAAAATAGAGTAATAGTGGGATGTGTCTATATGTGTGTGTGTGTGTGTGTGTGTGAGAGAGAGAGAGAGAGATTTAATTGAATTAGAGGCAGCTAGTCTGGGTGCTTTGATGTAAAAAGAGAAGTTAGGTTTGAAATGTTAATTAGGTAAACATGGGGAAGTTTAGAAACATTGCTGTCAAGGGAACATTTGCATTTTTAAATAAAACAGACTAGATTGTTTTCAAAGGAGGGGTGAAATATGTCACCTAGCCAGGTGAAGTTTAGAAAGTGTGTTTATTTTTCCCAAAGAATTCTGGTAAAACTTAGTGCTATGAGAGGATTTTATTATCAGGGAGGTAAAAGCCCAAAGACATAGTGAAACAATGGGTATTTGCATTCAAAGAGGAAAGTATGTATAAAACAGACTGTTTGTAAGGGAAGGCATTTTTAAGACTTTATAAGTGTGTGATAAAGCCTTCAGCATCTGTGCCTTGAGCTGCTGTCTCCAGGGGCTGAAGTGAAAAGTACTCACTTTAAATTTGACTTGTTCAAGGTGTCATGTTCCTTTGCCTGGGTCTTTTAAAATCTATGTGTCTTACTGTTGCCTTAACGAAAGTGTAACGGGTTCGATTGATTAGGGGATTTAGAAGTTATCATAGTAGTAATTTGTAGATCTATGTATGTATTTTAAAATCATTTCTCTTATTAACAAATATTTAATTTAGTTTTACAAAAACTTATAAGAATTGGCGGTCTAATTACTACTGAATTCAAGGCACGCATCTCGAAATGTATTCAAACTGCAAAACAAATTGTGGCAGTTGTTTCAAGTTTCCCTTTGCGATTTGAACAACTCAGCATTTACCATCAGCTGTGTCATAACATCAGCCAACATGCCCCATAATAACTCAGAGTTTTCAAACTCTGAAAACTCAGGAAGAGCATACATTGCTGACTTGGAGGAAAACTGCTCACAACGTTTTAGCAATCTCTTGGGCATCAATTGTTCCTGTCCTGAGGGCAGCTTCAATCTGGTGACAAGTTAAGGTTGACAGGTCTGGTCACAAGTCCTGACAGGCGGCTGAAGTAATGTCAACAAGACATTGTCACTGGGCTGTACCCGCCCTGACCTCAGGTAACATTCGAACCATCAGCACCACCTGTAACTGAGAGCGACACCCAGCAGTTTACAGCTGGCAGGAGACAGGGAGAGGGTGTGAAATTATGGGATGGGTATGCTAGTGACCCTTAACTTGCAGATTGTTAGCGGGGCCGAGTTTTTCCCGTCCTCATTCAGTCCCGGATTAAAGATGGGAAAGATTCTCTCAGTGAAAGTGTGGGTGAAAGTGTGGAGATGGGACATGTTGTCCGCATTGTAAAATGACACCTGTCCACCCTCATAGTCCAGGTAAACCCCGATCTTCCGGGGTTCCACACTTGGGATGAGGCGATTTCCTCGAGTTGTTCCTGCAGCATAGCCGCGGGCAGGAATGAGCCACACAGTCCAATATCCAGACTCAGTTCTCAGGCAGATTCTCCCTTTCCTCTCGGCAGACTCTCGAGCCACTCCTACACCCCACTCAGTCTTGTTCCACACCTCTACCTCCCAGTAATGTCTCCCCGATGTGAATCCCTCGGATCCCAGGACACATGGCCAGGAATCAATCCTCCCCGGGGTGTCAGGGAGGTCCTGCGGTTTGTCCCCAAGTCTCACACTGGTCCGGTCCTCAGACAGGATGAGCCAGGGATTCGCTGTGTCCGGATCCAGAGTCAGAGAGGCTGGAGCTGGAGGAAAGTTAAAGAAAAATAACACAGTCAGCGATTTAATTTCCTGCTGCAATTTACCCAAACTCCTTCCTTTTTGAAGAGCTCACTCGGGAGATTCCTGGGAACTCTGGGGCTCCTGAAAGGCTCCGGGCTCTGGAATTAGTTGCGGATCCGCACTGCGGCCACCGACACATGTCACATTCGCATGTCACATGTCACCTTCGCATGTCACATGCCACATTCGCATGTCACATTCCCTTACTGAGCTGCCAGTATATTCCAAAAAGTTGAAGCAGATTTCACAAATTACTGATTACATTGGGACAGCCTCAAAACTCTTTCAAATTATAAGACTGAGATGATGTCATTTTATACAAGGATCAGCGCTTAAAGATGTGATATTGTACCAGAAGACTGTCGATTATAATGTATTGAGATTAGCTACTGGGGTAAACTAAAAGATAAGAAATTAAGTGAAAATGCAGTTATAGGGAACAAAGTCCAGTTTAACACTGAAACTTTAACCACTAAATAATAAAAGAACCACTAAACAAGCTGAACAAATGAAGAACTAAAAACAGAAAATACTGGAAAAACTCAGCAGGTCTGACAGCATCTGTAGAGAGAGAAACAGAGTTAACGTTTCGAACCCGGAAGACTCTTCTTCAGAGCTAAAGAGAGGTTGAAATGTGATGAAATTTATACTGTATAAGGGGGGTGGAACAGGTGAAGCTGGATAGAAGGCCAGTGATAGGTGGAGGCAAAGAAGAGATTGACAAAGATATCATGAACAAAAGGTCAAAGGGGGTTTTAATGGTAGTGGTAAGAGCTAAAGGAGGTGCTGATAGTTGCTGATAGTGCTTACCCTTGTACTGCTATTATCACATTCTGCTTTCTTACCTTAATGCCACTATCAGCACCTCCTTTAGCCCTTACTACTACTATTAACACCCCTTTATCCTCTTGTCCATGACATCGCTGTCAATCTCCCCTTTGCCGCCACCTATCACTGGCCTTCTATCCAGTTTCACCTGCTCCACCCCTCCCCCACCTTTAACATCATCACATTTCTACTTCTCTTTAGCTCTGAAGAAGAGTCATACGGACTCGAAAATTTAACTCTGCCTTTCTCTCCACAGATGCTGTTAGACCTGCTGAGTTTTTCCAGCACTTTCTGTTTTTGTTTCAGCTTTCCAACATCTACAGTATTTTGCTTTTAATCTTAGAGCAAATGAAGAAGTTGGAAAGAGTTTATATAGGGAGCTCCGGCATAGACCCCGAGCTCAGTTGGGAGGTATTAGGGACAGTCGCTCCAGGGACATACTTTCCAACCTCACATTGAGTGATTTTTTTTAAAAAACATTTTAATCAAATAACTTATTTTTGTTTGAGCAATTGTGAACCCAGTTAAGAGTATATAGTTTGGGTTTCCCTAAGACTGGTTCCCTCCCAGACTAATTGGTTACGTGGGGTGGGGGCAGGGGGGAGGGGAGGGCTGCTGTTGCCATTACGAGAACCTGCCTGGTAAAATGGTTGTTCTTTGAGTAGTTGCATGTCTTCCCTCCCAGAATCCTGGAACTCCCTCCCTAACCGCACTGTGGGTGTATCTAACCCACAGGGACTGCAGCGGTTCAAGAAGGCAGCTCACCCCCACCTTCTCAAGGGGCAAATAGGGTTGGGCAATAAATGCTGCACTAGCCAGTGATGGCCACGCCCTGTAAATGAATTTTTAAAAACGGGTTTTTTTTGCAAAGGAGGCAGTTGACAAGAAACCAGCTTGCAAAAGAGGGGGAAAAAACTGCATAATTCATCGACAGGAAACAGAGCTTCACTTAGAAGCAAATGTCAGATTGAACAGCCTGGCACTGACACAGCGTCTGCGCATGTGCAAGAAGCGCTCCCTACAACTGTTGCTTCTCAAATCAACACAGCCAATTGGAATTTGCTGCCCTCCTGGTGTTTCCGCTTCTCCAGCTGTTCTGACCCCATGTCCATGTGCCCCTGCGTCCCAGAGCAGCTACAGGGAGCCCTGCTGTCAGCTGTCTGCTGCAGTCCCCCTCAGGTGGCCAGAGCCCCCTGTTCCCCAGACCGTGCTGCAGCTCTCAGGTCCGGCACAGTGACCCACGGACCTTTCAGCAATTATCAAGGACCCGGCGCACCAGGAGGGTCAGAGGCACAACCTCAGGCGCAGAGGCATCGCTCCGAAAATCCAGCAACAAAGATTACCGCGAGGGGAGAGGGGGCGAGATACATACACCAGAGTCAGAGAACAGGGAAGGAAATAATAGAGGAAGCAAGTAAGCGATGGAAACCTGCTGCTGAAAGGAAGAGAGAACCGAGACAGCGAAAAGAAACTTTTTTTTAAAAAAGCTAAGGATTGGAAACAAGAGCAGATCCCAGAGAGGGAGGGAAGGAAAATGCTGGCGCGGGGAAGGGGAGAAAATAAAGACTTTTATTCTATTTAGGAGCGTTTATCCACCTCGTTCATAAAGGTGCTGTTTGATGTAATCAGATCCGTTTGACATATAAATGTGATATAATTCAGGACAAAGGAATCTATCTGAGTTTTACCGGGATTAATGACGTCGATCATTTCTCTCCACACTGTGTACTGTAAAGGGCCGGTGAATTTTTCAATGGGCAGAGCGGCACCTGCATATGGCAGCACATAAACGTCGCTGATACTCCTGTAAGCATCAAACCATAATCAGTTTTCTCAGTTATTTTACTAAATTGTGTAGAATTTCAGTACTGAACATGTCCTACCTCCTTGGCCGACAAGATTCCTCCTGAAATAAACAAAACACAAATATGAGTTGATAGGGACTGGCTGTCTATGTCCAGAAAGCAGGAATTAATAAATTCTAATAACAATGAAACTGGACGGACCACCCGGCGTCAACCTCGGCAACCGACAGGGACATGAAATCTGTTGGTGTCAGCTGTGGCTCAGTTCATAGCACCCTCGCCTTTGAATCAGAGGGTTGTGGGTTCATGTCCCACTCCCGGAAACCAAGAAAACTGTGATTGTACTCGAAAGAGTTGCAATCTGTGACTGTTGATAACTCGAAAGAGTTTCCTTCAGTGTCAGTGGGTTGAGGCTCTGGCTTTACCTGCACTGCACAGACTGCAGTGGCTCAAGGAGGAGGCTCACTGCCAGCTTCTCAAGAGCAACTAGGAATGGGCAATAAACACTGGGCTTGCTAATCGGTCCCAAACCCCTGAATTAATAAAACAAAGCTGAGGGCAAAATATTAGGAAAGATGGAACAAGTTTGCATATTTTCCTTCAGAAAAGAGAGGATTGAGAGGGTGACCTGAGAAAAGTCCTTCAAATTCTAAGAGGGTTTGATGGGTTAGACATAGGGAAGATGTTTCCACTTGTGGTGGAGTCCAAAGCTGGTGGAGATAAATATATGATAGTCACTAATAAATCCAGGAGAAACTTCTTTACTGAAGTGAATAGAATGTAGACTCACTCTGATATGGAATAGTTGAGGTTCATTACAAAGCGGCGATAGTGAACAACATAATGAAGCTACACAAGTCTATGTGGGAGAAAGGAACACGAATAGGTGTGACAAATTAATGTGGTAAGATATTTCTGTGGAGTATAAACACTAGCATAGATCTGTTGGGCAGAATGGCCTGTCTCTGTGATGCAAGCTTCCATGTCATTCACAGGATCATAGAATATGATAGCACAGAAGGAGGCCATTCAGCCTATCGCCTCTGTGCTGACTCTTAGGAAGAGAATCCAGTTCTGCTCATCCACTGCCTTTCCCCAGTATCAGTGCAAGTTCCCTTCTTAAGCATTTATCTAATTCCTTTTTGAAGACTTATATGGATCATGCTCAAAATTGGTGCATTCCAAAACCTACACACCGTATGTATGGAATCAAAGGATGGTTACAGCAGAGAAGGCCATTCAGCCCATCATGCCTATGCTGGCTTTCTGAAACAGCAATTCACCTAGTGCCACTCTCTTCGCCCTTTCACCATAGTCCTGCATTTTCTTTTCCTTTACAGTTAATTATCCAGTTCCCTTAATGAAAGCCACGATTGAACTTGCCTCCACCATACTCAGGCAATGTATTCCAGCTCCTAACGCTCGCTATATAAAAACAACATCCTCATGTCACCAATTCTTCTTTAGCCAATGACATTAGATCTGTGCCCGCTATTTCTTGATCCTTCCACTAATGGGAACAGTTTCTCCCTGTCTACTCTGTCCAGTCCCTTCATGAATTTGAACACCTTTATCAAATCTCCTCTCAACCTTCTCTTCTCCAAGGAGAAGAAGCCCAGCTTCTCCAATCTACTGGTGTAAGAGACATTTAAAGAATCTTTTCCTCTTATCAACTCCCAATTCTTTTGCCAATCATCCTAAATCTGCGTCCTCTAATAACTGATCCTTCAGTCATCCCCACTGAAGTGGTTTCTCTTTATTTACTCCATCTAAACCCAACATAATTTTAAGCACCTTCTATCAAGTTACCTCTGATCTAAGGAGAACAAGCCCAGCTTCTCCAATCTATCAACATAACTGTAACCCTTTACCACTAGAACTATTTCAATAAGCTGTCTCTCAACGCTATCCAAAACTTTCATGTCATACTTAGGAACATAGGAGCAGGAGTAGGCCATTCTGCCCTTCGAGCCTGATTTGCCATTTAAATAGATCATGGCTGATCTTCTACCTCAAGACCATCCTCCAGCACTATTCCTGGATCACTTGATATCATTGGCATCTAGAAATCTAACAGCCTCTGCTTTGACCATATTCAATGACTGAGCCTCGACAACTCTCTGGGGTAGAGAATTCCAAAGATTTACCACCCTCTGAATAAAGAAATTCCCCCTCATCTCGGCCCCAAATGCCAACCTCTTCCTCTGAGACTGTGTCTCCTGGTTCTAGACCCTCCAGCCAGGGGAAACATGCTTCCTGCATCCACTCTGTCGAGACCTATAAGAATTTTGTACACTTTAATGAGGTCACTTCTCATTCTTCTAAACTGTAGAGAATACAGGCCCAGTCTCCTCAATTTCTCTTCAAAGGAAAATCCCACCATCCCAGGGAATAGTCTGCTGAAACAAAAATAAAAATACCTGGAAAAGCTCAGCAGGTCTGGCAGCATCTGCGGAGAGGAACACATTTAACTGTGTTCCTCTCTGCAGATGCTGCCAGACCTGCTGAGCTTTTCCAGGTATTTTTATCTTCTTTTGGATACCCAGCATCCGCAATTTTTTGCTTTTATAATAGTCTGCTGAACATTTGTTGCAATCCCTCCATGGCAAGGATATCCTTCCTTAGGTAAGGAGACCAAAACGGCACACAATGCTCCAGGTGTGGTTCCACCAAGGCCCTATACAACTGCAGCAAGACTTCCTTACTCCTGTACTCAAGTCCCATTGTGATAAAGGCCAACATAACATTTTCCTTCCAAACTGCTAGAAATATCTAAAATATAGTGGAAAACAACTCTCCAGCTCTGGCTGAGCTATTTTATAGCAGCTTAGTTTAACTTCCTGGATTTTTCTACCGTTTTCACTTTTTATACAGCTCAGAATTCTGTATGGTTTATTACTTGCTTTGTTAACCTGCCTTGCCATCTTCAAAGATTTAAAGATGGGTCCTTCTGTCCCATTACTGAGTTTAATATTGTACTATTATTGAGTTTGTGCTGTTTTGTCCCATTCTCCCCAACAAACTGCATCACCTGAATTTTCAGTGTTGAATTTCATCTGCCATGTGCTCCCCTAGTCCACCAACCTCTACCTTCTTCAAGTCTATTACTATTTATAAACTTCATTGTTTGGTAAACTTGCAAATTGCGAGTCAGCTACAAATTTCGAACTTGTTATCTGCACCTCCAAGTCTTTATTGTCTATCATGATCAGGGTCCCTAGGACCGAACCTCGGGGAGCACCACTGTAAACCTCATGCAAAAGAAAAATACTGCGGACGCTGGCAATCTCAAAGGAAAACAGAAAATCCGGCAAATACTCAGCAGGCCTGGCAACAGCTGAGGAGAGAGAAATGGAGTTAACGATTAAAGTCATGATCTGAAACTTTAATTCTGTTTTTCTTATCTTCCACATGAGCTGTGGAGTATCTCCAGCATCTTCTGGTTTTGTCTCACTGCCAACTTCCACTGAGCCTGACAACACAACATCCTGTTTTCTATTCCTTAGCCAATGTTATATCTATGTTGCTTTGCATCTTGCGGGCTTCAATTTTGCTAACATGCCAGATTTGTGTTACCATGCGGTCCACTTTTTGAAAATCCATTTGACAACATCAACTGCACTGCCATAACCTATCCTTTCTCTTGTTAGCAAAACACTCGAACTAGTCAGTAATTCTATCCAGAATATATGTCAACATAAGCAGCAGGTATTTAACCAAAAACAAATGCAATCGCATCTGCCAGAAACTTGCTAATCTGTTTGGAAATGAGCATCAGTCCCACCCACAGGCACAGTCACTTTCACATTCACCATACCGGACATTCCCACACCATGTATCAAAGTCATAGGATAGGATAGGATAGGATCAGGCCCTTCAGCCCATCGTGTCTGTGCTGGCCATCAAACACCTATCTATTCGAATCCCATTTTCCAGCACTTGGCCCATAGCCCTGTATGTTATGGCATTTAAAATGCTCATCTAAATACCACTTAAATGTTGTGAGGGTTCCTGCCTCTACCACCCCCTGGTGTGTTCCAGATTTTTTTTAAAAATTCCTCAAATCCCCTCTAAATCTCCTGCTCTGTACCCTAAATCTATGCCCCCTGGTTATTGACACCTCCTCTAAGAGGAAAAATTTCTTCCTATCTACCCTATCTATGCCCCTCATCATTTTGTATGACTCTATCAGGTCCCCCCTCAGCCTTCTCTGTTCTAAGGAAAACAACCCTAGACCATCCAGTCTCTCTTCACAGCTGAAATGCTCCAGCCCTGGCAACATCCTGGTAAATCTCCTCTGCACCCTCTCCAGTGCAATCTCATCCTTCCTATAGTGTGGTGACCAGAACTGCCCAGTAATTGTAATGGCATTATGATGTTCGTTTCAGGAAAATATTAAACTTGAGACACACAGAAATCAAAGCGAGCTGAGTGTTGAGGTCTCGAAAACTCATTCCACTGACGTGACAGGTATTCCAGGGATTCTGCAGAAGGTGGGAGGCAGATCTGTTCAGTAGAAACTGCATATATGCCCCGGAATAGACAACACAACGAAATGGTTTCCGAAAATCAGTTATGAATTCTTGGGAAAATGCTGCATTTATTTCAACCTCATCACCCCTCAAGCTGTGATTCCCCTGTCACTGAGCTAAACTGAAATATAATATCTCACCTTAAGAAATATCAGGTCATCTTTTTGTTCCATCTGTTTCTGCAACTTTGAGAGTTTCTCCTCAACAGAATTTAAAATGTCTTGAATTTCGCGAAGATTTTCCTCCATTGGTTCTAGAACCCTCTCCTCTTCTTTCCTGAGATCTCGGATTAAACGCTGCTCTTTCTCAGTGAGAATCTGGTGCATTTTAGTGAACTCGGATGTGATGTGGGTCTGCAGACTGCTCGACTGTTCCTACCAAATGAAATGTGAAACATAATTAATGTCCCGCGATAAAAGGAACAAAACTAACAGAGATCCCAGAAAATCAGCACAGGGAGACTTTACCCTAATCTGGGAAATCTTCTGTTTCTGCTGCTGCTCCATTTCCAGAACCGCCGATTTCTTCTCTGTGAGAGAATCGAAGGAAGATTTCACCCGATCCTGGGATTTGGGAGAGAAAATCAGAAAATAAGTGATCGACCATGAAAATGTGATCAAATAATCAGGATCAAATCTGTTCCCTTTTACCTTGTACATTCCAACAGCTTCTTTAATCGGCAGGAAGCGGTGCTCTCTGTGTTCCTGCGAATCTCTACAAATCACACAGATCAATTTCTTGTCAGTTTCACAAAACAGCTTCAGTTCTTCCTCATGTTCCTCACAGTGAAGTTTACTTTCCTCCTCTTTCGGATCCAGCTTTAATTTTCGAGCTTTCTCAGCCAGATTCGCTAAGACCCGACTGCCTCTGAGGTTTCTTTCCCGAAACTTCTGTCTACATTCAGGACAGGAGTTTATCTTCTTTTCCCAACACTGGGTGATACAGGAGCGGCAGAAGTTGTGTCCACAATCCGGTGAAACCGGATCAGTGAAGAAATCAAGACAAATGGAGCAAATTAAATCCTCTTTCAAACTCTCCTCTTGCTGTCTGGAAGCCATGTTCACACTCAGCACTTCCTGATTCAAACCACTTTCAGTTTCAATGTCTCGGGTGACGAATGGCTGCACTTCAGCGATTGCAGCTGAAGTTCACAGCGACGCTCACGGAATGGTTATGTGCTCATCAGTGTCCGAATGATATGCAACAGGGGTGACCAAAGCGAGAGCACTATGAAGGATAAATAGGGTTAGAGGATGGCAGGGGAGTAATTGAAGTTAGACAGGGAGAATGAGGTCCCTGTAGGGTTAGCAGTGAGATGATGGGGAGGAGGGAGGAGGCGGAGATGGGCGGCGTCGAGATTTCATTAGCTCTTTGAAATCACAGGCAGTAGGCCATTCAGCCCGAAGTGCCTATACTGGCTGTTTTAAAGCTGCTCAATTTAGCGACCATCCAGCGACAATGCCACTACGTCATCGCCACCTGCTCAATATGGAAGGGGATGGCGCAGTTGTGGTGTTGCTGGGCTACTAATGCAGGGACCCAACATAATACTCTGGGGAACTGGGTTCAAGTCCTGCTAGGGCAGATGGTGGAATTTGAGTTCAATAAAAAAAAACCTGGAGTTAAAGGTCTAGTGATGACCATGAAGCAATTGCTATAAAAACCCATCTGGGTTTCTTCCCTTTAGGGGAGGAAAATCTGCTGTCCTTACCTGGTCTGGCCTATATGTCCAAATTAATGAATTGACTATATGGGGTTGACTCTTAAATGTCCTAAGGGCAGTTTAAATGATTTTCCCTCTTAAACCTGTAAATTACACCCCACTCAAGTACACGTCCACTTGTCTTCTTCCACATGCAATCAGACTATCCCAGATGGAAAGGCATCTTTGACAAAAACATAATGAAAAATATCTCTTTCTACGCCCCCACACCCCCCACCCTCAGTTTTTTCTGTCAATGATATTCAATCCCCGCCCTCCAGTTCCTGATTCATTTTCCAGAGGAAACAGTTTCTCCCTATTTTCTCTCTCAAATCTCAATATGTATTTGATCCACCATAGCCTTCTCTGCGCTAAGGAGATCAATCCCAGCTTTTCCAATCTCTTCACATAACTGAAATCCTCATCCCTGGCATCATCCCAGTAAACCTCCTCTGTGCCCTCTCCAAGTCCTTGACACCCTTCCTAAAGTGTGATGCCCTCGGGTGTGTAAAATCATCTTTACTACAAACCCTCTGGAGAATCACTAAGTAAGTTTGTGGTCCATGGCTGAATTGTAATGAAAAAAACACAAAGTGCTGTAACTATTAGGGAGCTGCCTGGAAGCTCTGATCAGTTTCAGTGGTTCCTGATTGAATCTGCTGCTGCTGTGTCTTTGTGGATGGATTCAGCCCAGGTTCCCAGGCACAGGTCACTCGAGTCAGTGGGATTATGGCTCACATCTGGATGATATTGCACTGTATTTCCAAAGAGAAATGACAGTCTCTGGTGGTTTTCTTTACACCCAGAATCAGGCTCTGATGAACAGCCATTGTGCAAAGACTGGGAAAAAAGAGGGGTCAAAGAAAGAATTTCAAGGAGAGATTGCTGCTGATTTGTCATAAGCTGTTTACCACTGTGTAGATTTTGTGTGCAGTGTGTCATGCAAAATGTTCTTTCTCTGTCACCATATTCAATGTTGGTCGGATATTAGTCATTACCACCTGGCAGTTCACATCACCTGGGAAAGGGGCAGAAAGGAAGTTACAGCTCAGCGGGTAGCACTTTGTCTCAGCATCAGGGTTGGGTGTTCACGTCCCACTCCAGGACTTGGAGCACAGCATTCAAGGCTGAAACTCCAGTGCAGAGCTGTACGGTAAAAGGGGCAGCCTTTTGGATGAAACATTAAACAGAGGCCCTGTCTGCCCTCTCAGGGAACACAAAGGTTCAATGACACTATTTGGAAGATGAGGAGAGGAAGTGTCCCTGGTGCCCGAACCAATATTTATCCTTCAATCAACATCACAAAAGTAGATTCTCTGGTCATTGTCACTTGCCGTTTGTGGGATCTTGCTGTGCATAAATTGGCTACAGTGTTTCCTACATCACAACAATGACTACACTTCCCCTGTGCCTCATTGACCATAAAGTATGTTGGGATGTCCTGTGATCATGAAAGCTACTCTTTAAATCCAAGTCACTCAAGTCTTCCTTATTAACGTGCAGAGGAAGTGCAGGTAACAAAGCTGAATATGAATTCCTGTTGAAATGAATGGAAGGAAAATTAGCTGGGTTCTGCCCTCAGTGTACAATCCACTACACCACATTCTCCTTCCTCTTAATCTCTAAATCTCTTAACCCCTAGACCTTAAAGACTCACATCTACTTCATTGTATTCTTCAAAATAATTACACCAAATATTTATACTGAAGGTGTGGGCTGGAGGAGAGTACCTAGATGTTCAGTATTGCTGCCCCCAGAGTGTGGGTGTAGAGCAGATATCATTACAGACCAGAAATTTGCCATCACCCATACTGGTAAAGCAACTAATAGAGGCTCCCTGGACACATAACTGAAACAGGCTTAGGAAACCCTGCATCAGTACAAGTGCTCTAAAAGCAATCCCCCCTTTTCCCACCAACCCCCCACCCCCACCCCCCACCGCACCCCCCCCCCCCGCCCCAATTATAATATACTGAAAGCCTTCATCCACTACGTGCCAGGTCAGCATAATTCAGCCAAAAGTGGCCTATACGATGCTTACCTGAAGAATACAAAAAAAAGATATGAGATTGCAGAGGACAGTACAGGGCTCACTTGCCTGGCACCAATACTGGATTGTGAAACATAAAATCCATACTGGGATCTTCCCATTCACTGGCCACAGCCGATACACATGACAAACCTGTGCATTTCCACATCACTGCCCACATCACCATCATTGCCCCTCCTGCTCCCCTTGATTGGCCCTCCTGCTCCCCATCACTGCCCCTCCCTCTCCCCATCACTGCCTCTCCCCTCCTCATCACCACCCCTCCTTCGCCCCATCATTGCCCCTGCCCCTCCCCATCACTGCTCCTCCCTCTCCTCATAACTGACCCCACCCTATCTCTGCCCCTTCCTCTCCCCATTACTGTCTCCCCTTCCCCGTCACTGCTCCTTCCTCTCCCCATTACTGTCTCCCCTTCCCCGAACCTGTCCCTTCTTCTCCCAATCTCTAGCCTCTCTATCTCCAGTTCACTAGCCCTACCTCTCCGATTTCCTTCCCTCCTCTATCTAAATCACTTTCTCTATCCTGTCCGTTGAAGGCTCTCAGCTCCCTAAATCTCACAATCCACCCCAAATCTGAAGATAACAATTTCTGTCCATTGAAGATCATTCCATTGCCCTGCCTGTGTGGCTGCGCCAATGGGGGGGGCAGGAAGTGGACTGTGTCTCCCCAGATCTGGCCCTTAATTTCCAGAGGGAGGGTGGAAGTTCCCAGCCCACGGCTGAGATAGTAATCCAAACTAGTTTATGTATCGGATGTCCAGGTCATCCTCTGAAGAGTCATACAGACTCAAAACGTTAACTTTGTTTCTCTCTGCACAGATGCTGTCAGACCTGCTGAGTTTTATCAGCATTCTCTGTTTTTATTTCATATTTCCAGGATTCTCAGTATTTTGCTTTCCTCCTGATAATCCTTCCGGCTGCAATGGAATCGTTAGTTATCAGGGGGACTAATTTCATGTCAATCGCACTTTGAGTGTCTCACATCAATGTTAAATTTTAACTAAAATCAGTTATTTCCATGTCTTTTATTCATTCATGGGATGTGGGCGTCACTGGCTAGGCCAGCATTTTTGCCCATCCCTAATTTCCCTTGTTCAGAAAGCAGTTAAAAGTCAATCACATTGCTGTGGGTCTGGAGTCACATGTAGGCCAGGCTGGGTAAGTACGTAGATTTCCTTCCCTAAAGGACATTAGTGAACCAGGTGGGTTTTAACAGCAATCAATAACAGGTTTGTGGTCATCATCAGACTTTTAATTCCATATTTTTATTGAATTCAAATATCATCATCTGCCATCGAACCCTGGCTCTCTGGATACTAGTCCAGTGATAATACCACAATGCCACCATATGATAATACCCTCCTTAGTTTAATATTATAGGAGGAGACTTGATTGAATTCAGTTATTAAATTACAGACAAGGAGGACCTATTAATGTCCCAGATGTGCTCTATTATGAGGAGCAAATGGAAAATGAATTATCAGCATCTGGATTGTAAGATGAAACATCTGTTTTCAGCAGGAATGTTGGCTCAGATCCTGGAATAGTTACATCTGTCCCGCGGAATTCACCTCATAGGTAAACTGACTATCATGCAATTTCTCCCTGTGTTCCTCAGGAACTTCCACCAATGAATTTGGACACAGGAACTTCCAAAACCCGGTCTTTCCCGGGGATCAGGGTAATTTCCCAGTCATGAACTCAGGGTCTCCATTTCCCACCTCACCGGGCACTCTCTTCAGCCACCTTCATTCACTTTCCGCTGCTCAGCAGTTACATACCGTTTAAATGGAACATGCCTGAGAGATTCACAGTTAGAAACCCTTATTGAGGGTATGACTGTCATTGTTTCTATTTCAGCTCATTCATCTCACTCAGACTGATCACAGAACAGGCTCAGGGGTTATTCAATTCAAGGAAATTTCTTCTGGGTCCTTTCCAGAGTGAAGCTGGCAGCCCCTGAGGCCAATGGCCAGGGTGGGAAAGCAGATCGAGTGTAGGAGAAAGACGGCCTTTTTATATTATTAGTCATTTGTGGGATGTGGGCGTCGCTGGCTAGGCCAGCATTTATTGTCCGTTTCTAATTTCCCTTGTTCAGAGCACATTTTTAAGAGTCAACCACATTGCTGTGGCTCTGGAGTCACATGTAGGCCAGGCCTGGTAAGGATGGCAGATTTCCTTCCCTAAAGGGCATTAGTGAACCAGATGAGTTTTTATGACAATCAATAATTTTAATTCATGATGGGATGCAAACTTGGATCCCCAGAGCATTACTCTGGGATTTTGGATTACCAGTCCAGTGATAATACCACTACACCACCACCTCCCCATCTTGATGGGGGAAGATATCCCGAGGGATCAGATGGCAGTGAAACTGGGTGTTGGACATCCCCTGGTCACATGTAAATAATATGGATTGATAAGGAAGAGCTAGCATGGGTTTCTAAAGGGGAAATCATATTTAACTAACTTGCTGGAGTTTCTTAAAGAGGTAACAGAAAAGGTTGATGAAGGTCATGCTGTTGATGTGGTATAATGGACTTTCAAAAGGCATTTGACACAGCACCCCACAACAGACTTGTGAGAAAAGTTATTGTCCATGGAATAAGAGAGACAGTAGCAATGTGGATACAAAATTGGCTGAAAAATAGGAAGGAGAGAAGTCAATGAATAATTTTTGGGCTCGAGGAAGGTTTGTAGTGGAGTTCCCCAAGGGTTGGCATTGGGAGCCTTGCTTTTCCTGATATATATTAATGACCTAGATCTTGGTGTGCAGGGGACAATTTCAAAGTTTGCAGATGATACAAAGCTTAGGAGTGTTGCGAACTGTGAGGAGGATGGTGTGGAACTTCAAGAGGACATAGACAAGTTAGTGGAGTGGGCAGATAGGTGGTAGATGAAGTTCAATGCAGAGAAGTGTGAGGTGATGCATTTTGGAAGGAAGAACATGGACAGGCAATATAAAATAAGGGGTGAAATTCTGAAGGAGTGCAGGAGCAGAAAGACCTGGGTGTATATGTGCATGGATCATTGAAGGCAGCAGGTGAGGTGGCGGGAGAGGAGGCGAGACCAGTTACTAAAGCATATAGTATCCTGGACTTTATTAATAGGGGCATAGAGTACAAGTGCAGGGAGGATATGCTGAATTTATATAAGACACTCGTTAGACCTCAGCTGAAGTATTGTGTACAGTTCTGGGCACCACATTGTAGGAAGGACGTGAACACATTGAAGAGTATGCAGGAGAGGTTCAGGAAGTACAAGAATGGTTCACGGAATGAGAAACTTCAGCTATGAGGATAGATTGGAGAAGTTGGGACTGTTCTCCTTGGAGAGGAGAAGGCTAAGAGGAGATTTGATAGAGATGTTCAAAATCATGAATGGGCTGGACAGAGTAGACAGGGAGAAGCTGTTCCCACTCATAAAAGGATCAAGAATGAGAGGGCACCGATTTAAAGTGATTTGCAAAAGAAACAAATGTGATGTGAGAAAAATCTTTTTCACACAGCGAGTGGTTCGGGTCTGGAATACACTGCCTAGGAGTGAGGCAGGTTCAATCAAGGCATTCAAGAGGGCATTAGATAATTATTTGCAAGGG
Organism: Cetorhinus maximus; assembly: GCF_964194155.1. Classification (NCBI taxonomy): domain Eukaryota; kingdom Metazoa; phylum Chordata; class Chondrichthyes; order Lamniformes; family Cetorhinidae; genus Cetorhinus; species Cetorhinus maximus. Next base: position 7,280,666 of record NC_135899.1, read on the forward strand.
GTATGGGGAAAAGGCAGGGCAATGGCACTAGGTCATAATGCTCATTTGGAGAGCCGGAGCAGACATGATGGGCCGAATGACCTACTTCTGTGTCTAAGATTCTGTGACCCTGTGGTCTCAGACTGAGTGAAGCTTACGGTCCCCTCACCGCTGAAAGGAAGAAACTACAAGCTGGAATCCATCTGAAATCTGGCGATGTAACTTCACCTTCTGCCTGTGGAACAACATTACAGGCAGCAGCTCCCCGCCCGGCCGCCCGGGTTCCTGCAGTTCACAGCTCACTCTACCCACTAACTCCCTCTCCACAATTCACCATCTATTTGCTTCTTCACTCCTCCTCCTTCTTTCCCCCAGCCCTACACAGATCCTTGCTAATATTTCAACTCCCAGTTCAGATCCAGAGTTTATACCCGGAATGTTAACCTGGCTTCTCTCTCCACAGCTGATGACTGACCTGTGGATTTCCAGCATTATTGCAGCTGGGGAAACGTTTAATTTCTGTTCCTTTCCAGAGTTAGTGAAGCTAGCAGCCCCTGAGGCCAATGGCCAGGGTGGGAAAGCAGATCGAGTGTAGGAGGAAGAGGGCCTTTTTATATTATTATTCATTTGTGGGATGTAGGCATCGCTGGCTAGGTATAGCAATTTGATATAGTGCCACTTATCTGATGATGTACTTTCTTTAATTCTTCCTAACAGTATCATCTCACAATTTTCTGTGTTGGGTTTCATCTGTCATGTGTCCTCCTATTACATTCTGTCCTCTTCAAGTCTACCACCAACTTCTTCACTGTTTTGTAAACTTTCAAATTTTGAGTCACCTGCAAATTTTGAAATTGTCCTCTGTACCTCCAAGTCACCAATCGGTTTCACGAATAGCGATCCTAGCACTGAACGTTGGGGAACACCACTGTGAACCTAATACAAAAGAAAAATATTGTGGATGTTGAAAATCTGAAATTTAAAAAAAACAGAAAATGCCGGAAATACTCAACAGGTCTGTGAGCATCTATGGTGAGGGAAGCAGAGTTAATGAATAAGGTTATGACATGAAACATTAATTATATTTCTCTCTCCATAGATGCTGTCCAGCCTGCGGAATGTCCCCAGCATTTTCTGGTTTTATCCCACTGTAAACATCCCTCAAGACTGGGAAAACAGCCATTCAACACAGCTCTCTGCTTTCTCTCCATTAACCAGTTTTCCACCTATGGTCCTCTGGCACCTTTTATATTTTATGAGCTTTAATTCGCTAACATGCACAATACATGGTACCATGTGATTTGCCTTTTGAAAATTCATGTGACAACATCAACTGCACTGCTCTAATCCAGCCTCTCTCAGCTCATCAAAACTTCAAACAAGTTACTCATTCCATGTCGAATATATTTCAAAACACGCAGCAGATATTTCATCCAAAAGCTGTAAAGCAAAACGTGACAGAAACAGGGTGTAACTGAAAAGTTCAATTTGTGTATTCCCTTATAGAAGTCAACATCAGTCCCACGCACAGATACTCTCACACTCACCTTAGCACACACATCCACACCATCTGATCGTAGCTGGATTGTAATGTTGAGTGGGTGCTGTGGTAACCTTGTTAGATTGCTTCTTTAAATTTAAAATCTATTTTGGACTGTTGTCTTAAAGTGGGTGTGTAGTTGGGAGTCAGGTTGATTAGGAATTTTGGGGTTTGTTATAATATCAAGCAACTGTAATCTTATAAATGTGTTTAAATTATTTTCTTTTGTTAATAAATGTTTCAATGTAATTTTAAAATCTCTGAAGTTATTGGTGGACTCATTACTTCTGAATTCAGTGCACAAATCATCTCATAATAAATACAAATTGCAAAACAGTTGTGACAGTATGACCAAGATTCCCTTGTAGATTTGGTCTGTCTGGCACGTACCACCTGCCACATCATAACAGAATCTAAGGAAGATTTCACCCAATCCTGGGATTAGGAGAGTAAATTGGGAAATGAAAGTGTTAGACCATGAAAATGCGAGCAAATAATCAGTCGATCAAATCTGTTCTCTTTTACCTTGTACATTCCAACAGCTTCTTTAATCTCTGTGTTCCCGCGAATCTCTGCAAATCAGACAGATCAATTTCTTGTCAGTTTCACAAAACAGCTTCAGTTCTTCCTGATGTTCCTCACAGTGAAGTTTGCTTTCCTTCTCTTTCAGATTTAGCTTTAATTTTCGAGATTTCTTAGCCAGATTCCCTAAGACCCGACTGCCTCTGAGGTTTCTTTCCAGAAACTCCTGTCTACATTCCGGGCAGGAGTTTATCTCCGGCTTTTCCCAACACTGGGTGATACAAGAGAGGCAGAAGTTGTGTTCACACTCCAGTGAAACCGGATCGGTGAAGAAATCAACACAAATTGGACAATTTAAATCCTCGATCAAACTCTCCTCCTGCTGTCTGGAAGCCATGCTCACACTCAGCACTTCCTGATTCAAACCACTTTCAGTTTCAATGTTCCTGTCAGTTGTGATGAACCTCTGATTTCAGATGAACTTCACAGAAATATTCCTGTGCTCGTCCGATCAATATTCAGGCCGGATGACCAAAGTGAGGGCACTATAAAGGAAAAACAGGGTTAGAGGATGGCAGGTGAATTATTGAACCCAGACAGGGAGAGTGAGGTCCTTGGAGGGTTAGCAGTGGTGTGATGGCTGGAAAGAAATAGGGATTGGAGGGATGGGCGGGGATCGAGATTTCAATTCTTCTTTAAAAGCATAAAACCTTACCAGGCAGGAGGCCATTCAGCCCATCATGCCTATGCTGGTTCTTTGAAAGCTCTGTTCCATTTAGTCTCCACATTTCAGATTTTTCGTCAGAACCCTGTAATTTATTTCCCTTCAAGTGCACGCGCAATTGCCCTTTGGAAAGTTCACGAGAATCTCCGTCCACAGGGACTCAAGTCATTCCAGATCACCAGAAATATTCAAAAAAGCTTTAAAAGTTTCTCCTCATTACCCCCCACTTCTTCTGTCAATTATATTCAAGTTCTAACCTCCGGTTCCTGACTCACTTTCCAGAGGAAACAGTTTCTCCCTATTTTCTCTATCAAATCTCATCATGATTTTCAATCCATGCATTTGATCCACCACAGCCTTCTTTGCTCTAAGGAGATCAATCCCAGCTTTTCCAATCTCTTCACATAACTGAAATCCTCATCCCTGGCATCATCCCGGTAAACCTCCTCTGTGCCCTCTCCAAGTTCTTGACATCCTTCCTAAAGTGTAGTGCCCTCAGGTGTGTAAAATCATCTTTACTACAAACCCTCTGGAGAATCACTGAGTAAGTTTGTGGTCCAGGACTGAATTGTAATGAAAAGTGTAGCCGCTCACAGTAAAACACAAAGTGCTGTAAATACCAGGGAGCTGCCTGGAAGCTCTGATCAGTTGCAATGGTTCCTGATTGAATCTGCTGCTGCTGTGTGTCTGTGGATGGATTCAGCCCAGGTTCCCAGGCACAGATCACTCGAGTCACTGGAAGCGTGGTAACATCTGGATGATATTGCATCGTATTTCCAAAGAGAAATTACAGTCTCTGACGATTTGTTTTACACCCAGAATCAGGATCTGACAAGAAAGCAGTGTGCAAAGGCTGGGAAAAGGGGGAAGACAAAAGGAGGACGGTAGAGGAGCGATCACTGAGATTTGTAATAAGCTGTTCACCACTTTGTAGATCTTACGTCCTCCTCTGTCACCATATTCAACGTTGGTCGGATTTTAGTCATTACCATCCGGCAGTTCACATCACCTGGGCAGGGAGCAGCAAGGAAGTTATAGCTCAGTTGTCAGCACTCTTGCTTCTGCATCAGGGTTGGGTGTCCATGTCTCACTCCAGGACTTGGAGCACAGAATTAAAAGGCTGAAACTCTTGTGTAAACCATTAAACCGAGGCGCTGTCTGCCCTCTCAAGTGGACATAAATAATCAATGGCGATATTTCAAAGAGGAGCAGAGGAAGTGTCCCTGCTGTTCGAATAAATATTTATCCCTCAATGAATATCACAGCAGCAGATTGCATGGTCATTATCGCATCATTGTTTGTGGGATATGCGGTGCACAAATTGGCTGCTGTGTCTCCTACATTACAACAGTGAATACACTTCACCTGTACCTCAGTGACTGTGATGCACGCCAGGACGTCCTATGCTCATGAAAGCTGCTCTTTAAATCCAAATTTTTCGAGTCTTCCTTTTTTTAGGGTGCAGAACAAGCATTGGCAACAGAACTGAATATGAATTCCTATTGAAATGGATGGAAGGAAAATCAGGTGGGTTCTCTTAGCGTACAATCCATTATACCACATTATCCTTCCTGTGCTCTACACAAACCTCTTAACCCCTAGACCATAAAGACTCGTGTCTAATTCATTGCATTCTGCACAAAGTATCACAAAATATTTATACTAAAGCATGAGCTGGAGCACATCTGGAAACCAGTGCCGGGAAATCTTATATTGCTACTCCCATACATAGTGTGGGTGTAGCGCGGACATCTTACAGACCAGAATTCTGCTATCTGCCATATTGGTAAAGTAACTAATAGAGGCTCCCTGGAGGCATAACTGAAACAGGCCTGTCTGCATCAGTAAATATGGGCCTGGCGCCTATATTAGCAACCTTTATAATATACTGCTACTCTTCATGCAGCCAGTGCCAGGTCACCATAATACAGGTGAAAGTGGCTAACACAATGATTATCCACAGAACAGAAAAGTAACTACATGAAATTGCTGCTAGACAGTGCACGACACCTTCACCAGGCTCCACTACCAGGACAAAACAAAAACAGAATTACCTGGAAAAACTCAGCAAGTCTGGCAGCATCGGCGGAGAAGAAATCAGTCAACGTTTCGAGCCTTCATGGCCCTTCGGCAGAACTGCCGAAGGGCCATGAAGGCTCGAAACGTTGACTGATTTCTTCTCCGCCGATGCTGCCAGACTTGCTGAGTTTTTCCAGGTAATTCTGTTTTTGTTTTGTTTTGGATTTCCAGCATCCGCAGTAGCTTTTAGCTTTTTGTTTTTATCCGCTACCAGGCGCCAAACCACACAAACCATGCTGGGTCCTTCCAGTTCATGCCCACACCCGATCCCATGACAGCCCCGTCCATCTCCCATCACTGCCCCGTCCATCTCCCATCACTGCCCCTTCCTCTCCCCACATCACTTCCCCCTCCCTCTCCCCACATCACTGCCCCTCCCTCTCCCCATCACTGTCCCATCCCTTTCCTTATCACTGCCCCCACCCTCGCCCCATCACTGTCCCCTCCCTGGCCCCATCACAACCCCCACCCTCTCCCCATCACTGTCCCCTCTCTATTCCCTCTCCCTTCCTGTCCCCATCACGGGATTCTCTATATGCGGTTCACTATCCCTCACTCGCCAGCTCCCTCTAAATCATTTCCCTACTTCACTACCTGGCCAGGAACGCCGTCAGGTCATGGAATCTCAGCAGTGGCAATACACTGAGCCCGAGGCCCAATATCTAAAGATAAAGCTCTTCTCTCCATTGAATATCATTTCACTGCCCTGCCATGTAGCTGCAATTTCAACGGGTGGCATAATGTGGAGCGTGTCCTGACACTTATGCCCCTAAGCTGCCAGAGGGAGCGTGCAAGTTGCCAGCCCACTGTTGATAAACTAAAGTGGTTAACTAAAGTGGTATCGTATCTCCAGCTAATCTTTCCAGCGGCATGTCTACAGTTAACATCTTCATCGTGGTGACTCACTTCATGTAAACCACACCTTTAGGTTGTGCCAAATTTAAGTGTCTCACAGCAAAGGTAAATTTTAACTATGTGAGTTATTCCACCCTTTTAGCCTCTGGTCTCCGTCACAATATTTTGTTCAGTACAAAGGTTAAGGGATTGATGAATAGAGGTTCAGTAGCAGACGTTTAAAGGGATATTTCAGAATACACAGAATAGATACATTCCAATGAGAAAGAAAAATTCCAAGGGGAGGGCCCACCATCCGTGGTTAACAAAAAAAGTTAAAGACAATAGAAAACTTAAAGAAAAAACATATAATTAAGCAAAGACAGGTGGCAGATCAGAAGATTGAAAAGAATGTAAAGGACAGCAAAGAATGACAAAAAGGTTAATAAGGAGGGAAAAATTAGAGTATGAAAAAAGGCTAGCTAGAAATATAAAAACAGATAGTAAGAATTGCCATAGATATTTAAATAAGAAAAGAGTTAACAAAGTGAGCATTGGTCCTGTGGAGAGTGTGCCTGGGGAATTGATAATGGAACGTAGGGAAATGGCATATGAATTAAACAGGCATTTTGCTTTGGTCTTCACTATAGAGGCCACACGTAACATAGTTGTAAATCAGGAAATGGAAGGGAGGGAGGAACTCGGGAAAATTACAATCACCAGGGAAGTGGTATTGAGCAAATTGATGGGTCTGTGGGCTGATAAATCCCCAGGTCTGGATGGACTTCACCCTAAGGTCTTGAAAGAAGTAGCTAGAGAGATAGTTGATGCACTGGTTTTAATTTTCCAAAATTCCCTAGATCCGGGGAAGGTTCCATTAGATTTGTTCAAAAAAGGAGGGAGACAGAAAGCAGGAAACTACAGTTGGCTTAACATCAGTGATAGGGGAAATGTTAGAAGCTATTATTAAAGATGTTATAACAGGGCACTTAGAAAAAATCAAGGCAATCAGGCAGAGTCGACATGGTTTTGTAAAAGGGGAATCATGTTTACCAATTTATTAGAGTTCTTTGAAGGAGTCTCGTGTGCTGTGGATAAAGGGGAACTGGTGGATGTACAGAACTTAGATTTCCAGAAGGCATTTGATAAAGTGTCACATCAAAGGTTATTGCAGAAAATAAAAGCTCATTGTATAGGGAGTAATATATTGGCATTGATAGAAGAGTGGTTAGTTAACAGGAAGCAGAGAGTTGACATAAGTGGGTCTTTTTCTGGTTGGCAGGATGTGACGAGTGGTGTGCCACAGGGATCAATGCTGGGACCTTAACTGTTTACAATTTATAAAAATGAATTGGATGAAGAAACTGAAGGAATGGTTGTTAAATTTGCTGACGTCACAAAGATAGGTCAGAAAGTAAATTGTGAAGAGGACGTAAGGACGCTACAAAGTGACACAGATAGGTTATGTAAGTGGGCAAAGGTCTGACAAGTGAAGTATAATGTGGGTAAATGTGAAATTGTTCATTTTGGCAGGGAAAATAGAAAAAGAAGCTTATTATCTAAATGGTGAGAGATTGCAGAGCTCTGAGATTCAGAGAGGTCTGGGTGTCCTAATGCATGAATCACAGAAGGTTAGAATGCAGGTACAGCAGGTAATTAGCAAAGCTAATAGAATGTTATAACTAATTGTGAGCGGGATTGATTACAAAAGTAGGGAGGTTGTGCTTCAGTTGTACATGGCATTGGTGAGACCACATCTGGAATGTTGTGTACAGTACTGGTCGCCTTGTTTAAAGAAAGATGTAAATGTATTAGAAGCAGTTCAGAGAAGGTTTACTAGACTAATACAAGGCATGGCGGGTTGTCTTATGAGGAAAGGCTGGACAGGTTAGGCTTGTATCCACTGGAATTTAGAAGAGTAAGAGGCGACTTAATTGAAACCTTTAAGATCCTGAGCTGTCTTGACAGGGTGGATGTGGAGAGGTTTACTCTTGTGGGAGAATCTAGAACTAGGGGTCACTGTAAAAATAAGGGGTTGCTCATTTAGGACAGAGATGAGGAGAGTTTTTTTTTCAGGGTTGTGAGTCTTTGGAAACTTCTTCCTCAAAAGCAGGGTCTTTGAATATTTTTAAGGCAGATATAGATAGATTCTTAATTAACAAGGGGATGAAAGGTTATGGGGGTTAGGCAGGAATGTGGGGTTGAGGTTACAATCAGATCAGCCATGACCTTATTGAATGATGAAGCAAGACCGAGGTGCCGAGTGGCCTACTCCTGCTCCTAATTCGTAATATTATAGGAGAAGACTTGATTGAATTAATTTAGTAATTTACAGGCAAGGAGGGTCTATTAATGTCCAAGGTGCGCTTTACTTTGAAGAGAAAATGGAAAATGAATTATCAACATCTGGACTGTAAGATGAAACATCTGTTTTCAGCAGGAATATCGGCTCAGATCCTGGAATAGTTACATCTGTCCCGCGGAATTCACCTCATAGGTAAACTGCCTGTTAAGCAATTTGCCCAAGAATTTCTTTAAGAACTCTGACCGATGAATTTGGACAATGGAACTTTTTAAAACAGGTACTTCCAGGGGATCTGAGCCATGTCCCACTCCTGAACTCGAGGTTCCCCCTTCTCACCTCGCCGGACACTCTTCAGCCGCCTTCATTCTGTAGTGGGACTGCTCCTCTGCTGGGCAGTTAAACACCGTTTAAATTTAGGCACATCTGATAAGTTGACGGCTAGTAAACCTTATTGACAGCAAGACAGCTAATGGAGGCGTCCTTTTATGTTTCAGCTCATTAATCGCGCTCAAAACTACCCAGAGAACAGACTCAGGAGTTATTAATTCAAGAAGTGAAGCTGGTGGCCCCTTGGGGAACTGAGGCCAACTGAAAGCAGCTCGAGTGAATGAGAAAGGCGGCGAATGGGAGAAGATATCCCGGGGGATCAGATGACGGTGAAACTGAGTGCTGGACACCCCCTGGTCTCAGAGTGAGTGAAGCTCATGGTCCCCCCACACCTGGGAGGAAGAAACTACAAGCTGGAATCCATCTGATATCCGGCGATGTAGCTTCACCTTCTGCCTGTGGCTCAGGTCATAGCACCCTCGCCTTTGAATCAGAGGGTTGTGGGTTCATGTCCCACTCCCGGAAACCAAGAACTGTGATTGTACTCGAAAGAGTTGCAATCTGTGACTGTTGATAACTCGAAAGAGTTTCCGCCTGTGGAACAACATCACAGGCAGCAGCTCCCTGCCCGGGCGCCCGGGTTCCTGCAGTTCACAGCTCACTCTACCCACTAACTCCCACTCCACAATTCACCATCTGTTTCTCTCTTCACTCCTCCTCCTTCTTTCCCCCAGCCCTACACAGATCCTTGCTGATCTTTCAGTTCCCAGTTCAGATCCAGCGTTTATACCAGAATGTTAACCTGGCTTTTCTCTCCACAGCTGATGACTGACCTGTGGATTTCCAGCATTTTTCAGTTCACACAGAAGTAAATATTAGAGTAGCCTTAAAAAAGGATTGAGCGAAGACCAGGTCATAAATTGCGTTAAAGCGAATATAAGTACTACAGATTCAGAAAAATATAGAAAATAATAACAAAATAACTGACCAACTTTTCACAGAAGCAACAAGATCAAGGAATGCGATTAGTTAAAGCGTATGTCAAACAATCTGGACATAATGGCAGGACAGGGGCTACTGCCTAGTTAAAAGTTCTAAATGCTATTGCGCGTAGCATAGCAAATAAACCACGTGAATTAGACACCAAACTCGGCTAAAAGGATATGATATAGTGACCATCATTGAGACCTGGTTGCAAGCTGGGGACGACTGCGAGATAAATACTCCCGGCTATGAAGTCTTTAGAAAGAACAGTGAAATGGGAAATGAGAGGTGTAGCCATAATGATAAGAGTCACGAGCGATGCAGTAAAAAGTGGGGATAACAGGAAGGGTGAACAGGCAGTAGCATCATTATGGGTTGTATTGAGGAAATGAAAGGTTGTTTATAGAGCTGCAGGGGCATTGGTAAAGAAACGGAAGACAAATGGAGATCAAAGAAACGTTTGCAAAAACAGAGTAATTATGTGGACATGGGAGAAGCAAAACAGTTCAAGGGCCAAAGGCAGTGAGCTTCTTGATTGCATTCGAGATGGTTTCCCGGAACAATATGTTCTTGAACCAAGTGTTGCTCCTGAATTAGCCAATAATTCAACAGTAAGGGAACACCTAGTCCAACGGTGGCCATAATGATACTGATTTTGTGCTTAGTGACATACACTAATGACCTTGAAGAAATTGCACACAAAGATCTATTGATCTCTTTTACATGCATTTCCACTTTTAAGGCAGCACTTTAAATCTGGTGCCAAGATTTAAACAGGGTAAACAGCTAATCACATTGAACTATACTTAGAGAATACAAACCAAAAAGTTAAAATCTCCACATTCCTCACTTTTAAATAACTTTTACAGATAGTGAAATCAATGATTATGATTGGATTCATATACAAACTGAAGTAAAGCCAAACAAATTCGAAAGAAATCATGACTTTAAAAATGTAATGCTTTGATGATAATGGAGGAATTTGATATTCCGCCAGCATAAAATAATATTTCCAGTATTAATGTTTGGCGTTTAGCCATAATTATGAACTTAGAATCTTGTTAAAATCACAGATATACATCATTCAAAAAGCTGTAATTACTAAAAGGTTAATTACAGCAGTACTGACCACAACCAGAGATACCAGCAAAACGGATCCTATTCTATTTATAAATGTCTTGGATGAAGCTAGAGAGAAAAGTATATCCAAGCCTGCTGGTAGTGCTAAGCAAAGTGGTAGGTGTGAGTGGGAGAAAATCTTGCAAGGCCATGGATACCTTAAGCGAGAGGGTAAATCTGTGGCAGAAGGAGTTCAGTGTGGGGAATTGTGAATGTACCCACTTCGAATTAAAGGAAGTTAGCACAAATTTAATTCTAAATGGCGAGATGCTCGGGAATGAGGATGAGCAGATAAATATTACCATCTAAGTACAGTAAACGCTAAAACAACACTCGTCAGGCAAATAAATAAATAAAGGCTAATGGAACGTGTCCTTTATCTCAAGAGAGCTGGAACACAAAGTGGTGAACTGATAATACAAGTTTACGAGGTTCTGGATAGGCCCTATCTGGAGTAGCGCACTCAGTCTGGGCACCACATCTCAGGAAGTATATGATGGGGTGGGTGCAGTGCAAATTCACCAGAATGACACAGTGACTATAAGGTTTAAATAATGAGGATGGTTTGCAGAGACTAGACTAGGATGAGTCAGTTTTTGATAGAGGAGGGGAAGAGAAATTGTTTCCTCTAGTTGGGGGGAGTCCAGAACAGCGGACACAATCTGCAAATTAGAGCCAGGCTGTTCCATGGATGTGAGAAAACATTTCTTCACACAAAGGCTGGTGGAAATTTGGAACTCTCTTCCCGAAAAGGCTGTTGAGTCTGGTGGTCAATTGAAACTGTCTAAACATAGATGGATAGGTTGGTTGGGTGAGGGAATTCAGAGATACAGAACCAAAGCGTGTGTGGAATTAAAATACAGGATCTGACTGAAAGGCAAAATAGTCTCGAAAGGCTGAATGGCCTCCCCCTGTTCCTATATTCCGATGAGTTTGTTCATCAGCACCCATTAAACAAAACAAATATCCCCAACAAGACATTGTCACTGGGCTGTACCCGCCCTGACCTCAGGTAACATTCGAACCATCATCACCACCTGTAACTGAGCAGTTTACAGCTGGCAAGAGGCAGGGAGGGGATGTGAAATTATGGGATGGGTCTGTTAGTGACCTTTAATCCTATGGATTGTCAGTGGTGCGGAATTTCTTCCGCCGTCCTTTGGCCCCGGGTGGAAGATGGGAAAGATTCTCTCAGTGAAAGTGTGAGTGAAAGTGTGGAGATGGGACATGTTGTCCGCATTGTAAAATGACCCCTGTCCACCCTCATAGTCCAGGAAAACCCCGATCTTCCGGGGATTCACACTCGGGGTCAGTGGACTGGTTCCAGCAGCATAGCCCCGGGCGGGTCGCAGCCACAAAGTCCAGTTTCCGGCCTCAGGTCTCAGATCAATTCCCTCTTTCCTCTCGGCAGACTCTCGGGTCACTCCCAAACCCCACTCAGTCTTGTTCCCCACCTCCACCTCCCAGTAATGTCTCCCTGGTGTGAAACCCTCGGATCCCAGCACACAGAGCCAGTGGTCAAACCTCTCCGGGGTGTCAGGGAGAGGCTGCCGTTTGTCTCCGAGTCTCACACTGGTCCGGTCCTCAGACAGGATGAGCTGGGGATTCGCTGTGTCCGGATCCAGAGTCAGAGAGGCTGGAGCTGGGGGAAAGTTAAAATAACACAGTCAGTGATTTAGTTTCCTGCTGTCATTTATCCAAACTCCTTCCTTTTTGAAGAGCTCACTCGGGAGATTCCCGGGAACTCCGGGGCTTTTGAAAGGCTCCGGGTTCTGGAATTAGTTGCGGATCCGCACTCGGGCCGCACTGCAGCCGCTGGCACATTCTCTTCCAGGGCTGTCAGCGTATTCCACAAAGATTTCACTAACTACTGGTTACCTTGGGACAACCTCAAATCATAAGAATGAGATGATTTCGTTTTATACAAGGATAAGTACTTAAAGATGTGATATTGCACTAGAAGACTGTCAATTGTAATATTGGATTAGCTACTGAAATAAATTAAGAAACAAGAAAAATGAATGACTAAACAAGTTGAAGAAGTGAAGAAGTCGTTTTGGGAGTTCTAACCTTGCCTGGTAGCTGAACTGCAAAATACTCTTTTAACTCAAGGGCCATGTTTCCAATCCCACACTGGCTGATGATTTTCTTTCTTAAATATATAGTTCATGATGCATTTTTTACTGGTTTAGCATTATTTTAACTCCACTAGGATCATTTAGTTTGGGTTTCCAAAACTGGATCTCTCCCAAACTAATTGGTTGCTCGGCAAAAATATCTATTTTGGCCACAAGAAGAACCTGACTGCGAAAATGGGTGTTCCCTGAGTAGTTATTTTTTCAGATTAACTGATTAACCGGTTTTGGTGTAAAGGAGACAGTTATGAGACAAAATAGAATGCATTTCAGTAACAGAAAAAGGAGCATCACTTAAAAACATGTTTTGTTACCACAGTTTGACACTGCCTCTGTGCATGTGCAGGAGGTGCTCCCAGAAGTGCTGCTGCACAAGTAAAATTGGGGTTTTCACCCAACTGGGTGTTCCTGCTTCTGGAATGTCCCTGACCCCATGTCCCCACTGTGATCCTGGCCGACTACAAGGATCCCCGTTGATCTCAATCTTCTTCAGTTCCCAATCCCCAGTGTTCTCCAGTCCCCTGTGTTCCCCAGTCCCCGGTGTTCCCCAGTCCCCTGTATTCCCCAGTCCCCGGTGTTCCCCAGTCCCCTGTGGTCCCCAGTCCCCTGTGTTCCCCAGTCCCCGGTGTTCTCCAGTCCCCTGTATTCCCCAGTCCCCGGTGTTCCCCAGTCCCCTGTGGTCCCCAGTCCCCTGTGTTCCCCAGTCCCCTGTGTTCCCCAGTCCCCGGTGTTCCCCAGTCCCCTGTGGTCCCCAGTCCCCTGTGTTCCCCAGTCCCCGGTGTTCCCCAGTCCCCTGTGTTCCCCAGTCCCCGGTGTTCCCCAGTCCCCTGTGGTCCCCAGTCCCCTGTGTTCTCCAGTCCCCTGTGTTCCCCAGTCCCCGGTGTTCCCCAGTCCCCTGTGTTCCCCAGTCCCCTGTTTTACGCAGTCCCCTGTGTTCCCCAGTCCCCTGTGTTCCCCAGTCTCTGGTGTTCCCCAGTCCCCTGTGTACCCCAGTCTCTGGTATTCCCCAGTCCCCGGTGTTCCCCAGTCCCCTGTGTTCCCCAGTCCCCTGTGTTCCCCAGTCCCCTGTGTTCCCCAGTCTCTGGTGTTCCCCAGTCCCCTGTGTTCCCCAGTCTCTGGTGTTTCCCAGTCCCCAGTGTTCCCCAGTCTCTGGTGTTCCCCAGTCCCCGGTGTTCCCCAGTCCCCTGTGTTCCCCAGTCCCCTGTGTTCCCCAGTTCCCGGTGTTCCCCAGTCCCCTGTGTTCCCCAGTCCCCTGTGTTCCCCAGTCTCTGGTGTTCCCCAGTCCCCTGTGTTCACCAGTCCCCTGTGTACCCCATTCTCTGGTATTCCCAAGTCTCTGGTGTTCCCCAGTCCCCTGTGTTCCCCAGTCTCTGGTATTCCCCAGTCCCCAGTGTTCCCCAGTCCCCAGTGTTCCCCAGTTTCTGGTACTCCCCAGTCTCTGGTGTTCCCCAGTCCCCTCTGTTCCCCAGTCTCTGGTATTCCCCAGTCCCCTGTGTTCCCCAGTCCCCTGTGTTCCCCAGTCCCCGGTGTTCCCCGGTTTCTGGTATTCCCCAGTCTCTGGTGTTCCCCAGTCTCTGGTGTTCCCCACTCTCTGGTGTTCACCAGTCTCTGGTGTTCCCCAGTCCCCTGAGTTCCCTAGTCTCTGGTATTCCCCAATCCCGTGTGTTCCCCAGTCCCCGGTGTTCCCCAGTCTCTGGTATTCCCCAGTCCCCTGTGTTCCCCAGTCTCTGGTCTTCCCCAGTCCCCGGTGTTCCCCAGTCCCCCGGGGTTCCCAATCTCCCACTGATCTTCAGTCCACTGTGGCTCTCTCTTCCAGCAGAGTGATTCCCAGGTCATTTAGGAATTACACAAGGAACCTGGACACAATGCAGCCTTGGAGACACAATTTCAGTCCCGGGGGCATCAGGCCAGAAAACCAATAACAACAATCATCAAGGTTGACGAGGGGAGAGGTGGAAAGGTACAGACACCGGTAGACTGAAAAAAGGGAAGATAAGCTTAAAAGACCAAAGCAAGAAAGGGAACTGCTGCAGAAGGGAAGAGAGAATCAAGAGAGTGGAGAGAAACTCAATTGAGAAAGAAACGGCTGAGGGATTGGAAACAAGTCCAGACACCAGAGAGGGAGGAAGGGAAAGAGCTGGCGCGGGGAAATGGTCAGGAAGGGGAGTAAATAAGGACTTTTATTCTAGTTAGGAGCTTTTATCCACCCCGTTCATAAAGGTGCTGTTTGACATAATCAGATCCGTTTGGCATAGAAATGAGAAATAATTCAGGGCAAAGGAATCTATCTGAGTCTTACTGGGGTTAATGGCATCGATCATTTCTCTCCACACTGTGTACTGTAAAGGGCCGGTGAATTTTTCAATCGACAGAGCGGCACCTGCATATGGCAGCACATAAACGGTGTGTTTCGTCCTGCAAATATCAAACAGTTAGTTATAAATTAACCACAATCACATTTCCCAAACCGTGTAGAATTACAGTATATTTCATGTTTTACCTCCTCTTCCGAAAGGCTTCCCCCTGAAATAAACAAAACACAAATATGAGTGGACAGGGACTGGCTGTCTATGTCCAGAGAGCAGGAATTAATAAATTCTAATAACAATAAAACTGGACCGACCACCCGGCGTCAACCTCGGCAACCGACAGGGACATGAAATCTGTTGCCCTTCAGTAGGCTGAGGTTCTGGTGACGCTCTGGCTTTACCTGCACTGCACAGACTGCAGCGGCTCAAGGAGGAGGCTCACCACCAGCTTCTCAAGAGCAACTAGGAATGGGCAATAAACACTGAGCTTGCTAAACGCTCCCAAATCCCTGAATTAATAAAACTGAGAGGGTATAGCTGTCAGCAAAGGCAGAACGGATTTGGATATTTTCTTCCAGAACAGCTAAGATTGAGAGGTGACTGGATAAAGGTTTTCCAAATTAACAGGTTTTTTTGATGGGTTAGACAGAGGGAACAGTTTCCAATTGTGGCGGAGTCCAAAGCTAGCGGCAACACGCACAGAGCAGTCACAGAGCAGTTCCCCTGCAAGCTGCTCATCATCCTGGCTTGGAAATGTTTCGCCGTTCCTTCACTGTCGCTGGGTCAAAAGTTGCGAACATACGAATTGGGAGCAGGAGTAGGCCACTTGGCCCCTAGAGCCTGCTCCGCCATTCTCCCCCCCACCTTCATTGGAGCTCCCTCTCTAACAGCATTGTGGATGTATATACACCACGTGGACTGTAGTGGTTCAAGAAGGCAGCTCATCACCACCTTCTTAGGGGTGAGTAATAAATGCTGGTCTAGCCAGCAACGCCCACATCCCATGAATCAATAAAAAAGCTAATAAATCCAATGGGAATTCAGGGAAAACTCCTTTGCTGACTGAAGAGCAAATGGAACTCTCTATGATAAGGAGCAGTTGAAGTTAGTAACACAGTGGAGTTAGAGAATATTATAATGAAGCTACATAAATCTATATTAGAGGAAGGAACAGTAGGTTATGTCAACAGGGTGGGAGACAATAAGGTGGGAGGAGAATCCTGTGGAACATAAACACCAGCATAGACTGATTGGGCTGAATGACTTGTCTCTGTGCCACAGAATTCTTCGTCATTCACAGAATCATAGAATAGTTTATCAAATATAGAGACATTCAACCTATCGCGTCTGTGTTCGTTCTTCTGAAGAGGAATCCAGTTCATCCCTTTCACCCTCTTTCCCCCATATCAGTACAACTTTTCTCCCTCAAGAATTTATCCAATTCCTGTTGGAAGGTTTCTATAGATCCTGGATCCATCACGCTTGAAGGTAGTGCATTCCAAAACCTATATACTGTTTGTATAGAATCATCGAACCATAGCAAAATGATTACAGCAGAGAATGAGGCTATTGGGCCGATCATGGCTGTGCGCACTCTCTGCAAGAGCATTTCACCCAGCGTGACTCCCTTCACCTTTTCTTCAGAGCCCTGCAAATTCTTGCTTTTCAGGTTAATGATCTAATTCCCTTTTGAAAGACATTATTGAATCTGCCTTCAGCACACTCTCAGGGAATGATTTGCAGATCCTAACCACTCGCTGCATAAATAAAGCTTTCCTCGTATCCTCATTGCTGCTTTCGGCTGTGACTTTAAATCTGTGCCCTCTGATTCTCGGCCCTTCCACCATTGGGAACAATTTCCCTCCATCCACTTTGTCCAGCCTCCTCGTGAATTTGAAAACTTCGTCCTCTCAATATTCTCATCTCCAAAGCGAACAGTCCCAGTGCCTCCAATCTATCCACATAACTGAAGTATAAAGAAGGCTTAACAAAAACAGAATTACCTGGAAAAACTCAGCAGGTCTGGCAGCATCGGTGGAGAAGAAATCAGTTAACGTTTTGAGCCTTCACGACCCTTCGGCAGAACTGAAGCATAGTTAGGAGAAAGGAGAAATATAAGCTGGTTTAAGGTTGGGGGGGTGGCGGGGGGGAGAGAGAAGTTGAGGGTGTGGTGATTGTGGAGATAAGCAAGCAGTGATAGGAGTAGATAATCAAAAGATGTCACAGACAAAAGGATCAAAGAGGTGTTGAAGGTGGTGATATTTGTCTAAGAAAAGTGCTAATTAAGAATGGAAGACAGGACACTCAAAGTACAGCTCTAGTTGGGGTGGGGTGGAAAGACTAACAAGGTTTTAGTTTTAGATTTAAAAATAATGGAAATAGGTGGGGCAAGAAGAATCTATATAAATTATTGAAAAAAAAGGGGAGGGGGGAGAAACGGGGTGGGGATGGGGGGAGGGGGAGTTTAAGATCTAAAATTGTTGAATTCAATATTCAGCCCGGAAGGCTGTAAAGTGCCTAGTTGGAAGATGAGGTGCTGTTCCTCCAGTTTGCGTTGGGCTTCACTGGAACAATGCAGCAAGCCAAGGACAGACATATGGGCAAGAGAACAGGGTGGAGTGTTAAAATGGCAAGCGACAGGGAGGTTTGGGTCTTTCTTGTGGACAGACCGCAGGTGTTCTGCAAAACGGTCGCCCAGTTTGCGTTTGGTCTCTCCAATGTAGAGGAGACCGCATTGGGAGCAATGAATGCAGTAGACTAAGTTAGGGGAAATGCAAGTGAAATGCTGCTTCACTTGAAAGGAGTGTTTGGGCCCTTGGACGGTGAGGAGAGAGGAAGTGAAGGGGCAGGTGTTGCATCTTCTGCGTGGGCATGGGGTGGTGCCATAGGTGGGGGTTGAGGAGTAGGGGGTGATGGAGGAGTGGACCAGGGTGTCCCGGAGGGAACGATCCCTACGGAATGCCATCAGGGGGGGTGAAGGGAAGATGTGTTTGGTGGTGGCATCATGCCGGAGTTGGCGGAAATGGCGGAGGATGATCCTTTGAATGCAGAGGCTGGTGGGGTGATAAGTGAGGACAAGGGGGACCCTATCATGTTTCTGGGAAGGAGGAGAAGGCGTGAGGGAGGATGCGCGGGATATGGGACGGACACGGTTGAGGGCCCTGTCAACGACCGTGGGTGGAAAACCTCGGTTAAGGAAGAAGGAGGACATGTCAGAGGAGCTGTTTTTGAAGGTGGCGTCATCAGAACAGATGCGACGGAGGCGAAGGAACTGAGAGAATGGGATGGAGTCTTTACAGGAAGCGGGGTGTGAGGAGCTGTAGTCGAGGTAGCTGTGGGAGTCGGTAGGCTTGTAATGGATATTGGTGGACAGTCTATCATCAGGAATTGAGACAGAGAGGTCAAGAAAGGGAAGAGAAGTGTCAGAGATGGACCATGTGAAAATGATGGAGGGGTGGAGATTGGAAGCAAAATTAATAAATTTTTCCAGGTCCCGACGAGAGCATGAAGCAGCACCGAAGTAATCATCGATGTACCGGAGAAAGAGTTGTGGGAGGGGGCCGGAGTAGGACTGGAACAAGGAATGTTCCACATACCCCATAAAGAGACAGGCATAGCTGGGGCCCATGCAGGTACCCATAGCCACACCTTTTATTTGGAGGAAGTGAGAGGAGTTAAAGGAGAAATTGTTCAGTGTGAGAACAAGTTCAGCCAGATGGAGGAGAGTAGTGGTGGATGGGGATTGTTGGGGCCTCTGTTCAAGGAAGAAGCTAAGGGCCCTCAGACCATCCTGGTGGGGGATGGAGGTGTAGAGGGATTGGACATCCATGGTGAAGAGGAAGCGGTTGGGGCCAGGGAACTGGAAATTGTTGATGTGACATAAGGTGTCAGAGGAATATAAAGAAGGCTTCCCTCATCGACCCTGGTTCTTTTGCCATTCATCTTAAATCTGTGCCCTCTGCTTATCGGCCCTTCAGTCAGTCCCATTGAAAAGGCTTCTCTTCATTTACTCCATCTTAACGTGTCAATATTTCAAACACCTCTGCTCTAAGGAGAATAAGCCCAGCTTCCCCAGCCTATTGATATAACAGTAACCCTTCATTCCTGAAATCACTTTAACAAGTCACTTCTGTACCGTGTCCAAAACCTTCAGCTCTCTCTTAAAATTGAGTGCGCAGAATGGGAAATAATCCTCCAGCTCTGGCCAAACTAGTATTTTATACCAGTTTAGTATAACCTCGTGGCTTTTCTACACTGTGCCTCTTTTTATAAAGACCAGAATTCCATATTCTTTATTAACTGCAATGTTAACCTGTCCTGCCCTCTTCAAAGGTATGTGCACAAACACACCCGGGTCTCTCCGTTCGTGTGTTCCCCTTTAAAATTGTCCCACTTAGCTTGTACTGTCTCTTCTTATTCTTGCTAACAAACTGCATCGTCTCACAAATTCCTGTGTTGAATTTCAGCTTCCATGTGTTCGCCTATTCCAACAACCTGTGTGTTGTCCTCTACAAGTCTGTTACTAGCTTCTCCACGGTTTAAAATTAACCTTCCAAATTTCGTGCCAGCTGCAAATTTTGAAATTGCGATGTGTACCCCCAAGTCCTTAATGTGTATCATGATATGGGTACGAGTGCCTAACCTTGGGGAACACCACTGTAGACCGAATACAAAAGGAAAGTGCCGCGGATGCTGGAAATCTGAAATAAAAACGAAAACTGCTGGAAACACTCAGCCGCTCTGACAGCATCTGTGGAGAGGAAAACAGAACTAATGATCAAGGTCACGATCTGAAACTTTAACTCTGTTCCTCGCTCCGGAGATTCTGCCAGACCTGCTGAGGATTTGCAGCATTTACTGGCTTTGTCCCACTGTAAACATCCACGGAGCCTGAAAAACAGCCATTCCACACAGCTCTGTTTTCTCTCCCTTGGTCAATGCTGTACCTTTGCTGTTACAGCCCCTATTTTATTTTACGAGCTTCAATTTTGCTAACACGCCTTAATATGATCCGCCTTTTGAAAATCCAGGTGGCAACAGCAACTGCACTTCCCTGATCCAGCCTCTCTCTTATCTCACCAAAATGCTCAAAGAAGTTAGCCAATCATTGTACAGATAGTATCTCAAAACAGGCAGCAGGTATATCAGCAGAAATATTGTAAATGCATCTGACAGAAACAGGATATAGCTGAAAAATTCGACTGGTGAATCAGGTTCGAGAAATGAGCATCAGTCCCACCCACAGGCACAGTCACCCTCACACTCAGCGTACCGGGCACACCCACACCATGTCATTGTAATCGGATTGCAATGTCAGTTTCAGAAGGATGTTAAACTTGGGCAACACAGAGAGAGAAAGAAAAGCTGCGAATGAAGATCATTCCCGGGATGTGGCAGTTATTCCCCTGGTTCTGTAGATATTGTGGGTTCAGTGATAATAATAGCTTTGCCCCGGAATAGACAACACAACCTATTTTTTTCAATCAATTCCAAGTTATTGAGAAAAGTTTCATTTATTTCAAAACCATCACCCATCGTATTGTGACTTCGTTCTTACTGAACTAAATTGAAATACAATAACCCGCCGTAAGAAATGTCACTCCGTCTTCTTGTTCCATTTGTTTCTGCAACTTTGAGAGCTTCTCCTCAATAGAATTTACATTCTCCTGAATCTCTCGAAGGTTTTTCTCCATTGGTTCCAGAACCCTCTCCTCTTCTTCCCTGAGATCTAGGATTAAACGCTGCTCTTTCTCAGTGAGAATCTGGTGCATTTTAGTGAACTCGGATGTGATGTGGGTCTGCAGACTGCTCGACTGTTCCTACCAAATGAAATGTGAAACATAATTAATGTCCCGCGATAAAAGGAACAAAACTAACAGAGATCCCAGAAAATCAGCACAGGGAGACTTTACCCTAATCTGGGAAATCTTCTGTTTCTGCTGCTGCTCCATTTCCAGAACCGCCGATTTCTTCTCTGTGAGAGAATCGAAGGAAGATTTCACCCGATCCTGGGATTTGGGAGAGAAAATCAGAAAATAAGTGATCGACCATGAAAATGTGATCAAATAATCAGGATCAAAACTGTTCCCTTTTACCTTGTACATTCCAACAGCTTCTTTAATCGGCAGGAAGCGGTGCTCTCTGTGTTCCTGCGAATCTCTACAAATCACACAGATCAATTTCTTGTCAGTTTCACAAAACAGCTTCAGTTCTTCCTCATGTTCCTCACAGTGAAGTTTACTTTCCTCCTCTTTCGGATCCAGCTTTAATTTTCGAGCTTTCTCAGCCAGATTCGCTAAGACCCGACTGCCTCTGAGGTTTCTTTCCCGAAACTTCTGTCTACATTCAGGACAGGAGTTTATCTTCTTTTCCCAACACTGGGTGATACAGGAGCGGCAGAAGTTGTGTTCACACTCCAGTGAAACCGGATCGGTGAAGGATTCAAGACAAATGAGACAAATTAAATCTTCCACGAAACTCTCGCCCGGCTGTCTGGAAGCCATATTCACAATCAGTACTTCCTGATTCAAACCGCTTTCAGTTGAACTATAACAAAAACAGAATTACCTGGAAAAACTCAGCAGGTCTGGCAGCATCGGCGGAGAAGAAAAGAGTTGACGTTTCGAGTCCAACATGACCCTTCAACAGAACAGGGTCATGTTGGACTCGAAACGTCAACTCTTTTCTTCTCCGCCGATGCTGCCAGACCTGCTGAGTTTTTCCAGGTAATTCTGTTTTTGTTTTGGATTTCCAGCATCCGCAGTAGCTTTTTGTTTTAATCAGTTGAACTATGCTTGTTTGTGGTGTCGAACACCTGCTGTTCAGCGATTTCAGATGAAGTTCGCAGTAATACTCATGGAATTCTTATATGTGTCCTTTGGATATTTAAACGGAGTGACCAAAGCGAGAGCACTGTAGAGGATAAACAGGGTTAGAGGATGGCAGGGGAACAATTGAACCCAGACAGGGAGAGTAAGTTTCCTGGACGGTTAGCGATTGCGGGGAAGAAATAGGGGCTGGAGTGATGAAGGGAGGAGGCGGAGATGGACGGGGTCGAGATCTCTCATTCGAATCTCAAATCTTGATGATCACATGGTCTAATTGAAATGCGAAGGGCCGAATGGCCTACTACTGCTCCAACGTTCCTATAAACTTACCATAGAGGAGACCATTCAACCTGTCGAGTCAGTGTTGGCTCTTGGAAGGCTCTGTTCAATTTACTCTCCACACTTCGGACTTTCCCTCATAACCCTGTCAATTATCTCCCTTCAAGTACATGCCCAATTAGCTTTTGGAAGTTCCCGAGGATCTTTTTCCACAGACAAGCAGGCGATTACAGATCACAAGATATTTTTAAAATATCTTGGAACATTTCTCTTCACTCCACCATCCCCACCCCCAACCAAACTTCACCCACCCCCCACCCCCCCCACCCCACTCCAACCTTCTGCTCTCAGCCCCAATTCCGCCAATGATATTCAATACCTGACCTTCATTTATGGGCTCATTTTACGGAGGAAAGTTTCTCGCTATTTGCTCCGTCAAAACACCTCATGATTTTCAATCCCTGTATTAGGTTCCCCTTAGCCTTCTCTGCTTTAAGGAGATCAATCCCAGCTTTTCCAATCTCTTCACATGCCTGAAATCCTCATCCCTGGCATCATCCTGGTAAACCTCCCCTGTGCCCTCTCCAAGTCCTTCCTAAAGTGTGATGGCCTCGGGTGTGTAAAATAATCTTTGCTCCAGACCCAATTTGCTGTCAGCTACGATTCCTCTGGAGAATCGTGGGTTAAAATCCAGGTCCATGGCCTGAATCGTCGTATTAATTGTAGCCGCTCACAGTAAAAGACAAAGTGCTGTAAGTACCAGGGAGCTGCCTGGAAGCTCTGATCAGCTTCAGTGGTTCCTGATTGAATCTGCTGCTGCTATGTCTCTATGGATGGATTCAGCCCCGGTTACCAGGCACAGGTCGCACCTGTTTCTGGAACCGTTGTTCACATCTGGATTAAGTAGCATTATTTTTACAAGGAGCTTTGCACCCAGCATCAGGCTGAGACGAATATGCATTATATCAAGGTTACTAAAACGGTGAGAACAAAAGGAGGTGGGTGGAGGAAGGATCATGATTGGAAATCAGCACTGCTGAGATTTTGTGTGCACCATTGCTGAGATTTTGTGCGCACCGCTGCTGAGATTTTATGTGCACCATTGTTGAGATTTTGTGTGCACCATTGCTGAGATTTTGTGTGCACCATTGCTGAGATTTTGTGTGCACCATTGCTGAGATTTTGTGTGCACCATTGCTGAGATTTTGTGTGCACTGCTGCTGAGATTTTGTGTGCATCATTGCTGAGATTTTGTGTGCACCATTGCTGAGATTTTGTGTGCACTGCTGCTGAGATTTTGTGTGCATCATTGCTGAGATTTTGTGTGCACCATTGCTGAGATTTTGTGTGCACTGCTGCTGAGATTTTGTGTGCATCATTGCTGAGATTTTGTGTGCACCATTGCTGAGATTTTGTGTGCATCATTGCTGAGATTTTGTGTGCACCATTGCTGAGATTTTGTGTGCACTGCTGCTGAGATTTTGTGTGCATCATTGCTGAGATTTTGTGTGCACCATTGCTGAGATTTTGTGTGCACCATTGTTGAGATTTTGTGTGCACCGCTGCTGAGATTTTGTGTGCACCATTGCTGAGATTTTGTGTGCATCATTGCTGAGATTTTGTGTGCATCATTGCTGAGATTTTGTGTGCACCGCTTCTGAGATTTTGTGTGCATCATTGCTGAGATTTTGTGTGCACTATTGCTAAGATTTTGTGTGCACCATTGTTGAGATTTTGTGTGCACCATTGCTGAGATTTTGTGTGCACCATTGCTGAGATTTTGTGTGCATCATTGCTGAGATTTTGTGTGCACCATTGTTGAGATTTTGTGTGCACCACTGCTGAGATTTTGTGTGCACCATTGTTGAGATTTTGTGGGCACCATTGTTGAGATTTTATGTGCACCATTGTTGAGATTTTGTTTGCACCGCTGCTGAGATTTTGTGTGCATCATTGCTGAGATTTTTTGTGCAATTCCTCGTGTAAAATGATCCTCCTCCGTCATCATAATTCACCATTGGGTAGATTTTAGTGTTTACCAAATGGTATTAGGCATCACCTGGGCGGGGAACACGAAGGAAGCAACAATGTCAGCCGTGAGTCATTTGGTCACTCTATTGGCTTCGAGACAGAAGGTTGCGACTTCAAACCACTCCAGAGTTTGAAGCACACAGGTCCCGCCAATATGGCAGTGCACTGTTGGAGGTATAGACTTTCAGATTGAACCAAGGTTCTGTCTGTCCACTTAGGGTGTAAAATATTCCATGGTCTTATTTCAGAGAAGAACTGTGCAACTATCCCTGCCCAAAACGTATCCCTCGATTAATATCACACAAAACTGACTAGCTGGTCATTGTCATAAAGTGGGAGATTTATGTGCACAAACTGGCTGCTGTTTTTTTTACATGACAACAGTGACTGCAATTAAACTGTAACTCACCCACAATAAAGCACACTGGGAAGTCCTGTGGTGACGTAAGATGATGTTTAAATGCAAGTCTCTCAATGTTTCTCTGTTTAGGGCATGGGGCATACACTATTAACAGAACTCTCAGCATTGCTATGATCCGGTTAGGGACCTTGACATTTAAAAAGAAATCTTAAAAAGAATGCTTCGTTTTAAGCTACAGAACTATGCAAAAAGATTTCACTTTTTTTTTACAAAACAAACTTTATTGTACGTAAAAGAATTTGGCTAATGTGACTGACTCTTAACTTACCTCTGAAATGGCCTAGTAAGCCCTCAGTTCCAAGGCAATTAGGATTGGGCAACAAATGCAGGTCTTGCTAGCCTCACACACATCCTATGAAAAAATAAAAACAATAAAACGAATATGATTTATGCAATGCTATAATTTATAACTACATTTTATGTAGTCAGGTTTACTTCATACTTCCCCCAAGAATATTCTTATAAGTCACATCAATCTTAAAGTTACTTATTTCTGTAAGGACCACCCATAAGTGTGCCACAGTCCTCTGGAGAATTTTCTCCAGCTCCAGCTATTTTCAGAGGGAAAACTTTCATTTACCATCTCGTGCCTGTGGATGCCTCTGTCCCTTGTTCTGGTTGCTTTTCAATACTTACAAGCTAATTCAGTTGATTACTTTCTTTCTCTGCAATAAACGCTGTGAGGACCACTGTATGTTCTTCTACTAGCTTCAAACTAGGCAATCTTCCATCTTCTGTTCCCTCACAAGATTCAGACTGAGGTTAAACCTCACCTGCATTCCACATGGTCAATGATGATGCTGGTTCTTTACTCTGCATACAGTGCAGGTCTATCGAGCTGTCATTTACATTTGTTATATTGTCTCAAAGACAAAAGGACAAAGAGGTGTTTGTGACTTCTTTTGGTTATCTCCACCTATTACTGGCTGCTTGTCCCAACAACCCCCACCCCACCCCCAACCCCCTTAAACCAGCTTATATTTCACCCCTTTCCTATTTTTTACCTAGTTCTGTTGAAGGGTCATGAGGACGCAAAACGTCAACTGTGCTCTCCTCCGCCGATGCTGCCAGACCTGCTGAGTTTTTCCAGGTATTTCTGTTTCTGTTTTATGATGGGTGAAAAGTTTGAAATAAATGCAGATGTTCCAGATGGCTCTGACCCGATTTAAATCAATTGGTTACGTTGTCTATTCCAGGGCAAAGCTGTTATTATCACTGAACTCGTCGGCCCCCAACAATTTTGAGAGAATCCCGGGAATAACTGCCACATCCCAGGAACGAGTTAGCGTGACCTCCACGCAGAGCCTTTATCTCTATGTTTCCCAAGTTGAATATCCCCCTAAAACTAACATTACAAGCCGGTTACAATTGCATGGTGCGTGTGTGTCTGGTGTGTTGAGTATGAGAGTGACTGTGTCTCTGGGTGGGGCCAATTCTGATTTCTAGAACCTGATTCACAAATCAATTTTTTTTAGTTATCTACGATCTCAGTCCAATAAGTTTACAAATTTATTTGACGAAATATCTGCTGCCTGTTTTGAAATATATTCTACATCGAATAACTAATTTGTCTGAGTGGTTTTTTTTGGAAAAATATACTTTATTCATAAAATATCTGAAAGAACATTACAAAACATTTCAAAATGGCCATCACAAAAAGTGCAATCATATTCAATTTTTCTACATAGATCATGAGGTGCGTCAATACAATCAATGAATATTACAGACATTTCAATATGGTCATTACAGGCAGTCAGTGCGATGGTATTCGAGTTATCTACCATAGATCATGTTGCACTCTGAGGTGCTTCAATACAATTATAATACAATTGGTATTCAATGCAGACATTCATTGTGAGCTGTACAGTCCAAGGGGTATACATTTCCCAGTCCCTCAGTACACTATGGCAGAAAGGTCTTAGACTGTGATCTTTCCCCACTGCACCTTTGCGGCGGCTGCCCCAAGCTTTAGTGCATCCCTCAGCACATAGTCCTGGACCTTGGAATGTGCCAGTCTGCAACACTCGGCCAGGGACAACTCTTTGTGCCGGAAGACCAACAAGTTTCGGGCAGACCAAAGAGTGTCTTTCACTGAGTTGATGATCCTCCTCCAGCAGCAGTTGATGTTTGTCTCGGTGTATGTCCCTGGGAACAGCCCGTAGAGCAGAGTCCTGTGTCACAGAACTGCTTGGGATGATCCTCGGCAGAAACCACTGCATGTCTCTCCAAACCTTCTTTACAAAGGGACATTCCACAAGTAGGTGAACAACGGTCTCTTCCCCTTCACAGCCACCTCGAGGGCTGCAATGAGGTATCAGAGGGTGCATTAGGGCAGAGCAGTTGATGGTGTCATGTGGACTTTCAAAAGGCGGATCATGTCGTGACGCATATTAATTGTGTTAGCAAAACTGAAGCTGAAAAAGAAAACGAGGTATCGCAACACAGATACAAAATTGGCTAAGGGAGAGAAACCATGGAGGTGTGTTGAACGGCTGTTTTCAGAATCAAGCAATGATTACACGTGGTATAAACTGAGAAAATGGTGGAAATCCTCAGCAGGTCTAGCAGCATCTGTGGAGAGAGAAACAGAGTTAACGTTTCAGGTCTTGACCCTGTTTCCCTCGCCACAGATGCTGCCAGACCTGCTGAGTATTTCCAGCACTTTCTGAATACTACGTCAGTCGTACTTTTTCTTTTGTATTAGCTTTGCAGTGGTACTTCCCAAGGTTTAGCACTGGAACATGATTGAAGATTTGGAGGTACAGAGCAAAATTTCAAAAGTTCCACGTGAAACAAAACATGAAGTTTACCAAACAGTGAAGAAGATAGTAATTGACGTTAAGAGGGTATAGACATGTTGGTGTAACAGGAGGACACATGGCAGACAAAATTCAATGTTGAAAATTGTGAGATGGTAAGTTTGTTAGGGAGAATGAGAAGATAGAGTGAAAGCTAAATGGGACAGTGTTAAAGGGAAAGGGAGATTTGTTTGTGCACAATCTGTGAAGATGAGAGGACAGGCTAACCAAGCAGGTAATAAAGAATAAGGGATTATAACGAGAGGTAAAATATAGAAAAGCCAGAAAATTAAACTAAACTGATACTGACATTAGTTTGACCACAGCTGTCGGAATTTTTCCCATTCTGGGCATCACATTTAGGAAAGGCGTGAATGTTTTGGACAGAGTACCGAAATGACTTATTGGAAAGGTTCCAGGGATGAAGAGTTACAGTTAAGTCGATGGGCTGGAGAAGATGGGGTTGTTCTCCTTCGAGCAGAGGAAATTTGAGAGAGTGGTTAAAATCATGATGTGTTCACATGGCGTGAATGAAGAGAAACGTCATCAATTAGAATGATTGAAGGGCTGATAACTAGAGGGAACAGATTTAAGTTCTTATGAGGAAACGCTTCTTTATACTTCCGTTACGTCGATTGAGAAAGCTGGGAATGTTCTCCCTGGAGAGGGGAAAGCTGATCAGAGATTTGATAGAGGTATGAAAATTCAGAGCAGATGGAAGGAAACTGTTCCCATTGGTGGAAGGTCAAGAACCAGAAGGCTCTGATTTAAAGTAATTGGCAAAAGAAGCAATGACGACAAGAGGAAAAACCTTTCTTTAACAGCAAGCGTGTGGTGGAGGTTGAATCAATCACCGCTTTCAAAAGAGAACTGCATCGTTAACTGAAAAAATGAAGTACTGTAGAAAAAAGGAGGCGTGTGCCCCTAGGTGAATTGTTCTTACAGAGAAACAGTGCGGACATGATGGGCTGAATGGCCTCATTCCCTGCTGTAACCATTCTATAGCGGTACACAACCAGTGGATAAGCCCTGGAATGCACTAGCTGCTCACGGGGTGGGTATAGAATCTATTGAAGCCTTCGAAAAGGAATTGCATAAATAATTGCGGGAGAAAATGCACCAAATCTGGGAAAAGGCGCTGATGGGACGAACTGGATTCATCTTCATAAGCGACAGCACGGACACGACAGGCTGAATGGCCTTCCTCTGTGCAATAGTATTCTATGATTCTGTGAATGACGCAGGAGTTTGGAGCCCAGAGACAGGTCGTTCAGCCCAACATACCTATGCTTGTGTTTATGATCCACATGGGTCTCCTCCCACTTTAATGCATGTCCGCCCAACTGAGATAATCTCCCGTCTCTTTCTCCCACTTCGGGTTATATAACTTCATTATGTTATTCACTAACTCCACTGCGTTACTAACCTCAACTATATCATAGTGAGTTCCATATTCTCTTCACTTCAGTAAAGAAGTTTCTCCTAAATTTCCATTGGATTTATTAGTGACTATCACATACTTATCTCCACCAGCTTTGGACTCTACCACAAGTGGAACCATCTTCCCTATTTCTAACCCATCAAACCCTCTTAGTAACCCATCAAACCCTCTTAGTATTGAAAGACTTTGATCAGGTCGCCTCTCAACCCGTTCTTTCCTGGGGGAAAGTGCCACAGGCTGTTCATTCATTCTTGATAATTGTGCCTTTTCAGATTTTCTTTTCATACATGGAATGTGGGTGTCACTGGAAGGACAGCATTTATTGTCGATCCCGAGTTGCTCTTGAGAAGCCACCTTTTTGAGCCGCTGCTCTCTGTGCAGAGCAGGTGAACCCAGAGTGCCGTTAAACAGGAGCTGCCGGCCTCAACCTACTGACACTAAAGGAAGGGCAATAGCTTCTATGTTCCCTCTCTGTTGCCGAAGTTGATGCCGGATGGTCCGTCCAATTTCATTGTTACTGGACTTTATTAATTTCTGCTTTCTGGATGTAAGATATAAGATTTGTTTTATTTATTTTAGGAGTAATCTTGTCGGAAAAGGAGGTAAGTCATACTATTTACTAAAATTCTGCATAGTTTCGTGAAGTAAATCAGAAAAGTGATGATGGTGAATTTATAATGAACTGTTTAATATTTGCAGGATTCGCGATGACGCTGATAAACTGATATTAGCAAGCCCGGCTCTGTCGATTGGAAAATTCACCGGCCCTTTACAGTACACAGTGTAGAGAGAAATGATCGATGTCATTAATCCCGGTAAAACTCGGATAGATTCCTTTGTCCTGAATTATATCTCATTTATATGTCAAACGGATCTGATTATATCAAACAGCACTTTTATGAACGAGGTGGATAAACGCTTCTAAATAGAATAAAAGTCTTTATTTTCTTCCCTTTCTGACCATTTCCCCGCGCCAGCTCTTTTCCTTCCTCCCTCTCTAGGGTCTCTTGTTTCCAAATCCTCGGCGGATTTTTTTCAAAGGGTAGTTTCTCTCCGCCCTTGGCTCTCTCTTCATTCTGCAGCAGTTCGCCTTTCTTTCTTTGTTCTTTTAGTCGGATTGTGTCAGGAACTTTCCCCCTCTCCCCTCGTCAATCGTGTCGCGGGTTTTCCGGACTGATGCCACCGGGACTGAAATTGTGTTTCTAATTTGCATCATGCGCCGGCTTCCATATGTAATTCCTGAATGATCCGGGGGTCAGTCATACGAATATATGAATTACATTTAGGGGAGGCCGAGTGATATTGTCACTGGGCGAGTAATCCAGAGACCCAGGGTAATGCTCTGGGGAACATTTGGCGAAATTTGAATTTAATAAAAACAAATCTGGTTCACCTATGCCCTTTGGGGAAGGAAATCTGCTGCCCTTACCTGGTCTGGCCTACATGTTACTCCAAACCCACATCAACCCCTCTGAAATGACCTCGCAAGATACCCAGTTCTTAAGGACAATAGGGGTGGGTGGTGCACCCAATGATGCCCCCATCCCATTTGGCCGCTCGAGCCTGCTCTACCATTCAATAGCATCATGGCGAATTTTATTGTGGCCTCAACTCCACATTCCTACTCCCGATAACCTTTGACTCCCTTGTTAGTCAAGAATCTATCTACCTCTGCCTTAAAAATATTCATTGACCCTGCCTATACCACTGCCTGGGGAAGAGAAATCCAAAGATTCACGACCCCCTGAGAGAAAAAAGTTTCTTCTCATCTCCATCTTAAATGGAAGGCCCCCTATTTTTAAACTGCATATTTTTTAATTAGTCTCTCCCATAAGGGGAAACATCCTTTCATAATGCCCCCTGTCAAGTCCCCACAGGGCCTTATATATTTCAGTAAGGTCATCGCTTAATCTTTTAAACTCCAATGAATACAGTCCCAGCCTGTCCAACCTTTCCTCATAAGACAGTAACCCCCATCCCAGGTATCAGCCGAGTGAACCTTCTCTGAATTGCTTCTAATGCATTTATATCCTTTCTTAAATAAGGAGACCAAAATTGTATTTAGTGCTCCAGATGTGGCCTCACCAGGCCTTGTACAACTGTAGCAAAATATCCCCACTTTTATACTCCATTGCCCTTGCAATAAACAACAACATTCCATTTGCCTTCCTAATCACTTGCTGTACCTGCATAGTAACATTTTCAGTATTCATGTACCAGGACACCCAGATCCTTCTGTATTTCAGAGTTCTGCAATCTCTCAATTTAAATAACAAGCTGCTTTTCTATTCTTCCTGTCAAAGTGGACAAGTTCATATTTTCCTGCATTATACTCCATTTACCAATTTTTTGCCCACTCAATTAACCTATCTATGTCCCTTTGCAGACTTCTTATGTCCTCTTCACAACTTACTTTCCTAACTATCTTTGTGTCATCAGCAAAGTTAGCAACCATACATTCAGTCTCTTCATCCAAGTCATTGATATAAATTGTAAATAGTTGAGGTCCAGCACTGATCCCTGTGGAATTCCACTCATCACATCTTGCCAACCTAAAAATGACTCATTTATGCCTACTCTGTTTCCTCTGTTAGCTAACCAAGCTTGTGTCCATGCAAATATGTTAACTCCTATACTATGAGCTCTTATTTTGCATGGTAAATTTTGATGTGGCACCTTATCAAATTCCTTCTGGAAACCTAAGTACAGCACATCCACAGGTCCCCCTCTATCCATGTTGTTTGTTACTTCCTCAAAGAACTCCAATAAATTAGGCAAATGTCTTTCACAAAACCATGTTGACTCTGCCCGATTGCATTCAGATTTTCTGAGTGCCCGAATATAACCTCCTTAACCATTTAAGCCAGCAATTTCCCTGCAATTGATGTTAAGCTAACTGACCCACAGTTTCTTGCTTTCTGTCTCCCTCCTTTCTTCAATAGAGGAGTCATTTTTTGCTATTTTCCAATCTTATGGGGCCTTTCCAGAATCTATGGAAATTTGGAAAACTAAAACAAATGCATCTGCTGTCTCAGCAGTCACATAAGAACATGAGAAATAGGAACAGGAGTAGACCATTTGGCCCCTTGAGCCTGCTCCGTCATTCAATAAGATTATGGCTGATCTTCTGTTTTGATTTCCACTTTCCCACCTAACCCTAATAACCTTTGATTCCCTTGCCTAACAAGAATCTATCTACCTCTGCTTTAAAAAAAAATCTTTTAAGACTCTAGTACAAAGTCCATCAGGACTTGGGGGCTTGTCAGTTTTTAGTTCTAATAATTTTCTTAGTACCCTTTTCCTGGTGATTGTAATTGTTTTTAAGTTCCTCCCTCCCTTTCACCTCTTGATTCACAATTAATTCTGGGCTGTTATTTGTATCCTCTACAATAACGACAGACATAAAATATCTGTTCAATTTATTTGCCATTTCCTTATTTTCCATGATTAATTTTCCATTCTCGGTCTCTAGAGGACCAACACTCACTTTACTTACTCGTTTCCTTTTGAAATACTGTAGAAACTCTTACTATCTGTTTTTTTTTATTTCTAGATAGCTTTCTCTCCCACTCTAATCCACCCCCACCCCCCCCCACACCCACCCCCGCCCCCTTATTAATCTTTTAGTCATTTTTGCTGTTCTTTATATTCTGTCAAAACATCTGACCTGCCACTCATCTATGTGGAATTATATGCTTTTTATTTTAATTTGATACTATCTCTAACATCCTTTGTTAGCCACGGATGATGCATCTTTCCCTTAGAGTCTTTATTTCTCACTGGAATGTATCTTTTCTGAGTGTTTTGAAATATCTCCTTAAATGTTTGTCATTATATCTCTACTGACCTATCCATTGACTAATTTTCCAGTTCACTTTAGCCAGCTCTGTCTTTGTGCCCTCATAATTGACCTCATTTAAGTTTGAAACTCTCATCTTAGGACCACTCCTCTCTCCCTCAAACGGAATGTGAAATTCAATCATCTTATGATCACTACCTAGGGATGCCTTATCTATGAGGTCATTAATTAATCTTGTCTCATTGCACATTACCAGATCTAGTATAGCCTGCTATCTGGTTGGTGTTAGAATGTGCTGCTCTCAGAAACTGTCCTGAAAATATATTATGAACACATCACCCAGGCTGCCTTTGACAATCTGAATTGTCCAATCTATATGAAGATTAAAATCACCCATGATTATTACTGTATTCTCACAAGTTACCATTATTTCTTTCTATATACCCCATCCTACAGTGTGATTGCTGTGAGGATGTTTATAAACTACTGTCACAAGTGATTTCTTATCTTTACTATTTCTCATCTCTACCTAGCTGATTCTACATCTTGATCTCCAGAACTAAGGTCATCTCTGTCTATTGTACCAGTATCATCCTTAATTAACAGAGCTACAGCTTCACATTTTCATAGCTTCCTGTCCTTCCAAAATGTCATGCACCCTTGAATATTGAAACCCCAGTCTTTGTCATCCTGCAGCCATGTGTCTGCAATGGCTATTGTGAGAATGATTTTTTATATATATTTTGGGGGCATATTGTATTATTCTGCAAGGAAGGCTGTGTGTGTGTGTTGTGTACGTGTGTGATTTAATTAATCTGGGCACAGATTGATAGGAGTCAGGTTGTCTGAGGGATCTGAAACATAAAAAAGGTAGAGGTGTTAAGTTTGAGGTACAAGTAAATACGTTAGATCTAACATTAGCATTTTTAGATAAGTTGAGAGCTTGTTTGAATATTAAAGGGGAGTCAGAGGTAAAAAGAAACATGTTTGTATCTTGCAAGTGTTCCATAGGTAAATAGTAGTGGGGTTATTATATTTTATTGACCTGAAAGCAAAGACAAGATAGAGGCATACATTATTTTATATTTGGAAGGATTTGAGTTTCAAAGAGGTGTGAGAACAATGGAACTGGAGATGAAAGAGGGGGGGAAAGGTATTTTAGAGTTACCATTGGAGAGCTTAGGTTAGAGATAGCTGGACTTGAGCTATAGCTGGAGCTCTGGGCTGGGAGAGGATGCCATTTGAACCAACCATCCAGTCAAAGCAGGAAAGTCTTGGGCTGTAACAAGCAGCTTTATTCAGAAGTGGATTCCACTACAGAGTGTAAAAGGCTAGAGATCATGTGGTATGTCTTTATTGAAGCTACAGTAGTTTGCCTTTTTAACATCTATAAGGGAGTATTGCCTGGAGGTGTTTACTTGTGGGTCTGACCAAGTAGAGCATCTTTTTGGGGAATGTTTTGTAAGACTAACCCTAATTATGTAACTGTAATCTGTGTGCTTAAGTGTTCCTTTATTCTTGTTAAGAAATTTTTAAAATCCAAAAAGTGTTACTGGACCTCATACTGCTGAGATCAGTCCATCTTCTTCTAGGTTTCAGAATACAAAGAAAGGGTGTGGCCGATAAGCCAAGTTTCCCTCTGGGATTTGGTTTGTGCAGCAATTAACACCAGCTGTGGTCATAACACTATCAAATCATACAGATTTATTTCTATCTGCGTTGTCAATTCATCTCCTTTGTTATTAATGCTATGTGCATTCAGATACAGAACCTTTAGTTCTGTCTTTTTATAACTTTTGTAACTTCTAGCCTTATCTGTGGGTGCACTCTGTCCCTCCCTGCCATGTTCTGATCATTTTTATTCCTACCTTGCTCTCTTGCCTTGTCTTCTCTAATTAATTCATCACATCTTCCCAAACTTGATCCTTTACCTCTATTTATTCAGTGTAAAGCTTCCTCTACTGCTCTCATTATATTACTCACCAGAACACTCATCTGAACATAGTTCAAGTGAAGACCATCTCGATGATACAGCTCCCACTTCCCCCAGTACTGGTGCCAGTGCCCCATCAATCAAAACCCATTTCTCCCACACCAATCTATGAGCCTCACAGTTAATCTCTGATCTGAATTACCCCATGCCAATTGTGGTTCAGGTAGTAATCCAGAGATTATTACCTTTGAGATTCCGCTTTTTAATTTAGCCCCCAGTGGCTCACTCTCATTCAGCAGATCCTCTTTCCTGGTTCTACCTATGTCATTGGTACCTACATGGGCCACAGCCACTGGATTCTCCCCCTTTCACTGTAAATTCTATTCAGCCCAGGGCTGATGGCCCAAACCCTGGCACTGGCCAGGCAACACAGCGATCTGGGCTCCTGCTCTCGACGGCAGAGAACTGTGTCTATCCCCCTGACAATACTTTCCCCACTACCACTATATTCCTATTAACACCCCTACTTGAATGGCTCCCTGTACCATGCTCAGTTTGTTAATCCATCCATACAGGCTGAGAGACCCTCAAGCCTCTTGGACAATTACAAAGGCTGAGGCTCCTCCACTTCTACCTTCTTGGTCCCCAACCCTGCTTCAATGGTTAAAGTTTCAGTGTTAAACTGGCCTTTTCACTCTATGGCTATATTTTCACTTGGTTTCTTGTTTCTTAATTTATTTCAGTAGCTAATCCAATATTACAATTGACAGTCTTCTAGTGCAATATCACATCTTTAAGTACTTATCCTTGTATAAAACGAAATCATCTCATTCTTATGATTTGAGGTTGTCCCAAGGTAACCAGTAGTTAGTGAAATCTTTGTGGAATACGCTGACAGCCCTGGAAGAGAATGTGCCAGCGGCTGCAGTGCGGCCCGAGTGCGGATCCGCAACTAATTCCAGAACCCGTCTGAGGACCGGACCAGTGTGAGACTCGGAGACAAACCGCAGCCTCTCCCTGACACCCCGGAGAGATTTGACCACTGGCTCTGTGTGCTGGGATCCGAGGGTTTCACAGCAGGGAGATATTACTGGGAGGTGGAGGTGGGGAACAAGACTGAGTGGGGTTTGGGAGTGACCCGAAAGTCTGCCGAGAGGAAAGAGGGAATTGATCTGAGACCTGAGGCCGGAAACTGGACTTTGTGGCTGCGACCCGCCCGGGGCTATGCTGCTGGAACCAGTCCACTGACCCCGAGTGTGAATCCCCGGAAGATCGGGGTTTTCCTGGACTATGAGGGTGGACAGGTGTCATTTTACAATGCGGACAACATGTCCCATCTCCACACTTTCACCCACACTTTCACTGGGAGAATCTTCCCCATCTTCCAACCGGGGCCAAAGGACGGCGGAAGAAATTCCGCACCACTGACAATCCATAGGATTAAAGGTCACTAACAGACCCATCCCATAATTTCACATCCCCTCCCTGCCTCCTGCCAGCTGTTAACTGCTCAGTTACAGGTGTTGCTGATGGTTCGAATGTTACCTGAGGTCAGGGCGGGTACAGCCGAGTGACAATGTCTTGTTGGGGATATTTGTTTTGTTTAATGGGTGCTGATGAACAAACTCATCGGAATATAGGAACAGGGGGAGGTCATGGATCCGGCAATTCCCCCTTTCTTCGGCAGACTCTACAGCCACGCCCAACCTCCAAACCAGGTTATAGTGTTATTCAATTAGAGGATGGTTGATTTGTATCTTATTTCATTCACTTGCATCT
The DNA here is from genome assembly GCF_964194155.1 of Cetorhinus maximus. Lineage (NCBI taxonomy): Eukaryota > Metazoa > Chordata > Chondrichthyes > Lamniformes > Cetorhinidae > Cetorhinus > Cetorhinus maximus. The sequence goes on from NC_135899.1 coordinate 7,316,831, forward strand.
GTGTCTTTTTTGACAATGTCTTGTTGGGGATATTTGTTTTGTTTGATGGGTGCTGAGGAACAAACTCATCAGAATAAAGGAAGAGGGGGAGGCCATTCAGCCCCTCGAGGCTATTCTGCCTTTCAATCAGATCCTGTATTTTAATTCCACACATATTTTGGTTCTGTATCTCTGAATTCCCTCACCAAACCAACCTATCCATCTATGTTTAGACAGTTTCAATTGACCGGGAAAAGAGTTCCAGTTTTCCACCAGCCTTTGTGTGAAGAAATGTTTTCTCACATCCATGGAACAGCCTGGCTCTAATTTGCAGATTGTGTCCGCTGTTCTGGACTCCCCCTCCTCTCCCCCACAACACCACCACCCGCCCCCCATTAGTGGAAACAATTTCTCTTCATCTACCCTATCAAAAACTGAATAATTCTAGTCCAGCCTCTGCAAACCATCCTAATCATTTAAACCTTACAGCCACGGTATCATCCTGGCGAATTTTCACTGTACCCTCTCATCATATACTTCCAGAGATGCGGTGCCCAGACCAAATGCACTATTCCAGCTGGGTAAAGCTGGAATATAACTTCCACCTATTTGTGTTCCAGCTCTCTTGTGGTAAAGAACACACTCCATTAGGCTTTACTTATTTATTGTCTGATCAGTGTTTTGATCACTGCACTTATCTGCTCATCCACAGTTCCCAGTGTCTCTTCAATCAGAAATTATTCTGCGCTGGCTTCCTTAAATCCAAAGTGGATGACTTCACACTTCACCACATTGAACTGCATCTGCCACAGTTTTATCATCTCGCTTAACCTATCAATGTTCTTGGAACATTTTGCTCCCATCTACATTATTTACTGCACCGCTTTACTTAGTGCAGCCAGCAAACTTGGATACACGACTCTCTCCAACTTCATCCAAGCGTTTGTAAATATTGTAGAACACTGTTTCGCTGACATCTCTGGATGTGCTTAGTTCTCCTGTAATTAACCTTTCAAAAATTTTACCATTTCGAATGATGCATATCTGGAATTTTAACAACATTATAATTTCATAATTACCGTCTTCATTAACCCTGAACACGCAAGTTTACATCAGCTTTCTCCATTATAATAAAAACATCACATTTTTAAAAATCATGTATTTTCGAGTTTGTTTATCTTTACTTCAGTTTCTATATGAAAACAATCATAATGATTTGTTTCACTATCTAGGAATGTTATTTAACAGTGAGCAAGACAGAAATTTTAACATTTGATTTGCAGTCTGTAAACATGTGATGTGCTACTTCCCCTGCTTGCTACTGCTTACCAGGAGATTCCCTTGACTTGTCACCAGATTTAAACTGCTGTCAGAAAAGGGGAAATCCATGCCTCAGAGATCACTGGATCTTTGTGGACAGTATTCTGCAAAGTCAGCAGTATATACTGTTGCTTCGCCACTGACCATAAAATTAGAGCCATTGTAGTGACTGTTGGCTCGATGTTTCCATACCATTAGTCAGGCTCTTTATTCGTTTTTAAGTCTAAGATGACGTGATGTTGTTGGTTCAGCAACATATTGTTCCAGAAAACCATCTCGAACGTAATCAAGAAGCTCGCTGTCTTTGGCACTTGAGATGTTTTGCTTCTCCCAGACACCCATAATCTGTTTTTGCAACAAGTTCCCTTGATCCCATTTTACATGTTGCCCGTTACTTTATCAATGTTGCTGGAGGTCGATAAACAACTTCGATTCCTCAATACTGCCCAGAACGATCCAACTGCCTGTTCGCCCTTCCTCTTATCCCCTCTTTTGACTGCAACAGTAATGATTCTTAACAGCATGGCTACAACTTCACGAATTTCCCATATCACTGTTATTACCAAAGGCTTTATAATGTGGAGAGGATATCTCCCAGTCATGTCCAGCTTGTAAGCAGATCTCAATGATGGCCAATACTTTATATCTTTTTAGCTGAATTTGATGTCTCGGTCATTTGTTTTGTTTCTTATGCCACATGCATTTGTGATTAGAAATTTTAATTTCGCCATAGCCCACCTACTGCCTTTAAGCCCTGATATTGCTTGGCACCTGTTTCAACTAAATCGCATTCCGTGTTCATGTTTTTTTCACCGGTGATGTCTTGATCAGTTATTTTGCCATGCGCTGGAGAATGTAGCAGGAAAGCCAGTGTTGCGGGGCGGGCTGGAGAATGTAGGAGGAAAGTCAAGGTTGCAGGGCGCACTGGAGAATGTAGGTGGAAAGTCAGTACTGCAGGGAGCGCTGGAGAATGTAGGAGGAAAGTCAGTACTGCAGGGAGCGCTGGAGAATGTAGGAGGAGAGTCAGGGCTGCAGGGCGCGCTGGAGAATGCAGGAGGAAAGTCAGTGCTGCAGGGTGCGCTGGAGAATGTAGGAGGAAAGTCAGTGCTGCAGGGCGTGCTGGAGAATGTAGGAGGAAAGTCAGTGCTGCAGGGCGCGCTGGAGAATGTAGGAGGAAAGTCAGTGCTGCAGGGCGTGCTGGAGAATGTAGGAGGAAAGTCAGTGCTGCAGGGCGCGTTGGAGAATGTAGGAGGAAAGTCAGTGCTGCTGGGTGCACTGGAGAATGTAGGAGGAAAGTCAGTGCTGCAGGGCGCACTGGAGAATGTAGGAGGAAAGTCAGTGCTGCAGGGCGCACTGGAGAATGTAGGAGGAACGTCAGTGCTGCAGGGCGCGCTGGAGAATGTAGGAGGAACGTCAGTGCTGCAGGGCGTGCTGGAGAATGTAAGAGTAAAGTCAGTGCTGCAGGGCGCACTGGAGAATGTAGGAGGAAAGTCAGTGCTGCAGGGCGCACTGGAGAATGTAGGAGGAAAGTCAGTGCTGCAGGGCGCACTGGAGAATGTAAGGGTAAAGTCAGTGCTGCAGGGCGTGCTGGAAAATGTAGGAGGAAAGTCAGTGCTGCAGTGCGCGCTGGAGAATCACTGAATAACAGAATCTCACAGCGCCGTATAGGCCGTTCGGCCCATCGAGTCTGCGCTGACACGTGAGAAACATCTGGCCTACCTACCTAACCTCCTTTACCAGCACTTGGCCCATAGCCTTAAATGTTGTGATGTGCCCAGTCCCATCCAGGTACTTTTTAATGTATGTGAAGCATCCCGCCTCCACCACCCTCACCGGCAGCGCATTCGATACCATCACCACCCTCTGGGTAGAAAAGTTTTTCCTCACATCCCCCCTAAACCTCCTGCCCCTCACCTTGAACATATGCCCTCTTGTGACTGACCCTTCAACTAAGGTGAACACCTGATCCCTATCCACCCTGTCCTTGCCCCTCATAATCTTGTACACCTCGATCAGGTCACCCCTCAGTCTTCTCTGCTCCAACGAAAACAACCCAAGTCTATCCAACTTCTCTTCATAACTTAAATGTTTCATCCCAGGCAACATCCTGGTGAATCTCCTCTGCACCCCCTCCAGTGCAATCACATCCTCCCTATAATGTGGCGACCAGAACTGCACACAGTACTCCAGCTGTGGCCTTACCAAGGTTCTATACAACTCCGACATGACCTCCCTACTTTTGTAATCTGTGCCTCGATTGATAAAGACAAGTGTCCCATATGCCTTTTTCACCACCCCACTAACATGCCCCTCCGCCTTCAGAGATTTATGGACACACATGCCAAGATCCCTTTGTTCCTCAGAACTTCCTAGTGTCATGCCGTTCATTGAATATTCCCTTGTCAAATTACTCCTTCCAAAGTTTATCACCTTACACTTTTCAGCGCTAAATTCCATCTGCCATTTATCTGCCCGTTTGACCATCCCGTCTATATCTTCTTGTAGCCCAAGACAAATCAACCTCACTGTTAACCATCCAGCCAATCTTTGTGCCATCTGCAAACTTACTAATCCTATCCCCCACATAGTCATCTATGTCGTTTATATAAATGACAAATAATAGGGGACCAAGCACAGATTCCTGTGGTTCGCCACTGGACACTAGCTTCCAGTCACTAAAGCATCCTTCTGTCATCTCCCTCTGTCTCCTACAACTAAGCCAATTTTGAATCCACCTTATCAAATTACCCTGTATCTCATGTGCATTTGCCTTCTTTATAAGTCTCCCGTGTGGGACCTTGTCAAAGGCTTTGCTGAAATCCATATAAACTACATCAACTACACTACCCTCATCTACACACCTGGTAACCTCCTCAAAAAATTCAATCAAATTTGTTAGGCATGACCTCCCTCTGACAAAGCCATGCTGACTATTGCTGATCAATACTTGCCTCTCCAAGTGGAGATAGATTCTCTCCTTCAGAATTTTCTCCAATAGTTTCCCTACCACTGACGTGAGACTCACTGGCCTGTAGTTCCCTGGCTTATCTCTACAACCCTTATTAAATAGCAGAGGAAAGTCAGTTTGGCTGGTCTCTTACACATCTTGTTAGGAGAAGTGGTTTCTCAATGGCAATCTCTCTCTCTCACTTTTTAGCCCTTGGAGGAGGCCAGGAACAAGTTATAGCACTCTGCAGCCGAGAAATGGCCTCTAACTCGTATGATTTTAAAATTGATCATCTGCTTATTCAACTAAGCATTGCCAGCAGTTATTGACCTATTTATTGCTAAACTGAGACTCAGTGCTCAGCAGCTAGCTTTTAAACCCACCCTACTAGCTTCCCCTTAAAAAATACTTGAAGCACACATGGCGTGAATCGTACTCTAAAGGTGTATTATAGTGATCACACCGTATTATGGCAGTCAACTGGGTTATTAACGACATTAAATACACTATTAATTGACATTTACTTAATGCGGATGGGGTTCCAACTTTTAAGACCACTGTATTATACAAAACTGGCTTGATGATGTCGGAAACACTGCCTGATGTCATCATAAAATCACAATCAGCATCACAGAATTTTACTGACACAGAAGAAGGCCATTCGGCCCATTGTGTGTGCACTAGTTCTACGAACAAGCATTATGACCTAGTGCCATTGCCCTGCCTTTTCCCCGTATCCCTGCACATTGGTTCTATTCAAATAATCATCTAATGCCCTCTTGAATGCCTCATTTGAACCTGCCTCCACCACACTTCCAGACAGTGCATTCCAGGCCCTAAACACTCATTGTGTGAAAACGTTTTTCTCATGTCACATTTGCTTCTTTTGCAAATCACTTTAAATCTATGCCCTCTTGTTCTTGATCCTTGTACGAGTGGGAATAGCTCCCTATCTACTCTATCCAGCTCCCTCATGATTCTGAACATCTCTATCAAATCTCCTCTTAGCCTCCTTCTTCCCAAGGAGAACAGTCCCAACCTCTCCAATCTATTCTCATAGCTGAAGTCTCTCATCCATGGAACCATTCTTGTAAACCTCTTCTGCACTGTCTCCAACATCCTTCCTATAATGTGGCACCCAGAACTGTACACAATTCTGCAGCTGAGGTCTAAAGAGTGTCTTATATTAATTCAGCATAACCTCCTTGCTCTTGTACTCTATGCCCCTATTAATAAAGCCCAGGATACTATATGCTTCATTAACTGTTCTCTCCACCTCTCCTGCCACCTTCAATGGTCTATGCACATATACACACAGGTCTTTCTGCTCCTGCACCCCCTTCAAAATTTCACCCTTATTTTATGTATGTTTCCAGATGCAGGGAACGCTCCTGATTTGGGAGTGCATTATTCTGCTCCATTTTTTACATACAGAACACACTCCATGTGAGCAAAGGTCTGTATTCATTAGATTAAAAAAAGGCCCATCATGTCAGAAGTTAATTCATTGTCAGATATTTGTTGTAACCTCACTAATTTTCCAACATGGTTAGCTGCCATAATAGAAAGAGAAAATATGTTAAATTAATAAAGGTAGTGGCCATAATTATAGGTTGTCAAGTACTGTCCATAGTTAGTCAATGTTGCAATTTGACCAGAACCCAATAATTGGGCTTGCACTTATAAATGTCTGCTGTGATATTGCAGTGAAACTCAACAAGCAAGGCTCATGGATTGTCTCTCCCACGCCTGTAACCTGTTCTCCCTTACTATAAGCATCAAGAAAACATCGTTTTGGGACAGAATTTCACATTTCCATCCGCTTTAAACAACACGTCACTGGAAGCGTTTAGCAAATTGTGCTACCTTGAGTCCATGTTGAGAGACAATCTATCTCCTGATGCGGAACACAATACATGCATAAAGAAAGCAGCCACTACATTTGGCTGACTCACGAAAACTGCATGGAACAACATCAACAGCCAAGAGACCTATATTCTCAGCACCTTGTACAGCAGTGAATCATGGATGACTCACAGCTATCAAGAAAGGAAGCTCAACCATTTTCATCTTCACTGTTTGCGATGCATTTTGGGCATCTCATGAAAGGACAAAATCATAAATGCAGCAGTCCTCTCAAAGACAAATATCCCAGGTATGTAAGCGTTCATCAAGCAGAGGCAACTTCACTGGCTCTGGTACATTTGCAGGATCGAAGATGAGCACATTCTCAAGAATTTTTCATATAGTCATTTGGTAGCACAGAACTTGAGTATTGCTGAAAGAAGGCATTTTGTCAAAGCTTTTTGTCTTGCGCTCATCAGGACAATTGCAAGAATACCCATGTCAGGGAAAACAACAACTTTATGTTGTTATTTTTTCATTTGGAAAGATAGCGGGAGCTAGAAGACCAGCAGAATGCCCAAAGCACCACTTCAAGGATGCTTACAGGTGCCACATGAAGTCCCTAAACATCAATTTTCACACCTGGGAGATACCAATGACAGAGGAAAATGGCGACATCATCTGTGGCCTGGCTTGCATCACCATGACGATCAGTGTCTACAATAGCTTGGGAACAGGTGCCAACACTGAAAGAGACAACCCACAATGACACCTGATAACTGGCTCATATGTGGCCCTTGTGGCGGAACCTACCTCTGATGCATTGGTCTCTTCAACCATAAGCAAAAGTGCACCATATACATCCATTGCATCCCCAATGGATTTACTGCTTGTCCATCATCTTATGTAGATGAAAGGATGCTGACAATAAGTGACAAAGTTATTGAGAGACTGGTAACCAGTACTTGGATTTCTGGCCTTAGTGTTTTTGCTTGACAAGAATTTGTTTATTCTCATTTCCTTTATTTTAATTGTTAGATTAATGGGAGTAATAAAGATGATGGGACCACATAAACCCTGGTTAGAAGAAAATTCATTAAGAACAAAAAAAAAATGAATAAAGGTATTGTGATGGTAATGAAAACTACATGAAAATTGTGTGGCCTATTCACTGTCACTTGATTTATGCTGATGTCAATTTCACACTGTTCAGCTTGGCTACCTGGGAGCAATCTCAGTTTGAGGTGACATATCTGAGGTGCCTCTCACCAATAGTTGGATAATTGTTAATTTTGTCCTATTTTATCTTTTATAAAAGCTTTTCCATTGCTGATGTTCAACTTTCTGGCCAATAACTGTGGGGCTTATCCTTACATTCTTTTTTAGACCAAAGGTGCAACATTTGGAATTCTGCAGTCCTCTAACACCACCACTGTATCTAAAGAGGATTGGAAGATCATGGCCAATGCCTCCATAATTCCCACCCTTACTTTCATCAGCATCCTCCAATGCATCTCACCAGGTTCTGGTGGCTTATCAATTTTAAATATAGCCAGTCTATCTATTACCTCCTCTTTGTCATCTTTTTTAGCCCATCCAGTGTCTCAAATGCCTCATCTTTCACTGTAACTTTGACAATGGGTAGGAATTTCTGGCCCTACCTGCCACCAGGATCGTCCAGTCCCGCAAAAGTCAGTGGATTTTGGCTGGGCTGCACGATCTCCCATGGCAGGTCTGGCCCTAACAGGGCCAGAAAATCTCTGCCAGTATCTTCTACCTTGGTAAAGATAGAAGCAAAGTACTCATTTATTACCTCAGCCATGCCCTCTGCCTCCATGCATAAATCCCTTTTTTGATCCCTAATTGGTCCCACCCTCCTTTTATTTTTCTTCATTCATTCACGGGATGTGGGCATCGCAGACTAGGCCAGCATTTATTGCCCATCCCTAATTGCCCTTGAGAAGGTGGTGCTGAGCTGCCTTCTTGAACTGATGCCATCCATGTGTGTAGGTCCACCCACAGTGCTGTTAGGGAAGGAGTTCCAGGATTCTGATCCAGTGGCAGTGAAGGAACAGCGACATATTTCCAAGTCAGGATGGTGTGTGACTTGGAGGAGAACTTCCAGGTGGTAGTGTTCCCATGTACCAGCTGCCTTTGTCCTGCTAGATGGTAGCAGTCGTGGGTTTGGAAGGTACTGTCTAAGGAGCCTTGGTGAGTTCCTGCAGTGCATCTTGTACACACTGCTGCCACTGTGTTTCGGTGGTTGAGGGATTGAATGTTTATGGATGTGGTGCCAGCCAAGCGGGCTGCTTTGTCCTGGATGGCGTCAAGCTTCTTGAGTGTTGTGGGAGCTGCACTCATCCAGGCAAGTGGAGAGTATTCCATCACACTCCTGACCTGTGCCTTGTAGATTGTGGACAGGCTTTGGGGAGGAAGGCGAGTTACTCACCGCAGGATTCCCAGCCTCTGACCTGCTCTTGTAGCCACAGTATTTATATGGCTAGTCCAGTTCAGATCCTGGTCAATGGTAACCTCCAGGATGTTGATAGTGGTGGGGATTCAGTGATGGTAATGTCATTGAATGTTAAGGGATTATAGTTAGATTCTCTCCTGGTGGAGATGGTCATTGCCTAGAACATGTGTGGCGCAAATATTACTTACCACTTGTCAGCCCAAGCCTGGATATTGTCCAGGTATATTGACATGGACTGCTTCAGTATCTGAGGAGTTGCGAATGGTGCTGAACATTGTGCAATCATCTACGAACATCCTTACTTCTGGCCTTATGATGGAAGGAAGGTCATTGATGAGGCAGCTGAAGATTGTTGGGCCTAGGATACTACCCTGAGGAACTCCTGCAGTGATGTCCTGGAGCTGAGACAATTAGCCTCCAACAACAACAAACATTTTCCTTTGTGCTAGGTATGACTCCAACCAGTGGAGAGTTTTCCCCCTGATTCCCATTGACTTCAGTTTTGCTAGGGCTCCCTGATGACACACTCAGTCAGATGCTGCCTTGATGTAAAGGGCAGTCACTCTCACCTCATTTCGGGAGTTTAGCTCTTTTGTCCATATCTGAACCAAAGCTGAGATGAGGTCAGAAGCTGAGTGATGCTGGCGGAACCCAAGTTGATTGTCAGTAAGCAGGTTATTGTTACAGTAATAGCACTGTTGATTACACCTTCCATCACTTTACTGGTGATCCAGAGTAGACTGATGGGGCGTTAGTTGGCTGGGTTGGATTTGTCCTGCTTTTTGTGTACCTGGGCAATTTTCCATATTGGCCAGTAAATGCCAGTGTTCTAGCTGTACTGGAACAGCATGGCTAGGGGCGTGGCAAGTTCTGGAGCACAAGTCTTCAGTACTATTGCCGGAATATTGTCAGGGCCCATAGACTTTGCAGTATCCAGTACCTTCAGCTGTTTCTTGATATCACGTGGAGTGAATCGAATTGGCTGAAGACTGGCATATGTAATGCTGGGGACCTCCGGAGTAGGCCAAGATGGATCATCCACTTGGCACTTCTGGCTGAAGATTGTCACACATGCTTCAGCCTTATCTTTTGCACTGATGTGCTGAGCTCCCCCATCATTGGGGATGGGCACATTTGTCCACCACCATTTATGACTGGATGTGACATGACTGCAGAGCTTAGATCTGATCCGGTGGTTGTGGAATCTCTTAGCTTTGTCTATCACTTGCTGCTTATGCTATTAGGTGCACAAATATTCCTGTGTTGTAGGTTCACCAGGTTGACACCTCATTTTAACATATGCATGGTGCTGCTCCTGGTATGCTCTTCTGCACTTTTCATTGAACCAGGATTGATCCCCTGGCTTGGTGGCAATTGTACAGTGGGGAATATGCTGGGCCATGAGGTTACAGGTTGTGGTTGAGTGCAATTCTGCTGCTGCTGATGGCCCGCAGTTGCCTAGTCTTGATGGTGCCTAGTCTTGAGTTGCTAGATCTGTTCGAAATCTATCCCATCTAGCATGGTGGTAGAGCCACAAAACACGATGGAGGGTATCTTCTATGTGAAGAAGAGACTTCGTCTCCACAAGGACTGTGCGGTGGTCACTCCTACCAATACTGTCATGGATAGATGCCTCTGCGGCAGGCAGGTTGGCGAGGATGAGGTCAAGTATGTTTTTCCCTCTTGTTGGTTCCCTCACCATCTGCCACAGACCCAATCTCGTAGTTATGTCCTTTAGGACTTGGCCAGCTTGGTCTTTAGTGGTGCTACCGAGTCACTTTTGGTAATGGACATTGAAATCCCCCAACCAAAGGTACATTCTGCGCCCTTGCCACCTTCAGTGCTTCCTCCAAGTGGTGTTCAGCACGGACGAGTATTGATTCATCAGCTGAGCAGGGGTACAGTACGTGGTAATCAGCAGGTTTCCTTGCCCATGCTTGACCTGGTGCTATGGGACTTCCTGGGGTCCAGAGTCGATGTTGAGGACTCCAGAGGAAACTCCCTCTGTATACCACTGTGCCGCCACCTTTGCTGGATCTGTCCTGCCAGTGGGACAGGACATATCCAGGGATGGTGATGGTGGTGTCTGGGACATTATCTGTAAGGTATGATTTTGAGTGACTATGTCAGGCTGTTGATTGGCTAGTCTGTGAGACAGTGCACCCAGTTTTGGCACAAGTCCTCAGATGTTAGTAAGGAGGACTTTGCAGGGTAGGTGGGGCTGATATTGCTATTATCGCTTCCGGTGCCGGGTGGTCCTTATTGACTTGTTTTTAGCAGTTTGATACAACTGAGTGCCTTGCTAGACCATTTCAGAGGGCATTTTCACAATCAGCAGCATTGCTGTGGGTCTGGAGTCAAATGTAGGCCAGACCAGGTAAGTGCAGCAGTGAACCAGATGGGTTTTTACAACAATCAACATGGTTTCATGGTCATCTTAAGGTTTATTTTGAAGTTGTGAGCATTTATGGGGTTTTGTTGAGATTTATCTTTGCTGTTGATCAGCATTTGCTAGTTTTCTGGCTCAGCACATACAGTATTTGGGTAAAGAACTGGAACCTTTATTTGAAGGTACCCAGCATACCCACCTTGTCCTTCAGCTTTCTGAACCAATGACACCGTCAGAAAAGGTCAGTTCTAATGTTGGGGAATTTAAACAGGAGAGGAAGGCAAGCAATGTTTCATAATTATTTTAAATCATGGAAATGAACTCACTTTTCCAAGCAGCAGAAATCATTGAAAAATTTGTTATCAACTTTCTGCATGTTTACATCCCATGTGTTTGGCCCAATGGTTTCTCATGCAGAAACACGATGTGAACAGATGGTGGCGCCATTGCTTTTTTTGCCCAGATGAACTACAGCCTCAAATTTTGAGCAGATTTGATGTACTTATATTAAACAGGAAGTGTTAGTTAATGAATATTTTAGTAGTTTCATTGTCTATGGAAGAACAAAGTTGATTTCATGAATAGTGTATTTTTCCTATAAATGTCGCAACTTTTGGACACACTAATTATTTCCTGAGCACAGGTTAGAGGTAAAGACTTGCATTTATATAGCACCTTTCATGACTCAGGGTGTGCTAAAGTGCTTTACAACAAATGAAGTTCCTTTGAAGTGTGGGCACTGTTACGGCTTAGGGAAACACAGCAGCCAATTTTCACAAAGTACACAGCAAGTTCCTACAATCAGCATAATATAATGACTAGGTAATCTGTTTTAGTGATGTTGATTGAGGGACGAATAATGGCCAGGGCAACAAGGAAAGCTCCCCTGTTCTTCATTAGATTGTACAAGGGATTATTTTCCACATCCAAAGAAGAGAGCAGACAGGGGTCTCAGTTTAATATCTCATCTGAAAGGCAGCACATCTGACAGTGCAGCACTCCACTAGCATGTTAGTTCAGATCATGTGCTCAAGTCTCTGGAGTGTGACTTGAACCCATAACCTTCTGATTCAGATGTCAGATACCATCACTGACACCAGTGTTTAGTCTCACTTTTCATTTGATTTTCCATGGGCTGCTTCAGATTTATCGAGGTTTAATCAATGATTTTTAAATAGCATCGAAATTCAAATAACCATTGAATAAAAACAAAGGGAAATACTACAGATGCTGGACAAATGAAATAAAAGCACAAATGCCGTCTGACAGGATAAATGTTAAAAGAGCTGTGATGCAAGGTGAAAGAGAATGGTAATGGGATAGGTTTACGAAACAAAAGATGAACAAACTCCTTCCAAAATCAAAAGCAGAAGAAAAACGTAACAAAATGGAGTGTAGAGGTTAGGGTCTAAAATTATTGAACTCTCAATGTTGAGTCTAGTAGGTTGCAAAGTGCTTAATAGAAAGATGCAGAGGGATCTGGGTGTCTTAGTGCATGAATTGCAAAAGGCTAGTATGCAGGTACAGCAAGTAATTAGGAAAGCTAATAGAATGTTATCATTTATTGTGAGAGGAATTTAATACAAACGTAGGGGCATTATGCTTCAGTTATATAGAGCATTAGTGAGACTATATCTGCAGCGCTGTGTACAGATTGGTCACCTCATTTGAGGAAGGATGTAAATGTGTTGGAAGGGGTCTTAGCAAGGTGGATGTGGAGAGGATGTTTCCTCTTGTGGGAGAATCTAGAACTAGGGGCCACTGTTTAAAAATAAGGGGTTGCCCATTTAAAACGGAGATGAGGCAAAATTTTTTCACTCAGGGGGTCATGAGTCTTTGGAACTCTCTTCCTGAAAAGGCGGCAGAAGCTGAGTCTTGAATACTTTTAAGGCAGAGGTGGATAGGTTCTTGGGAAGCAAGGGGGTGATAGGTTATCGGGGATTGGCGGGTTGCAGATTTGAGGTTACTATCAGATCAGCCATGATCTTATTAAATGGCGGAGCAGGCTCGAGGAGTCGAATGGCCTACTCCTGCTCCTTGTTTGTATGTTCATATGAGATGCTGTTCCTTGAACTTGCGATGAGCTTCATTGAAACATTGTAGGAGGCCTAGGATGAGAGGTCAGAAAGAGTAAGGTGGGGAATTAAAATGACAAGCACTTGGAAACTTGAGGTCATGCTTGCGACTGAATGGAGGTGTTCTACAAAGTGAGCACCCAGTCTGCATTTGGTCTCCCCAGGGATCAAATTTGGGAAGATGTGGTAAACCAAAGAGTAGAGACAAGGCAAGAGAGACAGCTATTAATATGGGAAATGATAAACAGCACATGACAGGAAGGGACAGAGAGTACAATTCTAAGAGTAAATCAGCAGACAAGGTTAGATACTACAAAAATAATAAAAGGGCAAAACTAAAGGCTCTGTATCTAAACAGACGTGGCATTCAAAACAAAACAGATGAACTGATAGTGAAGATAGAAATAAATAAGTATGATCTGATAGCCATTACAGAGACATGGCTACAGGATGACATAGATTGGGACCTGAATATTTAAAGGTATGTGACATTTAGGAAGGAGAGGAAGTTAGGGAAAGTTGGAGGGGTGGCTCTGTTAATTAATGATGGTATCAGCACATTAGGGAGGGATGACTTAAATTCAGGAAACCAGGATGTAGAAGTGGTTGGTGCTGTGATGAGGAATGATAAAGACAAGAAATCACTTGTAGGAGTGGTGGACAAGCCTCCTAATTGTAAGTACACAGTAGGACAGAGAATAAAAGAAGAGATAATGGGAGCTTGCCAGAAAACTACAGCAATAGTCATAGGGAAGTTTAATCCACATATAGACTGGAAAAATCAGTTGAACAAAGGTAGCGTAGATGAGGAGTTCATAGAATGTTTTCGGGATAGTTTCTGAGAACAACACGTTCTGGAGCCAACCAGAGAGCAGGCTATACTAGACCTGGTATTTAGCAACGAGATAGGATTAATTGATAACCTCATAGTGAAGGCACCCCTAGGTAGCAGTGACACAATATGATTAAATTTTACATTCATTTTGAGGGAGAAACAGTGCGTCCAAGACTAGTATTTTAAACTTCAATAAGGACAATTATGAGGGCATGAAAGCAGAGTTAGCTAAAGTGAAGTGGCAAATGAGGTTAAGGGGTAGGTCAATAGAGGTTCAGAGACAGACATTTAAAGGGATAGTTCAGAATACACAGAATATATACATTCCAATGAGAAAGAAAAATTTAAACGGGAGGGCCCACCATCCGTGGTTAACTAAAAAAGTTAAAGACAGTATCAAACTTAAAGGGAAAGCATATAATTATGCAAGGACGGGTGGCAGGACAGAAGATTGGAAAGAATGACAAAAGAATGAATAAGGAGGAAAAAATAGAGTATGAGGGAAAGCTAGCTAGTAATATAAAGATGGATAGTAAGATTTTCTATAGATATTTAAATAAGAAAAGTGTTAACAAAGTGAGTGTTGGTCCTGTAGAGAGTGCGTATGGGGAATTGATAATGGAAAATAAGGAGATGGCAGACAAATTAAACAGGTATTTTGCTTGGTCTTCACTATACAGGACACAAGTAACATCCCAGAAATAGCTGTAAATCAGGGAATGGAAGGGAGGGAGGAACTCGGGAAAACTACAATCACCAGGGAAGTGGTATTGAGCAAACTTTTGGGGCTGTGGGCTGACAAATCCCCAGGTCTGGATGGACTTCACCCTGAGGTCTTGAAAGAAGTGATTAGTGAGATAGTTATGCACTGGTTTTAATCTTCCATAATTCCCTTGATTCAAGGAAGGTTCCATTAGATTGCAATAAAGCAAATATAACCCCTTTATTCAAAAAGGGAGGAAAACAGAAATCAGGAAACCACAGGCCAATTAGTCTAACATCTGTCATAGGGGAAATGTTAGAAGCTATTATTAAAGGTGTTATAGCAGGGCACTTAGAAAAAATTCAAGGTAATCAGGCAGAGTCAACACGCTGGGGACCAGGAACATGCTCAGTCAGTGGCTGATGATGTGCCTCTGGGGTCGTCCCTAAGGTCGCAGATGCTGGAAGTCCAGCAGGGTGTACGAGAGGACCTGGCGGAGATATGTGAGGGAATACGTGCCATGGCCTCCATTGTGGAGGAGTCCATGCAGACCATGAGCAATGCAATGACCCTCATGGCCGAGCGCACTGCCTCCCCCATGGAGAGAGTGGCGACTCTCATGGAGAGGCTCCTCCAGGAGCTCAATCAGGGGTTCCTGAGAATGCACTCGGACCTGCAAGCCCTCACACCAGTAATGACCTCAGGTGGTCACTGTCAGTGTGGGAGATGGATTGGGCACCCAGTATCCCAGCTAGGTGCCCATCCATCAATGGTGAGCAGGGAGGTCCAAAGTGACCTGATGTTGGCGCTCGAACTGCTTGTCATCTCTGCGGGCTCATCTCAGGGCACTCCGGATGTTGGCAGCAGCTCCTCCGCCCCTCTGCCAGTGACTGTGGCATCCAATGAGGCTGCGGCGACTGGGAGATGCCAGCCGTGGCACTGGCCGCTCCCTCCCAGGCGGGGCCATCACAGGCTCCACAGGCCAGAGGACGCCCGCCAAGATCACCAAGGCCAACAGGACAGCAGAATGAGCAGGCTGTCTCCAATGTCAGTGCCAGTGAGGGGGGAGCACCTAAACATAGCACCCGTAAATGAAAACTTAACACACCTTAAGCACAACATGGGCTTATCACTGGTGATATTTTTTTCCCCCGCTTTATGTTAATTATTAGTAGGTGTGATGGATAACACCTTTCCATTTAATTTGTTTTACGTATGCCAGGCACCACACCATTAAATGTGTTTGTGTTCAACAAGCCTCAGGGTGCTTCATTAGTTCTGCAGGTGCAGGGTAACCCATGATGTTATGAGCGACTTGTTTGTCATTGAACTTTATTGAAATGATACATAGTGAATGTTGCGCATCAAGCAAATGTTCCTGTCATGGAGTATGGAGCCTGCAGCCCTGGCATGTGGTGGTGGTTCATCTTTGGTGGCTAGCTGAAGGAGCGCTGGATCAAAGCCTCCCAGGTGTCCCTGCCTCCCTGGAAGTTGCCCAGGTCAGCGTCTATCCCCTCAGCATTCTCCTGACCGTGCTCGTCCTTGGTCTCATTGTCTGCTGCCAGATCAGCTGCGTGAACATCTTCTTCCTCTACTGCCCTTTCCAGTGCCAGATTGTGGAGATCACAGCATGCGACCACTATCAGAGAGACGCGATCTGGAGGGTATTGGAGTGCGCCCCCTAGCATCAGAAGCGCATCTTGAGAAGACAAATGGTTCTCTCTACCACCGCCCTTGGGAGGCATGGCTCCTATTGTACCATTGCTCGGCCTCTGTTCCTGGATGGCGGAGAGGTGTCATGAGCCACCTTTTGAGGGGATAGCCCTTGTCACCCAGCAGCCATCCATCTAGCCGGGCTGGATCACTGAAGAGCCCCGGCACCTAGGATTGTCTGAGGATGTAGGCGTCGTGGGAGCTGCCTGGGTACCTTGCACAGACTTGCAGAATCTGCATCCTATGGTCACACACTATCTGCACATTCATGGAGTGGAAGCCCTTCCTGTTGACGAAGGCACCGAGCTCACCTGCTGGCACCTTGATGGCCACATTTGTGCAGTTGATTGCACCCTGGACACGGGGGGGAGCCAGCAATGGCCGCAAAGCCTCTGGCTCAATGTGTCTGGCTGGCCTCGTCTGTGCGGTAGTGGATGAAAGTCAATGCACACCTGAACAGAGTGTCTGTCACCAGCTTGACACAACTGTGGACAGCTGATTGGGAGACTCCACAAAGATCACCCATCAGCATCACTGGCATGGGGTGTCCACCCACACTGTTAGAGCTAATCTCAGGGCCAATCATGTGACTGATGGAGGTCACCATCTCCCTTGAGAGGCGGCGCCTTCTTCGGCATTGCACCTCGGACATATTGAGGTAGCTCAATATCGCCGCCTGTAAACCCTGGCACCAGAATTCTGCCCATGGTGTAGGGGTAACATATTGGCATTGATAGAAGATTGGTTAGTTATTAGGAAGCAGAATAGTGCCACCTTCTGCAGCCCCTTCTGCCTTGGACTTCCTGTTGGCCCTGTGCCCCTTGTGCCTGTACCTGGCCTCCCAAAGGTGGCTCCCCTTGAGGCTGAATAGGGACAGCTGGCCTCCTCCCCCTTCTGGCCTTCTCTTCCTCAGAGGAGGAGGTGCCTCCAGCAGAGACCACAATCCCCATTCCCAGGGTAAGGGAAGGTTGTTTGATACCTGGAAGGCCCAGGCCTGAACTGAAGCCTGTTATTTCTGTCAAAGCAGCTCTGAAGCGAAATGAAGTTGCCCTGTTCACATAAGCATGCAGCAGAAACTTACAAGCTAAAGTACTAACAACTCGCATTAGCGAGCCCGCTCACCCCTCTTATCCCACCCTTGGATGAGGTTTTTAAAAATGTGGCCTGCCCGTTGTGCCCATGTGACGCCCTGAAAATCGTACGGGCTGCGAAAAATCAAAAACAATTGGCGTCTCAAGGGCCTTAACTGGCCCGTTAATTAATGGCGGGCAAACTCCGTCCTCATCACCCGCCCGCCTAGCGAAATATCACAACGGTGCGCAATGACTTCAGGACACACGCCCGACATCATTGCGCGTCATTTTACGTTCCAGCGTGTTGGGCCTGCGCCCACACGCCGAATGTAAAGTTCTGCCCATGGTGTAGGGGTAACATATTGGCATTGATAGAAGATTGGTTAGTTATCAGGAAGCAGAGAGTTAGCATAAATGGGTCTTTTTCTGGTTGGCAGGATGTGACAAGTGGTGTGCCACAGGGATCAGTGCTGGGGCCTCAACTTTTTACAATTTATATAAATGACTTGGATGGAGGGACTGAAGGAATGGTGGCTAAATTTGCTGATGACACAAAGATAGGTAGGAAAGTAAATTATGAAGATTAGGATTCTACAAAGTGACATAGATAGGTTAAGTGAGTGGGCAAAGAACTGGCAAATGGACTATAATGTGGGCAAATGTGAAATCGTTCACTTTGGCAGGAACAATAAAAAAGAAGCTTATTATCTAAATGGTGAGAGATTGCAGAGCTCTGAGATTCAGAGGGATCTAGTGCATGAATCACAAAAGATTAGTATGCAGGTCCAGCAGGTAATTCAGAAAGCTAATAGAATGTTATCATTTATTGTGAGGGGAATTGAATACAAAAGTAGGGAGGTTATGCTTCAACTGTACAGGGCATTGGTGAGACCACATCTGGTGTATTGTGAACAGTGCAGATCTCCTTATTTAAGGAAGGGTATAAATGTGTTAGAAGCAGCTCAGAGAAGGTTTACCAGACTAATACCAGGAATGGGCTCATTGTCTTATGAGGAAAGGTTGGACAGGCTGGGCTTGTATCCACTGGAATTTAGAAGAGTAAGAGGCTGCTTAATTGAAACTTTTAAGATCCTGAGGGGTCTTGACAGGATGGATGTGGAGAGGATGTTTACTCCTGTGGGAGAATCTAGAACTAGGGGTCACTGTTTAAAAATAAAGGGTTGCTCATTTAAGACAGAGATGAGGAGAACATTTTTCCCACAGAGGGTTGTGAGTCTTCAGAACTGTCTTCCTGAAAAGGTGGTAGAAGCAGAGTCTTTGAGTATTTTTAAGGCAGAGCTAGATAGATTCTTGATTAACAAGGGGGCAAAAGGTTTTCGGGGATAGGCAGGAATGTGGGGTTGAGGTTACATTCAGATCAGCCATGATCTTATTGAATGGTGGAGCAGACTCGCGGGGCCGATGGCCTACTCCTGCTCCTAATTCATATGTTCGAATGTGTAGGGGGGACAACATTGTGAGCAGCAAATACAGTGTACTAAATTAAAAGAAGTGCAAATAAATCACTGGAAGGGGTGTTTGTGGCCTTGGACAGTGAGGTAAAAGAGCAGGTTCTACATCTCCCCATGCATGGAAAGGTGCCGTAAGAAAGGGGAGTGGGTATTGAGGAGTGGACCAGAATGTCATGGAGGAAATGGTCACTTCAGAATGCTGAAAGGGAAGGAGAGGATATGTTTGGAACCACACTGGAGCTGGTGAAAATAGTGGAGGATGATCCATTGAATATGGAGGCTTGTGGGTTGGAAGGTGAGGACATTGGGAACCCTATCATGGTTTTGGGAGGGAGTGAAAGGGGCGAGAATTGGAAATTGGACAGTAATGGTCCAGGGCCCTGTAATCCATGGTGGGGCGGAGTCCTTGGTTGAGGAAGAAGGAAGACCTATCAGATGTGCTGGTATGGAAGGTTTCATCATCAGGTCAGATGCAATAGAAGTGGAGAGACTGGAGAATGGAATACAGTCCTTATAGGAAGCAGAATGTGAAGAATTGTAGTTGAGGTAGCTGTGAGTGGACTTATAGTGAGGTCAAGGAAGGGAAAGGAACAGTCGGAGATAGACCATGTGAAGGTGAGAGAAGGGTGAAAGTGAAAAGTAAATTCAATGAAATTTTTCAGCTCAGGGCAAGAGCAGGAAGTGGCATTAATAGTCGTCGACGTCCTCAAAAAAGAGGTGAGGGAGGAGACAAAGAGCTTTCTACATATCCTTCAAAAATGCAGGCATAGCTAGGACCCATGCAGGAACTCATAGCAACTCCTTTTATTTGGAGGAATTGAGTCATGTTGAAGGTGTAAGTTGTTCAATGTGCGCCTCTGTTCAAGGAAGAAATGGAGAGATCTTAGATTGTACTGGTGGGGGATAGAGTATAGAGGGATTGGGCATCCATAGTGAAAAGGAGATGGTTAGGGTCAGGAAACTGGCAACTGCTAAAGTGACAGAGGGCATCTGAAGAGTCATGGATGTAGGTGGGGAGAGATTGGACAAAGGGTGAAAAAAAAAATTTGAAATAGCAAGAAATCAGTTTAGTGGGGCAAGAACTGACAGAAACCATTGAATAAAGTTCATTATCAACTATTTTATACAATACATGTCAGCCATAGCCAAAACCAAGAGCGTGATTACACATCCCAGACAGAATGCTGTGGGAGTGGCATCCAATCGCACCATCCACTCCCCTGCATTTTCTGTACACCTGTACAACTAGCGGACATATTGCCAACAAAGGTGGCCTCATAGAAAAGTGAATGCAGGAACCAGTTTACGGGTATTACCTTCTTGGAACCGACACAACAGAAATGCTGAATGCAGTCTTTGGGGGCAAAAATGCATCTTCAGCAAAAACGCAAAATAACTGACTGAAAATCAGGAGCCTGATTTACACCCTGCCTGATTTTATTTCCTGCTGAAGTCAACAAAAAATAAAAATTGGGAATAATGCAAAATAGGTTTGCATTTGTTATTACCCATTTTCTTTATTCACCTCATTAGAATTTCACAGTGCTGAAGGAAGTTATTCAGGCCCAATACGCTGTGCCTTCTCTGAAAGAACTCTCAATATTCAAACCCCCATACCTTTTCCTATACACTTTTACATTTCTCTCTTTTATAAATATTTGTCCACCTTCATTTACAAATTTATTCTGGATTCTGCTTCCATCACAGTTTTTGGGTGGATGTTCCATGTCTGAATGCATGCACATGGATAAGGGTAGTCGACATCCCTCCACCTCTCTAAGATGATGGACATCCAGCAAATCAAATCCATTGGGGACGGGGTAGCTGCATATGGAGAGTATTTGCTGACGGAATCCATGAGAGGCAGGTTCTACAACAATTGCCGCACTGAAGCGGTTGGTGCCTGTTGCCAAGCACTGTAGCCACTAATTGTCTAGATGGAGCATGCCAGCCCACAGGTGATGTGGCCATTCTCCTCTGTCACCAGCTGGTTTTTCCCGGGTGTGAAATCAATGTTTAGGGCCTTCATGTCCTCCTTGCAAGCATCTATGAAGCAGAGCTCTGTGCATCCTACTGGCCATCTAGCTCCAGCTACCTCACCATACAGAAAATCCTTGGGTGTTGTTATGACACAGCAGTTGGTAAAGGCTAAGGTGTTGAACAACTGTCATAACCTAATTTATCAATTGGTATGTTTGAGATGGAGCTCTGAATTCAGGAATAAAACCACGAAGCTTCAAGAGATTTTTTATATAAAACTAAATTAAACATTTATTAATTTAACAACAAATTTAAACACATACACATGCCTACAAATTGCTATCATAATAACTTTTAAACAAATCCCCAAATTAATCACTCCCTGGTAAATCTTCACCAAGACAACAGTAACCCATAGACTTTAAACAGTCACCAGGCAAAGCATATTTGACCTTATGAATTCAAAATAAGGTTCCTTTCAATTTGTTTTCTTTGCAGACACAGTCCTAGGCTTACAGGCTGGTTAGATCTTAAATGCCTCTGACCTGCAGACACAAAACTCCTTTCTGTTTATACCTAGCTTCTTCTATGAATGTAAATTTTCCATCGTATTACTAGGTTTTTTAAAAATTTTACCTCTCCTAACAATAATCATTTCATTCCACCAATGTTATTAGTAATATAAACACATTGCTTGGCATCTCCCAGCTAGGTGCAAGACTTTACCCATTCTTTTGAATGGCTTATTCAACAAATGCAAATTGCACTTTATCTTTCAACTTATGTTTATCTAATTAACATCTCAAACCATGATACATCAAAGCACCCACACTATCTGCCTTTAATCCAATTAAGACATACACATAGACACTACTACAAGTCCAATTTAAAAATAATTTCAAATAACATTATACACATTAATATCTCTTCATGACAGTGTGCGACCATCTTCCATCCTGTGAACATGCCCAAGCCAGTGAAGTTGCCTGTGCTTGATGGGTGTCAACATACTTGAGAGCTTTGCCTTTGAGGAAGCTGCGTTCGTGAGTTTGTCTTTCCATGAGCTACCCAGGATATGCTGCAAACAGCAAATATGATAATTACATGGATAAGAGTGTTAACATATTGTAAGTTTCATTTCGTTTTGTGATTCAATTTCTGTATTAGTTGAAGTTCTGATGAAGAGTCATACGGACTCGAAACGTTAACTCCGTCTTCCTCTCCACAGATGCAGTCAGACCTGCTGAGCTATTCCAGCTATTTTTGTTTTTGTTTCTGTACTGGTTGTGCCCGTTCGATAGAATTTTGAGTTTCCTTTCTGCTTTAAAAGAGCAGGAGCTTGGCGTGAAAGGAACCCATTCTCCACCCCTCAGTAGGCGGTCATACGACGTAATAATCCGGCCCCAGCACCAGTGTGGGGTGGAGCGAGTGACGGAATCGCAGCAACTTAAAGACGGTCGACTCTGAGTGACCTGTGATCGGTTCATGGGCTCGGAGGAACCGTGACAGGGCAGCCGAGGGAAAGGAGGAGGCTGACGATGGCCCCGCCGGCTTCCTCTTGCTTCCACAGGGACAGCTCGGCGCCGAAAGCGGCCGGCGCCCTGCAACTGCTGCTCACTGGCCTGTTCTTCTTTCTCTTGATCCTGCTACGCGGCACTGCGCTACCGGCTCAGGTAAACCCACACTTATCCTGGGCTGGGGTATAATGATCTGGGAGACTGGGACTGAGGGATAGGGCCTTATGTGACGGGGCTTGAATTTAGGGGAGGTGGTCACGCCCTGAGGGCTTGGGGTACAGGATCTGTGGTGTCTGACCCACAGAGAGGTCTCAGGGACTGGGGAAATCTGGGACTGAGGGGAGGCTGTGGATAGGGACTGGAGGACAGGGATGGCGGGGATTGTTCTGGGGACAGAAACTGTAGGGGTTGAACTGGGGACAGGAATTAGGAGCCTGGGGACTCAGAGTCTGGGGGAGGGCAGTGGTTGAGAAAATTGGACACTGGAGCTGGGGGATAGGGTCTGGGGCTTGGGAACATTAGATGACTGACTTGCCTGTGGAGGTTTCCCAGTTTGAATTGGCTGAAAACTTGAGCAGTGCTAAGGCTGTATCCAGAGTGTTTACCATTACTGCTAGATGAAAAATGTGGCATTAATGGCTTATGCCTTTTGTGAACCTGGACATCCTAATATTACTGAGGTTTGTGCACTGCTGCAGAAACCTGTGACGAAACGTTCAGTGCCTCATGATCATTGGTCCACCAGACCCGTTAAAATCAATGGCGAGATGTAGTTTGCTGAATTGACACCTCTGTGTCTGCAATAGGGCATTGATGAGACCACATCTGGAGGACTGTGTATATTTTTGGTCTCCTTTATTTAAGAAAGGATATAAATGTGTTAGAAGCAGTTCAGGGAAGGTTTGCTTGACTGACAACCTTCCCCACATTCCAGGTATCTTATGAGCAAAGGTTGAACAGGCTGGGCCTGTATCCATTGGAGTTTAGAAGAATGAGAGGTTATCTAATTGAAACATATAAGATCCTGAGAGGACTTGACAGGGTAGATGCTGGAAGGATGTTTTCCCTTGGGGAGAGACTGGAACTAGGAGTGACTGTTTAAAAATAAGGGGTCTCCCCTTTTAAGACTGAGATGAGGAGAGATTTTTCTGAGGGTCGTTGGTCTTCGGAACTCTCTTCCCCAAAGAGTGGTGGAGGCAGGGTCATTGAATATTTTTAAGGCAGAGATAGATTCTTGACTAACAAGGGAGTCAAAGGATATCAGGGGGTAGGTGGGTATATGGAGTTGAGGTCACAATCAGATCATCCATGAACTTATTGAATGGCGCATCAGACTCAAGGGGCTGATGGTCTGCTCCTGCTTCGTATGTATGTTCGTACAACCACTTAGTGCAGAATGGCTCTGGAGGGCTTTGAATCAGGGAAGTATTCAATTGCCAAAACGAGTTACACGTGGGTTGGACTTATTCTAGCAACTTCATTTCAACCTTAAACCTCATTTGTACAGACACCCACCAAAGTTGCTGGGAAAATATTTACAAATTAAAGGCTCACACCGTTTTCAGTGTGTAAGCACAAACAACAATTTGTGGCGAGGGCAAGACTTGCTGATCGATGCAAATTGGCATGTTACTCAACAATTTGCATGACTCCACCTTTAGCTTCATGAGCACCAGAACTCACTGTTGACCTCCCCAGAGTTTCAGGATATTGTTGCATTTGCAATATGAATTAAACATGCCGCAGAAAGTTATATTTAGTAGTTAATTATGTGAGGACACTTAATGACAGGATTTATGTACTTGCATTTGCACTAGTTGGACACCCAGAAAAGGGAACAATTGAAACTGCAGTCTCATTTCTGCAGGTAGTAAATTGGTCCTGGGGGCTATTAAATTTAAAATGTTTCAATTCTTTTTCTGTCTCTCCTCTCTCCTTTATCCAATTTTTTGTTTCCTCTTTTTATTTCACTCTGTACCTACTTTGGCTCTAATTCAGCTGACTCCCTTCTCTGTCATTCATTCTATTTCTTCCGTCTTTAAGTTTAACTGTTTTAAGGAGATAGACGGTTGTCTCTCTGTTCACTGGGGTCCCAGGTGTCCTGTTGCCCTCGTCATGCTGCAATTGGCTCATACTTCAGCAAGAGTAAATTCCCTACTCCAGCAAGATCTGAGCCATTACTGACCTGGATTTTGCAGTCAGCATCAAGCAAAGGTGCTCGCCGCTGACTTCGAAGAAAGCTTCCTTGAGAGATCTAGTGATCTTTGTCATGAAAACTTTACCTCTCGACATGTAATTGATTATAGCGATGTTTAATAGGGATTTCCAGCATTTAGTTGCATTGATGTTATTCAGCAGCGAAAGACATTAAAGAATTCTCATAGACAACCAACCAGGAATGAAAAGACTTAATAATCAAGTCACTTTTTAAAAATTTTACAGAGCAAAATAAAGATTGCAACATACACGTGGGGTTAAGGTAGAAGCTGGAATATCACAAAAACTTACCAGATTTTTATTTTTTTTAAATCAAAAGGGAAATGTTTAACAACATTCCACAAGTATTTTTCCCAATGCTTGATCGGCTGTTCAGCACTAGCTACTCAGATCACTGTTTAAAAACCCAGTATCCCTCATTGAACAAGGTTTTGCTTTTCCTGAGGTTTCTAACAGTGATATGAGAGTGGAAAACGCTGTGAATTTATTACAAATTCTGGTGTG
The DNA here is from genome assembly GCF_964194155.1 of Cetorhinus maximus. Taxonomy (NCBI): domain Eukaryota; kingdom Metazoa; phylum Chordata; class Chondrichthyes; order Lamniformes; family Cetorhinidae; genus Cetorhinus; species Cetorhinus maximus. Next base: position 7,341,873 of record NC_135899.1, read on the forward strand.
TATTATGAAAACAACTGCTGATAGAACTTGTCTGTGCTGTTTTCAGTGAGTGGGCTGGAGAGGTTGGGGTGAGGTCTATAGCACAGCCTGTGACAGAGCAGTGAGTGTCAGCCTCCAGGAGTTTCACTTCAAGCTGTGCTTATGCTAAATCCTAATGCTGCCGCCAGATTCAGAGGGGTAATGATGGCAATCGTTGACAGTTTGCCATCAACAACCTCAAATTTTAGGCAATGTGTTTTCAGCTCATCATAAGTGTGGATTGCAACATGTAATGAAATATAGCTAGAGACCATAGAGTTCCTGAGGGTCTCCTCTTAATGCTTATTTATGTATTTTAAACTAATGGAAGATCTTAGAAATACTGAAATGTTACAAATGGGAGAAAATGGATTTTCCAGGAAATCTGATGGATTCATACAAACTCATCAATCATTCTGTCTATGCAATGTGACCTGTCCACCACACATTATCAGATTTAGTCAGGAGCCATTGCTCCTAACATCTCCCTGTTAAGCAACCTGTTGTTTCATTACAAAAATCTGATACTATTTTAACCAGATTAAAACCTCTCCTCTTATCAATAATGCTGATTGAAGCTCCTGTAGAAATGGGAGTTAGGCAGGGCTGTAGGTACAGCTATGAGCCAGAATGAACATAGAGGGGACCTGGGTATAATGTCTTATCTGAAAGGCGCACCACTGCCAGTGCAGCACTCCCTCAGGGAGTCTCAGCCTAGATTATGTACTCAAGTTTCTGGTGTGTGTCTTGAACCAACAACTTCTGAGTCAGAGGCTACAGAAGTGTGACACTAAGCCAAAGTATGGCTTGTAACTTGCTCAGTGCAGCATATTTTTGGGGAGGGGGAAATATGGGGTTTTTAAATTTCATGAAACCTCTTGGAATTATCCCTGTGCTCATTTAAACACAGAGTCCATACCCCTGACATATTAACTCCTCTGTTATTACCACAGGTGCTGCCTGACTTGCTGAGTGTTTCTGGTATTGTCTGTTTTTTTTGTTATTGGTTTCTTTGTACCTTCGCTAACACTGGAGAGAATCTGTGGGACTATAAAATGGTCTCAGACTGTAAAACCACTGTGTACTTCTGCAAGAGTTATGATCCGTTGTTATAGAATCTACCCTGAAGCATTAATAGGAAATAGTCCACATTACTGGGAGATTCTGGTAGTTTGCAATGCTGCACGCTAAAGCATTTGTAACCAGTTAGACAAGTAGAATAATTTTTTGTAAGGTGCGACACTTTTTTAAATGTTGATATTCAGAAAGACTTGTCTGTACTTATACAAGAAACATAGAAAGTTAGCATGAAATTAGGAAGGCACATAGCATTTTGGCTTTAATTGCAAAGAGATTGGTGTACAAAAATAAGAAAGTCTTGCTACAGTTGCTGACCTTTGCTGAGACTAAACCTGGAATACTGTGTGCAGTTTTGGCCTCCGTGTCTAAGGAATGATATACTTGCCTTGGAGGCGGTACAGCGAAGGTTCACTAGATTGATGTCTGGGATGAAATGGTTGTCCTATGATGAGGGGCTGAGTAAATTGGGCCTATGCTCTCTGGAGTTTAAAAAATGAGAAGTCATCTCTTTGAAACACACAGATTCTAAAGGGTTTTGGTGGGGTAGACAGAGGTTGTTTCCCCCTGGGTGGGGAATATAGAATACAGCCTTGGGAGAAGGGGATAATTATTTAGGACTGAGATGAGGAAAAATTTCTTCACTCAAAGGGTTATGAATCTTTGGAATTGTCTGTTCACTCCAGAGGTTTGTGGATGCTCCATCATTGAGTATATTCAAGACTGAAATCAAAAATCTAGGGATATGGGGAGCAGGCAGGCAAGTGGAGTTGAGGTACAAGATGATCAGCCACCATATCAAATGGCAGAGCAGGTTCAAGGGGTGAATGGTCTGCTGCTGCTATTTCTTATGTCCTTATATCGTTACTAACATCTGCTTTTTGCATTTTGAGTTTAAAACTCAGTAAAACAGGGGTAATAATTCTGCTGGTGAAGTACCCTGGAATAGCTGTGTGATATCCAGTTGGTTAAGCACATCCCAGTCAAAAAAAGCCTCAATTTTAAAATTCTCGTGTTCAAATCCATGCATGGCCTCGCCCCTTCTCTCTCTAATCTTCTCCAGCCCCACAACCCTCTGAAATCCCTGCATTCCTCCAATTTTGACCTGTTGTGCATCCTACATTTCCTTCACCCCACCATTGGTGGCTACACCTTCAGCTGATTAGCCCTTAAGCTCTGGAATTTCTACAAAAGCCTCTTGTACCTCCCCCCTTTTTAAGTGCTATTCAAACCAAATATATCACTGTTCCTTCGCTGTCGCTGGGTCAAAATCCTGGAACTTGCTCCCTAACAGCACTGCGGGTGTACCTACACCACATGGACTGCAGTGGTGAAGAAGGTAGCTCACCAGCACCTTCTCAAGGGCGGTTAGGTATGGGCAATAAATGCTGGACAAGCAAGCGACACCCATATTCCATGAATGAATAAAAAAAAGCTTAAAAGTTTGCTTCTTTGGCTCATGTCAATTTTTTTTGTCTGATTACACCCCAGTGAAGGGTCTTGTAGGTGTTTTAGAAACCATATAAATGCAAGTTGCTATCATTTTGACAGGATCAAGTTTGGTTTCAAAGTACAGTGGCAATAGGAGCTTCTCTCTAGTTCTCCAATTACCACATCCTAGCAGGAAATTAGCTAAGTGTTGAGCATTGGAGAATGTTAAGGACACACACACAGCCTCCTTACCAGGACAAGCAGGACACCACAGGCAGGTTATATACCACTACTGTAAATATTTTTTTCTTCTGACATTTCACCACAGTTACAGATAGAGTTGACTGAGGTAATCTTACAAAAAGCTCCCAGGACCCCAAGAGCTATAATAATTGGAAATTTACAAAGGGAGCCTAGCAATTCCCTTCACTCTTGTACAATTATCCCTGCTGAGAAGTTTCTCATAGAATGATGATTTTAACAACATACTCTTCCTTGGGGAAGCAGTTCAATTTGGTTACATTAATAGAGTTGTGACTTTCAGCTTACTAATGAGTCAGATGTGATATAGATACAGCCAATTTCCACAGATCTATCTCCCCTTCAAATTCGTATTTGTCTGCTTATTTCACACAATTTGTAATTATATCTTCTTTTCTAGTTTGGGTTGGCGCATGTTTTGTTCACCAACTTGCAGCTAGGATCCATCAGTGTCCTTTTTTTAACATGGGTAATGATGTTCTGGGATTTAGCTGAGATAGTTAATCTCCTCCATCTGTCTCCTCATTTGGCTTAGATAGATAGTAAAAACTGTGTGATACTATTTGAAGTGCAGAGAGTTGCCCCAGTGTTCCAGACAACATTACTTCAATGTTGACTTTGATGTGCAAAATGGTTTTTGTATTTGTCGGTGAGGGAATTACTGAATTTTAAAATAATGGCACTTTAAAATGCTTTGAGACATTTGAAAGACGTATCTAGGTGTAATACAAAATCTTGATTTTTTTTTTGAGCATAAATCACTTCTAAGCTGAGGAAGAGAAACAGTTTCTTTTTTAAGTTGTTTCTGATAGCAGAATCTCTAGAAAATATTTGTTCCCCTTTCATTTTGTTGCTGTATGGCTATAAAAAGTAGTTTAATTACAGCCAAAGAAAACATAAATAGGACTTGGAGTGGACTATTTGGCCCTCAAGCCTACTCTGCCATTCAACAAGATCATGGCTGATCTTTAACCTCAACTTCACCTTCCTGCACTATTTCCATGCCCTTAATTCCTCAAAAACCCGAAAATCTATCAACCTCTATCTTAAATCTACTTAATGACTAAACATCCATAGCTCTGTGGGGTAGAAAATTCTAAAACAAAAAATGCTGGAAAAACTCAGCAGGTCTGACAATGCTGTGGAGAAAAAGACAGTTAACGTTTAGAGTCCGTATGACTCATCTTCAGAGCTAAGAGAAGTAAAAATGTGGTGAAATTTATACCGTTTAAGGGGGGGAGGTGGAGCAGGTGAAGCTGGTTAGAAGGCCAGCGATAGGTGGAGGCAAAGGAGAGATTGCTAAAGATGTCATGGACAAAAGGTCAAAGGGGTGTTGATGGTGATGGTACTGGCTAAAGGAGGTGCTAATGGTGACATTATGGGTAGAAAGTAGAATGTAATAATAGCCAGACAAGGGTAAGCACTCTGGGAAGAACAACATGAGGAAGTGACAGATGGCCCTAGTGGGGAGAGGGGACAGTGGTGGGAAAAAAGTTTGAAAATAGGGTAAAAGGTGGGGATAAAACAATGAATGAAAATGAGTTTTTAAAAAATAAAAAAAAAGTGGGAAAAAATTCTTTAATTAAAAAAAACAATATTGAGAAAAGGGTATTTTTAAAAAAGGGTGAGGATGGAGGAGAGAGTTCATGGTCTGAAGTTGTTGAACTCAATGTTAAGTCCGGAAGGGTGTAAAGTGCCTAGTTGGAAGATGAGGTGCTGTTCCTCCAGTTTGCATTGATTTTCACTGGAGCATTGCAGCGGGCCAAGGACGGACATGTGGGCATGAGAGCAGGATGGTGTGTTGAAATGGCAAGTGACAGGAAGGCCTGGGTCATGCTTGCAGACAGACCAAAGGTGTTCTGCAAAGCAGTCACCCAGTCTGCGTTTGATGTCTCCGATGTAGAGGAGACCACTTTGGGAGCAGCGAATGCAGTAGCGCTGCTTCACTTGAAAGGAATGTTTGGGCACCTGGACGGTGAGGAGGGGGAAGGTAAAGTGGCTGTATCTATATCATATCTGACTCATTAGTAAGCTGAAAGTCACAACCTTATTAATGTAACCAAATTGAACTGCTTCCCCACGGAAGTGACAGTTGTTAAATCATAATTCTTAAAGGAACTTCTCAGCGATAACTGTGGTGAAATATCAGAAGAAAAAAAAATATTTACAGCAGTGGTGCACAACCTGCCAGTGGTGTCCTGCTTGTCCTGGTAAGAAAGCATGAGGCCTTGTGTCCTTAACATTCTCCAGTGCTCAACACTAACATCCTAGCTAATTTCCTGCTAGGATGTGGTAAATGGAGAAGTAGAGAGAAGCTCCTACTGCCACTGTACTTCGAAACCAAACTTGCTCCTATCAAAATGCACTACTGGACAACACAATAGCAACTTGCATTTATATGGTAAAAGCAAAATACTGCGGATGCTGGAAATCTGAAACAAAAACAAAAATTGCTGGAAAAATTCAGCAGGTCTGACAGCATCTACGGAGAGAAAGAGTTACCGTTTCAAGTCCAGATGTTGAGTCATCTGGACTCAAAACGTTAACTCTTTCTCCCCATAGATGCTGTCAGACCTGCTGAGTTTTTCCAGCAATTTTTGTTTTTGTTGCATTTCTATGGTGTCTAAAACATCCACAAGACCCTTCACTGGGGGTGTAACCAGACAAATCTTTTTCCCCACCTCTGTCCCTCCCCACCCCACCCCCCAGTAGGGCCATTGTCACTTGTTGTTCTTTCCAGAGTGCTTACCCTTGTCCTGCTGTTATCACATCATGTATTCTTACCCTTAATGTCACCATTAGCACCTCCTTTAGCCAGTACTACCACCATCAACACCCCTTTGACCTTTTGTCCATGACATCTTTCGCAATCTCTCCTTTGCCTCCACCTATCGCTGGCCTTCTATCCAGCTTCACCTGCTCCACCCCCCCTTAACAGTATAAATTTCACCTCATTTTTGCTTAGCTCTGAAGAAGAGTCATATGGACTTGAAATGTAAACTCTGACCTTCTCTCCACAGATGCTGTCAGATCTGCTGAGTTTTTTCCAGCATTTTTTGTTTTTGTTTCAGATTTCCAGCCCCCGCAGTATTTTGCTTTTATTAAAGAAAATTCAAAAGATTCATAACTGAATAAAGAAATTTCCTCATCTTAGTCCTAAATGGGCAGCTCCTTTTATTCGGAGAACGTGACCCTACGTTTAAATCTTTTTTTTTGGCATCCATCCCATCAAACCCCTGTCAATGTATGACAATGCAAGATCTCTCAAAGAGTGATGGGATAATTTGTTTCTAGCAATGATGGTTAAGGCTTTAAATATTGGTCAGGACACTGTGGAATATATCCCTGCTGTTTTTCAAAATAGTGCTATGGGATCTTTTATATCCAGCTGAAAGGGTAGACATGACCCTAGCTTAACATCTCATCTCATCCAAAAAAGGGTGCCTCAGACAGTGCAGCAATTCCATCAGTTCTACACTGACATAGGTGATGATAATTGTGTATGGAGAAATGAATGCATGCAATGTGCGTTGGGTGGAGAAAAAGGGGTTACCTGATTTTTAGACAAAATCCAACATTTGTTTAGTTAATGCATGAAAACTACCTGAAATTCACTTAGAAGTATTGATTATTACCTTATAATTGATCATTAACTTATAATTCTTTTTTTTAAAAATTAACACAAATTTCTCTCCTCCTATTTTGAATATGACAAATCTTTCTGGATTTCAGTTTCACAATTACCAGCTCTCCTTTCGATACCTACTCAAGCAATCATTACCCCTGTGCTTACTACATTTGCTGCCATTCAGTTAACACCGTGATTTTAAAAAAAATCATCCTTGTTTTCAAATCTCTCGATGGTCTCACCTCTCCCAAACTCTGCAATCAGCTCCAGCCCTGCAATAACTATCGGAGCTCATCTCTGCTCTGATGCTGATCTCATCATAGAAAAGTTTGGTTCCAATCTTGTGGGATTAACAATTGAAGCATTGAGAAATATTTGTTGCCAGGTAGATCACATCGACAGATGTAAGATTCAATCACAGTGGAGCAGCATTTGCCAGTAAATCCATGCACCACATAACTCATTATAGATAAGGATCTGTGCAAGTAATTGCGTCATTGCCAACCTATGGCAATTAACCCAACACATGACTTGAGATAATCTTCAAAACATGAGTCTTTTGAGAAATCAAATGATGATCATCTTTACAGTATCTGATTCTTGATCGATAATATCTTTGTTCTACTCTGATGACTCTTGGAGGTAGATCATGTTGACTAACCTTCACGTTAGAGGTAAAACTGCTTTTGTCAATTTTGTAAAATGCCATGAGCAAGATTGGTTGAAATAACGAGGAATTTTTTTTGCCCAGCCGTCCACCTTGGGATCCAAGTACAATAATGGTTTCACGCTCTGCCAAATTTTATTGTTCATTAATGTTCACTGAGTATTTTTGGATGGGAGTATAAAACCAGCATTGCGCCTGATCCCATGGGATTTCTATCTGGCAAGTTAAGTTAAAATTACCCACCCGTTGGACCGAAATGCTGGCTGTTTTCATGTTATGCAAGTAGAAAATGCTGTAAATGTTCAGCAGGTCAGGGAGCATCTGAGAAACAGATTTAAGGTATCAGCAGTGTGTACATCCAAATCAGATGTAGTACATGTTAAATGACGAATGAAAGTCCCTGGACTCAGTCTCTGTCTTATGTCTTATCCCAACTCTCTGATAAAGAACCATCTCAGGATGATGTTTTCTGGTCCCACCTCCACCACCATTGTAAGATCAAAATAGAGTTACAATCAAAATAGAGTTTTAACAATTTTTGGTCATGTCTGCCCATGTACCTTTTTGAACTGATTTCATTGGGAAATATTGTTTCTTAGATACAAAGTTTTTTTTAAAATTCTTATCCAGATTGGAACAGGAATTTGTCATTCAGCCCATAGAGACTGTTCTGCCATTCCATTAAATCATGGTTTATCTGTATCTAAACTCCTTTTTCCTTGCCTTGATTCTGTATCACTTGCTACGCTTGCCAAACAAAAATCTATTAAACTGCATTTTGAAATTTACAATTGACTCCCAGCCTCAACAACTTTTTGGGACAGAGAGTTTCCAGATTTCCAGGACCCTTTTTGAAAAGAAATGCTTCTTATTCTGGATTCTCCCACAAGTGGAAATAGCGTGTCTCAATCTACCCTATCAAATCCTTCAATCAGCTTAAACACCTCAGTGAGATCACCCCTTAATCTTCTATACTCAAGGGAATAAAAGCCCAGTCTGTGCAACATGTCCTCACAATTTAACCATTAGGCTTGGCCCATTGAAGGAGGTCATGCGGATGATTGAAAACTAGCACTTTGTATAATACATTCCATCATTTTCTTCTCTTTCCAGATCAAGCCGTTAGTTGTAAGTGAACAGTTGCTGTGGATAAGTGGCATCGTTGGCCATGTTGACACCTTCAGGATCCCCCTCATTGCAGTCACCCCCCACAATAACCTCATTGCTGTGGCAGAGGCCAGAAAGCATTCACCGGAGGATATTGGTGCTAAGTTCATTGCTGTCCGCACGTCTAGTGATAAAGGTGATTGATTAACTTTAGCTTCAGTAAAGAATTAGTCTTGGATTTCTGACAACAAGGGAGCTCCTCAATTATGCTTCACAATTCCATGGTCAGTTTTTTGTTCTGACAGTTGAACTATTCAAACGCTGAAGAAAATTGGCATAAAATTATATTTAAAGCCGGAGATGTGGTTGACTCAACAAACTGGGTGAAATTTTCAGTCCTGTACCTTACAGAATTATTTCCCACAGTAGCACAAACAAATGCTCTTGCCTTTTGAGAACAGGCCACTCATAAAGCAACTGTTGTCTGATCTGAAACAAAAACAGAATTACCTGGAAAAACTCAGCAGGTCTGGCAGCATCGGTGGAGAAGAAAAGAGTCGACGTTTCGAGTCCACATGACCCTTCAACAGAACAGTTCTGTTGAAGGGTCATGTGGACTCGAAGCTTCGACTCTTTTCTTCTCCACCGATGCTGCCATACCTGCTGAGTTTTTCCAGGTAATTCTGTTTTTGTTTTGGATTTCCAGCATCCGCAGTAGCTTTTTGTTTTTATCTCTGTTGTCTGATCTGATCCTGGTTTACAGTCAAACTATTGGGTTTGTGCTCAGGGAATACAAAAGGGATTCAAAACTCTGGATCACAAACTCCCCAGTGAATCTGAATTTTTAAGTGATGTGGTATTGAAGCAAGTTGCTGATCAAGGCACTTCAAACCAGAGCATAGTAGGGGCAATAGAACAAACTGTGAAAATCCAACCTTTGCACTGACCAAGGGTTGTACTATTGTAAATACTGGCTGCTGTAAGCTCTCCTATCTTGTGTGGGGGAAGGGATAAGTTTGTTTTTTCTCCCCCAATTTGCTTAAACAGCAGGTAAACTGCCAATTAAAAAATAGTGCAGATTGAGCCTTGATACCCTGCAAAGGTAAAAGTGCATTTTCACTTAAACAGATTCCAGTTGTAGAGCTAAATGTGGCCATATTAATCTATCTTCTCCTTTCCCTACAAGGCCTACATGATATTCATTAGGTTTACAATTTGTGCACTCACTTTGTTCACATAAAGATGTTTGGATGTGGTTCATATATGCTGATTATGAACAAACCTGTTGGTGCTCTCTGGGTTATATATAGGAGATATGCAGTGCTCTGGTGTGAGATGCCAAATTATTGTTTTTTTAAACTCATGAGGGTTAAACTCTTCAAGTTTCCACAACTTTCCATGATTCATAATCTCAAGTCTTTTCTGGTGCCTACTTTAAAGAAAGAATGACCCTGCATTTACCTGGTGCCTTTCACAAACTCAGGATGTCCTAAGTGCTTTACAGCCAAAAAAGTATTTTTGAAGTGTAATCACTGTGTTGTCATATAGGAAATGTGGCAACCAATTTGCACACAGAAAGCTCCCACAAACAGTAGCGATGTTTAGTTGAGGTGTAAATATGGGCAAGGACACCAGGAAGGACTTCCTGACTCCTCTTAAATAGTGTCACGGAATCTTCTATGTCCACGTGAGAGGACAGATGTCTCAAAAAAGCTACAGAATCGGCAAACAACAATTACGTATGTACCTCACTGCTTGCATGCAATAGAATGTCTTTCCTAACTTTACAAATTGTTTCTTCCTCTGGCTGTGCTGAACATAATTCTACAGTCACCATTCGTGACTGTAATCTGGTTAATACCACAGTTTAGATCTCTTCTCTGGTAACCAATTGTCTTTGATAAAGTCAGATGCTCTTAAATCAATTTAGCACCATAGAAAGAATCAGTAACTTAATTGACACGGGCTTCCAGTGCTCAATTGCTAAACGGTTCAGTGTGGAACTGAGCCAAGCAGACTAGGACGATCCCAAGTTCAGACAGCACCCCAATTCCCAGCACCCCCCCCCCTGCCAATTGTGCTGCAACAGCAGTGGCTAAGGACTGTTTGTTGCCAATCACCAGACTTTGACCTCACACTCCCGACACTACTCCTTTGCAAGAATCTTCATGTTAGGATGGTTATGGATTAAGGTTTCCTCTGCTGTGCTTTGTAAAGCAAAGTCAAAGACCGGTTTGCAAATTAATTGCAAATAGTGTCCTGAGGGAATCTCCTTCATCCCGTGCACACCACCACCCCTGCCAACCACTTTTTAAAAATTCTTTCACGGGATGTGAGCATCACTGGATAAGCCTGTATTGCCCGTCCCTAATTCCCCTTGAGAAGATGGTGGTGAGTCATCTCCTTGAACCACTGCAGGCCACGTGCTGTAGATACACCCATAGTGCTATTAGGAAGGGAGTTCCAGGATTTTGACCCAGCATCTGTTGCCCTTTTCCTAGGTGATAGAGGTTCATCTTGTATATGATACACACTGCAGCCACTGTGCATTGATGATGGAGGGAGTGAATGTTGAAGGTGATGGATGGGGTGCCAATCAAGTGGGCTGCCTTGTCCTTGATGGTGTCAAGCTTCTTGTGTGTTGTTGGGGCTGCACTCATCCAGGCAAGTGGGGAGTATTCTATCACACTCCTGACTTGAGAGTTGTAGATAGTGGACAGGGTTTGGAGTGTCAGGAGATGTTACTCACTGCAGAATTCCCAGCCTCTGACCTGCTCATTTATTAATTGTTGAAACTTGGTGATTCATTAACCTTTGAAGTCCCTAAATTCCTTTGCTGACTTGTAGTCTGTGCCCACCTAATTCCACATTTTGAATAATTTACTAATTTAACCAGAATCACTTGCAGTAGAGCATGCATCCTGCATCTCCAATGATTTTCCCTTCTTTCAGGATTCCGAACAGACGAGGATGGAAACCAAGGTCTTGTCGGGCAATCATAGAATCATGCAACACAGAATGATGCCATTTGGCCCATCATACCAGTGTCAGCACGTTATAAGAATTACCAAATTATTCCCATCCCTCCTACTTTTTCTACTTGGCCCTGCAAAACTTTCTCTGTTAATATTTATCTAATTCCTTTTTGAAAGGTATTATTGAATCTGCTTCCACTGTTCTTTCAAACAGTCCATGCCAGATATGGCTTACAGACGAGAATCTTTGTTTCTAAGTCATGGGGTGTTCAATTGGACAAGCTTAATCAAAATCATCTGTTCAGATGTAGCTCTTCAAACTATTTTAATTTCCCATATTTGTGAATAAACATACTGCAGCATGTAATGGGTGATGAGAAAATAATGAGTAAACATTCCACAATCTTTAAAGTCACCTTGGTCGAGTGGTATTTCGATTCATGATGAGGCAGTGAGTTTTCTCATCCATCTACTGGGTTAGTTCAGCAGGTGAGATACCATACATGGTTATAGCCAGTGACTGGACAATTGAAAAGTAAAATTAACTGTTGTAAATAAATGTGATCAAGAGCCTGAAGTTGAACTCCGCAGTTATTAATGAGGCCTGCTGTGACTGTCTTGGGACCTCAGTGGGTACAGGCTTATTACACACAATTCCCACACCACAGCATAAGTGACCAGTTCATGCAAGTACCTAGTAACAGTTGCTAATGTGGAGAGTGGAAATGTCACCTTGGTGCAGAAGAAGGCCCAAGGTTAAGGTATTGTATTAAAGTCAAGTCCATGGCTTGGGAATAGAAAATGTGATGCCGTATGCTTGGAGTGAGTGTATTTCAATCCCTAACACCAACATTTACCAGCTTGCTTCATAATTGTCATCTTTCAGGTGAAACCTGGAGCCCCACCACCTTCATTGAGAATGATGGTTCAAAGATTGATGGCCTGAATTTGGGGGTAATATTGGTCGATGAAGAGAAGGATCTGATTTTTATCATGTACACAACATGTGCCCATCACTATCATTGTAATGTTTCCAGCACGCTCCTGATTGAGAGCCAGGATGACGGAAGGACCTGGAGCCAACCGAGAAACCTGTCCAAAATGACTGGTACCAAGATGTTCGCACCTGGCCCTGGATCTGGAATCCAGGTGAGAGAAATAGGAGGAGGAGAAATGTAGAGCCTTCAAATACTTTGAATCAGAACGAGAATCAGTAGACCTTGGATAAGCACATGAAGTAAAAATTTCACTGAGCTCAATCATGAAATTCACACTGACAATACAGTTGAAATTGCACTAGTTAAGTTACATTTCAAACCTCAACTAAAATGTATTTGCATAATCACAAAAGTAAAATCTTCCATGAGCCAATGCAACCTGGCAGTGTAATAAAATGTAATCTCTAATTTTCTTTCTGTTAAATTCCTAATGCACTTAAGAGTGGTAACCTAGTGTAGTTTTATTGATGCAGCTAAAAATGGGGTTTAGCAGTAAAAATAAGCATTTTTCTTTACAGAGACATCCAGTCCTCCACCTGTGAGCAACTTGATTTTAAAATCACTGAAAACGTTATTAAAAAGCTATACTGAACCATTCATTAGTTCAATGCTTACTGGTCAGTTTGTTAGTTAATTAAATTTTTCTGAGATGAGAGAGCTTTTAAAATATGCCCAAATGCCTAAGCAATGAGTGCAATTTGAAGAGATGTCACCTAAGAGGTTATTAGAGCTCACAGGATTGGGGTAATATATCAGCAATAATTGAGAATTGGTTAAAGGATAGTAAACAGATTTGGAATAAACAGGTCTTTTTCAGGTTGGCAGGCTCCAATTAGTGGGGTACTGCAAAGCTAAGTGCTTAAGACTTAGCTATTTATAATCTGTGTTAATCTATATGGGATATTAATTGGAGTGAGTGTATTTCAATCCCTAATACTATTAATTTATAATCAATATTGATGGTTTAGATTTGGAGACAGACTGTAATATATCTAAGTTTGCAGATGACAGAAAGTTAGGAAAATAAAGTGTGAGGAGGACACACAGATGCTGAAAAGGGGTATGGATTGATTGAGTGGGTAGGAACATGATGGATGGAATATAATAAGGAAATGTTAAATTTGGAAGAAAAAAACATTTTTTTTCAATGGTGAGAGACTAGGAAATGTTGGTATTCCTTGTGCATGAATCACAAAGTTAACATGTAGGTACAGCAAGCAATTAAGCAAACGGTTTGTTGGCCTTTTAAGAGTTTGGAGTATAAGAGGGAAGAAGACTTATTGAAGTTTTTTAGGGCCTCGGTAAGACCACACCTGGTCTACTGTGCATAATTTTGGATTCCTTACCTAAGGAAGGATATTCCTGCCTTGGAGTGCAACAAAAGCATACTATACTGATTCATGGGATGAGGGGTTTTATCTTATGAAGAGAGATTGAGTGGATTCTATTCACTGGAATTTGGAAAAATTATAGGTGATTTAATTGAAATGTCTAAAATTTTTAAGGGGCTTGATGGGATAGATGCTGGGTGGATTATTCCTCTGCCAGAGGAATCAAGAATTAAGGATCACAGCTTAGAATTTAGGACTGAGATAAGAAATGTCTTCACTCAATGTTGTGGATCTCTGATACCCCAGAGATCTGTAGGTACTCAAGTCATTGAGTTATAATCATGACAGAGATTGACAGGTTTTTGGATACTAAGAGAATTGAGGAATATGGGGATAGTGGAGTTGAGGAGAAGGTCACCATCTCACATTGAATAATAGATATGTTCAAAGAGCCGAATGGCCTATGCCTGCTGTTATGCCTTGTATTACTTCCTGAACCAGCGCAATTGGTGGAATTGTGCAATTTTTGACCTGATGCCCAGTTTTGTGGGCAAATTGAATCTTGAACTAGTGTCAAACATTGCAAAAAACATGAGTGCAAGTGGTTTTGGGTGTAACTTGCTCAATGGTTAAAATTTGTCAAAGCCTTTGCACTGGTTCAGTCAATCCTGTCCTGGTTGGTCTCTGATATAACTAGCAGGGATAAGCGGAAACTCAGCCAGACTTTCCTTTAATCTTAACTCTATTAGAATCTGATGCTGAATGTCTGCTAACTGTAAAGATACTAAATAATTGAACCCAAATCTTAATAGGTACACTTCTGTGCAAATTGGCAATAAATTAACGATTTACACCCAAGATTAGTAAGGGGTCTAGTACTGGAAATGAAAACTTTCATTTAACTGCTCACCCATGTGAACATTAGATAAGAGCAGAGAGAATTGTTTAGGCCCATAACGTGCCAAACTTTGAAAGGTGGTCCTTTGCACACTACTCACATCCCTCAACTAATGAACACAAAAATTCATCAATGAAAAGAAATTCTCAAAAATGCTGCAGTACTCACTGTGAAAAGCGTAACGATCTGATCAAACAATCACCTGGAAGATGAGTTAAGGTGCAACTACAGCGTAGAAATAATAAAACACCTCAGTGATGATAGTAGACAAAGAAACATCCAAATGAATTGTGTTCATTTACCAATATTCCCAGCAGCAATTGCTAGACTGTGCTAAAACTTGTGGGCTAGAAGTTCATCTTGGGGTGGGGGGGGGCGGGGGTGGCTAGTCAGGTGATATGGTATCAACTAACAGTTTGCAAGCTGCTTGACATTTGGTTTCATTACAGCCTTTTCATAGAATTCCATGCCTTTTGTGCTATTGCCCAGGACTGATTTCTATCCCAGTAAGCAAAGCTTGCATATCCCTAAAGTTCTGGTAACTTTCCATAGAAAAAGTACAATCCAAAGAAAGGCCGTTTGATTGCCTGTGGGCATGGGACGATTGAGGAAGATGGGATATTCTGTCTTTTCAGCGACGACCACGGCAAGACCTGGAGGAATGGAGGGAGTCTGAAAGGAATTCCGTACAGTCAACCAAAAAAATTCTTTGACTTCAATCCAGATGAAAACCAGGTAATAACCTTCTTTCAGTTGGTCTGAGGGTTTCTCATAAAGATAGAGTGGGAAATACTGAGAGTGAGGGAAGGGATCAATGCATGTGGCCTTCCCTGGAAAATACAACATTAAAATATTGAGCTGAGAGTAAAGCAGAATCTAGAACTAGAGGGCTTTTTCAGAATAAGGGGTCACCCATTTAAGATGGAGACGAGGCGGAATTTCTTCTCTCAGAAGTTCATTAACCTTTGGAATTCTCTATCCCAGAGAGCAGGGGCATCATTGAGTATATTCAAGGCTGAATTCAACAAATTTTTGATCTACAAGAGAATCAGGGGTTATGGGGGGCAGGCAGGTAAAATGGAGTTGAAGCCAAGATCAGATTAGCCATAACTGTATTGAATTACAGAGCAGGCACAAGGGTTGCACAGACTACTGTTCATATTTCTTCTGATTGACAATTACTCAGTTTCTCAACATAGGGTTAATTGGATACTGCTCTCCTTCCAATGGTGATCCTTTGTTTTTTTTTTACTTTAATCAAATATCATGTGCATGTGCTCTTTTTAAAGCCCTATGAATTGTCGGATGGTTCTGTGGTGATTAACGCAAGGAATCAGAATTTCTACCACTGTCGCTGCAGGATAATAGTTAAGAGCTATGATGCATGTGAGTCCCTGCCAATAGAAAACGTGACCTTTGACGAGACTCTGATAGACCCAGCTGTAGCCGCAGGAGCTTTAGCCAAAGACAACATTGTTTTCTTCAGTAATCCTGCAAACCCATCCAAACGTGAGTTCCATACTTCTGACACTGGGGATATTGATGTTGTGGATGCAGTTCCATTTGTATGTTCTCATGGGGATAAGTGCATCCTACTATACATGGAAAGCACACAGATCCAGCCCAGATGAATGGGATAAAGGATCCCATATTGATTGAAATTAAACTGAATGATCTTTCTCTTGTGATATACATGTTTCTTGCTTGTGTCCCTGTGCAATTCTCCAACCTTCTGAAAGTGGATCAAGGAAACATCTGTCAAAGTGAAGCCACATGTGAATCATTGAGCTGCTCCAATTCATAGCGTGAACTTAAGAGCCACAGTTGCAATTAGATTCACTTAATCCAATCGGTACAACTTATCATGTAACCATACAAAATAATGAACGTCTTGCTTCCCTACATCAATGCAAAGGAAAGAACTTGCATTTCTAGAGCGTCTTTTATGATTTCAGGACATCCCAAAGCACCTTACAACCAATGATGCACTGTTGAAAAAGAATCACTGCTGTAATGTAGGAAGCACAGTAGCCAATTTGCACACAGCGAGGTCCAACAGACAATGAGAATCTATTTTTAGTGATGCTGGTTGAGGGGGAACTAATCTTAAATAGTGGAGTATCATTCCTCTAGATGGTGAATTGTTGACTTTTTTTTAGTTTAAAGTGAGTTTCTTGCCCCACTTTTCTATCTCCCTTCTCTCACATTGTCAATCCAACCTTTCCTTTTTTTGTACTTGATTTAACTCTAATTTACACTATTTCCTCTGTTTGTTTCTCTTTATCTTTTAAGTCTAATTTGTATGGAGATAGTCTGTTGGTCCCATCGTTCAACAAGGTTCCCATGCCTTCGCTTCACCATTAGTCACTCACACTTCCAGCAATTTACAAAGAAAATATTTTTTGAGAAAAGATTCACCAAAGCATGCTGTTCCAGCAAAATCTGGGAAATAGTCACCAATATTGTACCTCAGTTGTAATTATAGAATGCACAACTTTTGAATTCATTTTACATTTCCCCCCGTCTTTTAATTCCTAGGTATAGATCTGACATTTAGATGGAGTTATGATGATGGAAAATCATGGGTAAAGGACAAAATGATGATCTGGCATGGCCCGAGTGGTTATTCCTCCATGACTATCTCCAACAACACAAACAACGAACAATACATCTACTTGGTTTATGAGAAGGGGCGTATAGCCATAACAGAATCCATATCGTTTGTGAAGATTCGTATCAAATAAGAGCCTGATTCCGTTTCTCATTGCCTTAAAACATCCATGAATAATGGGTGTGTGATCCAACCAAGTCTTAGTGAAACACAGGCTCCAATGTATTGGGAAAAAGAAACACTTTTTTATGACACTACACAATTTCATTGTTTTCCATTACTTAAAATATTTTAAGTTGAAATTAACATGTTAAAACTCCAAATTTCTTTACCATCCTCTCACTGTGCAACAAGTATTTATTCCTCAACTTAGTGGTGAGCATGAGACGTAGACTTGTCACCGTCTGCAATGGATTTGCAGCATGAAATGTTTGCACTTGTGGCCAGCCCTAATCTCTATCAGGTTTCGAAAACCTGCCCTTTTTTGTACATCATCATGTGGACTGTATTGAAGCTGCTGCTAAACCTGCACTTTTTAAAATATTTTTAAAAGTAAAATTTGTAAGAATTTGTTCAGTTGAGCTGGGTGAACATGTCAGTATGTCGAAATCTGAGGCGAGAGAGAGAGAACCATTGTGGCCTCTGACTTAATGAGAATGAGGTTCCCTACTTGGTGTTTGGTCTTTTCTACTGAAGGTGAGGCCAGGTTGAGTCATGAGTGAAAGCCCAGTAGGAGAGCTCTTTTAGGAAGAACATGTTTGGATCATCTGGTCTCAAGACAATCCTTTTGAGTTATGTAGGAGAAAGATCAAAGTGGAAGGTTACATTTTACAGCTTAAATAACAGCTGGTTGGATCAGGTGACTTTTTCTCATTTCCCAATTGTTGTGGTCTACAGACATGAGGCTGGGCTCCTTAGGTGAAGGTCTGCTGAGCAGGCTGACTCTTCAGAATAAATATTTGTATATTTTAAATCTCCGACTCTGGCTAGTGCCTGTCCTCTTAGCTCTATGTGGGGAGGGGTATTTGGCAGAGAGTTGGGGTGTATTTTTGCACATACAGTACTGTATATATGATGGAGAAAATACTTGAACAAAATGAGCTTCAGGGCAATGGTTAGAGGTTCTGGGCTGCAGTGCGTCCAGGCTAGCAAGAGATACAAATTATCAGCCATGGTTTCTGCTCCTAACTGTAGGCCGATTAGTTCTTGCCTAGATGTGTACAGCGGCCAAATGATAGCGCGGTGAGTTTCAGGCTGCATTTACCTCCATTTTGTATATCTTCTGACATTGCTGTCTCAGCTTGCATGTGGTGAGTACCCATTTTGGTATCAGGATGTTGCCAGTGCCTGAAGTACCATACACCCCCCCCCCCCCCCGCCCCCCAATGTCGATGCATTCAGCAAAAATCTGTCTCAGGGCAAGAGGGGAGAAAGAAAACATAACCCATAAGGAAAAGTGACATTTTATTTGACTAGGCTGTTCAGATTTTTATAATTAATCAGAGGGCAATATTTTTAACATGTCCACTGAAAAAATTTATATTATTGTTCCAGATATATTGTTCAAATGGGGATAATATCCTTATCAATATTGGGATAGGGAATGGGTCCCACTTAAAAGATAGAGGATCCTGTCCAAATCTAAGCTCAGATACCCTCTTCAATGATGCAAATATAAATGAGTTTCAATACACATTTTACTTCTGCGTTCTGTTTACTGTAGCCAGCAATTGTTCTTGGTTATCTCAGTGCAATCAATGTCGAAACTGTAAATAAAGAACTAAAACTGGACAAATGCGAATTAATGTTTTTGGACTTTTACCGTTTGCCAAGCAATCCAATTATCTGTACAATAAAATTTCATAACTTTCCTATACTGTGTCCTGTCCTTGCTTGTAGTCTGTGCTCTAACAGTTTTTTCATTTTCTTAGTGATAATGTTGCTAAGCATACCGAAAGGTACAGCTGTACTTTGACTGAGCTTCTGCTCTCCTGTCCTAATAACCAATTAGGTGGTTCCATGTCCCATTTCTGTTGAAGCACCTTGAGAGTTTGTTACATTGAAGGAGCTATATAAATGCTGAGTTGTTGTTAAAATCCATCTCTTGGACTAAATCCAACTGGGAATAGGCAATAAGTGCCAGCTTTGCTAGGCATGCCCAACTCCAGGAATATGATATTAAAGATAGTTACAGATACGAAATGGGAAGTTGCACAAGGCTGCGAAAGTTATAATGTGCGCTGCCATATTGCAGCTATGATCCAGTTTGTATCTCAATAAAATACCTGTTTAGAAACAGGAGAGAAGGCAAGGGAATGGCACTTGGTACATTGTTCATTCAGAGAGCTGGTGCAGATATGATGGGCCAAATGGCTGCCTGTGGTGTAGCAGTTCTGTGATTATTGTTATGACACAGAAGTTGCTAAAGGCTGAGTTGCTTAAATCACAGAGGGAAACTTGAACAACTGTCACAACCTATATTTTCAATTGATATGTTTGAGATGCAGCTCTGAAGTCAGGAATAATACTACCAAACCTCGAGGTTTTTTAATATAAAACTAAATTAAACATTTATTAATTTAACAACAAATTAAACACATACATATGCCTACAAATTACTACCATAATAACTTTTAAACAAATCCCCAAATTAATCACTCCCAGGTAAATCTTCACCCAGGCAACAATAACCTATAGACTTTAAACACACCAGGCAAAGCAAATTTGACATGACAAATTTAAAATGAGGCTCTTTGCACTTTGGTTTCTTTGCAGACACTGTTCTAGGCTTACAGGCTGGTTAGAATTTAAATGCCTCTGATACACACACAAACTCTTTTCTGTTTATACCTTGGTTTCCCATTGTATCCTAGGCTTTTAATGTTACCTCTCCTAACAATAATATCCTTTCCACCAATTTGATTACTAATATAAACATGTTGCTTGGCGTCTCCCAGCTAGGTGCAAGATTTTATCCATTCTTTTGAATGGTTTATTCAACAAATGTAATTTGCGCTTTACCTTCTACTCCTTACGTTTATCTAATTAACATCTCAAACTACTATACATCAAAGCACTCCCAGACTAGCTGGCTTTAATCCAACTAAGCCACACATAGACAAACACAGACCCCGCTACAATTTCAATTTAAAAATAATTTCCAATAACATTATAGACATTAATATCTCTTCATGACATTATAGAAACAATGTAACTCATACCTAAATGATTACCACAATATGAAATACAAGAATGAACGGTAATTGCCATTGTATAATATGCATTTTATTTCTTTCTGGGGTATTTTAAAGGGTCCTAAATTGATTTTATGGTTTCTAAATGGCAGATTATGCCTAACTCATTTAATTAAAATCTTGAGGAAATGAAGGTACGTAGATAAAAGGAACAGAATAGACGTACATATGGATTTTTAGGGACTGGTGGATTAACCCAACCAAATATGGGGTCTTGGGATCTGATGGTCTCCTTGAACAGTGCTGAGAGAGGGAAGCAAAATACTGGAAATAAGAAACCCAGGGCCAAGAAGGGGAAACAAAACCTAGAAAATCCCTTTCATTCAGGTATTAGAAAGCAGCCGGAAATTCTATTGACCATGCTTATGTTAACTGTTAAATCACTACACTTTATAAGATGTGATCTCTTCCTCAGCCTAGTTCCCTTTTGAAGGTATGCAGAGAGTCAGCATGATGCACAAGTTAGCCATGTATTCCAGTAGAATATAGAAATAGCAGGAGGCTATTCAGTCCCTCAAGTTTGGTCCACCATTCAATAAAATCATGGCTGATCTATATATTAACCCCATTTACCCTCCTTGGTTTCGAAGCCCTCAATATCTTTAGCTCACAAAAATCTATCAATTTCAGCATTGAAATTTATAGTTGACCCCCAGCACCAACAGCTTTTTGGAAGAGAGTTTCAAATCTCCATTGTCCTTTGCATGAAGAAGTGGTTCCTGACATCACTTATAAAGAACCTTTCTCTATTAAGATTTATCACTTTGTTTTGGACTCTCACATGCACACTTCCTACCCACCAGAAAAAGCAGGGATTTTACAGTCCTGCTGAGTCAATGGACTTTTGAATGGCTTGCTGCATTTTACAGCCCCGCTTCACCGCCATGATGGGGCTGTAAAATTACCTCCACAGTTTCTCTCTAGCTACCCTATCAAATCCTTTAATCACCTTGAACAGTTCAATTAGCTCTGACAATCCTTTTACAAAGGAATATACAACTACTAATTTGGCAAACTGGATCCATAATTGGCTGGTTGGCAGGAAGCAGAGGGTGATGGTCGAGGGGTGTTTTTGTGACTGGATGCCTGTGTTCAGTGGGGTTGCACAGGGATCAGTGTTGGGTCCCTTGCTGTTTGTGGTATATATAAACGATTTAGACTTGAATGTAGGAGGATTGATCAGAAAGTTCACGGATGACATGAAATTGGTGGGGTGGTAAATAGTGGGGAGGATAGCCTTAGATTACAGGAGGATATAGGCAGGCTGGTTAGATGGGCTGATCAGTGGCAAATGGAATTTAATCCGGATAAGTGTGAGGTGATGCACTTGGGTAGGATAAACAAGGCACGATGAATGGTAGGACCGTGGGAAGTACCAAGGATGAGAGGGACCTTGGTGTGCATGTCCACCGGTCCCTTAAGATAGCGGGACAGGTAGATAAGGTGGTTAAGAAGACATATGGGATGCTTGCCTTTATTAGCCGAGGCATAGAATATAAGAGCAGGGAGGTCATGATGGAACTGTACAAAACGCTGGTTAGGCCACAGCTATAGTATTGCGTGCAGTTCTGGAATCCGCATTATAGGAAGGATGTGATTGCACGAGAGAGAGAGCAGAGGAGATTTACCAGGATGTTGCCTGAGCTGGAGAGTTTTAGTTATGAGGAGAGATTGGATAGACTGGGGTTATTTTTCCTGGAGCAGAGGAGATTGAGGGGGGACATGATTGAGGTGTGTAAAGTTATGAGGGGCATAGATAGGGTAGACAGGAAGGAACTTTTCCCCTTGGTGGAGGGATCAATAACCAGGGGGCATAGATTTAAGGTAAGGGGCAGGAGGTTTAGAGGAGGATTTTTTTCACCCAGAGGACGGTGGGTATCTGGAACTCACTGCCTGAAAGGGTGGTCAAGGCAGAAACCCTCATAACATTTAAGAATGTGCACTTGCGATGCCATGGCATGCAAAGCTATGGGCCTAGTGCTGGAAAATGGGATTAGAATAGTTCGGTACTTGTTCGACCGGCACAGACTTGATGGGCTGAAAGGCCTTTTTCTGTGCTGTGGACCTCTAATGACTATATGACTCTACATTGTTAGATTGATTAAATGGTGACATCAAAGTTATTAATATTCCATTGCATACTACAGTACTACAGCCTTAAGTGTCTAATCAGCTTTTCACTGGGAAAAACAGCATATGGTCTGCCTTTTGAAATCTGTGGCAATCAAACTGGCTTGCAAGCACTAGGACCCCACGGAATCTTTCCTTCAACCTCATCTGGTACCTGATCTAGAAGGAGAGGCTGAGAGCAGAGAGAAAATAAAATGGCCAGCCAGTCACAAGGAATACAGCAGCTTCTCCATGCTGAGAAACGAGCTGCAGAGAAGGTTGCTGAGGCCAGGAAACGTAAGATCTTTTTGATTATTCTATCTAGTTCTTTGAGGTACAAGACAATTTTAAAATGGCACCTGTTTTGTGTTTTCCTAATGGCTTCTTAAGGTCTTATCCAAGGATGTCTGCTCCTATCTCTCATCACACCATGAAAGACTAATATTTAGGGTTTTTTAGCATTTGGCATAAGTCGGATTAATAATTCAAACAAGATTAAAAGTTAAATTGATTTAATTTTCCATATGAAATAATATGAATTTATTGAAGCTGACCAGCTTATATTTCTCAGATACAGTATCCTCTAGCACATAAGCCAGGATTTATGAAGTATATTTTACGGATGAAAATGAACCCTAGAAAACTGTGCAATCTGTCCCTTAATGATATCATGATATGATATTTTCAGTGTCAAGCTTCCATCCAGAAAATAAAAAGATTAAAAGATTTACGCTCTTCCAGAGATCTGCCAGAAATGTGAACTGATATACTGTCAAGATAACATGAGAAGATGTTGAACTTGCTTTGTTTTTTTTAACTTATCTACCATATATATATATATATACACAGATAGATATATTTAATTTGTTATTTCTTCCCATTGCTTTAGATTTCCTCAACCCTACATGTATATAGAGGCCAAAGTGGCAGGCAGGCAGGCAGGCAAACCTCTTGGCCTATATTACTCTGTAATTAGCAAGCAGACCGTGTCCATAGGCTTTGAGTCCACTTGGAATTCCTTCTGAGAAAAATAACTGCTCCAGCCTTTGTCATCCTTCCTGAGTTTGTGACCTTTGCCTATCATTCCAACATTCCCAAATTACAACAGTACTTAGTTGAGCGTAAAGCACTTTGGTTCATCCTGAGGACATGAAAATGTATAAATGCAAGTCTTAATTTCTTTTAATGCTAATGTTCAACGAAGAGCACAGGAGTTATCACCAATGTCTTATCCCAATATTTAACCAGCTATTAATATCACAAATGACAGATAATCTGGGTAATTACTACGCTGCTTATAGGAGCTTGCTGTGCACAAATTGACTGCTGCATTTCCTACAATACAACCATGACCACTTCAAAAGTATTTAGTTGGCTGTAGAGCACTTTGAGACACCTAGTGGTCATGAAAAGCACTATGCAAAAAAAATCTTTCTTCTTATTACAAGATATATATTACTCATTTTTGATATGAACTAATCAGAAATGTTATTCTGCACATCTGGCTTCCCGATTCACCACACTTGATATAGTTGTCAACATTGTTATGGTGCTGCCTCAGTTGCTCAGACCACACCCTCCAATGAAATAGGTGCGTTCAACTGACACCTGATATTTACAACCCATGGTTTGGTGGCTCTGTACCGTGAGGTTCTGTACAGCCAACAGAATTTTGTTAAAATAATCCGTCTTGGCAAATCTACGTGGAGCAACTGAGAGGCTCAAAAAGCTGGGACTGTATTCACTGGAGTGCACTTGCATTGGGGAACTAAAAGAACGCTCTAATTTTTGAGAGTGAGCGGTTTCCACTGGTCAATAGGTCAGTAAAAAAGAGGTATAACAACATAGTATTTGTACTAGAGGCATATAGAAAGAGACTTTTCAAGCAACGGATCAGTGTGCTGGCACACGAGCAGGGAAGAGACCTCATCCTGAGTGAGACACAGCCAGAGTGAGTGTGGGTATTGGCAATTTGGTGTACAGTGGGAATTCGGTGCAGAAGGGAAGAGATGCTCTTTGCATTTTTTCTTTGCTATCCAACTTCTTAAATCTTCAGAGAGTGGCCTTGCCCTGCTGCAGCAGTAGAGGCTACAAGGAAGAGAAATGACTGGTAATTAGTGGGTAAGGTCGGGTAAGTACCTGGATGAGCACTTGGCACGTCATAACATTCAAGGCTATGGGCCAAGTGCTGGTAAATGGGATTAGGTAGGTAAGTCAGGTGTTTCTCAGACTCTGTGGGATTTTGTGAACGGGTTATTAGAATAATAAATACATTATGTAACTGCAAATGGCTCCTATACTCATGTCAATCATGATATGTAAGAGTAGAGGTATTAGAGTATTAAAGAGTAGAGTATTAAAAGGTAGAGGTAAAAAGTGGAGAAATTGAATTAGAACCAAGTAAGTGAGAAGTTTAGCTGCATTCCCGAAAAATGAACCCTAGTGACTACTTGTGGAGCAGTGTGTAGCATCCCTGTCCCTGAAGCTCCAGGTTTCAGTCCCACCTCAGGACTTGGTAGCCAAGGAAGGTGCATCCAAAACGGGATCAAACGTGTTGAGTATCAATCTGCAAATCCCTCCAACATGCCAATGCAGGCGGTAAGAGCGGGAGGGATTCCTGGTCAGCCATATGATAGAAAGAACGTTGGAGCCTCTACCATCATTATTCATAGTTCAGCCTACAACATAGATGTAAAAACTACCGCAACTCAAACTCCCTGAATGAACTGTAACACACCACCACAGTGGTTACTGAAGTCTAGAATCAGATAAAGGAGAAATCACTTTTTCCAAGAATTAGACCATTTCATAAGTTACTGTATAGAGAATAAAGTAAATGGCAGGTTACTATACTCAGTCCACTGCAAATAAGAGGTTACTGCCTTTGAATATCAGTTGAATAACAGCTTGCACATTTAAAACTTATGTGAATGAGAGATTACTGCATTTCAGATTCATGTAAATGAAAGGTTAGTGAGATTTAAACCAGTGAGCAGCTACTATTCTTGTTTTAGGGAAGGCCCGGAGGCTGAGGCAAGCTAAGGAGGAAGCGCAGGGTGAGATTGAACAGTACCGTCTGGAGAGAGAAAAGGACTTCAGACATAAGCAAGAAGCGGTAAGTGATGTGAAAAAAATGCCTGGTAATCCACAGAAGGTATGCTCTAATTCCACCATGGTAGTTTGACAAATTGAATTCAGTTTTATGAAAATCTTGAGCTAAAATGCTGGTGCCTGCAAAAATGATCATGAAGCTTTCAGATTATTCGAAAAACCCATCTGGCCCATGAATGTCCTTACAGAGGGAAATCTGACATTCTTACTCGGTCTGGCCTATCTGACTCCAGACCCACATGGCCAAGCAAGCCACTCAGCTGTATAAAACCAGTACACACACAGTCATTAAGAAGGTGGTCCATCACCTGCTCAGGGCAACAGAGTAATGAAGGTAGCCATGCCCAGATATCCAGAATGATTAAAAGAAAGACACACCTATTGTCACAATGCATACTGAAGCATGAATGCGTTGCACTTGACCGCACAGGTTTAAGTGAAATGATTCAAGCAGCCCTGGAGTTCAATGAGTTCATTGAGTAAGTGACTTATGCACCGGCTTTATCCCCAGTTTGTGCGAAGTTACCAGCTCTCACCTAGAACTGCAATAAAGATACTGCAATTGACTGGAGTGTCCTTGGGTTAAGGAGGCAGCTGTTATCTTCTTCTCCTTGATCACAGTTCAGTGATGCTGTTGGAACTACCCTCGTGAATGTCAGGTGACAAAAGGTTTGGTAAGAAACAAAACAAAAACCAAAAATGCTGAAAACAAACATTTGGTCAGTCTGCATCTGTGGAGAGAACAGACAAGTTAACACTCTGGGCGTAACTCTTGAAAGGAAACAACTTTATTCTCAGTTCTGACAAAGGGTTACACTTGAAACTTGCCTCTTCTTTCCACATTTGTGATTGACTCAAGGAGGCAATTGATTTTCATTGTGATGCCTCACCAGCCAAATAGCCTGCCATACTGAGTTGCAAGACTCATACATGAGTAATGACCTCTCGGTTGTGGTATTTGAGAGCACTTGGAAGTGCACAAGGCAGGAAGGCAATACCTCCAATTAAGAAGGGCATAAAATTAGCATGAATTATTTTTGTAATGAGGCAGATTTGAAGTTTGAGCATTTGAAAGCACCAAGAAAATTGAACTTTTGATAATTTGAACTTCAACTACCCTTCAGGAATCCCACCCCAGATCCGGTCCTAATTGTTCCTTTTCCCTTTTATTTTGACAAAGGTTATGGGGTCCCAAGGTAACTTGGCAACGGAAGTCGAGCAACAGACACGTCAGAAGATCCAGGCAATGCAGGCCAACCATCATCGCAACAAAGAGAAGGTTCTTCGCCAACTGTTGATGCTAGTGTGTGACATCAAGCCTGAAATTCACCACAATTATCGTATTAAGATGTAGGCGAGCATCTAACGTGACAACCACCACTGCACCATCACCAGGACCTCACCAATAACAGCTACCCGCTCATCAAATAAATCAAACTCCTTCTGGGCTAAGTCGTGGTCAACGTGAGCATTACTTCCCCTCATTTATCCTGTATCCCTTGTATGTTATAAATCATTGTGTCCCTTCCAGTTTCCCATGGTAACAATTAGAATATATAAAGTTATGTAAAATGTGCTGCATGTTCAGAGCCAGAAAAACATTTGTCACCACTGTTAGATCCAACATTATGTAAGTTCATTCAGTTTCTTATGTCCAATTTTTGAGAATTATGGAAGATTGTT
Source organism: Cetorhinus maximus (assembly GCF_964194155.1). Lineage (NCBI taxonomy): Eukaryota > Metazoa > Chordata > Chondrichthyes > Lamniformes > Cetorhinidae > Cetorhinus > Cetorhinus maximus. Next base: position 7,369,032 of record NC_135899.1, read on the forward strand.
GCTAAATTGCGGAATTTTCCCCTCATATCTTGCAGAGAAATTGCAGATACCGATCCTCCAGCACCAAATAACATTATTACATTATTTTTAAATCGCTTATTATCACCCTCTTCTCAATTTACAGAGCTATTCCTCATTCTCTCACCCGCATATCACACTGTCACTCTTAAAGTCATAGAGACCATTTGGCCCATTGAGTCCATGCCTAGGTCCTGCTGGTACCATTCTTCCCTGTCCCAGTTCATAGTGGCACATTTCCCACAATCCCATCTGGTTTATATTGCAACTTTTCTCTTTGATCGATGACCTGAAGCCTACCTTCAGACTTTCCCTTCTCTCCCGAGGCACCGCTGAGGTTAATAACTCAGCATGTGAAGTATTGCAGCTGCAATAACGTTCTGTGGTGCAGTTCCATACAGCTACGCAGTACAAACCTGTTCTAATAATTCGACTATTTGATGATTTTAAACCATGAATATGATTTCATATTAGACTCCATAAATACCAATATAACTGCAGGTGGCCAAGATCATTCAATTTTGCCTCACCACAAAATCCAATCAACTTACTATATATACTTACAAACCCAAAACTAACAAGAAATCTCCACATTTGTTATAATTAATTCCTTACATTCATGATTAATATACTTACAAGATAATTTTTCCCACCAACTTGAGCCTCTATATTTAGTTTGAGTTGGCCACCTAGGATGTCAGTAATAAGCAATGGTCAACTTGTGATATGCAAAGGCTGTCAGGAAAGTATATTAAAAGGAATATTATCAGCATGTGGTGTATGCAAGAACAAGTATTACACTTTTGTGAAATATAAGAAAATAAAATACTTTGTATATAATGCATTTGAAAGGAAGGAGATGGTATGATATATGAACAGTAAAACCTTGATTATTACATATTTAATCAGTAGTTCCATTAGTAACACAAAGAATAGCAAATGATTTGGCAACACATTCAAGGTTGTAACAAGGTTGACAATATCAGAAACTGCAAGAACTAAATATCTTTTAAATTCCCAAGGGAGCAAGAGGGTCATGTTTTATTCCTAAATGAATTAATCTTCTATTGCTTTCCACTAATAAACATTCATTTTTGGCACTGACATCATAGTTTCCATTACTAATTTCCCTTGCCACTATCAACTGCTGCAGTTTTAGTTCTCAACTTTTGCAGTATGACTTAAGACATTTTGGCAGGAAGAACATTTTTTTAAAAATATCAAGGTATATTTTGTTCGCCAAACAAAAATAATAAAGCTCTCTTTCATCGTGTTTCTTGTAAGTAATGGCATGTTACTTCTTTTACAATTAGTGTTACTTTGTGAAATTTATAATGTTACAACAATGTTTTACATATAAGATGCTCTTTAAGCGGTTCTTTCGCCAGTGTAGATGCAGTTGTAGTCATTTTTGTGTACAGTGTGTTAATATGGAGAGTATTGTATTTGGTTAATTCCTCAACTAATCTTCCAGTCTCTTGATACGCCAATTACTGTGAATAAACATAAATGAATGCCAACTATTCGAGTGGTTTCTGAATGCAAAGCAGCTTTGGAATACTTTATGTAAGGTGATTTTACTGTATGTTTCTGTTTGTCTCTCTTTTGAGAAGCGACCTCCTTGCACTTCTCTGCCCCAGGGTGGCATGTGCTGGGACCCACCGCACGTTCCCAAGCCTTGGCTGGGTGCCATGTACAGAGTGGGAAATGGTCAATATTTTCATGAGGTTCTCTGAACTGGAGAATCAACAAGTACGGCTGAATACAAGTAGCCATACTGCTACTTCAATAGTCATAAGGAGGCCCTAGGTCAGTGCTGTCCAATAGGATTTCGATGCTCACCAAACTTGTGGTGATTCGGTCACCACGTTGCAGGGTATATGCAACAAATGGGATGAATCTTACCACAATCTAAAAGAGATGAGCTTAGACTGTGGGACAGGACTAAAGGTGAACAATAGTGCAATGATAGCAGCTGTATCAAAAAATATTTTTAGTAACATCAGCTAGTCATGACAGAAGGTACAGTTTTGGCATAGCAACCAAAATATTTCAACATACTTTCAATTCCTTCAATGAGTGTCTCTTTATCACATACTTTCATAGAGCTAGGCGACAGTTTTTTCTTGTTCAGAACTGTTCTTTTCTTGCAGGATTTTCTATTTATTGCTGACATGGATTAAATCATACAGAGCCTGGAACCATGGGCTCAGTTGAATAGGCTGCTGTAGGGACTGAATGTCCAACTGATTAAAATCTCATAGGTGATGAAAAGCCTGAATTTGCCCGATGTGGTTACTGGCGAGTGCACTGGACCCGAGGTTGGGCAGGTGCAGTGAACGGAATGGGAGTTTTCTCATGTATCCATATTAATACCTGTGACTACACCAATTATAGCTCCGCTCTCAGCCATAGCACATCGCGTCTCCATTATTCAAATAAACATCCAACTGTGCTGGAACCATTCTGTGATTTTATGATCCTCCCTCTGACCCCGAAAATCAGACCCTCCATCTTCAATCACTCATGTAAAATAAAATATAATGGCCATATTGAATCAATTATAGAATGCTCAGCTCATTCTTATTCAAGCTCTGATGAAAGCCCATCAGTCTGTGACATTAGTCCTGTTTCTCTCTCCCCAAATGCTACCTATTGCCAACATTTTCTGCTCAATTTTCTCTCCCTTTTCGTCGAGTCTCGAGTAAAAACCGTTGATTGCGGCCGGCAGCCCCGCCTCTCCACCTTGACTGACATCTCTCTCAGCCAAACGGATGCCGAGGTGAGCTGTCAGTCACGCATGGTGTCCCACCCTCAGCAAATCCGCGACCGTCTCCCCGCTCCCGCCCCCGCCGCCGCAGCTGCGGCCCCTCTGATCTGGCTCCGACTCAACCCCTCCCCCTCCACTTCGCCTCGGCCGCCACAGCCACACCCACTCCGTCCGCTCCCTCTCACCCGAACCCATCTTGCAATACTTGATTGACGTGACGATCGACCAATCGGACGCACGAATGGCCCGTCAATCCATTCGAGCACCGCCCTAACCTGGGGCGGGCGCACCAATGGCGTGCGTTTGTAGCGGAGGGGAGGCGGGCACTGTCATTGTGTTGGGATTGCGACTCTCAGCTGTTTCGGACTGAAGGAAATAGGGAGGCTTTGAGCAAAATGGTCTGGTGAAATGGGGGTAAGTGTTCATTTAAAGTCGGTTATATCGATGGAGAGAGAGGGGAACATTCTTTAGGTGGAAGGTGCAACCTGCACTGCAGTTCATAACCGTTAGCTGCGTGCTTACACATCCTGGACACCGCAGGATGATACTGTTTAAAGCAGCCAACAATTATAGCACGGTTCAGGGTTACAACAGTGTGATGCCTTCTCTGTAAGAAAGAAAATGCCTTTACAGAGTACCTTACGTGACCCCAAAGCATTTTCACAGCCAATATAGGGACAATCACTTTGCACCAAAGAGGATCCCGCAGATAGCAATGTGAACATGACTAGAAAGCCTTAAACCAACATCATTGGGAAAAGTTTAATTATTAAATATTAAGGCCGAGGCGGGGAGGGGAATATTCCCTATTCTCTAAAACAGTACTGCGGGATCTTTTACGCTGATCTGAGAGGTTTAAAGCCTCTAAATCGCTAAAGCCTGCACCTCACAGTGGAGACTCCCTCAGTATCGAGGATGGCTTGCTTCCACTCTAGTTTGATGGGTTCTGAGATGGCTGATAAGTCCATTGATAAAAACAAAAAGCTAAAAGCTACTGCGGATGCTGGAAATCCAAAACAAAAACAGAATTACCTGGAAAAACTCAGCAGGTCCGGCAGCATCGGCGGAGAAGAAATCAGTTAACGTTTCGAGCCTTCATGGCCCTTCGGCAGAAGTCCATTGTATGAATACAAGCTCTGCCACATGTGGGTGCTCGGCGGGTCAGTTGTTGGGATGTTTGTGTACTCTCTCTGACACCTTGACTTTGCCTCTGTTCCCGACGAAATTTCTCCATGTGCTTGGTGCCTTCCTGAATGAACCTTCTCCGTTTCGGTCAGTCACAAGCCAGAGTCTCCCATGAGTCAGCGGGGATGATTGACCTCCTAATGAAGCTTTCATGACACCCCTAAAGCATTTCTGCTGTCCTCTTGGGAGTCTCCAATCATGCCTGAGTTTTGAGCAGTTGCTCCGGGAGTCTGGCGTCAGACATACGAACGACATGTCCTTCCCAGCATAGTTGGTTTTGAGTGATTAGTGCCTCAGTGCTAGGCATGTTGGCTTTGGAGAGGACATGCTTTTGGATTGCATTTCTTGACACCGGATGTGAAGGATCTTGCGAAGACATCACAAGTAGTACTTTGCCAGCGCTTTGAGGTACCTGCTGTAGGTTATCCAAGTCTCAGAAGCATATAGGTCGCAATATGTAGGGTAGTTATAGTAATGGATTCTGCAGAACTTTCAAAAGAGAATTGGATTAGTCCTTGAAAGAGAGCCTTTGGAGAAGAGCAGGGGTAATGGGATAGTTCTTTCAAAGAGCTGGCACAGTTTTGATGGGCCAAATGACCAATTTCTGTACTCTATGATTTTTGATTTTGATTTTTTGATTCTGTGGTACCTGCAGCTGGCCAGACCCAGAAACATGGCCCAATGGTGAATTCACTGAAAGATCCAAGTAGGAGAAGAATAAAGTTGTTTGGCTGTATGTAAGTGTCAAGAGAATTCTTTCAGACATGGAAGTCAAAGGCTCATTAATCCATGGTTGCTATCTAGGCCATAGTGTTTTTTTCCCCAGTTTAGGGCACACTAATTTTAAGATACACCAAGCTTTGTTTGGTTAATTAGGTAATTCACCAACAACAGTTTCAGTGAGTTGTGTATGCCATCCCTCCAGTGTATTAAAGTACATAGACTAGTAGTGCTGTTAACCTATCTTTTGTCTTGGGTTGGTAAATGAGAATGTACAAAGTGTAGTCGCTGTTATAATAAAGGAATCAGAATGATACACCACAGAAGGTGACCATTTGGCCCATCATTCCTATGCTGACTCAAAAGAAATATCCAATTAGTCTCACTCTTCTTCTCAATAGCCCTGCCGAAGGAAATAATTTTTTAAAATCCACTTTCAAGTTCTGACAAATACGTGAATGAGTGAATGGAATAATGAATGGGATGTTTCTGCAGAGGGGCTTCATCAGTTTTTGTTAGTAATACAAATAGAGAACTCCGTTCTCACCAAAGTTTCCTTTGGCAGGTGAACTGTGGAGCTGGTGAGTTTCAGGGACAGTCGTGGTCATTTTGCCAGGCCACTATGAATGCAACAGAAGGGCAGTCTGAGCGCTAAGTCTCAGTAGGTTTTCAACACAACATAACTGGCTGCCTGAATTGCTACTGAAATTTTAAAATTCTCATCTTTATGTTCAAATCACTCCCGAAGGGAACAGCATCATAGTGGTAATTTCACAGGACTACAGATCCAGAGGCCTGGACTAATGCTCCGGAGACATTATTTCAAATCCCACAGTGTCAGCTGGAGGAATTTAAATTCAATCAATTACTAAAGCTGGAATAAAATGCTAGACTCATTTCTAATGATCATGAAACTGCCAGGCTGTTGTTAAAAAACCCATCTGGTTCACTAATGTCCTTCAGAGGAAGAAATCTGCTGTCCTTACCTGGTGTGGCCTACACGTGACTCCAGACGCACTGCAGGGTGGTTCACTCTTAATGACCTTGTAAACCACCCAGTTGTAGGCGGCTCATCACCACCTGCTCGAGCAATTAGTGATGGGCAATAAATGCTGGCCTTGCCAGCGATGCTCTCATCCCTTGAAATAATTGTTTAAAACCTTCCTATCCTATCTCATCTCTTCTAGGCCCACAAACTTGTGCTCTTTTAATTCAGGCCGCTTGCCCATCCCCATTTTTCATCGCTCTCCCATTGGTGGCTGTGCCTTGAACTGCTGATGCCCTAAGCCAGGGGTGGGAAATCTTTTCCTTATCAAGGATCACACACACATAGACAGAATCAGTCGTGAGCCACATGCCCATAAAAACCAACTTAATTTACTTTTTTAAAGAGAGAATACAGAAAAGTTCGACTCACCCACTGCTTTAATGCGATGCCTGAGTCTGCTTTTCCTTAATGAGCCTTGTTATTGTAGAGGCATGAACGCTGTTGGCGGTGACCGCTGCTGGTGGTGACCTTTAAATGGTAGAGTTTGGCTCACCTTCTCGAAGGCAATTAGAGGTGCGGCAATAAATGCTGGCCTAGCCGGTGACTCCCGCATCCCACGATAATAAAAAGATGGCACAGTCTGAACTTGCCTCCCTTGCTAAATTCGGTTAGGTTCTGGGACTAGATTCTGTTATGGGGTGGTCCTCCGATATGCCCTGGCATCCTTGTTTTCTCATCCTCCAGGGAGAGTATGGTCCTGAGGCCAATCTCCACGACGTTACAAGAGAGTGGCAGCAAACAGTAATGGACAGGGTCCCTTTGACAGAGCTGAACCGGATCTGCGATGAACGCCAACTGACAAGGTAATAAAATGAGCGCACTGATTAACAGCGGGGCTCTAACAGGATGCCCCCATCAGGCAAAGTGTAACCATGAACTGGTTAAAAAAACTCTCAATCAGATAAACGGCTCAGGGATTCATTAGGAGCCACTGAGTTCTGGATTTGCAACTTAGAACCAGAAACACTGAGAGTGTTAATGGCAGAACAGGACAGAGACCCTGTCTTTATCATATTTGAATAAAATATTAACCACATAGCAGAGGCCATGTTAACACAGAGGGGGAGCGAGTGAAGGTACAATCTTATTCTACCCTGGGGGAGATTTTGGCAAGGACTAATATTCAATGATCCCAAATAGTACTTAATCGCTGTGAGGTAACTTCTAACCATTCTTGGAGGTCACTCTTTGTTTCTGATGTGAGCAGCTTTGCTTTAAGATTGACTGACTTAACTGCAATAGTTACTTCCTTTAACTCCTGAAAGAAATTTGCATCTCACAGATGTGTTGCTCTCTGAGTGTAGAGATATTCAGAAGCTTGATGTAGGCATTTTCAATAACACTGGGATAGCACAGAGAGCTGTAACGAACTGAAGCACATCCTGATGCAAGCGGAAATTTTAACACCGTGTTTCTATTAAGATTCCAACAATTCTCTGAGAATATTCAAAGCATCACTGACACTCCCAGCTGATTTTTGGTCAGTCTATCCGCCACTGATTCCTCACCCCAGTCACTGCTGTAAGTGTTAGAAAACATCATGTGAAATATTAGAAACTGGGACAGGAAAAATCTGTTAAAGGAAACATATAATACATAAAAATAAGGGCCTTTGAATGTGGCTCTGATCATTAATCCCTTCCTTTATGGTTCTATTCTTGTCCTTATCCTTTACGGTAGCTTCCTGAACTCTGGGCAGGGGGGTCATTTGCACTGTCATTTCATTTCCCGTGATGCCAGCATGGACTGAAATATTAAACAGAATTTTTTTTTAATACTAATCGGAATATTTAAATAGTCTAGGAATTGTTTTCTCTGATATATTTTTTGAAATCTCACCGTGGGCCGGATGAAAAAGTGCATCCGGCACCTGGGCTGGAGGTTCCCCACCCCTGCCCTAAGCTCTGAAATTCTCTCCCTAAACCTGTCCAATCTCTCTACCTCTCTTACCTCCTTTAAGACCCTCCTCAAAATCTACCTGTTTGGCCAAGCTTTTGGTCACCTGTCCTAATATTTATAATATGTGACTAAATGTCAATTTTTGTTTGATAATGTTCCTGTAAAGCGCATTGGGGTGTTTTCTTACATTAAGGGTGCTAGAAGTTGTTGTTGAAATACCTAACTAACTAAGCAAAGCTCAGGTGTATCTCAAATGTGCCCTTAAACTGGAAACAAAAATGCTATTTTCTAAATAACACCAGGAATTAATTTGCTTTATCAAAAGGACAGCAGTGAGGTAATGGGACAGTGGTTTTCTAATTCCTTCCACTTCTCATAGGAACTGGAAGCCAGAAATCGAGTCCAGCAGTTTTGTGCTTGCATTATTTCCAGAGTGTGTGCACAAAGCTTACTGAGGCCCAAGCATATTCATTGTGCAAATTGGCCAACAGTGGCTGGATTACGTTTTGAATTTTACCATGCAGAAACAGGCCATTTACCCCGGCTGGTGTGTACAATTGGTCTTTACACTTCACACACATCTCCTCCCACCTCACTACATCTCACCCTGTCCGCATATCCTTCTAAAGAACTTCATAAGCGGACTTTTATATAGGGCCTTTCACATCCTTAGAATGTCCCAAAGTGTCTTACAGCAACATGGATAAAGGGGAACCTGTGGATATGCTGTACTTCGATTTCCAGAAGGCATTTGACAAGGTGCCACATCAAAGGTTACTACGCAAAATAAGAGCACATGGTATAGGAGGTAACTTATTAGCATGGATAGAGGATTGGCTGGCTAACAGGAAGCAGAGAATAAGGATAACGGATCTCTTTCGGGTTGGCAAGGTGTGACAAGTGGAGTGCCACAGGGATCAGTGCTGAGGCCTCAACTATTTACAATTTAAATCAGTGATGTGATGAAGGGACCAAATGTATGGTTGCTAAATTTGCTAATGACACAAAGATAGGTAGGAAAGTAAGTGTGAAGAGGGCATAAGGAACCTGCAAAGGGACATAGATTGGTTAGGTGAGTGGGCAAAAGTTTGGCAGATGGTGTATAATGTGGTAAAACGTGGATTTGTCCACTTTGGCAGGAAGAATAGAAAAGCAGCGTGTTATTTAAATGGAGAGAGATTGCAGAATTCTTGAGGCACAGAGGTACATGAATCAGGAAAAATTACTTTGCAGGTACAGCAAGTGATTAGAAAGGCAAATGGAATGGTGTTGTTTATTGCAAGGGGAATGGAATGTAAAAGTAGGGATGTTTTGCTATTATGTACAGGGCATTGGTGAGTACTGTGTACAGTTTTGGTCTCCCTATTTAAAAAAGGATATAAATGCATTAGAAGCAGCTTAGCGAAGGTTCACTCAACCGATACCTGGGATGGGGGGTTATCTTACGAGGAAAGGTTGGACAGATCCTGAGGGGATTTGGCAGGGTGGATGCTGAAAGGATGTTTCCTCTTGTGGGAGAGACTAGAACTAGGGGACACAGTTTGAAAATAAGGGGTCTCCCATTAAGACATAGATGTGAAGGAATTTTTCTCTCAGCGGGTCGTGAATCTTTGGAATTTTCTTCCCCAGTGAGCAATGGAGGCAGAGGCAGATAGATTCTTAACTAACAAGGAGGTCAAAGGTTATTGGGGATAGGCAGAATGTGGAGTTGAGGCCACAATCAGATCAGCCATGCCATTATTGAATGGCAGAGCAGACTCAAAGGACCAAATGGTCTACTCTAGTTCCTTGTTCTTATGTTAACAGCATGGTTTCAAAGTGCTACTGTTTTGTATATATTATTAAAAATCTTATACGGAACACACTGAAATTGAACATTGGTTGGGGAGTCAAGCAACCCACCCCATATTCAGTTCCATTAACTTCAATGAAACCAAGTATTGGGCATGAGATATCAGGGATAACAAATGCAATTCTGACTGTTTTGCACCCCGCCCTGTCCAACGTCCAATTTTACTCTGCTTTCATGTCCGCAATCTTTACTTCCTGTTGTCGCAATTAACAGAAGAGTCGAGAACCAGAAGACACTGATTTGAGGTAATTAGCGAAAGAGGCAATGATGGCATGAGGAAAAATCTGTGTTATGCAGCAAGTGGTTAAAATCTGGACTGCACTGTGTGAGAGTATGACGGAGGCAGGTTCAATCCAGGCTTTCAAAAAAGAATTGGATAATTTATTTGAACAGAAAAATAATTGCAGGGTATGAGGGAAAGGCGAGGGACTGCGGCTCGGTGAATTTTACTTGCAGAGATCTGGCACGAACACAACAGGTCAAATGGCCTCCTTCAGTGCTGTAATAATTCTGTGATTCTCATTCGTCGGTCATACTTTTTCTGTTTGGCGCTGCTGTTGTAAATTGCGACTTTGACATTTCCCGCTCCTCTTGTTGTGAACAAATCTGGCAACTGAGTAGGTCCTGCTGTGTGAGTGCTGAAGTCTCCCCAACTCTGTTGGCGTATCGTATGGAAAAAAACAGACATGTATATTTAAAACAAATGTAATCAGCAACCCATTGTGGCAGTGCCACTGGCATTTTGTTAGTCAACAGAACAAGGCTTGTCATGGGAGTTGCAATTTGTAGGAATTTGGCTCACAAATGTAATTATTATGAGCCTTTGTGGAAGTGCTGCCTTTAATACAGGTTACCCCACAGGGTGAGCAGCACTAGGCAACAACTTTATATTGTTCAGCCTGAACTATGATCCTATGGGAAGAACAATAAAAGAAGTGCAATCTTTGAATGAACTACTTCTCTAAATCTATTCTAAGCTAATGTTACTCTCTTACATGTGATTAGATTATTCTTCCTGTGTGATTAACCCCAAGCACAGACTTCCACTTTCTCAATTACTGTAGTGGATCAGAGAAGTAACTAAAATTTATTAAATCAAAAGAAAAGGATGACTTGTATTTCTGCAAAGCTTTTTACGACCCTGGTGTTTTACAACCAATGAAATACTTCATTTGAAATCTAGTCACTGTTATGATGTAGGAAACACAGCAGCCCATTTGCACACAGTAAGATCCCACAGACAGCAATGTTTTAATGCTGGGACCCTTGGTTATATCTGCATGGAAAAATAGCACCATTGACGGTACAGAACTCCCTTATTATTGTACTGAAAGTGTCGGCCCAGATTTTGTTCTCAAGCCTCTGGAGTGGGAATATCAAAGATTGAGGGGTGATTGGATTGTGATTGTTAGGATTTTGATTGGGGTAGATAGAGAGAAACTTTTTCCACTATTCAGGAATCTACAGCAAGAGAACACAACCTTAAAATCAGAGCCAGGCCATTCAGGAAAGAAATTAGAAAAATGCTTCTTCACACACATGGCGGTAGAAGTGTGGGACTGTCCCCACAAACAAGTAGTGGATGCTTGTTTATAATGAATAACTTTAAATCTGAAATGGATTGTTTTTTGCAAGCCAAGGATATTAAGGGATATAAAGCCAAGACAGGGGGGATGGGGTATATGAAGTTAGGATACAAATTACCCATCTCATTGAATAACAGAAAAGGCTCGAGGGGTTAAATGGCCTTCTCCTGTTACAATGTTAGCACACATCCTCTGACTTACAAAATGAGGCACTACTATATTTAAATTAGCTGTAAACTTGCTTTTGATCTACATAGGAAACCAGAATATACTTGCATTTCAAGATCTGATTCACAAGCACAGGCCTGTAAGTCCACTGCAAAAAAAATGCTGTCTTTGCACTTTTTAAATTCAATATCTTTACACTTACAGAATGTGTGAACATGGAAAAGTCCAGCTGAAAAAAGTTTTTTTTTTTCATTTATCTTTATTTAGAACGGATACACTCTTGGAAATCCTTTACTCCTTCTTGCTCTGCTAAAGATGGCAAGTCATCAAGTCTCCCTTATAGACCGTACCCAAGTGGTCATGCTGGATTAAGTGTAGCTGCATTTTGCCCAACGTAACCTGGGGACATTGAGGCTGTTTGGTTGCAACTCTGGTTAGATGTATTCCTGGAGATTTCATCACTTAAGCCTCGCCCAGTCAAACAGCCTTTTTTTTAATCACATCATCAATATTTTTCTAACTAATGAACAAAAGTGTTCAAAAAAAATGAGAGAGATCCACAATTCTCTGAATGCGCTGTTGATTTTTTTATCATGCCTGCAACAGCATCCTTTAATTCTTGGAGACTCTGTGGCAATCCTGGAGAGTTAGCAATCCTGGGGAGGTGGTAGAGGAGAGGCTGGTACAGGCATCAGGGGAGTTGCAAAGAGAGATTAGTTGCAAACAAAAGTGCAGTCAGTCTGAAAGGATTGAGCAGCTCAGTTTCCTGTAAGTCATGAGATCTGTACCACCATAAGTGACCCAGGAGGCAAGTTTATCACCAACCACTGCATGGGGGAAGACAGAAACTTGAGATCACAGCCTATGGCAAAACAAAGTGTCAGTGGCATGTTTGTGGCAATCTCAAGCAAGTGGAAAATAACTGAAAGCACAAACAAGACGCTGGCAGGTGATTGAAAGCCAAAAGTGGTGTGTCATTAAGTTTTACTTCTCGTGTATTTTGCAGGCTCGCTTGTGCTTTCGCTTATGAGAAGTGGTTAGGTTTAGTAAGATGTTAACTGGGAGCTGTTACAGCACTTACTGCAAGTGAGATGTCAGTTTTTACATTTGAAGCTTGTTGCTGATTGACTCAGTAATATTTGTGGTTGTGATGTTTACGGGTAGTCAGCAGAGGGGAAGTAGGATGGCAGGAGCATGTTGGTGTGGGAGAGGGATTACTCTTTATCCCAAAAGCCTTATTGTATGTGTTTCTTTCACAATTGTTGTCTGAACAGATAGAGTAAATCAGTAAATTTTCAGTAGCAAATTCAAACATAATTAAAGCTGTTCCATTGACTAATTGTCTTGAAATCACTTTTGTCAAGAGATTTCAGAATATTTAATAATTCTGAAATTCCTATCAGTAAACACCTGCCCATTTGGAATGCTAGTGTTAATCCCACTTGACAAAATGAGATTTAAAAAACAACTCCATATTTCATTGCTGCTGTTGCACCAACATTTTCAGCAGCAAGTGGCTTCTTGTAGATGGCAATCATTGTAGACTGGCTAGATTTTTCAGCTGCAGAGTGGAGAAGCTGTACGTCAAAATTAATAATGTTATCACTGCTTTTAGCCACTATCATTTATCATTGGCAAAGTTGTAACCTCCCTCAAGACTAGTGAAAGTGGTCGATCATAGGTTTTCATTGAGTTGCATCTTTCATGTGCTTTGGCCTCATAGGGATGTCATAGTCTGGTTTCTTAAAGGGGAAGTGTGTTGTGTTGAGTTGCAGCATTATTCTTTCTTTGTCTGTTTTACATTTGTACCAGAAGACTTAAAAAAGAAAACTACATTTTTTTAAGAATATGAGAGCAAATTTTCCCAAAACAGTATGTAAAAGGATGCTGTTAGTACAGCACATGAGTCTCTGAAAGGAAGAACGCAATGAAAACTCAGGTCAACAAGACGGAATCATTCATTGTTATGTCGATTTAAGCCCATCGCCTGACATTTTCATAATGTCAACAACTATTTGCATACATCAAAAACTTGCATTTATAGTGCCTTTAACATAGTAAGCACTTCATTGGAGAGTTATCAGGCAAAGTTTCACACCGAACCACGTTAAATTGTTATAACAGCTGCCAAATTGTCATCAAAACCCCAACTGACTAGTGTTCTTGGGATGTGGGCAACATAGGCAAGTGGGTATTTAGTGCCCATCCTTAGTTACTCTCACTAATCAATGGTGTGGAACTGGAGTCACGTGTATGCCAGACTCTGGAAGATATTAGTGAACCAATTAGCTTTTTATTGCCCTCGGACAGCATTCAGTAACAACTCCCATTTATATAGCACCTTGGACATTTTGGAATGTCCCAAGCTACTCCAGTGGAGTCCGCCAGACAAAAAATTGACAACGACTGAAAAGGAGACATTGAGTCAAGGCTATGGGCCAAGTGCTGGTAAATGGGATTAGGTAGGTAGGTCAGATGTTTGTCAGGTGTCAGTGCAGACTCGATGGGCCGAAGGGCCTCTTCTGCACTGTATGATTCTGTGAGACAGACGACCAAAGGGTGTTTTTAGGGGTGTCTTGCAGGAAGAAAAAGAACTGGTTTTGGAGTGAGTGGAAGGAGGAATTTTAGAGCTGAGGACCTAGATGGCTAAAGGCAAGGCTCCTAACAGCAAGGTGAAGAGATTGGCAGTTGAATATTTCCCTGCTGCTGGCCCACAGACTTCCAGATTTACTGAATTCAATTTGATCTCCTCTCAGTGTGGGATTTGAACTCTGGGCCTCTGGGCTGCTGGCCCAGTATGATAATTGCTGGGCTACCTCTAAAGCAGCCTGGCAAACCACTCAATTGCAAAGAACAATTGCCAAACAGCAGCCCACTAACACCTTTTCAGGATGACTGGAGAAGGGTAACAAAAGGCAACTTTGTCATTGTTGCCCAAGCCCTGAGAACAAATGAGGGGAAAAAAGTTCTGACTGAAGAGGGTATGAGCTGAGTATGAGACTCAAGTCCTTTTAAAACTATGTGAAGACACAATTAGGCTTAATGAGTCAGATAGCCTATTGACACTAAAGGCTTACACATGAAGAATGAACCACTCGTGGAACTGTAGCTCCAGTGAAGGGAGTTGTTGCCTATTGAGAAGAGGAAAAGAGGAAGCAGTCAAAGTGGGATGGTGTAGTGGGAGGGAGACTAACGTCGTAGTCTCCCCACTGTATTCATTTGAATATATATCTAGAGTGGGGTGAAAATGTGGAGTGGTTGAGGCGATTGCATTTTGGGGGAAACTAGATTTACAGAAGGGAGAATTGAATAAAAGGCTTTGCTGATTGGGTGAGATGACAAGGGACTCGAGGAGCCTTGTGTGAAGCATAAACACCATAAATCTGGTGGGCCAAATGGCCTGTTCATGGGCTGTATATGCAATGTAACATGCTTTGCAGTTGGGAACAGTTTCATTGTGTTCTTTTTTAATTGACAGCTCATTGTCTGGACGATAACCATGAAATTGATCTGCGACAACATCAACGAGGAATGATGAACACTTGAGTGTTTTGATCAACTCCAGAATTTGCTTTGTACGAAATGCATCAGGAGTGGTGTGTGACCAGGTAGTAACATGCCTGGGGATCCAAATGGTGTTGACTAGGGAGCGGGAGGCCCAAATTTTCTACTGGTGCACTGAGGGGGAAATATGTATCCAATTTCGCACTTGCCCAGTCTGTGACTTTTCCACCCATTAAAATTAACGGCCAGAAAATTGCTATCTGGGTGCATGATTTCTCAATAGGGATTCCTGACATGAGCCAGGAGCTACTGAAATGGAAAATCCTAGACAGTATATTCAACCGTGCAACAGTAGCGTCTAAACCATTTTGCAGCACAGATAGAAGATCGGAGAGATTTTTAACCCCAAAGTGCTGTGTCATGAAGTGATGGGCAGATTTGTGTTCATTGTCCCCACGTATTGAACTCTTTATTCATATCCATGTCTTCGAGGGAGACGCAACCAGGGACTTCTGCCCCGGCAGAGTGAGCTGCGTATGAGAGTTTCCAACCTCTGGCTCACTTCTTTATATTGGCCAAGATCAGAGGGGGAAAAGGTGGGCTGCAACAGACTGAAGAAGAGGATAAAGCCATAAACAGCAGGAATTCTGGACCCTGGGAAGTGATGGGGACAGTAAGCTGAAACAATTGGCAAGATTTTAGCTGTAAAGACAAACCTGCCATGTAATTAGAAATTGTGAGATCATCCTCCACATATTATGTAGCTGGGCCTCATTGCCACGTCCCAGAGTTAGGGTGAGTTGGAGTTGAATGGGAGGAGGCTCATGTGGAATATAAGCACAGGCACAGATCAGATGGGCTGAATATTCTGTTTCAATACTGTTAAGTTCTGGGGATGGGCAATAACTGCTGGCCCAACCAGCGAAGCCCACATCCTGTGAATGAATAAAAAAAATAAGAATCTATGTAAACTTAACTCTTTGACTATGGTCTTCTGCTCATCTGCCCTAAATTCTCCTTGTGTGATTTGGTGTCATATTTTATTATTTAAAGGTGCCTCTGTGGAGCACCTTGGGAGATTTTATTATGCTGAAAGTACTGTATAAATTCAAGTTCTTGTTGTAATCCCCTTCATTTTGCAATATTGTGATCTCATTTTGGTTCTTGATTTTAGATTGCAGGTGGTCATGCCTAATTTGCATCACCATTGACTTGGCACCTTAATTGTTGCTGATCAGATCTAGCTCTACAGTGTCTATATATGTGGTACAAAGCCGTTTCAGAACTCGTGTTATGTACCATACAGAAACCAAGAAATATCTTGCTGTGCCACATCAGTTCATAGTCCCCTATCACAATGGCGTGTAATGACAATGGCTACAAGATATCACCAGCACGAGCCTCCTTGACATCATTTGAAGCAGTAGAGGAAGCAGATGTGATTCACTGGATAAATGGTATGAAACGCACGTTACTAAACAATTAAATGATTATATGACTGAGTGCAAGAGCAACAAAGAGTTGCATTTCTGTAACACCTTTTAAGACCTCAGGATACCCAGAATGCTTCACATCCAAATGTAGTCACTCTTGTAAGAAGCACAGTCACCAATTTGTGTACAACAAGCTCCCACAAATGTGGTAGTGACCAGCTAATCTGTTTCAGCAATGTTGGTTGAGGGATAAATATTGGCCAAGACACCGGAAAGATCTCCCCTTCTGTTCAGGTAGTGCCATGGAATCGTTTACAAACTCTCCTCTCTGCAATTCTATCCTCTCCAACACCCTCCTCACTATAGCACACTGTAATATTTCGGGGTTCGGAGCCACAGATACCTAAATAGACTAGTCATAAGTAATTTTAAGATGGTTTACTAAGAAACAACAGTTTAGATATGATACATTAACTAATTAGACAGAAAAAAAGTATACGACCCCTAACTGTTCAGACCAGTTTACTGATCCTAGAGGGCGGACAAACAGTTGGCACAAAGTGTGTTGATCTCATCTTCCTCCTCCTCTTTGCCCATTCTGAAGAATGCAGCTAACGACAACTACTGCACCTCACCAGGACCTCTCACCAAGACCTCACCAGTATACTGAACCACCAGGACCTGGCCCCTGTTCCTGAGCACTTGTTAATACATCCTTTTTCCAGGGGCTAGTAGCCTACCCAGTGTCAATCACCTATTCAAACTATTCTGACCAATGGACACAGGACAGGTACTCAAAATGTTAGGGTGCTTACCACCCCTCTTGTGCGTCACCCTGCTTGAGGTCAGCTTTTTAGTTTACATCATGCGTAGGAACATATACTGGCCCTTTCTAAACACTTACATAGATAAGGGGGTGCACAAGGCACCATCCGAACAGCTTAGGAATGTCAACTTGGCAGCCTGAAAAGACTGTTTTGAGGTCAGTGTTTAGAAATCCTTTCTCCAGAGAGAGAATCAATGCTGTTTAGAAAATCCTATAAAGGCTCTATATTAAACAGAAAATACCTGTTTATTCAAGTCCCCAATTTCTTACAACACTTGTCACTGACATGGTTAACACCTCATCGAAAAGACAGCACTCTGTCAGTGCATCACTGTCTCAATAATGTGCTGGGAGTGTTAGCCTAGGTTTTGTACTCAAGTCTCAGGAATGGGACTTGAACACACGATCTTCTGGACCAGAATGGAGAGTGTTACCAACAGAACCACAGCTGATACCTGACAAGAGGCACAGCGGAGTCATTTACTAAAAGGCCATGTCACATTTGGCCTGTAATTTCAGCAGGAGGAAATAAAACAGGGTGGGATCTAGCATAATCGCACCATGCTCCAATTTCCAACTCTACCATCTTGTTAGTGCAACTGGAGATGTGATCTCAGGAAACTAGAGCTGGGACTTGCAGAAGTGCTAATGAGTCAGCCCAAAATAAAAGACAGGCATCCCTTGGTTGCAGCGTTCATTAGGGGTGTACATGTGAGAATGGAGTTGTACCACATATCTGCCCATGAATGGCCTGAAATTTCAACAGGTGGGTTGGGGGGGTGGGGTGGAATAAAGGGCAAGGAGCTGACCTCCATGTTCACACTAAGCTGCGTGGCTGCACAATAGCTAAAGATACCCAACAGCACTGTGGGTGTACCTACACCACATAGACTGCAGCAGTTCAAGAAGGCAGCTCATCACCACCTTCTCAAGGGCATTTAGGGATGGGCAATAAATGCTGGCCTAGCCAGCAAAGCACACTTCCCCTGAATGAATAAAGAAAAAAGAGGTACCACACAAGTCTTATTCCATTACTAATAAATAATATGTTCAGGGTTGTGCAAAAAAATTTAAAGGACCTTGAAAATGGGCGATGCGCAATAACTAAATTTTAAAGGGAACATTGCCTGGCGTTATCAGATTCTCCCTTAATTTCCATGTCCACCCACACTGAATACAGAAAGGTGAAGGAAATTGGCATCTCACGTTACAAATGGTCACTACAACACTAGGTACCAGGGATGGCTCTTTGTGTCTCTGGCACCCAGCATTATGAAGGGTGTCAAAGGCTGCTATACTGCTAACAGCTATGTATTTTCCCACTGTTTATAGAATCTTCTGGCTAACTAAAAGTGTTTTTGTCATTAGACCATTTCTCCAGGCTGAGCCACTAATTTCTGCTGATATCGCCCCCATACCCCACACCCAGTTGCACTGATCCTGGAAATTCTGTTGAGGTTGAAGGTCACACCAATCTCAGTGGCAGGTATTCTTTCCTGCCAGGGCATAGAAAATGGAAACCAAGATTGGTATAGTGGGTGCTTTTCAGAGGTTGGTGTTGAGATACATTGCTGGGCATACTGAAAGGAAGTTTGGAGAACTTTGCCCCAAAAAATGTATAAAAATGTTTTCTGGCAAGCATTCCATTTTATCTATACTTTAACATCAGATTGTTGAAGCTCTACTTCCAGATAATACTTTACTCAGAGTGCCATATCGTTATCCAACAATTGACATTACATCCTCTGTGGGCTTGTTTTTCATCAAGCACTCTAAATCCTGCATTGACCTAGAATAGGCATGCCATCTGGAGTAATTTGTGGGAAGTACATCAGCAGTACAACAGTGAACCTCCCCAATCAGCTTCCCAGGTGTAAAAAATATAAATGCTTATATTAGTTTTCAAATTGCAATATGTTTAATTTAATGATTTCATTAATTTAATTTAATTAATTTAAGGCAAACCAGGGCCTTTGATAAGAAAGAGGATAGATATGGAGTAACTGTAAAACAGAGTACTTCAGATTTGCCTGATATTTCCGTCCACTCAATTCTCATTTATCGGTCCTTTTTGTTAACAACTGATGTCTCTGATTCTCATTTTCTTTGCTTGTTGAGGAAGCTAAAAGGAAATTAGATGAAAAGTTTTGATAGAATAAATAAGGAGAAAGTATTTCCCATGGCAGAAGGGTTGTAAACAGAGGACACAGATTTAAGGTGATTGCCAAGAGAACCTGGGGTGACAGGAGGAAACTCTTCATTTCACACACAGTTGTGATCTGGAATGCCCTGCCTGAAATGAGGTGAAAGGAGGTTCAATAACAGTATTCTGAAGAGAATTGAACCATACTTCAAGGGGTAAAAAATGTACAGGGCTATAGCAAAAGAGCACGTCAGTGGAAGTAATTGGATAGCTCCTTCAAAGAACCAGCAACAGACATGAATGGTCTCCTGTGCTGTATCATTCTATG
Organism: Cetorhinus maximus; assembly: GCF_964194155.1. Taxonomy (NCBI): domain Eukaryota; kingdom Metazoa; phylum Chordata; class Chondrichthyes; order Lamniformes; family Cetorhinidae; genus Cetorhinus; species Cetorhinus maximus. The sequence goes on from NC_135899.1 coordinate 7,388,512, forward strand.
TTTCATCTGTCTTTTTCTTTCTTTCTCCTCTCTTTACCCTCTCTGTTTCTCCCTATCCCCGCCACACCACTTTTATGTTTTCTCTCTCTCTCTCGCTCAGCCCACCCCAGACTTGCCGTCCATTCCCCTGACCAGGATTTCCCTCCAAGAGCACTTAGCCTCTGCTGACGACTGTTCCCTGGGTCCGTGGCAGTGGCTTCCTATGGCTCTATTTTAACAGCCACTAGCAGTCACTTCCCACCAACTTCCTGACCAATTTTCAATGGCAGTCGGCTCATTGATGGCAGGCAGGTTTAGCCTGGCCTCACTGCTCCCCGACAGTCCTGCCCCTTTTTTCGCCATATTCCTGCACAGCATTTACCCCCATGTCCCAGTGTGCGTCCCGAACCTTCAAGCTCCATTTGGCTTAGTGACTCATGCTGTGCAATCTCAATGTGTCTGCTTCATATCCCCTTCCTATAAATTACAGCAGCTGAAGAAATGATTTTTGTGATTTTTCAGATCCGAATGGACCAGGCACCCGTAGTCGAAGCAATAGCATAAATGGTTCAGAGCTGCACAGCAGCCCATCTGAGAGACCAGGTAAGTCCTGAAACATATATTGGCCTTTTGAGAGCAAATTGATGGCACTGTTCCTTGAGGCTGTTTAACTTGGGAGCAGTAGAAATAGTTGAGAACTTGTGAAGTTTATTCCACGCGTAGCGTCATCATCTGAAGCAAAAGCCAACATCTACTTCTCTGTCTTTCAGTTGATCTCAGCAGGTGACTGTAAGAGCACTGCATTTGGTCTCTTGCACCCTGGGTGCAATGTGGGGTTGGGAGTAGAGAAATCCACATAGGTTCCTGCTGGACGAGAGCATGAATTATGACCGCATTAGCCTTGGGGCTGTGACTCTTGTCCAAACCTATTATTATTGAAGAATGGCTACTTGGTCAAGGTACCTTAGAGCTGATAACCAGCAAAGAATCAATGACATCGCAGAGTAATAAAGGGGGAACAATTGGAGAGAAGGAAGCGGAGCACCAGAAATGAAATACTACAATGATGATCTGCCCCTTGGAAAACGGAATGAGGCTGGCGTGATGTTGGTTTTACAGCCCGCCTGATTTCTCCCCCTGTTGAGGTCAATGTGTAGAACTGGTCACGTGGGTTGGGTTAAGCTTACTTCCATCGGATTTTTATTTTAAAAAAATGAAGGTGGTAGAGAGAGCGTCTTGGGAGTGTGTCCTAAGGTGAGAAAACAAACAATGACTCCTGAGAATTCGACCTTGTTCCAAGTGCTTGATCTTGAATTTACCACCTTACAGTGTGGAGTGGACGTTGGGTGCTTTCCCAGTAAGTGACAGGTAATGGAACCGTGAATTATACTTGTGCACTTGTCATACACTTTCCACAAACGGTTAACAGCACAAGCATTGGGGGAAGTAACAAGCCCACGTGTGATCTCCGGAGATGTGTCATGGAAACCAAAAAAGTAACATGGAGAAAACAAAAGCTTCTTGTAGCAGGTTGCTGCTGATGCAAGAAGCTTGTTTGAAAAATCTTCTCACCAGCAAACCATTGTCACACGCAAAATTGCTTCTGTCTACAGCACACTCCTTGCTTGTGTGATGGCTCAAAAGACCAAAATCTCCACCATTTGCATTGCAGAGTTGTACAATGGCCGGATGCTACTGGACCTTACTTCCAGTGGCTTCTGGTGGTCTCAGGGATTCGATCTGGAGTCATGCGAGGAAAGTCTTGCAAGATTTGGAGTTCAGGTAACACAAACACAAGCTCATAAATTATTAGTTCCTCCTTTTTAGTAGTCCAAATTATTGTCTAATTTTTGTTTTCATTTTTATTTTGGCTGCCACATATTATTATGTGGTTGGGAGGACAGGATGTGCTTTACAAGCTCCATAATGTTGAATGCAGATTAACCCCAGTCACAAACTACTAGAAATGTGCTGTCGTGGTGTCAGCGATGATGAAGGATAATCTGAATTCTCCTATTTCAAGTAAATTTTTGCAGCATTGTCCACAATCAGTTGATGAAAAAAGTATTTTTGAATATCCCCCTCTCTCTCTATACATATATAAGATAGCAATAGAGACAATTCACAAAAAAGAATCATTTCCACAGTGCACAGCTGGTGCCTGCAGCTGTATCATTACAAGTTACAGTTTACATACAGGGTTTCCTATCTAAATGTTTCTATAGGCAGATTCAATGTTAAATGTTGACAAAAAGCATGACCAAAAATTACAACAACAGCAAGTGCATGAATATGCAAAGTTTTTAACAATACATGCACATATGATAAGATGGGATAAAACAAGCATGATCCAAAACATTTGGTTGAACAAAGTAGATCATCTCTCAAAAACTTGCATTTATTTATTGCAATTCATAACCACAGGACATCAAGTCAGTGAAGTGTAGTAATGTAGAAAATGTGACAGCAATTTGTGCACAGCAAGCTCCAACAAACAGCAATGTGATAATGACCAGATCATTTGTTTTTGCTATGTTGCTTGAGGGATTATTATGGGCCAGAACACTGGGGATAAATTCACTGCTCCTCTTCAAAATGGTGTCATGGGATCTTTTACATCAATCTAGGAGGTCTAATGGGGGCTGCGTTTAGCATCTCATACAAAAACAGCACTTCTCCTTCAGGGCAGGAGGTGGAATAGTGGTATTCTCACTGAACTGGTATTTTAGAGACAAAAACAGAAAATGCTGGAAAAATTCAACAGGTCTAACAGCATCTGTGGAGAGAAAAACAGAGTTAACGTTTCGAGTCCCTATGACTCTTTAAGAGACTGGAAACGTTAACTCTGAAGAAGAATCATAGGGACCCGAAACTTTAACTCTGTTTTTCTCTCCACAGATGCTGTTAGACCTGCTGAGCTTTTCCAGCATTTTCTGTTTTTGTTTCAGATTTCCAGCATCCACAGTATTTTGCTTTTATCTTGGTATTTCAGAGATCCGGGTTCATATCCCAACACGACAGATGGTGAAATTTGAACTTAATAAAAGTCTGGTATTAACTTGTCGATTGTCGTAAAAAACCCATTTGGTTCACTAATATCCTTTAGGGAAGCAAATCTGCTGACCTTGTGTCATACATGTGACTCCAAATCCACTGCAATGTGGTTGACTCTTAAATGCTCTCTGAGGGATGCTGAGCCAGCGACTCCCACATCCCATGAGCGAATAAAAAGAAAGTACTGCATTAACCTGAAGCGGCTGAGGTGTTGTTCTGAAGCCTCTGGAGTGAGGCTTGAACAAACAGCCATCAGGTGTCTTATAGAACAAGTGAGTATTTCTTTAGACAGAAGGTCCCAGTTAACAAGTCTAAATTGTAGGTGTGTTTTGAAGTGTTTTTTTTATTTAATTAAAAACATGAAACTCTCAGCAGTCTCTCAGATAGTAGAATCCAATTCCTCCAGTAAACAAATTACAGATTTCCACCACAATTTTTTTTTTCGGATGAATCAAGGGGCAGAGATGGCTAGATGCCTCTCCAGAAAGCTTGACTGGATAGATGGAATGTGAATGTTTCACGTGGCTAAGGAGTCAAGAACTAAGGGTCACATCCTCAGAATAAGGGCCATTTTTGGACTGAAATATGAAATTTCTTCACTCGAATAGTTGTGAGTCTTTGGAATGCTGTATCCCAGAGTGCTGTGGGCTGCTAGGTCATTGAGTATTTTCAAGACAAGGGGAGATTCTTGGATACAAAGGGAATCAAGGAATTATGGGGATCAAGCGGGAAAGCGTAATTGAGGTAGAAGATAAACCATGACTTGAATGGTGAAGCAGGCTTGAAGGACTCAATGACCTACTCCCCCTATTTCTTATGTACAGAGAGTGAGAGGGAATGAAGTAAACCAGAATTACTAGGGAAGTGATGGCTAGACGTCCTTGATTGAAAAAGTGGTTGATGGCGTTCTAACTACAGCATGGCATGTGACATGGATAGAGGAATAGATATAACAAAAATACAAGGAAGCTTTTAACATTCGCCCAGTTCTTTATTAAGTGTTGCTCTGCAAAGCCAACATTGATTCCAAATATAACCTTATTCCTCAGTTTGTTTATTCCACAAGAGAAATCGCAGTTCATTGGTCCATGAAGTGTTTTGTAACAGCATGAGTTCAGCTTCTAACATGTGACTTGTGATGAATGTTTTTCTTCCCTTCTCGTTTTTATTTATCTTGTTGGAACTTAAACAGCAGTAATTTACATTTATGTAAAATATCCCAAGGTGTTTCACAGGAGCATCATCAAACAAAAAATGACACTGAGCCACATGAGATGTTAGAACAGCTTAGTCAGAGATTTAAGGAGTGTCTTAAAGGATTGAGGTTGAGAAGTGGAGAGGTGTACAGAGGGGATGCCAGAGCTTTGGGCCTAGGCAGCTGAAGGCACATCCACTGTTGGTGGTGCACTAGGGGCCAGAATTAGAGGAGTGCAGATATTTCAAATGATTTTGGGGCTGGAGTAAGAGGGGCGAGGCCATTGGGGAATTTGAAAACAAGGATGAGATTGCTGGACTGGACATCAAAGTAGGTCAGTGAGCATGTGGGTGATGGGTAAACAGGGCTTTGTGTGAGTTAGGTAAGTCAAAGATGGAAAAAGGACATTGAAGATAGAATCTCTCTCTCTCACTCTAGCATTATTGTTTGCTCCATAGGTGCCACCAGAAGATTACGAGCTGCCCATTCAAGTATCCTTAATGAACACAGAAGTAAGACGCTACATGTACTTCAGTTCCACTGGCTTCACGATGCTTCTTGCCCCAGTAAGTGATCCTGCCGTTTTCCAGTTGAGCTTGAACTACCCTGAAACAGGATACCTCTAACAGTGCAAAGCATTTCGCCCTCGTGTTTATTGTTTTTTAAATGCATTCTCAGTTACGAATGAATTGTAAAGTGAGCAGGGTTCCCAGAGCGTGGCAAGCATTGCTTTGGATTGCATAAGAGTGATGTGGTTCAATTCTCTCAATCCCTTTCTTCTTTTACCCTCGGTGGAAGCCTTGCAAAATGTAATTAATGGGGGAGCCTATGACAAGGGGGACATAATCTTCCAATCAGAGTCAAGCCATTCAGGAAAGAAGTTAGGAAACACTTTTCCATGCTAAGAATAGTAGAAGTGTGGAACTCTCTCCCACAAGCTCAATTAATAATTTAAAAAATATGGAGCCAAGGCAAGTAGATGGAATTGAGGTACAGATCAGCTGCCATCTTATTGAATGGTGGAACAGGCTCTACTGGTTCCGTTACATTTTTAGAGCTAAGGTACAACTCGTGAAGTTGAAGGGGAGATGGGGTGAACCCACATTCCACAGTGTCTGCACACTAACATCTGTGTCACAAGCCAACCGGTGTCTTGGCCATTTTGCTCATCCTGTTTCCAATTTTCATCCCTAATCTCTCTTGTCCTGTGACAACAATGATTTATGCTTTGTATAGTTCCACAAGTAGTAATAGATCTCTCTGGAACCATAAGCTTTGTGAGCGACTGTCGCGACTGAACTCCGAGGATAGCCTTGATTCCATTGGCACCTCATATGCTGCACATACATGACCAGGAGAAGTCAATGGGTAACAGTCCAAGCACAGGACTAGTTGACTTTACCCTGCCTAGGCTGGAGACACTACTGAGGCTAATTATTGTGCTTGAGTTGAGATCAAGAATGGGAGGTTCCTGGTCTGTAACCATTTGTGCTACACCATGATCCAGATTTTGCAGTGGCAGTGATGACAAACTCTCAGCATCCGACTTCATTGCTCTAAAATTGATAGTTTAATGCTTAAAATCACTGCCGTCAGTGATTCTATGCCGCCCCATAGAAAGTGCTGTTGAGATTTACAATCAATTAGAAATCACTGAACTAATGAAAGCTTCCACTTTCACGCTATTAGTCTCATTGTTAAAAACCCTTGAAAAAGTTGCATCTTGTTGAATGAAGTACAACTGGTTTTTAATGGCTTGCTAATTTAATAATTATTGTGGAGCAGCCTCACTGGCCCTGCAAACTAATTTTATACTTGTACCATCTACAAGATATATTGCAGGAGTTCACCAAGGCTCCTTAGACAGCACCTTCCAAACCCACATCCACTACCATCTAGAAGGACAAGGGCAGCAGATAGATGGGAACATCATCACCTGGAAGTTCCCCTCCAAGTCACTCACTACCCTAACTTGGAAATATATCACCGTTCCTTCACTGTCACTGGGTCAAAATCCTGGAACTCCCTCCCTAACAGCACTTGGGTGTGCCTACATCACATGGACTGCAGCAGTTCAAGAAGGCAGCTCACCACCACCTTCTCAAGGGTAATTAGGGATGGGCAATAAATGCTGACCCAGCCGGAGAAGCCCACACCCCATGAATGAATTTTAAAAATATTACGTTTCTCAATTATTTTAAAACCCATATTTAATAACTTTTTTTTAGCAGTTTTTGATATTTTGGTTTCTAATATGATGTGTGTGTTCCAATCAATTATTTTGCTCTTTGAAAATTTTTTAATTAAAAATGAACCTACACCACAGGGACTGCAGCAGTTCAAGAAGGCAGCTCACCACCACCTTCTCAAGGGCAATTAGGGATGGGCAATAAATGCTGGCCTAGCCAGCAATGCCCACATCCCATAAATGAATTTTAAAAATGTACTTTTTTTTTACTTCCTGGTTTGCTGTCTGTGAGAATACTTCAATATGACTTGTTGCTTACTCTGCTTGAAGTTGCTGGATACCTGAGATCTCATTGATTCGGCACCAGATTCAAACTGATGGCAGGAAAGGGGAAATCCATGCCCCAGAGATTGCTATATCTCTGACACTGAAATTCAGATTTCTAAATAGATTTACCCCTTGTGTTTTGTTGAGATTGTTCTACTCTATTTTTCTCCAACTCTCCAAAAGATTGTGCAGTATAGTCTGAAACTGAGCTATCAAATACTCAAATTTTAAATGCTTCTTGAACTGAATGCTGTAAAATAACAGAGATAAAAACAAAAAACTACTGCGGATGCTGGAAATCCAAAACAAAAACAGAATTACCTGGAAAAGCAGGTCTGGCAGCATCGGCGGAGAAGACAAGAGTTGACGTTTCGAGTCCTCATGACCCTTCGGCAGAACTGAGTAAAGTTAGGAGAGGGGTGAAATATAAGCTGGTTTAAGGTTGGGTGGGGGGGTGGGGTAGGGTGGGGGGAGAGAGTTGGGTGGGGGGAGAGAAGTTGGGTGGGGGGAGAGAAGTTGGGTGGGGGGGTGGTTGTAGGGACAAGCAAGCAGTGATAGGAGCAGATAATCAAAAGATGTCACAGACAAAAGGAACAAAGGGGTGTTAAAGGTGGTGATATTATCTAAGAAAATGTGCTAATTAAGAATGGATGGCAGGACACTCAAGGTACAGCTCTAGTGGGGGTGGGGTGGAAAGACTGACGACAGGGTATTACAGGTATAGATTTAAAAATAATGGAAATAAGTGGGAAAAGAAAAATCTATATAAATTATTGGAAAAAACAAAAGGGAGGGGGAAGAAACGGGAAGGGGGTGGGGATGGGGGAGGGAGTTTAAGATCTAAAGTTGTTGAATTCAATATACAGCTGAATTCAACAACTTTAGATCTTAAACTCCCTCCCCCATCCCCACCCCCTTCCCGTTTCTCTCCCCCTCCCTTTTGTTTTTTCCAATAATTTATATAGATTTTTCTTTTCCCACTTATTTCCATTATTTTTAAATCTATAACTGTAATACCCTGTCGTCAGTCTTTCCACCCCACCCCCACTAGAGCTGTACCTTGAGTGTCCTGCCATCCATTCTTAATTAGCACATTTTCTTAGATAATATCACCACCTTTAACACCCCTTTGTTCCTTTTGTCTGTGGCATCTTTTCTGCTCCTATCACTGCTTGCTTGTCCCTACAACCACCCCCCCACCCAACTTCTCCCCCCCAACCCCACACCCCCCCACCCTCAACCTTAAACCAGCTTATATTTCACCCCTCTCCTAACTTTACTCAGTTCTGCCGAAGGGTCATGAGGACTCGAAACGTCAACTCTTCTCTTCTCCGCCGATGCTGCCAGACCTGCTGAGTTTTTCCAGGTAATTCTGTTTTTGTTGCTGTAAAATAATATCTATTTCTGATTAGAAATAAATTTGGGGATAATTATAACCTGACTGTCTGGGCAGGAATTCCATAGGATTGGTTGGAACACTAGTTTTTCACCCCACTCAATGTCATTTTCCATTGACTTCAGTAGAAAGCAAAATTCGGTGGAGTGTAAAACCTCATTACATCTGATTCCTAAGTTTCCCAACAGGCAAGTGAGGTTAAAATTGCTCCCATAAGTATATTTGTCTGGGAACAGCTGAGATGTTAACTTAGTGAGAATACAAAAATGTTATAGAGCAGCAAAACAAGTCATTTTCCATGAATAGTATTGCAAATTTGTTTTATGGATCCATTTTTTTTAAATTGAGAAACTAGGAAAAAAGCCATTGTCCATAGTCGTGGTCATCAATTTAGGGTTTTTACAGATGGCTGGATTATCACCTAAACCCCCTTTTTAAAAAAATATATATATATCCTCAGTCATTTATAATAAAAATTGCATTTGATATTCAGATTTTAGGACAAGATAAGTTTTAAGGAGACTCTATATAAGAGGGAGAAGCAGAGAGATTTGGGGAGGAAATTCCAGAGTTTGGGACCTAAACAGCTGAAGGCATAAACAGTAATAATGGGGTGAAGCAAAGCGGGGAATACTCAAGACGCTGGAATTGGTGGAATGCAGAGATCTTGGAGATTCTTGTTCTGTTTTAGTAGTTTTGATATCTAGCCTCAGGCAGGGTGACAGAATAGGAACACTGCCTGTATAATGGCGTTTGTTGATCCTTTAGGTATTTTGTTTGGCGGCTTGGTGTTGCCTCTTCTCGACCTTTCACCTCTACCTGGGCCAGTATGTGAAGAGCTTCTATTGGGCTTTCTGCCTGCTAATCAGTGTCGTCGCTGTATTGCTGACCACAGTCCTGCTGCTCCTAATGCACCGACATCATCAAAAGGTATGAAGGAGACCTGAGTACCTGTGACTTTGTGGTTTCTTGTAAAACCAGTGAAGCATTTGATTCTTTTGACATTATCTGTATGGGCTTTCATAGTTTGACATCTGCAAATGCAATGTTATTTTTATTTTACTTTCTCTCTAGTGCTGTATGCAGTACAGACAGATTAAATGTAGAGTAATGACATGTCAGGTGTGGAGTTGTTATACATTTCATTTTGAGGTGAGGGATGTCAGTGCTGAGGATTGGAATAAATTTCCCATTTGAACACCTAGTTGCCAAGTCAGGATTAAAGCATGACTGAAAAAATGGCAAAATGCCCTTGACAGTAGGGTGAGGTCTTTTTCCCTGGTGCTGTGTGTGATTTATGAACAATTTGTGATTTTGTTGCACTTTGGTACACAGGGGAAATTAATCAACCATGTTCTTCAACCACAACTACACAGTACAGGGGAGGCCAATCCTGCCTCCATTTCATGAGAACAATAGGAACCAGAGCCCAGCAAAAGATGGAAGCCTTATTTTCCCTTTTCTATAAACTAGGCACTTCAAATCCTCCCCAAAAGATTGTGATTGATGATGGGATTGAAGGGAAGCAGTGACATGGTGGTGTTGTCACTGGACTAGTATTCCAGAGATCCAGGGTAATGTTCTTGGTGAAACTTGAATCCAATAAAAATCTGGATTCAAAAGTCTGATAATGACCATGAAGCCATTGCCGATTGTTGTAAAAAAAACCCATCTGCATCACTAATGTCCTTTAGGGAAGGAAATCTGCCGTCCTTACCTAGTGTGGCTTACATGCGACTCCCCACAGCAATGTGTTTGACTCTTAAATGCAAGGGCAATTAGGGATGGGCAATAAATGCTGGCCTAGCCAGCAATGCTCACAATCCCATGAACAAGTTAAAAAAATGCAACCGACAACATATAGTTCACTCACCAGATAGCACCTAATGCACAAAAGCTATGCTGATGATAGGGCCAGGGTGCAGAACAAGCATCTGCTACAACATTGAGATCTGCTTGTATTAACTCAGCTGGTTCCTAGTTTTATATTGTCTTCTCGTAACTTATCTGTCCTCTCTTTTTTCATCTACTGATTACAGTTAATGTAATTTATCATGGGCTGAATGTGACTGCAGGGGATGTGGTGTTGCTGGCCAGGCCAGCATTTATTGCCCACCCCTAATTGCCCTTGAGAAGGTGGTAGTGAGCCACCTTTTTGAACTGCTGCAGTCCATGTGTTGTAGGTACAGTCACAGTGCTGTTAGGGACAGAGTTCAAGGATTTTGACCTGGCAACAATGAAGGAACGGCAATATATTTGCCAGTCAGGATGGTGCGTAGCTTGGAGGGGAACTTGAAGGTGGTGGTGTTCCCATGTGTATGATGCCGTTGTCCTTCTAGATGGTAGCGGTCGTGGGTTTGGAAGGTGTTATCGAGGAACCTTGGCGAGTTGCTGCAGTGCATCTTATAGATGGTACACACTGCTGCCACTGTGTGTCAGTGGTAGAGGGAGTGAATGTTTAAGGTGGGGGATAAAGTGCTGATCAAGTGGACTGCTTTGTCCTGATTGGGATAGGGCTTTTTGAATGTTGTTGGAGCTGCACTCATCCAAGCGAGTGGAGAGTATTCCATCACACTCCTGACTTGTGCCTTGTAGATGGTGGACAGGTTTTGGGAGTCAGGAGGTGAGTTACTCACTGCAATATTTACATTCTCTGCCTTCATCATTATTTATGTGACTAGTCTAGTTAAGTTTCTAGTCAATGGTAGCCCCGGGATGTTGATGGTTGGGGATTCAGCAATGGTAATGCCATTGAATGGCAAGGGGAGATGGTTAGATTCTCTTGTTGGAGATGATCATTGTCTGTTATTTGTGTGGTGCGGTATTACTGTAATGAAACAAAGTTACATTTGTAATGCTGACCATTCAGTGATTAGGGCAGCAGATTTGTGCTGACAAGCCTCCACGTACGGGGCTTCTGATCTTGTATATGCCTAGATTTATCCCTGTAGGTAAGGTAGGCATAGAAAGCAAATCGAAAAGAACTTGAAATTCGTAGAAGCACCGCTTGAAGCAAGTTAACCGCCTGCCTTCACAGCAAGGGATGCAGAGACTAAGAGAAAAGAACTTGCATTTGTACGGAACCTTTCACAACCTCTGAACATTCCAAAGTGCTTTACAACCAATGAAGTACTTTTTAAAGCACTGTCACTGTTACACAGTGCTTGCACAGCAAGCTCCCACAAATAGCAATGTGATAATGACTAGATGATTCTTCAGTGATGCTGATCGAGGGATAAATATTGACCAGGCCATCAGAGGATAACTCCGCGTTCTTCTTCAAATTGCTGGCTGTGGAATCTTTCACACCCACCTGAGAAGGCTGATGAGGCATCGATTTAATATCTCATCTGAAAAACAGCATCTCTGACAGTGCATCACCAGCCTAGATTATGCACCCCGAGTCTCTCGAGTGGGACTTGAACCTTTGACCTCCTGACTCTGGGTCATGAGTGGAACACACTGATCCATGGCCAACACTAAACACAGCAGGGAATTAACCACCAATAGTAATTTCTACCTCCTTTTAATTATTGAACAGATTGCCCGAACATTTTGGTTTTCACAGGGTTGAACCCTTAGTTCCCAAACTCATGTAAATACAAGAAATATTTAGCAGAAAGCATAGTTGATGTTGGACTAGAGTGTGAAATGCTGGCTGAAGTGTTGTTCTCTTTTGAAAATGTAACTAAATCTATTTTACAGATTAATGTAAACACAGATATGCGTCTTATCTGGGCCAATGAGAACCTCATGAAGCACAACATTTTGGTTGGAGTATTGGATGCTACAAAGTATTGCATGAGTATGCTTCATGTATCCTTCTCAGAAATTAGAATGGCTTTGTTATTTAATCCTGTAATGGCTGAGTGGAGAAAATTTGAGACACTTAACAACGGGACAGTGGTACCGGGGAGGGTCTTCAGTTACATGGAAAGATGAGAGCAGCTGGGATTATTCTCAGTTCAGAGAAAGTTATGAGAGATTTGATAGAGTTATCCACAATCATGTGGGGTTTTGATAGAGTATATAAGAGAAATCCCTTTCCAGTAGCAGAAGACACAGATTTAAGGTAATTAGCAAAAGAAGCTGAGATGAGATGTGGAGACTTTATTTTTAACATATCAAATTATGATAATGTGGAATGCATTGCCTGAAAGGAAGCAAATTCAATAATAACTTTAAGAAGGGAACTGGGCATATAAATTATAAAGTAAAGGTTTGCAGGGCTATGATGAAAGAGTGGTCAAGTTAGACGAATTGGGTAGACGTTAGAGCTGATGCAGGCATAATAGGCTGAAAGGCCTCATTCTGTGTTGTATCATTCAATGATTTCACGGGTGTCCCTGCCTTGGATGTGACAGAGTTGCCACTTTCAAGTGAATGCTACAGAGCTGTGATAAGCCACTGACAGAGTTAGTAAACTGGGAAGAGTAAATTAAATGAGCTGAACCACATCCTTCTTCAGTTGATTTTGTATGTTGGTGGATAATCCATATTGATACAGGTGAAACAAGTAGCAGCTTTTATTCCTTGACAAACAATCAGCTCTGCTTCATGTATTTTGATGTTAAGGAGTGTGAGAGGAGACTCACTTCCCTCCTGGAAGAAAGACATCAGACACGTTCTGGACTTCAGGTAGTGATTGGTTTATTTTTCCTCTTGCAAATGAAGACAACTTTTTTTTTACCTTGGGAATGATAAAAGAGCATCCATCTCCATCCTGTTGTTTTATGCCTGCTTCAGGCTGTTGACTGATTTATTTCACACCTCTCTGTCCAGCCTTTTTTGTTCTTTTTCTGTCGCTGCTTGTTCAGCAAGTCGGTCCAGCCGAGCAGCTGAATCAGCATTTAGTGGGCTTGCCAGAGAATCTGTGCCAACATTCAATTACAGCACACTTTTAACATTCCATTTGGCACTTTGCTTTGAACAGCTTTTTTTATATTATTGACGCTTTTGAAGCGCAACATTGAATTTGAAGGCGAGAAAGGCAGAGAGTGAAGAAAATTGTGTTAGAAGAGTTACTCAAGTGTAAATGAGTATAGAAGGCTACCGATTGATCTCACTGAGGTGTTTTAGATGATTAAAGGATCGATAGGGTTGATAGGGAGAAACTATTTCCTCTGGTGAGACAAGTCCAGAACAATGGCACATTTTAAGTCAGAATATTCTGGGGTGATGTCACGAAGAGCTTCTTCACACAATGTAGTGAAAATCTAGAACTCTCTTCCCCCAAAAGCTGTGGATGTAAGGGTTAATTGGATCTTTCAAAGTTGAGTGGATAGATTTTTGTTGGGTAAGGAGCTAAGCCATGTAAATGGAGTTGATGTACAGATCAACCATGATCTAATCAAATGGCAGAACAGATTCGAAAGGCCTGTTCCTGTTTTATATAAGGTAACCAAATAAGGAACACCTTATCCTTCATGTACTGTGTCCATTTAACTGTTAGTGTTTTTCATCAACAGTGCCTTTTGAATCAGAAGCTGGGCCACCTCTGCATCGTTATTGAAACAAATCAAGTCAGTCCCCTGAACAACATGCAGGCACAGTCTGAAGAGACTCCATTATTATCAGGCAACAATGAGGACTCTCGCAGCAATGGCAATCAACAAACACAGCATGTCTTCAACACATTGACATGCCTGGTGCCTAAAGGCACAGCTCAGGTATTGTATTTACATTAATGCATTACCAACTATAGTGTTTTGATCTCTTATACATCCTCAATTTCCTGTGCCCCAGCTGCGCCTTCAACTGCCTAGGCCCAAGTCTGGAGTTCCCTCTGTAAACCTCTCCACCTCTCTACATCTCTTGCCTTCTTTAAATCGCTTCAGAAAACCAATCTCTAACCAAGCTTTTAGTCAGCTGTCCTAATTCTACTTATGTGGCTTGGTGTCAAATTTTGATGGGTAACGTTCTTGAAATGTTTATCTACGTTAAAGGTGCCACATAAATGCAAGTTATTGCGTTGCGGTAAAGTACCAATTTTCAAATCGCTGCACAAAAGTAGTGCTGATCCACAATAATTGCAACGCCATCCTTCCTTACTGTGTAATGCTTAAGGTTTCCGAGTACTTCTCATGCATCCTGGCTGGTCTCCCACATTCTACCCTCCAAAAACTTGAGGTCATCCAAAACTCTGCTGCCTGTGCCTTAACTTCTACCAAGATGCTCCTTAAAACCTACCCCTTTGATTGAGCTCCAAATTATCTGACCTAATATCACCTTATGTGGCTCGGTGTCATATTTTGTTTTATAATGCTCCTGTGAAGCCCCTTAGGATGTTTCATTACATTAAAAGAAAATATATAAATATAAGTTGTTGGCCAGCATCACTGAGGCCTGAATATTTCGGATCGCGGAGTTTCCCTTCCCGCCATCCGAAGAGTCACATCCCCGGAACATATTCCCAGAACATATCCCCGCCAACTCTGACTGCCCCACAGCCATTTCACGCTCGAATAAGCATTGACTGGCTGCAGACGGGACTTCTGCCCTTCACTCTGGAGGAAGTCCCGCCTTAGGGAGCTGCCGGTCAATCTGATTGGCTGTCAGCTCTCTAGTCCCTGCAGCGACAGGAGCTGCCGTGGACAGAAGAGGAAGTGCTTCAGCATGCCAGATCCTAAGTCCCAGGACCGGACGGCAAGGTAAGTTTTGGGGCTTCCAGTGTGACGGGGGCAGGGAAGGCCTGGGGTGGGGTGGAAAGTTTTTGAGATTTTGGGGGAGAGACCGGAGGGGAGGGACATCCAGTGGCCACTAGACCTTAAGCGGCTGGGGTGGGGGTGCCCAAAGGCAGAAGGGGGGCATCTGATGGAGGCTCTCTACCCTCGCCCACCCGAGGGGAACTTCCAGGTGATGATGTTCCTCCACGCCAGGTAAATCCTCCCGCCTGCCTAAAAATTTAGGCTGGGCAGGAAACGGAATTGGCCACTTAAGGGTCTCATTTTGGGCAAGAGCGGGTGGCCTGTCAGAGGCCTTGCCGGCCCCAGCGTAACATCACTGCAAGGTCAAGCAGGCGGGAAGCCAAAGGGTTCCCCTCCCCCCCAACCTAAAAACCCATCGGTGGGCGAGTGTGAAATTCAAGCCTAAGAAACAGATTATCTGGCCATTATCATATTGCTGTTTGTAGGGTGTTTGCTGTGTGGAAAACTAGCTGCCACATTTGCTACATTACAAAAGTGACTATACCAAAAGTACTTTGTTGTCTGTGCAACACATTGAGAAATCTTGGGAGTGTTGCCACTGAGCCTAGGCTAGTGATCAATAATATTTTTACTTTGATTCATTTCATTTTTATATGATTTTTATTACAAGTTCTGTTATTTTTCTTTATTACAGGAAATGGCTTATCAATTGCTGGTCACCTACAGTGGACTTTATGTGAAATTACTTGCAACACAGCAGCTTCCTTGCATCAGGTCTTCCATTCACGCAAAAGATGCAAATGTTCCCTGTCTTTGTCAGTACATAGAGACTTCAATTCTAAACCTGTCAAGCCGTGAACTGAAGTAATCATCTTCAAATCTGAACTTTGAGAAATTGAGCAATTGTGATCCTTTCTGCAGTAGCAACATTGGACCTTGAGCACTGATTTAAATTTGTGAACAAGCTGTTTTTTTAACTTTTAAGAGCTTTATGAAAATAATCTGTTGAACAGCTGCCTATATACTAAGGGCCAATGAGCTTTCTGTTCCATGGCAGCAGTTGGCTTGTTCAAAAAAAAGCACAGGCAAGACTTACTCAGCAATTGCACTTTTATCTGTTTATTCCAAAGCATCCAGTGGGAAGATCATTCCCAACCTTCCTCCCCTCTTCTCCCACTTCTGTGTGCCATCATGGGACTTCACAAAGGGGATGACTAACCAAAGATTCATGGGTGCGTTGCTTGAAGTTTATTTTATCCCTTGATATTAATAGGTGGAAAATTGCAGTCAAAATTGAGGCATTTTGACAGAATAAATGGGGAGAGACCATTTTCAGTGAAGGGAGGGCTTGGTAGTCAGAGCACAGCAATTTAAGACAATTGGCAAGATCCAAAGGAGGTGAGAATTTTTTTTTAAACGCAGCAAGTTATGATCTGGAATGCACAGCCAGAAAGGGCAATCGAAGCAGAAACTTTGAAAAAGGAATTGGTAAATATTTGAAGGGGAGAAAGAGCAGGAAGGAGTCGATCTAATTAGATAGCTCTTTCAAAGAGGCACAATTGCCTGATTGGACTCCTCCTGTGCTGAATGGAAAATCACAAGCTTACCAAATCAGTCAACCACCCCGTTGCATGTGAGGCCTTTGTGTCTGGTACAGGGTTTCAGAAAATTTGGATATAGAGAGATGATCCTCTTTTTGCTAGGTTTATTTGAAATGTGTGAACAAATGCTTTGCCACACCTTAAGATTTCATAGTGAAAAATAACTTTTTTTACGTGTAAATATTTTTAAATATTTAAGAAGTGATACAAGTTTTAGTTTTGTCAGAGATTATTTAATTGCATGAGAAATGCAATTTAGCATTTTATTAGTAAGATCAAAGGAGAGTTGGTGTACTTCTGGCAAAGTAGACCCTGGACAGCTCCCCTTGTACTTTAGTCTTAAATAAAAAGCTATTCTTACCAACAACATTCCTTCGTATGATTGTGCTAAAAGATTTTGAGTGGTGCCTGTTAATTTGTTTAAAATTATGCCATGGCTTGGTGTGTGCATGATTCACCAAATACACTGTGCAAATGCCAATCATTTTGTCAAATTGGTCCCAATCCGTCACAAGATCTTGGTTTGGATAACAAGGTCGACTTGTTTGATCTCATCCTTCCAGTTAGCATCCAGCTGTTTCTCAAGGTGAGTCATCCCATTTCCCACGTAACGCATGGGACAGACACCCTATCCCCATGTCATTAATACTTGATGCTGGACAGCTTCATGTTCCTTAGGCCCTATCAATTAGTATCATTTCTGAAAAACAATGCTCTTATCAGACAGCATGAAATCTGTTTCAATATGTAAGGATAGAGTTTCCAACATGTAGGCGTGTAACAAATGCAGGATGATTGGCGGAGAGACACTTATTTTGCTTAAAAAAAAACATCTCTCTTGTAAAGCTCCTTTCATAACCTCAGGACATCCCAAAACACTGTACAGCCATTGAAGTACCTTTTATTTTTGGAAGTCTAGTCATTCTTGTATGAAACAAAGCCTATTTGTACACAGCCCAACCTCCCACAAACAGCAGCGTGCTAATGACCAAGCAATCTGTTTTGATGATGTTGGTGGAGGGATAAACGTAAAGAGAGAATTCCTGGAAGAGCTCCCTGCTCCTCTTCCAATAGTTTTGTATCTCCCTGATAGGGGTACAGGGGGCCACAGTTTAACAGCTTATTAAAAAAAGGTATCTCTGACAGTGCAGCACTCCCTCAGTCTGCATTGAAAGTATCAGCCTGGATTTAGTACTGAAGTCTCTGCAAGTGCACTTGAATCCATGGCCTTCTGGCTCAAATGCTACCAATTGGGCCACAGCTGGCACCATTTACTACGACATCTAGAACTCTCAAGTTCAAACCATTTCAGTCAAAGGTACTCACCAGTTTTAGGTCCCTCACATGCTAACTCCAGCGTCAACTGACAGACAACCTACAGTTTCTCTGACTTCCTTTGCCCCAGCCATAATTTGAACTGCGTAGCTCTGAAATTCCTTCCCTAAACTTCTCCACCTCTAAGACACTCCTTAAAACCTACCGCTGACTAAACCTTCGGTCACCCGTCCTAAAATCTTATGTGGCTCGGTGTTATATTTTATTTGGTAATGGGCTCCTGTGAAACACCTTGGATGTTTTACTATGTTAAAGGTGCAGTATAAATGCAAGTCGTTTTAACTCGTGTGTTTGTACATTGAAGACAAGCTCTCTGTCATTGAGCACAAATTGTTTTTAATTGGATAGCTTTGAAACACAGCAGGTATTTTCAGAAATGCTCATCTCGCCAGTCAGCGAGTTGCTAAGCATATCTTCATTCATTGCTATTATATTTATTATGGTAGACTGCATTACCAGGAAGTGGCCATAATGCACCGGTCTGGACTGCCAACAGCTAGCCCGGTGCAATCGTTAGCCTCAGGATCCACATTCCTGAATCATCGGCCCTGATTTTTGAAGGGTCTTTGGCAACAGGACATAATCCGCTGACGAGTTTATCTGATCATACTTTTCATCTGCAGAGAGAGAAATGGGCAAATAAAGTTAAGTTCCCTGCATAACAGCAGCGACTGTACTATAACAGTGATCCATTAGGGATTTCTCAAAGTGCTGGATAAACAATATCACTAAAGCAGAATATAAATACAAGTTTTTTTTCCCCTTCATGATCATTTCCTTCTAACAAGATTTTTCAAACTAATATAGTCACTTAAATGTGTATCTCATTCAGACTTAGTGCTCAAGTGAATATTTCTTCTGTCATTACTGTCCTGTCCCCAGAACTCTCGACCCAGTTCCTTCTGACTAGCCACCTTCCTTGCATTTCGAAAAAATAACCCAAATTCTCTTCCTCAGCCATATAATCCAGTTTCCCTATCCTCACCTCTGCTTTCTCCCACTCTTGCTCAGTGTTCATTTCATTTGTTTGTATGAAAAGTTTGATAACAATGCAAGTAGCTGTTGTATTGATCTGTTGTTGCTCAATCATGCAGACTGTGCAAACTGGGAATGACATTTTTTCCTGTTTAATAAATCATTCACTGGACCATGGCGACCACTGGAGCAGTCACCCTAAACCAAGCTGCTGCAAACTTCACTCTTGATTTGAAGTGGATTGTGAAAATGTAACAGCCAACTGCGGTTCAAGCATTTTTTTTTTTCATTCATTCATGGGATGGGGGTGTCACTAGCTGGGCCAGCATTTATTGCCCTTGCTAGGCCATTTCAGAGGGCATTTTAAGAGTCACATAGGCCAGACCAGGTAAGGATGGCAGTTTTACTTCCCTAAAGGGAAGTTAGTGAACCAGATGGGTTTTTACAACAATCAACAAATGGTTTCATAGTCATCATTAGACTTTTAATTCCAGATTCCTATTTTCTACTGAATTGAAATTCTACCATCTGCCAAGGTGGGATTTGAACACAGATCCCCAGAGCATTACCCTGGGTCTCTGGATTACTAGTCCGGTGATAATGCCACTACATCACTGCCTCCCCATATATGGCCTAATTTACAAGGAGCCACACTGGCACTGCAGGCCATTATCTTGGATTGAAGATAACGGACGTACATGCAAGTTATAAGTAAGGAGATCCTGAGCTTAGACCGCCTGGAGATAAGCATCAGGGAGGGAGTTAAAAAACACCTAAAGTAATGTCAGCCCAAGGGAAGGAGCTGTTAGTAAGTTTTATTTCTCCAGATGAGGGACAAGTCAATTTTATTTCTAGTAAATTTTGATATTAGTCTAATAAAGAGAGGTATGACAAGACACCTCAGCCCCATCAAATGTGCATCCTATGTCATGTGGGAACTCCTGTGGGAACATGTGTGGAAGTGTCATCAGAATGGAAGAGCTCAAGCTCTGGGTTTCGGTGCTTGAGCAGCTGCTGGTAGCACTACAGTGTATCACGCGCATCAAGGGAGATGGATAAGTTTTAAGAGGTGTCTTAAAGGAGGAAAGAGAGGTGGCAGGCTCCACACTTTAGGAAGGATGTCAAAGTCTTTAAGAGGGTGCAGAAGAGATTTACTAGAATGGTACGAGGGATGAATGACTTCAGTTATGTGGAGAGACTGTGGAAGTGGGAGTGTTCTCCAACTACTTCATTAGCTGGGAAACAATATAGGAAGTCCCAAGATCATGAAGGACACTTTATAAAACCAGGATTTTTTTTTTGTTTTTGCAGAATAGAGAAAATCATGGGGAGATTGTGAGGTTTTCAAAATCAGAGTAAATGAAGAGAAGAGCGTCCTGAACCAGAGCACATTTCTTTTGCCAATTTTATTGAAACTAAGGGACATAAGGAGAATGTCTTTTTACCTTATGAGTTATTAATTGAAATGCACTGGCTGAAATGGTGATGTGATGGAAGCAGATTTAATAGTACCTTTCAAAAATGAATTGGATATATACTTGAAATGTAAAAATTTGCAGGGCTATGAAGAAAGACAGGGGAGCAAGACTAGTTGAATAGTTTGTTGTGAGAGCCAGCGTAGGCCAATGACCACCTTCTGCATTGTACGATTCAATGTGTAAACTAAAGTATTCAAGCCTTGATTTTGCAATTGGCAATAATCAGTTCAAAATGAATGGAATAATGACCGTTTTTTATGTAGGAGTTATCACATCTAAATCCAATTCTGTCAACACTTTGCAGATATACAAATTAGGAGTGCTAACTCAGTACAGCAGTTGGATTAGCACTATCCATACAGTTAACAGCTAACACAGCATTGTGTACGAAAGTACGAAACCCACCTAGCGAATGACGAGATACTAACCTTTGACCTGGCTACCTGGTGCCTTGGATTGGTCAGCAGAGGGTGGACTTTCCTTCCAGCTGAAAACGCTGCCAACCTTGTTCAGCACGTAGCGGCAGGCTTTAAAAGATAAAATTCAGAATATATTATAATTTCATTAATGGCTTGAATTTACATAGCATCTTTGATGTGGTAAAACATCCTAAGGAGCTTCACAGAAGGATTACCAAAATCATCTGAACAAAATTTGACACTGATGCACAGTGCCAGGACAAAGGAATGGCGATATACTTCCAAGTCAGGATGGGGTGTGACTTGGAGTGGAACTCAAAGGTGGAGGCATTCCTACACATCTGCTTCCCTTGTTCTTCTAGGGAGAACATTCCATCACACTTGTGCCTGTGGCATGAAGGCTTTGAGGAGTGAGGAGGGTTTGTAGGGGTGGAGAAAGTTACAGAGATAGGGAGGATTGTGTGAGGCTATGGGTCTATTTAAAACCGAGGTGTTAATGGACAAGGAGCCAATGTAGATCAGCGAGCACAAGGCAAATAGGACTTAGGATATGGGCAGCAGAGCTTTGGATGAGCTTCAGTTTAAGTTTATGGAGTGATGACTATGAATACACACGCTTATACGAATTTGGATCAATGACTAGGTCGTTAAGAGTGAAGACTTTAGTTCTTGAAATTGTTGCCAATTAAAAAGAAATAACAACTAAGGGAATAGGTTGTCTGTGAATTATAACTTAGGGAATCTTTGCCCTTCTGTTCCAGCCTAAGAGTTGTTACACAATCAGTCGATCTGCCAAGGCGTTACAAAATGGAAACAATATTGAAACTAATGCCTCAACAAATGCCGCCTCTCACTTGCCTCGGAGAAGTTATGCATAAACAGCCCCATAAAAATGTACTGCCAAGACAACCCAATACGTTTCCATGTCCTTAGTGCATATTTAAAAGTTAAATGTAAAGCATCTTAAACGCAATTAATTTCAGTCCAGTTTCTAAGCTAGGACATAAAATGTTTCATTTCAAACATGATACAGCAGAAATATTCACTTTCCATTGAACTATTTTAAATTACTTCCTGGTGCATGCCAAACACTGATTTCAAGAGAGCCTGGCATCTTTAAGAAAATAGAATTCCCTTTTGAGTAACCATGAATCCCTCCATAATAAAACATTTGAGTGTACAAGATCTGAACTTTAACCAGCGGAATACCAGTGGCCAACACCCTAACACATATAAGTAATTCCACGGCTAATTTATCGTGATTATTTATTTTCCAAAGCAAAAACACTCTTACTCACCATTAATGATTAGTCAGACCATATTTCTTTTCTTAATAATTTTAGTGCCTTTTATCCCCAAGAATGTACACTAAGTAGCACAAAGTGAAACTCTTATGTATCCTGCCGTACTTCACCGGGCGCCACTTATGCTGGGAGTTGTAGTCTTTTTCCCTTACAACATTAAGACCGAGCGCTGGAGGAACTACAACTACTGTACGCCTGCGCATCCACCCGACATGCGTCACTCGCGGCTCTGGTTGCCAATTGGTTGCGATGTTGGCCCCCGCCCACTGTAGTTTTGGCCCCGCCTCCCTGCAATGCGAATTGATGCAATTGCACGAACAACCAGATTAAAGTAATAAAAAACAAAAACAGAATTACCTGGAAAAACTCAGCAGGTCTGGCAGCATCGGCGGAGAAGAAATGAGCTGACGTTTCGAGTCCTCATGACCCTTCGCTGCAGATACTGGCAAATCTGAAACTCATCAAGATAAAGCAATCAGCAAATCAGTTTGCATCTGTAGTAAGAAAGAACGAAATACTTGCAAACTGCATTTTAATTGCCCACCATGCTCTTTCCTCGGTCTCCTACACTGTTCTAATGAAGCTGTGCACAAGCTTGAGGAACACCTAATTTTTTCAATGAGTTCCACAATTTAAGACTGTAATCTTTGGCCCCATTTTGTTTCCTTTCTCACTGTTGGTTTTGTTACACTTGTTTTTCTCTTGTTTTTGCCTTGGCGTGGCAGCTGTTCGTGATTCTGCCATTCACACCTCCTTTAGACACAAATAAAAACAGGAAATATTGGAAACAGGGTAATTGGGCACAGAAGGAGGCCATTCAGCCCATAGAATCCATGCTAGCTCTCTGTAGAGCAATCCAGTCAGTTCCATTTCCCCGCTGTCTTGCCGTAGCCCTGCAAGTGTATTTCCCTGAAATGGCTATCCAATTACCTTTTGAAATCATTGATCGTCTCCACTTCCACCACCCTCATAGACATTGAGTTCCAGGCCATCACCACTCTGCCTAAAAAAGTTCTTCCTCACATTCCCCCGCATCCTTTGCCCAAAACTTAAATCTGTGCCACCTAGTCCTTGCACCATAAACTAACATCAGTTTTTATTTTGTCAGTGTCTATCCTGTTAAGTCTCTAAAGAATCTTATATGTTTCACTGAGATTACTTCGCATTCTTCAAAACTCCAAAGAATATAGGACCAACTTACTCAAGGACCCATCATAAGACAACTCTCTAGTCCCAGGAACCAATCCACACTGTACTGAAAGGTTGATTGCTTTATTAGTTTTTTTATCTTTATTTCTAAAATACTTTTCAGTGTTATTTGCATCATAAGTCATGAATCGGACATATTAAATGCCACCACTTCATTTATTTTTTATTTGAAGTCTGTATGAATAATATTTACATTTTGTTGGCATTCAGCTGGTGTGCACACTTAATGAGGATTTTACATGTTGAATGAGAAAAAAGGAAAAGGTCTATGTACCAGGATTGAGAAGGTCTATTACATGTCTTCTCACTCTATACTGGGTAGGTCTTTTAACTGCTCCCAGAGACAGACTTAATTCTGCTATGTTTGGTTGATAATCTTCATTTGTTATACAAATAAGAAATATTCAACAGAAAATAAAACAAACCATTCAATATGCCATTTTATAATGATGCTCAGTTATTTTTGGAGACCACATCATACCTCTGCCCCTCAGACATACTCTCCTTTGTCCACTCGGCAGGTCTGGCAGCATCTGTGGAGGGAGTTTTAGATCTGTAACCTTTTGTCAGAACAATCAGTCTTCAGAATCAGACAGTGCAGAAGAGGCCCTTTGGCTCATCTTATAGATACACCTTGTGCATTCCCAAGTATAATTATTCCACCATTAGTGGGCGTGTATTCAGTTGCCTAGACGCCAAGCTCTGAATTCTCTACCAATACCTCTCCATCACTCTACCTTGCTTTCCTCCTTGAAGACACTACATAAAATCTACATCTTTGATTAACTTTTGGTTATCTGACCTCATACCTCCTTATGTTCAGTGTCATAGTTTGTATTATAATGTTCCTGTGAAGTGCCTTGGGGCATTACATTGAGGGAAAAATAGAAATATAAATTGTTGAAGCTTTGTTTCTTGACTTGTCCCATTACTTTTCTCATTGACATTACACCACCAAATACCTTGTCATTTAAACTCTCCCATCTTCCACCCTATTCCAGACTTGTTCATTTTCCCATTCCCTCCCCATATCAACCCACCCGCTTTCAGTTGCTTAGAACTGATTACATTTCTAACTTTTTCCAGTTCTGGGAAAGAGCGTCGACCTGAAATGTTAGTTTTGTTTCTCTCTCCTCAGATGCCTGTAATCTGCTGAGTATTTCCTGCATTGCCTATTTTTATTTCAGATTTCCAGCATCTGTAGTATTTTGCTTTTGCAGTTATATAACTCCTTTCACAACCTTACAATGTCCCAAATGCTTCACAGGAACTGAGATACTTTGGAAGTGTAATTGCTGTTGTGATATAGGAAACGTGGTAGCCAATTTACATGCAGCTCCCACCAACTGCAATTATGACCAGAAAGCCTGTTTTTAATGATAAAACAAAAACAGAATTACCCGGAAAAACTCAGCAGGTCTGGCAGCATCGGTGGAGAAGAAATCAGTTAACGTTTCGAGTCCTCATGACCCTTCGGCAGAACTTCTGCCGAAGGGTCATGAGGACTCGAAACGTTAACTGATTTCTTCTCCACCGATGCTGCCAGACCTGCTGAGTTTTTCCAGGTAATTCTGTTTTTGTTTTGGATTTCCAGCATCCGCAGTAGCTTTTAGCTTTTTGTTTTTATCTCTGTTTTTAATGATGTTGGCTGAGGAATAAAGGCTGTGTTTGTTGCCAATGCTGTGCATGTGCAGTTCTAGTGTTTTACTCCATGACATCATTGTGAGTGATGAAGTAGGCAGCAGCTAAGAGCAGAGGTGCTTATCAAACAGTTTGTATATCGGTGGTCATTTTGCACAGCCACCTTGCGTTGGCAGGAGACACTGTGAGGAATAAGTATTGGCCAGAACACCAGGGAGAACTCCCCTGCTCTTCTTTGAAATTGTGCCACGGGATCTTTAATATTCACCTGAGTGAGCAGATGGGGCTTTGGTTCAACATTTCATCTGAAAAACGCCAACTCCAATAGCTCAGCAATCCCTCAGTAATGAACTGGAAAATATTACAGATGATCAACATTTAAAAAGGGACAACTTGCATTTACATAGCATCTTGAATGTAGTAAAACATACCAAGACAAAATATGACACCGACTCTCTTAAGGAGATATGAGGAGAGTGACTGAAAAGCTTGGTCAAAGAGATAGGTTTTAAGGAATGTCTTAAAGGAGGAAAGTGAGGCAGTGAGGCAGAGAGGTGTAGGGAGAGAATTCCAGAGTTTGGAGCCTAGGCCATTGAATTCACAGCATATTAGAAGATGAAAGAGGAGTCCTGAGGCAGAGGTGTTTTGGAAGGGAATTATAGAGCTTTTAAGTCCTAAGTAGCTGAAGGTATAGCTGAAGTGATGGAGTTAAGAAAATCAGGGATGCATAAGATGTCAGGGTTGGAGGAGCGAGTGGATCTTGGTGTGCTATAGACTGGAAGAGGTTATAGTGATAAGGTGGAGTTAGGCTGTGGAAGGATTTGAAATCAAGGATGATAATTTTAAATTTGAAAACTGAAAGCCAAGGGAAAACAACAACCCTGCAGCTACCCTGCAACTCACTGCCTACGAGGAGGCGAAGATGATCAATCATTTCAACAAGAAATTGGATGGGCACTTGAGGGAAAAAAAAACTTACAAGGCTATGAGGATAGAGTGTGAGAATGGGGCTGACCGAATTGCTCTACAGAGAGCCAGCCTGGACTTGATGACCTGAATGGCCTCCTTCTTTCCTGTGATGATGCTGTGATGCTATGAGGTATCTGCGCTCCTCCGATTCTAGCCTGCTGAACATTCCCAAATTTAATCACAAGGCCCTAAACTCTGGAATTGGAAATTGGGATTCAAAAGTGAATCAAGGAATACGGTGATAGTGTGGGAAGGTGTAGCAGAGATAGAAGATCAGCCATGATCTTATTGAATGGCAAGGCAGGCTCCTAGGGTCAAATGGCCTACTCCTGCTTCTATTTCTTTTGCTTCCTTCATAAACCTCTCAAATGAAATTTTGCTTGATAACACTCCTGTGAAGGGTCTTGAGATAAAGGCAAAATACAGTGGATGCTGGAAACCTGAAACAAAAACAAAAAATGCTGGAAAAACTCAGCAGGTCTGACAGCATCTGTGGAGAGAAAGACAGAGTTAACATTTCGAGTCCATATGACTCAGCTCTGAAGAAGAGTCATAAGGACTCGAAACGTTAACTCTGTCTTTCTCTCTACAGAAGGGTCTTGAGATGTTTGACTACATTAAAGGTGCTATATAAATGCCAGTTATTGTTGTGAGGAAGCAGAATGATTGTAAAGCGAAACGCAGGAGAGGGTTAAATATTGGATTGATGCTTGAGGTGGCAGTCTCTATTGGAACATTGTGTAGGTAGAGCAGTCTGCACTGGCTATCTGTCATGACCTGGTTCACTGGAGCCTGCTCCACTTTACCGGCTTTCCCTGTTTGGGTTGACTGCTAGTCTGAGTTTCAATTAGCATCAAAGTTTGTGTTTGGTGCAGCGAGGTGCCACCTTACCACAGAGAGATCATGACTGTCTTCCATCCAGCACTCCTGGCACCTTTTTTGAAGTGGGTAGATCCTTCTGAGGTACAGTCCCATGGACAGCTGTGGACTCTCCTGTACCTCACCTAAGTGTTTTTTTAAATTAATTATCAGGACGTGGATACAGCTGTCAAAACCATAATTCATTGCCCTGAGAAGATAGTAGTGGGCCTGCTCGATAGGTTGCTTCAGTTAAGAGTCAACCACATTGGTGGTGTGGCAGATTTCCTTCTCTACTGAATATTAATGAGCCAGAGGGTCTTTTACAAAAATCTGGCAGTATAGTGGTCACATTTATTGATGCCAGCATTTATTATTTCTAGATCTTTTTAAACCAAATTTAAATGTGCAATTCTTCATATGCAAGAATAGAATGTAATAATCGGCAGGGTATTCAGCCATGGAGCCACCTTTGTTAAGCTAAACCTTACTTGGCCCTCACCCCAAGACTGTTTTTTAAGTCATTCATGAGGTGTGGCTGTCGCTGGCAAGGCCAGTATTTATAAACTCGTCCCTAGCTCTCCTTGAGAAGGTGGTGATGAGCTGTCTCCTTGATCGACTGAGCCTGATAGATCATGGGTTCGAGCACCACTCCTGAGAATGAAGCACCAAGAATTTAGTGCAGCCCTGAGGCACTGTTGCAAGTGCCATCTTTTGAATGAGACATTAATTGAAGGCTCTCTCTACTTTCTGAGGTCAACATACAATAGCCCATGGCCACTCTTTCAGACAAAAGCAGGGATGTTCTCCCAAGTGTCTTAATATTTATCCCTCAATCAACATCACAAAAATAGGCTCTCTGATCATAATCATATTGCTGTTAGTGGGGCCTTGCAGTGTACAAACTGACTGCCACATTTCTCACATTATAACCATAAATAAAGCACAAAAATTATTTCACTGGCTGTACAGCTCTTAGGGACATTGTGAGGTCATGAAAGACAGGATATAAACACATG
Organism: Cetorhinus maximus; assembly: GCF_964194155.1. Lineage (NCBI taxonomy): Eukaryota > Metazoa > Chordata > Chondrichthyes > Lamniformes > Cetorhinidae > Cetorhinus > Cetorhinus maximus. The sequence continues at coordinate 7,416,106 of NC_135899.1, forward strand.
TCTTTCTCTTGTTTACGGAAACAGGAAATTTGGCCCATCCAGCTCTTGCAGATGTTTATCCTCCACAGAACAGTAGCCCTGATCCCTTTTATCACAGTCTACGAATTTAAAATTGATGCTGATGTATTTTCTCCACTTTAATATTGAGGACCACGTTAAAGGAAAGAAGAGGGAGTTGCATTTCCATGGAAACTTTCAGGATCACAAGACATCCCAAAGAGGGTTGTAGCCAATGACGTTTTATTTTGAAATATGGTCACTATTGTCATATGGGAAGCACATCAAAAACAAGGCCTGTTTACCCCAGCCAATTGTGCATGAGCAACTGAATCTGAGCAAGGCAGTCCATTCCTCCATAGCTCACACAAACTCAGGCCCATTCATGCACAGATGGCCCTTGAACGGGCTTTTCTTTTAATTATAGTTGACACTGTTAGTGGACAACACTTTGTGTGCTCATAAATGACAATCTTTCAAGTCTGGCTTTTCTTTTTTCAAGAGAAAAGCGACAGTTCAAAAATAAACATTTAAAACGCTCTATCTACAGCACTCCCTTGATCTGTAACATGACTGGTTCCCAGAGTTTCTGCTCAGCAGTGTTCTTGTAACCATGGTGTGTGAAAGTACTCCAGAGTGACGTGTCGTAACAACTCAGTTCAGGTGTTGGGAGTGGGAATGTAGATTCAGGTATAGACATGAGGTAGTGAGCACAGACCTTTTCTTAGGCCCTCACACTCACTTAGTAGGTCACAAATGTGTTGTGCATCCATGGGACATGCACGTCTTTAACATTTACTTCTTTACCTTCAGATGTGGGAGTCACTGGCAAAGGTGACATTTATTGCCAATTCCCTCGTTGCCCCGAGGAGGTTGGGGGTTGGGATGGGGGCAGGCACTTTATTGAACCACTGGCAGCAGTTTTTTTTATGCAACTGAGTGACTTGCTAGGTCACTTCGCAAGACGTCAAGTGTCATGTTGGCTGTGGAGATGGTGTCAGATATTGGCCAGACCAGGTAAAGATGGCAGGCTCCTTCCCCTATAAAATATTTAGGAACCACTGGTGTTTTAAGACAATCCAACTGCTTCCTGTTCACTTTTATTTTTTTTTAAATTCATTCATGGGGTGGGCATCACTGGCTGAGCCAGCATTTATTGCCCATCCCGAACTGTTGTTGCTCAGAGGGCATTTAAGAATCAACCACATTGCTGTGGGCCCGGAGTCACATGTAGGCCAGACCAGGTAAGGATGGCAGATTTCCTTCCCTGCAGGGAACATTAGTGAACCAGATGGGTTTTTACAACAATCACTGTTACTGATATCAGCTTTCCAGTAGTGAATTTCTTTTAAACTTTATTCAAATTGACAAAGTTCCCGGGTGGGGTTTGAACTCGGATTCTCTGGGTTGTTAGTCCAGCCGTCTAGATTAATATCCCATTACTGTACCTGTAAATAGCACTATTGTTTGTGTCAATAGAATAGATTCTGTTGCGGCTACACCTATTTTTTTTCAGATAAACCTTAGTTAGGCCAATATTAAGGTAAAAGCCTCCAGTGGAAGAAGTGAACAATGAACAATTAATGTGCTCATTATGTCATTCTTCACTCTGGTTCAGTGATCAGCACTCTCAACTTGCAGTCAGAATGCTGTGGATTCAAACCCCACTTCAGGACTGGAGCATTTAATCTAGGCTGACAACCTCAATGTAGTGCTGAAGGAGCACTGCACTGTCAGAGGTGCCATCTTCTGGAAGTGATGTTAAACCCAGGCCTCCAACTGCTCTTTAAGGTATAAGACCCTACGATGCTATTTGAAGAAAAGCAGGGTGCCCTGGCCACAATTTACCCTTCAACCAGAGCCACTAAAAGCAGTTTATCTGCCCATTCACCTCATGGCTGTTTATGGGATCTTGCTGTGCTCAAATTGCTTGCTGTGACTACTCTAAAACTATTTGATTGGTTGTGAAGCATTGTGGGAGATCCTGAAGATGTGAAGCTTTTCTCTTGTTTATGGGATGTGGGCAAGGACAGCATTTATCACCCATTCCTAATTGCCCTTGAGAGCAGTTAAGAGTCAACCACATATGGATCGGAACTCACATGTAGGCCAGCCTGGGTAAGGACGGCAGATTTCCTTCCCTAAAGGACATTAGTGAACCAGATGGGTTTTCACGACAATCGATGTTAATTTCATGGTTACCTTTGAAATTATCATCGATTGTCGGGGGAGAAAATCTGCTTCATGTGATGTTGTTACACGTTCTTGGGTTTGCTGTTTTAAATAAATCGGGTTTAAAGCTCCATTAAAATGAGGGAGAAGACTGATATATGAACAAGTTAAATGATTACCTACTGCTGTCACTAGTTCTGTAGTTTCTACCCCAATCCTACTCTTTTGCGATGCTGTAATACAGCTGCTCATCAGTAAGTGGCGCTGTTGCATTTCCCAAATTACTTTCCGATTCCTGAAGAAGCTTTTTTCACCAAATTAAACTGGGAGCAGACTAACCAGGGATTTCCTGTAAATGAGGAGAGTTGGGTGAAAGGATTAATCTCCTCTCCTGGGAACAGGCTAACATGAACAGCCTCGGGGGTAAGAGGTTTAACAATCCTCCGTTGTGCTGTGGGAACAAGTTAAACATAACTGAGAACCATAAAATGATACAGGACCAATGGAGTCCACACACGGCTCATTGTGCCTGTTCCAGTTCTTTTGTCCAGTTTTTCAATTAATCCCTCCTCCCCTCCCACCCCCCCGCTCTTTCTGATAGCCCTGCATTTTTCTACCTTCAAGCACTAACCAAATTTTCTTCTGAGTGTGACTATTGAATCTTCTTCCACTGCTCTTTGAGGCTGTGCATCCCAGATCACCACAACTCGCTACATAAAAAAAAATGTTTCCTCTGGTTGGAACCATACCGAGCACAAAGGGAGATGATTGTGGTTATTGGATGCCAATTATCTCAGCTGTGGGCATCACTGCAGGAGTCCCTCAAGGCAGTATCCAAGGCCCAATCATCTTTATCAATGGCACGCCCTTCAACATAAGATCAGAAATGTGGTTGTTCGCTGAACGTGCTCTGTGTTCAGCACCATTCATAACTCCCCAGATACTGAAGCAGTCCATGCCCACCAGCAGCAAGACCTGGACAACATTTGGGCTTTGGATAATATGTGGCAAGTGACATTCATGCCACACTTGTGCCAGGAAATGACTATCTCCAACAAGCAAGAATCTAACCATCTCCCATTGACATTCAAAGACATCGCTTAATCCCCCATCATCAACAGTGTGGAGGTGACCCTTGTTCAGAAAATTAATTGGATGAGCCATAGAAATACTGTGGCTACAAGAGCAGCTCAGAGGCTGAGTCACCCCCTGACACCCCAAAGCCTGTCCAGCATCTACAAGACACTAGTCAGGCGTGTGATGGAATGCTCCCCACTTGCCTGGATGAGTCCCATCCACCACCTTAAATATTCACTCCTTCCACCACCTGTGCACAGTAGCAGCAGCGTGTACCATCTACAAGATGCACTGCAGCAACATGCCAAGACTCCTTCAACAGCGACTTTCAAACACACGAACTTTAGCACCTAGAAGGACAAAGGAACAGATGCACAGGAACATCACCACCTGCAAGATCCCCTCCAAGTCACACAGTACCATCTTGATTTGGAACTATATTGCCATTCCTTCACTGTCACTGGGTCGAAATCCTGGAACTCCCTTCCTAACACCACTATGGGGTGTACATGCAGTGTCTGCAACAGTTCAAGAAGGTGGCTCACCACCACCTTCTCAAGGTCAATTAGGGATGGGCAATAAATGCTGGCCTAGCCAGAAATGCCCACATCCCATAAAAGAATAAATAAATATTAAAAAATCTTTCCACATAATTTAAGTCCCTTATTCTTGGCAATACTCTAGCAAATGGGTAACTGAAAGTAATAACGCTCTGTGTTTAACCCAATGTTTCTGATTAGAAAGGAAAGGCAGCGTTATTCATCTGACTACAAAGATAGATGATCACAGCAGTAACCTTTTACCTTCTTGTGTATAATATTGTCCTTGTCTCAGAACCTAATGACTCCCTTTTAATATTTTGGATACATGGTAATTGTTTTGGAAGGCTGGGATATCAAGTATTTAATAAATGTTCCATCTGCTGAGATTGGTCTCCTGCTTAATTAACAGCTGGTCAAAAGATCAGAGACAGTAGAGAATGCTTCATATGATGTAAGTCTTCACATTTAATTTAAACACTCTAAATTTAAAATTCTCATGCTCAAGTTTTGAATCCCTCCATGGCCTCACCCCCCCTCCTCCCTATCTTTTTAACCTCCTCCAGCCCTATAACCTTCGAAGATATCTGATCTTCTCCATTTGGACCTCTTTAGCATCCCCGGTTTTCATGACTCAGCCCTCCCGTGCCTTCAGCTGCCTAGATTCTGAGTTCTGGAATTCTGTCCCTAAAGCTCCCCAGCCTCTCTGCCTCACTTTCCCCCATCAAGTCGCTCCTTAGAATTTTCCCCTTTGACCAAACTGGCATGGTGTCCGTTTATTATCTGACAATGCTCTTATGAAGTGCCTTTGGAATGTTTCACTGCATTAAAGGTGCTTTATGAACGCAAGTTGTTGTATTGTTTATTGGTGGTTTCTATTTTTGTTTAGCTTCATATTTCTTTACCCATTTGAAATTCATTCCAGCCTGATTCTCCCACCCCAGTCAGATGGATGGGGAGGCCTTACCTAGGACAATGATCAGTCAGAGTTGAGGAAACTCTGAGCTAAGTCATTCACCTCATCTCCTAGCATAAATCTGGTGGTGTCATTCAATGATGTAGTCTTTCAGAGGAAACATTAAACCGAGACCCTATCTGGTGAACATCAAAGTTCCCACGGCACTGTTTCAAAGATTAAAGCAGTGGATTCCTCCCTGGTGTGCTGTCCAACACTGAAAAAGATAATCTGATCATTATCACATTGCTATTTGCAGGAGTTTGTTGTGCGCAACTTGGTAGCTGCATCTCTGATATGACAATAGTGACTACATTTCAAAAGTACTTCATTGGTTGTAAAGTGCTTTGGGATGTTCTGAGGTCATGAATACTGCTAGATAAATGCAAGCCTATGTTTTTACATTGATGGCTGACACGGTTCTCGAGATGCCTCTGCCACTTTCTCTACTGGCTGAGCCAGTTTTTGTGGGTGTGCTGGGTCCCACGTTCAGATGGGAGGAGCAAAGACTGGGGCCAACTGCCTGCGCATCCATCATTAAAACCTACTCCCCCAATCGGATAGGGGAAGCACAATCACATTAAATGTTTTCATGGATAAACAAAACCATTGGTTTCTGGAACCTGAGCCTTATTTTGTTTACACTACGGTCAACAGAGGGAGCTCCACACATCTGCAGCCAGCTGTTATCAAACAGAATGGGTGAGGGGATGGCGGAGAACTGGAATGTGGACAAGTAGTTTCCATAGCAACAAAGACCGTGCTAGGATAGTAACGTGATCAACAGCTATGCAGCCATTCAAACAAAGCATCAGTGGGAATGTGGTTGCCATAGTGACGGACGTTGACCCAGTCATTGTGCAAGGTGTCCTGCTGCTTCTGTTTTGGGGTGGGGGTAGGTTGGGAATGTTGCTGCCATAGTAACATCGATCCATCGGAACCCGATAAGGGGCCTTTAGGCAAGGATAAAGGTCAGAGATAGCTAAATGGCCTGGAGTACCGTAGAAGAGACACAGTATGTTGCAAACAGCAATGGTGACCTATGTCTCTTGCAATAGTGACCTAAGCCTCTAACAAACCTCTGCCTGATCTGAAGGCTTAATCTGAAGTACATTGCCATGAAAGACATAATGATTCAACACTTATTACAAGGCACCAACTCAATTCTGAAAATTGCAGTTTAGAGACACCCAACTTAACACTCCCTAAATTTCAGTCCATCCAAATCTCTTGTCATGACTGGCCGCTGATCAAGGTCCCCAGTTTGTTAAATTCCCAGGTGAGATTCCCAATTTGTTACGACTGAGACTGGACCCCAATTTTGTTATGATCCTGCGCGAGGAGGAATGAGTTGGCTCCCCTTGATTGGTCGCAACAAAGTTAATTTGAAAATCCTTTCCCCATGGACACCTTTTCCCAGTCCAAATGAATTTACTTTTATTAAGGAGCCAATTTAACTAGACTTTCTTGAGTCAAAGAAAGAGTAAGTTTATTAGTTACTAAACCCAAGAAAAATAATAAAATGCAACACACACACACACAGATCAGGAATGAGAAGTTAAGAGTCCAAATAAAAGTTTAAACAATATACAAATCAATCCCTTGCTTGTCTGTGAGGCGTAAGTGGTGGTAGATGGTCGTTAAGTTGATTGATTCCAGTAGAGCTGACATTGGCAGCTTTACAGTTAGTTGGACACACTTTGTTCTGCAGGGTAGCTGAAGAGGCTATCCTATTTCCTTTTTGATTGTGGCTTCTGCTGAGCCTTGCCTCCAGCAACAGAGAGAGAGAGAGAGAGATGTGGCCTGCAAACTGCAGGGGTGATTGGATTTTCTTCTTGCTGACACACTCACAGGACACCAGCACACACTGCATTTCTCTGCAGCTAGCTTTTGAAGCCATTTTCCCCTGTGTATTCCATGTCTTGCATTCATCTCAGAACTATTAACACATTCTGAGAAAGAAATCAACAGGAGATGGGTTTTTGGGTGACTGCTGAGACGTGCAAATCAGTCTTTTGTCTCTACAAACACAGGAGATTAAAGTTCAGTCTTTTGAATCTTTCCTATCTCCTTTTTAAGTGTCTCTGCTTGTAGAAGGCCACGACACCTTTTCAGGTCCGACATTCCATGTTCACTCAGTACATCTATCAGTATAATCCACATAGGAACTTTCCAGAAAGTGGTCACTTTACAATATCAGCCATCTTTTTCTAAGTGTCTTTGCTTGTATTCCTTTAAAAAAAACACAGGCCTTCCTTAAAATGTTCAATATGCCCATAAGTAATTTGTGACTGTATTCTGCTTCTCTGCTACCTGTATTCTAACTCACGTGAGGTTCCTGTACACCCATCACCCCTGTGCCCCATGACCTATATTGGATACAATTCTCATCCTGGTATTCAAATCCCTCAAAGGCTTTGCACTTTCCTATCTCTGTAACCTCCTCCGTACCCGATAACAACAACTAGCATTTTTATACCACCCGTAACATAGTAAAATGTTCCAACACATTTCACAGGAGTGATCATCAAACCAAAATTTGACACCGAATCACATAAGGAGAAATGAGGACAGATGACCAAGAGCTCGATCAAAGAGTTAGTTTTAATGAGCATCTTAAAGGAGGAGAGAGAGAGAGATTGAGAAGTTTAGGGTGGGAATTGCAGACTGTAGGGCTTCGGCCATTGAAGGCACAACGCCAAAGGTGTAGTGAAGGAAATCAGGGATGCACAAAAGACCAGAACTGGAGGAACCAAGATCTTTGAGAGTTTTAGGCCATCATCATATTGTTACTTATTGCTGTGCATTTATTGCCTGCAGAATTTCCTACCTTGCAACATTGACCATACTTCAATGGCTCCAAAGTTTTTTGGGACATTCTGAGGCTGTGAAAAGTCCTGTATAAAAGCAAGCTATTCCTTATTGATATCCTGCGGCCTACATTAATAGATGGAGGGTGGTAGGCTCTTTGTATATTGCTTTCCAAAATAAACCCCGCAGCAGTCTACAGGATAACCACCTACTCTCAAAATGGCTCAGCAGCTCAGCTGGTTTAATGGTGACACGTAAAATGGTAGAATTTTATCCTCAGCTCAGAGTTTTGAGGGTTGGAGGCATTTATTGCACAACTGGATAAATCTGGATTGAATATACAGGAAACCACAAAGCCCTACAACCTCATCCTAATTTCAGACTGAGGTCTCAGTCCCACTGAGTTCTTCCTCCCCAGTTCTGAGGAGGAAAGGAAACCACCCCTTAACGTCTTTTGCTTCCTCAAAGCCTGGTTTACTGCTATTGGTTGGTATTCCTAATTAACGTGCAGTTAGACTGGTTTTCATGCAGTAGGGAAAGTTTCAACTGTCTGACTCGAATTCTGAGGGGATTCGTTCCTGAAAAGTGGCAAAAGAAAGAGTCGCATGACGGAAAAGGGGACTTTGCTCCACCATCACTGGCAACTGGTGCAAACTAACGTTCACTCATTAAGTGAACAGGCCATGACCTTGAGTGTGCTGTTTTTGAGCTTTTGCACTTTGTGGCACAGAACTGAAGCAGTTTTAGTAATCGCTGCAGTGGTCCATTACTTCAGTTGTGGATGTAAAGTGTGAAGAAAGTCCATTTAGTTTACTAGCTTTAAAATAGGTTCCTGTTGCTAATACTCCAGCTTTTTTAGCAAGAGATGACAGAAGAAAATGATTGACTGATTGATCTCCCCCTGTTCTTCTTCGAAATGATGCCACGGCATCTTTTAGTCCAGCTTGAGAGGGAAGACTGGACTTTGGTTTAACATCTTATCCAAAAGTCGGCACAGCTGACAGCGCAGCCCTCCTTCGGTACTGCACTGATTGTCTCAGCCTGGATTTTGTGCTCAAGTATCTGGGGTGGAGTTTTATGACAATTACTGCTAATGTACAGTCCAGCAGATAATCAACTAGAGAGGTGTAGAGAGAGACCACCAGATATGTTTTACTCGCATCTTCCACAAGTGTGTCACACACATCAACAGAATTGGAAGCTTCTGAGCTTTCTACATACTGGGCATCTCAATGAGACCTACAGGAGAACGTCATCAGGAAAATTTGTTACAACGTTTGTCTTGCTAATCTTGTTTTCATATGCATTTGGTTTCAGTCAGTAAACTGCAACATTTCTGTTAGGGTAAGTGGTTGGTTAGTACAACATTATATGTAAATTTGAGATCCCAGTCGAAGCCAGTGTTTACTCACAGGGACACATTCCTCTGGTCCCTCTACATCATACATGTGCTCGTGAAGATTCCCCCTGTTTGCGTGTTTCTGAAAATATTGAAAATCTGTTTTAGAAGGAAATCTTTGCAAACACGCTTAACATGTTACGACACAACATTATTGTACTAATATGTAATGTAGAATGTCACCATTTTCGTATAGGAAAGTGTGTAAAAGGAAAGGGTTATTTTATGATTCTACTCAGCTAAAGGAGGAACCTTCCCAGCTTCCTCAGGCAGAAGTGCGGGATGGGGGTTTGGTGACGGGGGCTTGGAGCCATGAGAGCAGGAGAGTTGCCGGAGTTTTTCAGACCACCAGAGAGAAGATTGAAGAGGAGAGCGCAGTGTGCGCATGCGCAAAGCTCGAACATTGCAAATACGGGAAAAACAGTGTTCCAGCCTCAAACAACCCAGGACAACCGGCCCAATTATGGGACCATCCCTAAAATCCAGCATGGTTGGTCACTCTGTTTACAGTGTAGTCACTGTCATAGAAAACATTGCAAATAATTTGTGCACAGTAAACTCCCACAAACAACAATGGGATTGTGAAGTTTTTGGGAATGGAGCAGTTTACATGGGTTCAAACCCCACTGCAGCAGCTGGTGGAATTTAAATTCAGTTAAGAAAATCTGGAACTGAAAGTTAGTCTCAGTAATGATGACTGTGAAATTAGTGTTGTAAAATCATATCTGGTTCACTAATGTCCCTTTAGGGAAGGAAATCTGCCATCTTTACCTGGTCTGGCCTACATGTGACTCCAGACCCACAGCAATGTGGTTGGCTCTTAACTGCCCTCTGAAATGGCCTAACAACCCCCTCAGCTCAGGGACAATTAGGGATGAGCAACAAATGCTGGCCTTGCCAGTAATACCCACATTCTATGAAAGAATAAACAAAATGGTAGCCTCAATGGACAAAAAGCACAATGCATTTTTCAATACACTATAGTGGCAATGATCAGGTAATCTGTTTTCAGTGATGTTAGTTGAGGGATAAGTATTGGTTAGGGTACTGGGGAAATTCCTTAGCTCTTCTTGTAAATAGCGCCTTAGGATCTTGTACATCCTAAGGGAACAGATGGGGGCCTTGGTTTAATGTCTCATCCGATAGACTGCAACTCAACAGTGCAGCACTCCATCAGCGCTGCACTGAAAAATATTTCAGATAGCCATCATTATAAAAAGGGAGCAGGAGCTTCAATGTACACCTGATTCTCAGTGCTACTGACTGAGCCACAATTGATACCTAACCATAGCTTTCTGATCATTAAAATGAATGGTCACAGAAGCATATCAGTGCCTGCCTGTACTTCTGACTTGTGCTGTTAAGGGTGAGAGGAGGGTGAGGGATTGGAGAATCTTCATCCACCATCTGTATGGACTCATAATATTGTCACCAAACTCTACCCATGTAGTGTTCACATTGAAAATCAGATGGATGAGGTCTTAAAGCCTTTGTTTGACATTCCTCTTTTTCTTTCTCTTCCATTTTATTTCACGCATTAACCTGTTTATTGTAGATGGGTTAGCACCTATGCCAAAGCAGACAACATATGAAGATGTCGAGAGTTTGTTCATCAGTAACAGCAAGAGTCCTGCCTAAGCCTCCATGTCAGAAAATCAATTTGATAACTGTCAGCGAAATGATAGACTGCAAATGAATAAAGCCAGGTCAAACAATTCCTCTGCCTTCTTTATTAAGTTCAGCAGTAGAAATTCATGACCTGCCCATGCCAGTTCTATTGGAGGCGGACAACGCACAAACTTAGTGTTCCCCAACTTCATTATCATGATAGTAGTATAAAGTCAAGTGGGTTCCTCGCTGCTGAAGTCCTCTTTGCGCTGCCTGCTGCCTCTTTGTTCAACAGGCAGCCCAACAGCATTGTGCTGAGACCGCCTGATGCAGCAACCTCCTGTTCTTAAAGGCAGGCTGTCCCTCTTAAAATGAAGCTGCACTGAATAATATTGGTGGAATTTAAAACATGGAAAATGGAACACCATGGTAGAGCAAGGGTTCCATGATCATGAACGCAAGACTGGAGCATTGGTGATGGTGCTGGACAGTTGGGGAGACACCATGGTTCCTCAGAGGTCCAAGGGCTCAGGGACCTTCAAGGACCGCTATCAGAAAGGAGTGGAAATCGAGTGTTGAGGGAGGTCAATTCCCTGTGCCTGTTTCCAAGTATGTGGCAGCAGTTCTATAAGCAATCTAGTGACCTCATGCAGGCGAATGCTTCTTCACACGATATCTCGTACCCACCACATCACCTACCTCTCTCGCTGTTCAATGCACCACACCTTCATCACCCACCTAGCAGCATTCCTGAGCACCTAGGGCTCACTGCCTTTCATTCAGATACTTCTCCTCATCCTCACACACCTAGCGATCCTGTCAGCGTCTCCACTCTCTGCTTCCACATACCTCCAGCTATTCAGCAATGACAGGAATGCCACCCAATTGTTACACAGTCACTGACATTCTGTGCTCTATCTTGCAGGACAAGGTGGCATGCAATAGAAGGGCATAGAGCAGAATGGGTACAGGATACTTGTATCTCCTGAGCTCTTGGCATCATGAAGTCAACAGCGAGAGAACCTGCATCATCCAGCATTACTGAAAACATTGAGGTTGATGGCATGTTCCTGCCTTAAGCCCTTTACAGCTCACAACTCGCTCTCAATTTGAGATATGGCATGAGGAATAAATCCAAGAAGAAGGAGGGAGTGAGAGAGAGAGAGAGAGAGAGAGAGAGAGAGAGAGAAAGAGCAACAGCGCTGCACTGGTGAAGAGGCCCCTTCACATGATCTGACGCAGGCACCAGCTTAAGTAGTGGTCCTGCATTTACCTTTGAAGAGTTGAGATCATTACATGTTGAGTGACTGGGCATGACTGGGTGGCAGCCAGGCCAGGAGTAAAAGCTAAAATCAAAATACTGCAGATGCTGGAAATCTGAAACAAAAACAAAAATAGCTGGAAAAACTCAGCAGGTCTGACAGCATCTGTTGAGAGGAATATAGTTAACGTTTCGAGTCCATATGACTCTTCATCAGAACATCAGAACTCTTCTGATGAAGAGTCATATGGACTCAAAACGTTAACTCAGTCTTCCTCTCCACAGATACTCTCAGACCTGCTGAGTTTTTCCAGCAATTTTTGTTTTTGTTTCAGGGGTAAAAGCTGGTTTGTTTGCCAGCTAACCAAGAAGGTGAACTTGCAGGCAGATTCTGATGTAGAGGATTCTCGATGGGGCGACGTACAGGAGAGCACTGATGGGCACGTACACCCATGATGATTGGTACGTCGACTGGTCTGCAGATAGTCTCCTGTCACTGTCAAGGAACATGGAGGAGTCCAGCTCTAACTTGACAGAGGGCATTACACAGAGCTGGCCCTCTCCATAGACCCTGCTCCAACTCCCTGTTGTGTTGTAGAAACACTGGGCAGAACCGGAGATTCCTGCCCAAAGTCAGTGGACCTTTGGCCACTCTCTAAATTTTCTGGCCCTGCCCACAATGATTCCCACCACTGGCGGGGCCGGCCACTATCACTGCAGCCTTGACACCTGTATACATGCCTTTGTATACACAGGTTACTTATTCCTCTGCTCTCCCTTGTGAGGATGGACAATTCTAGGGGTCTGGTGGCATGGCGTAATGTGACTGGATGGATACTAATACTTCAGAGGCATAAGTTCAACTCCCACAAATTCAATTAATTATTAATCCTGGAACAAAATGCTTGTCTGATTAATAATGATCAGAATTTAATAATAATGGTCAATAAACTAGCAAGCTTTTGGGAAAAAAAACACACCTGGTTCATTAATGTCCTTTAGAGAAGGAAATCTGCCGTCCTTACCCGGTCTGGCCTACATATGACTCCAGACCCTTAGCAATGTGGTTGACCCTTAACTGTCCTCTGAAATGGCCGAGCAAATGACTCAATTGTATCAAACCGCTACAGAAATTGTGGATGCACCTGCACCATGTAGACTGCAGCAATTCAAGAAGGCAGCTCACCACTACCTTTTCAGGGGCATTCAGGGGTTGGCTACAAATGTTGGCCTTGCCAGTGGCACCCACTTTTCAAAAGTGAAAGTAATAAAATCTTGCTCTGGAAAATATTAAAACTCACCACAATACTTCCAAAAACACCCCACAATACTTTGCAACACCACAAGTTCTTCAAACTGACCTTGCCTGCCGATACCTTTAAATAAGTGCAGGGTCCATTTTGCAATTCAGCACTTTGCACATTTATTGCCTAATTTGGGCCATGCATGTCCAGAGTCATTTTTTTCAGCACCACTGACAAGGCCAACATTTGTTGCCCATCCCCAATTGCCCTTGAACTGCATGACTTGATAGGCCACTTCAGAGGGCAGTTAAGAGTCAACCACATTGCTATGGGCCTTGAGTCAGATTTCCTTCCCTAAAGGATATTAGTGAACCAGATGGGTTTTTACAATAATTGATTACAGTTTTCAATTCCAGATTTTTTTAATGAATTGAATTTAAATCGCACCAACTACCATGGCAGGACTTGAACCCATGATGCATTAGCCTTGCACCTCTGGATTACTAGTCTACTGACATTACCACTACACCACCAACCCTTACCATCTATATCAGCTGGTAGGGCTGTGTGACATCAGGATAGCTGTTCCTTCTTCGGCTTTTGGTGCACACTGGACATGTCATTTAACGCACACCCACACCCCTCCACCCAGGAGCCTTCCCAAGGGGTGTGTCATGGAGGCCATGCTGGGAGACGCTGGCAGCCGCTAGCCCCAGGTAAAGTGCTAGACTTTCATCGCACCTCTGGAGGTGGCGCTATGAAGGTGGAATTTACATCCAGAATCTTTTAATCATAATCTTGTAGGCCTGTTCTGTGAAGGGTTACTTGAGCTCAAAGGACTTTTCACAATTGTATGACAAAATCAATGTGTTGGTATGAGACTGGCTGCAGCCCATTTGAGGGTCATTGATCAAGCGTGAATGACTGTGGAGTCAAAAGTCCAATGAACCTACTTTGATAACTTTGATAAGTAACGAGGGGTCTGATCATAGGCTGCATGAAGACAGCTGCAAATTACGCTTGGAATGTGCCTGTTTCAGGATAGATGTTAGGCACCTATCAGGTAAGGTAGGAGTGTCAAATGCTTACACAAAGTCAACAGAAGTCGAAACCTGCACACGGGGAAGACATAGAGTGGAAGTATCCAAGTGGTTTGGTTTTACAGATATTCCATTTGCAATGGTTCTATTCAACTTGCTTCCATCCAGCCTCACCACCACATTACTGCTTTATTCCCTACTTGTGATTCTCCTGATTTACTTCATCGCCGGTTCCAGAAGCAGCCCTCAGACTAACTACCCCCCTGGACCCACACCCCTCCCAATAATTGGCAACCTGCACCAGCTGGAGCTGAAGAGACTTTACAAATCTCTGGTCAAGGTAAGAAAATTGGCCACCAATCAGGCATTATGGTTAACAGTGGATGCTTGAGGATCTTATAGAGCTGATTTTTTTTTTAGAATTTGTTAGTTTACATTCCCATTGTGTACAGGTATGTTTCAGTCCTTTAAGAAGATATCTTGACAAGTTCCTAAGAGGAGAGGACATTTAGGGTTTGGATTGTAGGGTTAGTCCATTTTGTTCACCTAAGTAACAATACTAACCATGGGCTGTTTGAACTTGCTTTGTTGCCTTATAGAATATTGTCAACGTTTATCCTGAAGTTGATCACATGTTGTTTTCTTTTCTCCCTTTGGAGTCAGTATGAATTGCAGTTGGAAATGGTAACTGTAAAGAATTAGTATTTATACAATGCCTCCGTTACCGAATCACAGAGTTGTTATGGTGCATTCAGCCCATCGTGTCTGCACTGGCTTTCCGAGTGATCATTATGGCCAGAATTTTCTGGCTGGTGGGCAGATGGAGCGGACTGGGTGCGGGCGGGCGCAGACGCGATCGGGTCCACGCCGCCAATTTACGTGGGCGGGCCAATTAAGGCCCGCCCAGCATGAATCGCAGCTCCCAAGGGCATTGGGAGTAGGCGGGCAGTGGTGGGACTGCAATGACCACCGGGTCCAATGGCAACACGGCGGCCTGTTTTAAAATGCTGCTGCAGCCTTTCAAAGGATGTCAAACATGGCTACTGGAAGGAGGTAGGAGGGTAAGGCAGGGGGGCACTGTGCCCCTCGGTTTTCTGACGATTGCCTTGCTGCCCTCCTCAAGGAGCTGGCAGTACAGTGGGAGGCCCTCATACACCAGGATGGGAGGAGGAGGCCCCCCCCCCACATGACCAAACATGCCTGGGAGGAGATGGTGGAGGTGATGAACTCCCACGACGTGGTGCAGCGCACCTGGATCCAGTGCCGCAAGCGCTTCAACGACCTCTTGCGCTCGAGAAGGGTGTGTACCATGTTGGCATTGGTCACTTAACCCAGCAGGTAGGCTTCCCCCCGACCCCCCGGCGGCCCCCCACCCAAGGCTGAGTGTAGTGACGGCATGTGTCCTTTGCTGGGTGGGCCAGCAGACATGAGGTGTGGCACTCGCCGCATGTGGTACACTGAGACCCTCATTACTGTTTTGGGGGCAACCTGGAGGAGCTGCACCTAGGCGCAGTGCTGGAACTCCAGGACATGTCCAAGTCAGGGTGGTGACGTGCTGGGAGGGGAGCTTCAAGGTGGCATGGCAACGAACCATCTGCTGCCCTCTGCGCTCCACGTGCTTGCGCCTCCTGGCTATGGAAGGATATACCGTGTGGTGCCTAGTGTGATGTCGGCAGCATTTGGCCAAGGGGGAGGTGGTGGGGGGACAAGCTGAGTATCTTTGTGTGAGTGTTCTGCAGCAGTGGGGTGAGGAGACACTGGAGCCCTGCAATGTCCCACTCTGGTTGGGGTGGGCCGTCCGCAAAGAGAATCCAGGTACAAGTCGCACTAATCAATGCTCTTCTCTCCTTTTCAGGAGAAGAATGCACATAATGCCGCCGAGCGGGCGAGGACTGGCGGAGGGCCAGCCCAGGCTGTGATGCTTACCGGTCCGAGCAGGAGGCCCTCGACCTGGAGAGGCGCCATGCGCCCAGGTCCACTGATGTCGGTGAGGCTGGGGTGCCATGGGCAGATTTGCTTGCCCAGCAATGAGGTCACCATTGTTCTCCCAACAGCCATGGCAGTGCTGAATATTCAGTGATTGAAGTTTGCAACATGGCTTGACCATTGCTTATGGAAGGATGAGCACATAATGATCCGGTGGACAGGGATACACATTGACATTGATAAAATGTCCCTGTTCTTCCTTTCAGCATCACCGGAGCAGGGCCGGGAGGAGGAGGCACAGGGGCCCCCTCTCACACCTGAGGGTCCTGAAGTCTCGGACTCACGAACGTCACACCATCTCTGCCAGGCAGGCACCAGTTCAGATACTAGCACCTCAATGGGAATTATCGGCTAGTGTTCCGGGGCATTTCACAGTCGCTGGAGGAGCTGGCAGAGATAGAGAGTGCCCATGGTACCAGCAGTCGGAGGACTGAAGTGAACCAAGCACATCCTCAGTCGGAGCCTAATGATGTTCCTCTGGAGCCGTTCACGATGTAGCAAATGCAGGAAATGAGGCCAGGTGTACGGGAGCATCTGGGGGAAATACATGGAACTAAGCGTGGCTTGGTGTCCGTGGTGGAGGGGACTACACGGACCATCGCCGATGCAATGAGCCTCATGGCCGAGCGCCACACATCTTCCATGGAGAGAGTGGCGACCCTTGTGGAAAGACTCCCCCAGGAGACCAATCAGGTCTTCCTGGGGATGCACTCTGACCTGCAAACCCTCACATCGGCATTGACCTCAGCTGGTCAGTGCCAGTGTGGGAGATGGTCTGGGCACCAAGTTTCCCAGCTCGGTGCCCATCCATCCATGGTGAGCACGGAGGTCCGAAGCGACCTCACGTTGGCATAGCAGCTGCCTGGCCTCTCTGCGGGCTCCTCTCAGGGCGCTCCAGATGAGGGCAGCTGCTCCTCCACCCCTCTCCCAGTGACCACTGCATCCGATGACGCTATGACGACTGGGGAGATGGCAGCTGTGGAACTGGCCACTCCCTCCCAGGTGGGGCCAGCACAGGCTCCACGGGCCAGAGGACGACTGCCAAGATCATCGAGGCCAACAGGACAGCAGAGTCAGCAGGCTGGCTCAGAAACCAGTCCCAGGGAGGGGGCAGCACCAAGACGTAGCACCCGGAAACAAAAACGTAAGGCACCTTAGCCACACCACGGGTTTATCACTGGTGCTTTTGTGTTGACCTGAAATGAGGTCTTTATGAGTTGGTATGATTTTTAACACCTTTGTCATTTTGTTTTCTAAAGTTCCTTTGGCCGTAACATTAAATTCAGACATATCACCATGGCTGAGGGTGCCTCTTTTCTTTTGCATGTAGATGGTTACCAATAATGTTATGAGTGATTTGTGGGACATTCAGCTTTATTGACAAGGCCCTTAGTTACTGTTCCTATCCAGGCAGATTTTGCACCTAGGTATTGAGTATGGAGCCTGCAGCCCAGGCTTGTCCTGGAGGTCCATATGTGGGGTGCTAGCTGAAGGTTCATTGGATTAAAGCCTCCCAGGTATCCCTGCCTCCCTGGAGTATGCCCGGGTCAGGTCTACCCCCTCAGCATTTCCCTGTGCATGCTCATCCTCGGACGCACTGCTGGACCCATCATGTGCAGCCGTAACCATTGCCTCGACATCTTCATCGCCCACAGCGTCTCCCCTTTCCAGCGCAAGATTGTGCAGAGCGCAGCATGCAACCACTAACACTGAAACATGATCTGGGGGGGTACTGGATTGTGCTCCCTGAACGGTTCAGGCATCGTAAGCACATCTTGAGAAGACCGATGGCTCTCTCCACCACAGCCCTTGCGGAGGCGTGGCTCCTGTTGTACCGTTGCTCAGCTTCTGTTCTTGGATAGCGGAGAGGCGTCATGAGCCACCTCCTGAGGGGATAGCCCTTGTCACCCAGCAGCCATCCATCCAGCCAGGCTGGAGCACTGAAGAGCCTTGGCACCTGGGAGTATCTGAGGATGTAGGTGTCGTGGGAGCTCCCTAGGTACCTTGCACAGACTTGTAGAATCTGCATCCTGTGATCACACACTATCTGCACGTTCATGGAGTGGAAGCCTTTCCTGTTGACAAAGGCACTGGGCTCACCTGCTGGTGCATTGATGGCCACATGTGTACAGTCTATAGCACCCTGGATACGGGGGAAGCCAGCAATGGCCGCGAAGCCTCTGGCTCGCTATGCCTGACTTGCCTGGTCCCAACGGTAATGGACGAAGGTCAATGCCCGTCTGAACAGAGCGTCTGTAACCTGCTTGACACAAGTGTGGACAGCTGATTGGGAGACACTGCAAAGATCACCCACCGACCCCTGGAAAGAGCCAGAGGCATAGAAGTTGAGGGCAGCTGTGACCTTTAGAGCCGCTGGCATGGGGTGTCCACCGACATAGATCACAGAGATCTCAGGCCCAATCATCTGACAGATGTAGTTTACTGTCTCCCTTGAGAGAGGGAGCCTCCTTAGGCACTGTCTTCAGACATATTGAGGTAGCTGCTTCGCCGCCTGTATACCCTGGCAGCAGGATAGTGGCATCTTCTGCGGCCCCTTCCGCCTTGGACTACCTCTTGGCCCTGCACCCCTTGTTCCTGCTCCTGTCCTCCCAAAGGTGGCTCCCCTGGAGGCTGAATGTGCACTCCTGGCCTCCTCCCCCTTCTAATCCTCCCTTCCTCCTCAGAAGAGGTGCCTCCAGTGGACAATTCAGCTCCCATTCCCAGGCTAAGGGAAGGCTTCCTGAACCTGCAAGTCCAAAAAAAGATTCCTCACTGTAGAGTGCTGACCTGAAGGTTGTGAGTCCAGACCATGCAGCTGGTGTGCGTTTTGAAGTATTGCAGCTTACACAGGAAAGTATCAGTAACTTTGAAAAATAAATATTTGACAGAGCACGCTTGCGACCCCACTGAGCCTCTTATCCCACCCGTGGATGAGGTTTATACAAATGTGTCCTACCCGCCTGCTCGGTACACGCGTGTGACAACCCGAAGATTGCACGGGCCCTGGAAAATCACCATCAGTTGGCACCTCAAGGGTCTTAAGTGGCCCGTTAATTAATGGCGGGCGCACCTCGGAGATCATCATTTTATGCGTCATTTTATGCGTCAGCATGTGGTTCCCACCCCCGCAAGCCAACGGGAAAATTATAGATTCACAGAGCCATAGAGGTCTACAGCACAGAAAAAGGCTCTTCAGCCCATCAAATCTGCACCGCTCAAACAAGTACCTAACTATTGTAATCCCATTTTCCAGCACTAGGCCCATAGCCTTGTATGCCATGGCATTGCAAGTGCACATCCAAATACTTCTTAAATGTTATGAGGGTTTCTGCCTCTACCACCCTTTCAGGCAGTGAGTCCCAGAATCCCACCACCCTTTGGGTGAAAAAATTCTTCCTCACATACCCTCTAAACTTCCTGCCTCTTACCTTAAATCTATGCCCCCTGGTTATTGATCCCTCCACCAAGGGGAAAAGTTCCTTTCTGTCTAACCCTATCTATGCCTCTCATAATTTTATACACCTCAATCATGTCCCCCCCTCAATCTCCTCTGCTCCAGAGAAAATAACCCCAGTCTATCTAATCTCTCCTCATAACTAAAACTCTCCAACCCAGGCAACATCCTGGTAAATCTCCTCTGCACTCTCTCTACTGCGATTACATCCCTCCTATAATGTGGATTCCAAAACTGCACGCAATACTCTAGCTGTGGCTTAACCAGTGTTTTATACAGTTCCAGCATAACCCCCCTGCTCTTATATTCTATGCCTCGGCTAATGAAGGCAAGTATTCCATATGCCTTCTTAACCACCTTATTTACCTGCCCCGCTACCTTAAGGGACCGGTGGACATGCACCGGTCCCTCTGATCTTCGGTATTTCCCAGGGTCCTACCATTCATTGTGTATTCCCATGCCTTGTTTGTCCTGTCCAAGCGCATCACCTCACACTTATCCGCATTAAATTCCATTTGCCACTGATCAGCCCATTTGACCAGCCCATCTATATTCTCCTGTAATCTAAGGCTATCCTCCTCAATATTTACTACCCCACCAATTTCCATGTCATCCACGAACTTACTGACCAACCCTCCTACATTCAAGTCTAAATCATTTATATATACCACAAACAGCAAGGGACCCAAACACTGATCCCATGGAACCCCACTGGACACAGGCATCCAGTCACAAAAGCACCCCTCAACCATCACCCTCTGCTTCCTGCCACTCAGCCAATCCTGGGTCCAATTTGCCAAATTGCCTTGGATCCCATGACCTTCATTATCAGTCTCTCATGTGGGACCTTATCAAAAGCCTTGCTGAAGTCCAAGTAGACTACTTCTGCCCTATGACTCAGTACCATTCTCCTACCTTTTCCCCATAACCCTGCACATTGTTTCAATCTAAATAATCATCTAACGCCCTCTTGAATACCTCAATTGAACCTGCCTCCACCACACTTTCAGGCAGTGCATTCCAGACCCAAACCACTCGCTGTGTGAAAAATATTTTTTTCACATCTCATTTGCTTCTTTTGTAAATCACTTTAAATTTGTGCCCTCTCATTCTTGATCCTTTTATGAGCAGGAGCAGCTTCTCTCTATCTGCTCTGTCCAGCCCCCTCATGATTTTGAACACCTCTATCAAATCTCCTCTTAGCCTTCTCCTCTCCAAGGAGAACAGTCCCAGCCTCTCAAATCTATCTTCACAACTGAAGTTTCTCACCCTGGACCTCAGCATAAGCCAATGTCCTAACAATTAATTGAATACTTTTGAAGCATAGTCACTGTCATCATCTGGGAAAGATGCAGCAAATTTATGCAAAGCTAGCTCCCAAAAACAGCGAAGAGTGAACGATTAGATAATCTCTTTCATTGGCTGAGCAAAAAGCATTGGCTACGATATTGGCCCCTGCTCATCTTTGAAGTAGCAGCATTTACCTGAGGGGCAAATGTTGGGACAGAATTTTATGCTCCCCCACCAGCAGCTTTGTGGGTGCGGGGCGGTGAGCCTAAAATTCCTTGGATGGGCTTCTCCCGGATTCCCACCCACCCCGACCTCTCTGCAATTTTACTCTGGGGCAGGCAAGACATCTGACAGTCCACCCATCCTTCCCCAATTGAGTCCCTTAAGTGGCCAATTATTGACCACTTAAGGGCCGTTTCCCATCCAGGCTCAATATTCAGGCTGGCAGGACGAGTTCGCGGGTATGGGGGAAACGCGAAAATAATCGTGTTCAGGCCTCGGGCAGGAAGTTTGGTGGGGGAGGGCTGCCTCCATCAGCAGTAGTTCCTTTTTACATCGGGCACCCCCCCCTCCTTTAAGGTCCAGTAACCTCAGGACTTCCATCCCCCAGTGACACCCCAATCCACCTCTGTCCCTCCCCAGGCCTCCACCACCCATCAAAAATGTACCTGTTCCTGGAATCCCTGGATTTAGGCCCTGGGGACTGATTGCACTCAGTGAAGTTTCTGGAGCTGCAGGAACTGGAGAGCTGTCGGCCAATCAGACTGACTGGCAGCTATCTAAGGCGGGGCCTCCTCCCAAGTGAAAGGCAGAAGTCCCTCCTCCAGCCAATTAATGCTCATTGGAGCGTGAAATGGCTGCAGGGTAGGCAGTGTCAGCAGGGATGTGCTCCCCCCCTCCCCCTCCAGCTCTTCGGATGGCGGGAAGAGAAACCATTCGAAAAATCCCAAAAGTTGGTTTAAATCTTCTCGGTACTGTTGTCAGGTGCCAGCTTTAATTATGTGCTCACATCCATGGAGGGCGACTTGAACTCACAGCCTGTTGATTCAGTGGTGAGACTTCCACCATTGAGCCGAGGGCAGTGTATGAGGTTGTACCATCTGATGGACGGAGTGAATAGTGATGGGCTCATGGCTCTTTCCTCACTTTTCTTTTTGTAGATTTAGTAAGCTGAGGACTGGACTACTGTCATCATTTAGTCCTAAAGATCTAACATTACCCTTGGTTTTCTCTGAAAAATTTAACGTAATGAAAATTGTTCAATTTAAGACAGGTTCCAATTTAGGTCGATGTTATGACACAGCAGCTGGTAAAGGCCAAGTTGTTTAAATCCCAGAGGGAAACTTGAACAACTGTCATAACCTATATTTTCAATTGGTAAGTTTGAGATGCAACTCTGAATTCAGGAATAAAACCACTGAGCCTCTAGAGGCTTTTTATATAAAACTAAATTAAACATTTATTAATTTAACAACAAATTAAAACATATACACATGTCTACAAATTACTACCATAATCATTTTTAAACAAATCCCCAAATTAATCACTCCCAGGTAAATCTTCACCAAGTCAACAAAAATGCATAGACTTTAAACAGACACCAGGCAAAGCACATTTGACCTGGCAGATTCAAAATGCAATTTGCAGACACTGTTGTTGGCTTACAGGCTGGTTAGGTCTTAAATGCCTCTGCCCTCCACACATAAAACTCCTTTCTGTTTATACCTAGCTTCTTCTTTGAATGTAAATGTTCCATCGTATTACTAGGTTTTTTAAATTTTGCTTCTCCTAATAATAATTCTTTCATTCCACAAATTTTACTAGTAATATAAGCACATTGCTTGGCATCTCCCAGCTAGGTACAAGATTTTACCCATTCTTTTGAATGGTTTATTTAAAAGTGCAAATTGCACTTTACCTTTTAACTTATGTTTATCTAATTAACATCTCAAACTATTGTACATCAAAGCACCCAGACTAGCTGGCTTTAATCCAGTTAGGACACACACAGACACCCACATAGACACCCACATAGCCACAGACCCTACTACAAGTCCAATTTAAAAATAATTTCCAATAACATTATAGACATTAATATCTCTTCATGACAGTCTTACACGTATTTCACTCTTAATCGAGGAGTTTGTTACAGGGATTGCCCACTGGGAGTGCGGCAGATGCTGTTAAACACAGAAATACTAAGCTCCCTTGGTTGTGTAATCTTTCCAGTGTCACTAGTTTTGTTTGCTCCAATTTAGCCACTCCTTACCTCAAGGGGCTCACCCATGTTGTTCCATGGATATGGGATTCCCTTCAGTACCTCACCTGAGTGCATGCTCCTCAGGTGAAGACAGACAATGAGTACTAATGGGCTGCCCAACGGTAGCAGAGTATCACAGCTGGGCTCGATGCCGCTTCCAACTGATACCACCACAAGCACTTGTTCCCCAGGAGGTGCCACTTGTAGAATAGTTGGAACTTAGATACTTCTCTAGCCCAGAGATCCTCAAGGAATTAATAGCACCAATGTCCAAACCATGTTAACGCAGACCAGGGATTGAACCCTAGACTAAACTATATGATTCAGAATTCAGTTTTACTTCTTTTTGAGGAAAGTAATCAGGTGATCACTTTTCTTACTGAGATGAAATATCACAAGAAGACAGTAAAAGGAAACTTGCTCCAAAAACATCTATCACCAAATCAACTGAACACCCAGAACAGGTTATTCCCTATGGAAATATTGCCAGACTAGCATTCGGTATGAGTAAACAAGAGAAAGAACCTAAGTGAGTGAGGGTGTAGTAGGGTAAAACTTACCCTTCACCTCTGGCACCTGAGTTTGAATCCAGTCAAGAACTGAGAGGGTGAAAGTCTCCACATAATGATCAGGCTGATTGATCAGCCTCATAGTTAGCTGAGTATCACTGGGTTAGTTGAGAATCATTGTGATATCTGCAGATTAGATGCTCACTACTTTAACTAGCTCAGCTGCCAGTTAGACATGAAGAACTCTTTATATTCAGTCCAAACTGTACCTGACTAAGGGATACTCGAGGCTGATATTAGGTACCCACAATGTGAAAGTCTTTGATTTCCCAGCAACAACATCACTCAGATTTAAAGGCAACAAAATAAATATTAACTAGAAAAGGAACTATTCACTTTACCATTGATGCCTGTGTTTCCTTGCATACCCTTTAATCTTCTTTCCTTCTTTTGGATCAGACATTAAATTGAGACCCTGCCATCCTCTCTATAGATCTAAAGATCAAAGAAGAACAGTGGAGTTCTTCATGATGTCCCAGTCGATGTTTATCCCTCACCAACATCATTACAAAATAGATTATCCAGTCATTCTTCTTGTTGCTGTTTGAGGAGCCTTGCTGTGCACAACTTGGCTCCTGCATTTCCCTACATTATGGCAGTGGCTATATTTGAAAAATACTACATTGGCTTTGGCACCTTGTTAGGCTGTGAAAGGTGCTAGAGAAATGCAATTTTATTCTCACATTGTGGGTACCTAATGTCAGCCTCAAGTATCTCTTTATGTCATCCACCAGACCCACCTCTGCTCTCCTTGACCCCATGAACTGCTGACCAGCCAAGTCCCCTTCCTGTCCCCATGTTACTTCACACTGTAGATGGTTCTCTCTGTTCAGGCATTGCTTCTGCCCTTTCAGAGAAGCATTATCATCCCCTCCTCAAAAGCCCACCTTCAATCTCTCCACCTTTCAAACTACTTTATCTCATTATCACATCTTAAGCTGAATAGCCTCAGTTGTGCTCTATTATTTTATGATCCCCAAAGTCCTTTGTCGCTTCTCGATTGTGCTGTTGCCTCCCAAATCCATGGCCATACTTCCCTGTCTGAAACTTTCTGATCAGGTTTCTGCCTAACCACAGCATAGAAATGGCCCTGGAACCAAAGGCATAAATGAATCCTGTCTGATAGCGGTGCATCATTCCCATATCCTATCCCAGAACCAAGAACTTTCTGACCAACGAGAACCTTGATACCTCAGTAGATCAAATTTCATATTTTCTCATTTATATTGAAATCCCCTAATGGCCTCAGTTCTCCCTACTTGTGTATCCTCTTCCAGCACTATAACCCACTCCCACTACCCTCCATTCCTCTGAATCTGGCCTCATGTGCATCCCCCACCCTTTGTCTCACCACTGACTTCTTTAAGGAAGGAAATCTGCTGTCCTCACCTGGTCTGGCCTACATGTGACTCCAGACACACAGCAATGTGGTTGACTCTTAAAAATGCCCTCCAAACAAAGGAAATTATGGATGGACAATAAATGCCAGCCTAACTAGTGATGCCCACATCCCACGAACGAATAATTTTAAAAAGCTGCCTGGACTCCATGTTCTGGATTCCTTCCCTAAATGCTTACCTCCCTGCATGTGCTCATTAAGAACTTCCTTAAGACCTGGACCTTTTGACCAATCTTTCTATCAGACCTACTTCATGGCTATTCTTCTGGCTTGGTGACCATGTTTTCATTGCACCTCTGTGAAGTATCTTGGAGTATTGTTTCTATGTTAAAAGTGCTGTATAAATGTCAAGGGGTGCCATGATTGTTGGTTACAACTGAAATTATAAACATTATCAAAAAGGTGCAAACCAATCAGTTTATAGAAGCTGAACAGTGTAGCAAGCTAACTCTCTGAAACAGCATCTGTTCCCCGGCCCCAGACCCATGGAAATGTTTCTTTTTTAGATATTTCTTTCTTTCTCATTTAAAAGCTCCCCCCATTGTTTATTGTCAGGCATTTCATTCCTGAACAGGACTCTACACAGAATAAAATCTTTTAATCTCTCTCCCTCTCGAAAAATTTGAGTTAAGAAAAACCAGCCATGCCATTTCATGGGGCTACTATTAATCCCCAGGCACAGCTTTAGGAGTACTCTGAGGGTAAAATCTCAGAGAATATGAAACTAGTAGCTGCAAGTGGGAGACTAGAGGAAGACCTCTGGCACGTAGGTCAATGTGTTTGTAATTCTAACTTCCTGAGTTTGATTTTGGCTTTTAGCCGGGTTTGAGTCACAAGTTTGAACTCAATCATCAGCTGTTTTCCTACAGTGATGAGCATGCCTCAGTTGACATGTCCCCTCTTGACGATTGACAGAGATGGAGAACCAGCCACATGAGAAATCATAGGTTAAATCCAGCATTCCCATGCTTTTACAAGTATACACATTCAAAGGGAGGGTTAGGTTGGTGATGGGGGGTGCAATAATAATGGGGAAGCGGTGGTGGTATTGTTACTGGACTGGTAATCCAGAGGTCCAGGGTAAAGCTCTGAAGAAGAGTCATATGGACTCAAAATATTAACTTGCTTCTCTCTCCACAGATGCTGTCAGACCTGATGAGTTTTTCCAGCATTTTCTGATTTTATTTCATGTTTCCAGCATCCGCAGTATTTTGCTTTTATATAGTAAAACTCTGGAGACTTGGGTTCGAATCCCTCCTTGGCAGATGGTGGAATTTGAATTCAATAAAAAGAAATCTGGAGTTAAAAGTCTAATGATGACAATGAGCCATTGTTGACTGTTGCAAAAACCCATCTGGTTCATTAATGTCCATTAGGGAAGGAAATCTGCTGCTCTTACCTGGTCTGGTGACTCCAGACCCACAACAATGTAGTTGACTCTTAAAATGACTTCTGAACAAGGGCAATTAGGGATAGACAATAAATGCTGGCCTATCCAGAGATGCTCACACCCTATGATCAAATAAAGAAAAGATAATGAGTAATTCTAGAATGCAGGTTCCCTCAGACATGGCTCCCAACTAGATGGTTTAATGGTCCATGGCAGCTACATATTACATCACCAAGCTATAAGGTAAAATATTTTTTCTTACGTAGCATTGGATAGAGTACAGACGCAGGCCTTTCAGCTCAATTGGTAAATGTAAAGTTTATGTATGACACAAACCTCCTCTCGCCCCTCTTCATCTATTCTTATCTACTAATGCGACAAGCCACCTGCTAAGCGACAGACTTTGCTTGTTTCTTTTCTTTACAGCTGTCAGAGAAGTATGGCTCAGTGTATTCCGTGAGACTGGGTCCGGAGAAAGTGGTGGTGCTAGCTGGGTATGAGACAGTGAAGAATGCTCTCATCAACTATGCTGACGAATTCCTAGGAAGACCTGACGTACCAATCATGAACGTTCTGAAAGAAGGATCTGGTAAATTCCTGCTATCTGTTCTTAAACTGTGTGACCTTGCGACAGTGCATTGAGGTACAAGGGAATATTCCTTATATTGGCTCCTCATTTCTCCAATTGAATTTCCCTCTTGCATTGGAAATATTACACTCAACCAAATTAATCACTTCTAACTTATAGATTATCCGGGGAAGTAAACAGGGAAAATTATTTATTCCAACTCTTGTACAGTGCAACATGATTATGAGACTATTAAAAGCAGAAAATGTACTAGCTACTCAAACACACCTGTCTTCTCAGTAAATCGTAATCTGCACTAAGTGGAAGAAAATACAATAACATCACAATATCCTGTTCTGTGTTACTCTTGAGGAGGTGTGAATAACATTATGCTCAGAACATGGCATGCAAATTCCAACAATTTCATGAAAGTGGAATCAAGTGTTGTCACATAAACATGAAGGCACTAACACCTGGAGAGAAATTCAGGGCTCAGTTATTGTGGGTCATTGAACGTGACCTCCTCACCAAGATGTGTGATTGGTCTGGTACTGATGGTTGGAAGCTAGAAGCTGCATGATAATTCTTTCAAAGGGACAAATATATGTGGATTGTAGGGCACTAAAAATTTAGATTTCTAGCTAGGAATGAATAATCCCTAAAAATAATTTTTAAAAATGTCCTAGATAAAAACATTTGTCATTTTATAGCAACTTTTCACATGCACTTTTAACTCATTCTTATTGTGTAGGAAAATGTGGCAGCTAACTTGTGCACAGCAAGATCCCACAAACAACCATCCAATTGGATGGAGAATCCGAAGATCTGCTTTTGTTGGTATTGGTTGAGAGAGGGCTATTGGCCAGGGCACTAGGTGAATCCTCAACTCCTCTTTAAATAATGGCACTGGATGTTTAACATCCGACTGAACCAAAGGACAAGGCAGACAGGATTGAGCGTTCCATTGCATTCTAAATTCTGTCCAGCATTCGCAATGACAAGAAAAGAGCAAAACAGGTGAAATGTCCATATCTAGGGAAGGATTGGACAGGTGGGAATTATCTCAACAGTATTTGAGAAGAAGATAGAGGGAGTCTGTGAGGCACCCATTCACCTCTGAGGCGTGTTGGACCAGCTCTCCAGCTGTGTTTGAATTCGAGCAGCCTAAATGTCAGAAGAACCTCTTTACCAATGCATTCTCAAATAGAATTTTACAGCACATAAAAAAGGCATTAGGCCCAACAGATATTGCTGAGCCATACACAGGTTTCCTATTAAGGACAGTGGGGTATTTGTAGTATTTATTTGTGTCTATGTGTAAGTGGTGCATTGTGATATGCCCCACACTTCTGCTGAAATAGCCTATAAGTCTTCCTTTGAAATTCCACAAAATGTTGTTGAAGAAACAGCAGAGAATTGGCATGCAATGTGGGAAGGTGGGGGGGATGGGGGCGGGGTGTGTTCAGGAGACATTTTTACTCAGTGAATTGTCAGTTGTGTGATCCGGTGTGCATTGCCTGAAAGGGTGGTGGAAACAGATTTAATAATAACTTTCAAAAGGGGATTGGAATTATTTGAAAAGAAAAACTGTGCTTGGCTATAGGAAAAGAACAGGATAGTGGGACAAATTAGAAAGCTCTTCAAAGAGCCAGCACCGGAACGATGGACAGGATGCCCTCCTTTTGTTCCATGTGATTCGGTAGGTGATAACAGGGGTGTTCCTGTCATACTGGTATACAGAACTTGGCGCCCGCTGGCCTTTGATCTCTCCATCTCACTGAGCAAGGACTTACAGAGTTGACAAGCTCTTTGGGTTTTCCTATAGGTGTCGTTTGGTCCAATGGGGAGCCATGGAAACAAATGCGAAGGTTCATGCTATCGACCCTGCGGGATTTTGGAATGGGCAAGAAATCCATTGAGGAAAAGATAGTCGAGGAAGCTGGGTTCCTGGTGAAAAAGATTGAATCATACAAAGGTGTGTTAGCTCAGTCCTACTGAATGAGGATTTAATGTTTACACATATCGATCTCACACATCAGATACTTTAAAGTTCCTCCCATACTGTCCTGGTAATGCCAAATCTGGTACATTGAAAAAAACCTTGTAAAATAAATCAGTAAAAAAGAAAGAAATGATTTAGAGGGACATTTTTCTCTCTTCCTATGTCTGGAACCATTGAATCACTTAATGGCAACTAATCAGCCAGGAAGGAATCTGTGCCTGGGAGGGATCAAGCCTATCTGATTTAACCAATCATTTAAATTAATGGTTAGAAATCAACTGAGTTTCACTTGGGAATAAGCTCCTCTGCCCATATTTAGTCTGTATTTGCTAATTAGGTCTGAGTGACTCATTCATCCGAGGTTGAGAAATAGATGAAAGGCCAAGCTCCACTGTGTAAGAAATCATTCAACAGAAACAATTTACATTTATATAGCGCCTTGAGCATATTAAACTGTCCCAAGGCGTTTCACAAGGAGCACTATTGAACAAAATTTGTTAATGAGCTACATGAGGAGATAATAAAAGAGGTGATCAAAAGATTTGTCAAAAGAGATGGGTTTAGTGGCAGTCAGAAGGGTGAGACTGAGAGGTTTAGGGGCTTGGCAGCTTAAGGCACAGATATCAATGGGGGAATGATGAAAATCAGGGATACACAAGAGGCCAGATTTGGATTCAAATTGAACTGGCTCAGAGGAGATAATGAGCATCATCAGAAGATGTGGTTAGGTGACAACATACTTAGTTTAAATTCTGTAGATTACAGGGTTAAGTGGATATTGAAGGAGCAAGTTCTACTGTTGTGAGAAGCTCTCATTAATGAGTTGAATGGGAGGTAGTGAGGTGTATTTCCAACTTTTCACCCAGGTAGCTACGATGTATGTATCTACATGCGTGTCTGTCTGTGTACGTGTGCATGTGCAAGAATGTGCATGAAGGTTTGGAAACACACAAACTCAGATTCAGGAAAACCTCTCCGAATTATTAACATTTATCTGTCCCCACTCTGCATCTTCATGTTTGCAGATCAGCCGTTTAGCACGGATGTTATAACAAACTTTGCTACAGCCAATGTTATCTGCTCCATCGTATTTGGAGACCGGTTTGATTATGAGGACAAGACATTTCTCAACATAGGAAACATGGTCCATGAAAGCTTTCGACTGCTTGGCAGCCCCATGGTCCAGGTAACTCCAGCAGCTGACAACTGTGGAAATGTCATGATCTACAGATTGCTATAACACTTCCATCCATCAGAGCTGGAACTAGTCTTGAGCCCTGATTATAAAGAAAGGGAACTGCATTCAGAAGGAAAAGGAGCAGTTCTCTTTGAGTTGCAATCTTTGGCTGCCAGCTTGACTTGGTTGCTAAAGTCGAATTGCCTGGATCAGAAAGTTGTGGGCTCGAGACTTCCTGCAAGGTTTACATTACACTTATGTTTAATATAAATTGAATTTAATGGTGCTGTGTTGAGAGAATTCTGCACTGCTAGACATGATTAGGCTCATTTTATATTGGGTGGAGGTATAACATGGAGGATATTGAATTAGCCACCCTACTATACAATATGGTGTGATTTCCCTTTCTGTTCAAGCCAATGGAGCAGAGAGACAGGTGGCGTATACAATGGGTGGTCAATTTGCCTGTTTTACGCAACCAGTTTCTACTTTACAGATCAGCTGTGATCTAATTGAATGGCAGAACAGGCTCGAGTGGTTCTTTGGCCTAATTCCTCTTTAAATGTTCCCACTAATTAATCCTGTGCAATGTAAAATATGAAGGTTTAACAGTTTAAAGTATTGGATGCAAGAATGTGTTTCTAACAGAAGTGTTAACCCATTTAAAGTACGTGAATTAATGATTTCATTAAAATAATAAATTTGATCCATTATCATTGTACAATATAATTTCCAGGTTCAAGTGACTTTAGAACAAAATTGTTGCTAGATATGTTTTAACACCTGCTGTTTTCCCCCATGCAAATATTAGCTTAGAAGCAATGATCTGTTGCTCGTACCAAATTATTTTGCCAGTAACTGATGGTTTAATATAATGTTCGCCAGGTGTATAATGCTTACCCATTGCTGAGATTTCTACCTGGAAGTCACAAAGAGATTTGCAAACAATTTGAGATGCTGAAGACATGTTTGAAGGACATCATCAATGTTAAACAACAGGAGTTAAATGAAAATGACATTAGGAGCTTCATTGATACGTACATTGTCAAACAGCAAGAGGTAGGGGCATAATGTACATGCAGTAATTAAAAGGATGCAATTACAATGATAATCAACACCCAGCTCAGCGGGTAGCACTCTCACTCCTGAGTTGGAAAGTCAAGTCTCACTCCAGAGACTTGAGCACATAATCCAGGCTGACATACCAGGGCAGACTGAGAGGATGGTCCACTGCCAGAGGTGCTGCCTCTTAAATGAGATGTTAAACCAGGACCCTGCCTCCCCTCTCAGGTGAATACAAAAGATCCCATTGCAATATTTTGGAGAAGAGCAAGAAAGTTCGGTCCAATTTCTATCCCCCAACCGACATCACTAAAAACTGAATAATAGATTACCAGCTCATTAGCACATTTCTGTTTGTGAGATCTTGCTGTCTACAAATTAACTGTCATATTTCCGATGTTATAACAGTAGCTAAACTTCAAAAGTACTTCATTAGGTGTAAAGTGTTTTGGGACGTACTGAGGTTGTGAAGGGTGCCATATAAATGCAAGACTTTCTTTCAGATTAACATGGGCTTGGATTTTTGCTCCTGGGTCAAGAGAGCAGAATTAGGACATTTTCTGGCTCTGCAAATTCGACCCGGCAGAAAGTGTCTCAGAAGGTTGGATTTTTGTTCTGGGATGGCAGGGTTTGCTGGGAGACCGGCCCACCGCCCCCGGAATGCATGGAGAGGCAGGCTGGGCAGAAGACCTGTCTCTTTGCTTCAGCACTAGGTCCAAGATTTTAAAAGAAAACAATAAAACAAAAACACAGTCTTCCACCTGCACCCCTACCACCTTAGCCCTCCCACATGCTCCCCATGCAAACCCATGTCACCTCATGCCCTCTACCCACCCTCATGGCCCCCATACCCTCCATTCCAACCTATGTCCCTCCACCCACACCCGCATGGCCCATTAAAACCCCTTGCCAATAGTGTCAGCTCATACCAACCTATGCCCCCATCCATCACCCTTTGTTTTTAAATTCATCATTCCAACTCATCCAGTATCCACCATGGGCAGACCTGAGGCCCCATGCTGGGATTAAATAAAATAAAGTTCATTAAAAAAGCACTCTGGTTCATAAAAACACATTCACTACATTTACATTCTTTCAACTACATCCTTATAAAAACTAACATTTCATTCAAGTGCTTAATTCCTTCTAAAAACAAACATTGGAATTCATAGCTCCGCTTCAAAGAGTCCATAACTACTGGAAGCTGGAATCAAACTGTGAAATGCAAGGCACCCTACTATGATAATGGAAGGTTGTGAAATCAGTCATGAAGCACTAATCTGGTAATGGTAACCCTCAGATTTATGTCAGCAGACATGGTGAGAAAGCAAGCAATGATATTTTTAAACACACCAGGCATTTTTTCAATGGTTTAAAGGGCAGGAGTTTTAAATACCTTGAATGCTAGACACTTGCATTTGAAAGCTCATTTTGACACTTTTGACAGTTGCCTTTGACAGCTAAGATAAGAAATAGGAGCTTTTGACAGCTGCCTTTGACAGTTCATTTTGACGTTTTCACAGTACCAATGAGCTTGACAGTTAATGAGTTTATGCACTTTTTACGCATACTCATGTCTATTTTAACAATACCAAGGGGCACCTTACCTCTCCTAAGGGGCACCTGACTTCTCCCAAAGGTGTCCCAGGACCACATGCAAAGGGGTACTGTACCTCTCCAACAGGACACCCCACCTTCCCCTCCCAAAGGGCTTCACAATTTTGAGACCTGCTTCTGCCAGGTCTAACCTGGAATTATCATGATAATTTATACAACCAAGTAACTAAAGTGAAGCTTATACTAAATCAGAATAATAGCAACTTGGGAATTGTAAAAATGCATACTGCACATTAACAGAGACGGAGCATTGAATATTCTGATCTCATTATGTGACCCTTTATTTCCTTTTCAAGGAGGCAGGGAACCCAGACACATATTTCAATGAGAAGAACTTACTGATCACAACAAGTGATCTGTTCATTGCGGGAATGGGAACTGCTGCCACCACCATTCGCTGGGCACTTTACATCATGATGAAATACCCAGATATCCAGAGTAAGAAAGAATGTCAAATATCCCTTTCGTTTTTCCAGCGCAACTGGACATTAGCCAGGCTACAGCTCACTCTGGCGCACCAATTAACCTTCTCAAAAGCTTAAGAAAAGACTTCCTGTCTTTCCTATTCTCAGCATAGGAATGGAATCTTTCCTTAGTTAGTCAGATATCCAAAAACTCATCGCCATCTTTACCAACATTCAAACTTATGAGAAACCAAATTAGTACTCAAAGGAAGGTACAAGCAGAAGAAGGATTTCATTATGAGGACAGGCTCTATAGACTAGGCATGCCTTGAGTTAGAGAAGGTTAATGAGTGATCAAATTGAGGCATTTAAAATGATCAAAGGGTTTGATAGGGTAGGTAGATAGAAACTTTCTTCTGGTGGTGGTGGGGCTGACGGTGGGCAGACCAGAACAAGAGAACATAACCTTAAAATTCAATCTGGGCCATTCAGGGCTGATGTCTGCAAACGCTTCTTCGCACAAGGATGGTGAAAATCGGGAAACTCTCCGCCCAAACATTGTCGAGGTTTGGAGAGAATTGAAAATTTCAAAACTGAGATTGTAAGATTTTTGTTAGCTTAAGGGTATTAGGAGTTATGGAACCAAGGCGGGTGCATGGAGTTAAGGTACAGATCAACCACGACCTAATTGAATAGTGGAAGAAGTCTGAGGGGCTAAATGGCCTCTTCCTGTTTCTGTGTTCCTATAAGAGTTCCTGTTTGACTGGCCGCAAGTAAGTAACTCTCAAACTGGAAAACACCACACTTTCTTCGGAAAAATAAACTTGCAAATTCTGGACATATGTAGTGAGCCAATCAGCATCAGTGAGAATGAAAAGAAGGAGCTTGAGGTCTATCAGGTATAACCTTTCATGATGGAAGGTGCACACTCAAAAGTTGACAGATCCCAGGCCATGGGTTGTCAGGAAGCAAGGCTTAGGGACCACCCTCAGTGTGCATAGAGATAGAATTTAACCAGCGATAACAAACAGCCACATGGCATAGGTAAGTCTCCTGTTTGTCCATTGTGGCTTCCAAGATTATTCTCAGCCAATTGGGAAAAGCCTCAGCTCCCCAGTGACAATCCCACCTCTTCCAGCCAAGGTCGTAGATTGTTGCCCCAATCAGCAGCAGAACCTGGAGAGGCCTGTTTCAGAGGGTCGACTCAGATCCAGCACCTCATCATCAGATGTACCGTGGAGATGCATTGAGCTGAACCACTTCAGGGGCAGCAATGGTGGAATGGAAGAGACTGGGAAGTAAAGAAATACCACATTTTTTAAAGCCAGTCTTTGGGATTACGCTATCTGCTGCCAAACAATGATTTACATCAGAACCATCAGGAGCATTGCCTTTCTCTTTATTGTATAATCTGGATTACATGTCTCGGGTGGGTGGGAGAAGAACGGGAGGTATGGGAAAGGATGTCCATTATACCTTTCCCTTGACATTCAGTCAGATGTGATGCTACCCAATTCATGCTGCCCTCAAGCCACATTTCTACCTTTTCCTGTTGCAGGGAAAGTTCAGGAAGAAATCGACCGAGTGATTGGTTCAGAGCGATCTCCCAGGATGGAGGACCGGAAGCATATGCCCTACACTGATGCAGTTATCCATGAGGTCCAGAGGTTTGCAAATATTGCCCCTCTGGGAATCCCACGAGCCACAACCGTGGACATCAACTTCCAAGGGTATTTTATCCCTAAGGTAGAGAATGTAAATCTATCACACGTAAGAGTTTATTTGACCGGTTGCAGGATATAACGTCCCACCATTTTTTGGTATTCAGAAGGCTTAATCCAAACAAGTTGTTAATCATTTGATTGATATGATCAAACATGAATAAAAAGCAAGAATTTGACCTGTATGCCCTGTCCAATTGCCCAAACTTTCTGTCCACTTGACTAACGAGCTGCCTGAGGGCCCACAGCTGGCTTTCACAGATCACCAGTCTAACTTCAATCCTCGGTAATGGGCTTTGGGCCTACCTGCTCTGGCGCTGGCATCATTCTCCATTTGCCATGGCAAACCAACACAATCCCATTTCACCTCCCCAGTGTCTCTTCAAGCTTGCCTCTTGTTTTCCAGGCTGATGTCAAGGCAGCAAACTGCATCATAAGTGAGCACTAGATGAATGTTTTTGTTTTCTCAATAGGGAACTTATATCATTCCTTTACTGGCTTCAGTACTTTATGACAAAAGCCAATGGGAAAAACCTGACGAGTTCAACCCAGCTCACTTTCTGGATGCCACTGGCAAGTTTGTGAGGAGAGATGCCTTCATACCTTTCTCTACAGGTAACTCATCTGGGACGTTACACAGCATTAAAAAATAAAAATTCATGAATAGTTTGTATGTATCTATGTAACTAACATATTTTCACACAGGAACACTGAGAGGCCCATCAGCCCCTTGAACCTGTTCTGACATTGAACTAAATCACTGCTGATCTGTGTTGGAACTCTTAATCACCTTGGATCCGTAACCCTTAATACCCTCATCTAATAATAATCTATAAATCTCATTTTTGACATTTTCAATTGACAACGCCCCATCCCCATCCCGTCTCTACAGTTTTTTGGGGGAGAGAGTTCCAGATTCCAACTGAAGAAGTGCTTCCTGACATCTTTGAACAGCCTTGTTCTAATTTTAAAGTTATGCCCTCTTGTTCTGGACTCTTCCCCCACAAGAGGAAATAGTTTCTCTCTCCCAACCCTATCAATTAAGCTCCTCAATTACATCACCCATAATTCTTCACTACTCAATGGAGTACAAGACCAGTCAATGCAACCTTTCCTCACAATTTAACTCTTTTAGCCACGGTATCATTTGTTAACAGGATCCATGATGGTTGGTGAAGTTAAAACTAAGACACAGCTGCTTTCTTTGCTGGAGAGAGTTTATTTACTTAGCTCACAGTCAACACTACTCCACCCCCATAGTGTCCCCGCTATCCCCATTTATAGGTGCACAAATATCCATCTCCTATTTTACAATGTAATTGCCATAAAACCTTAACAATATAACTAATAAGATATTGGCATTGTTCTGGTGAATCTTCATTGCACTCACTCCAAGGCTAATGTTTTCTCTCTGAGGTGCAGTATCCAATACTGAACACAGTATTCCAGATGAGGGCCTCAACTGGCCTCTGTAAAATTGAAGCATGACTTCCTCCCCTTTGTGTTCCAGCCCCATTGAGATAAAGCCC
Organism: Cetorhinus maximus; assembly: GCF_964194155.1. NCBI lineage: Eukaryota > Metazoa > Chordata > Chondrichthyes > Lamniformes > Cetorhinidae > Cetorhinus > Cetorhinus maximus. Next base: position 7,452,637 of record NC_135899.1, read on the forward strand.
TGCACTCCGATAGCATTTTCAATTACTTTTTGTATCTGTCTACCAGCCCTAAAAATGATTTGTGCACTTGGATTCCCAAGTCTCTCTGCTCGTCTGCAGATTAGAACTCTCTATAAATAATTGTGTTGTACACAGATCTCAGATTGCTCCCCATTGTTTGTACTGCATGGGTTCAATTGCACTCCTCTTGTTTAACTGGGATGTTCTTTTTGCCACCATTTGTCTCTCCACTCCTGATGCATGTATTACATAGCATTTACGACATATGAACATGTCATTCGGCATATGCCAGTGTTTATTCTCCACATGAGCCCCCTTCCATTCTGCTTACGTCGTCTAACCCCATCAAAAAAGTCTCCTTTTATTCCTTTCACCCTTATCTACTTAGCTCCCTCATAAACTGTGGCTAGCTGGGTTGACAGAACAATTTAACCTTCTCTCTTTAGTTTGCCATTCCCCACTCTCTGCAGGGAAGGCTGCTCCTAGGAAGTCGTACCTTAGAAATTCATTTTGATTTCCCAATGTTAAAATGAATGGATGGAAAATCGAACCACAAGTCGTGATTCTCAGTCTCCTTGTGAGCTTCACTTCTCATTAGTGAAATTGTCCCTCATGGTGCATATTAGCTGCTTTTCGATTGGTGTCAATGCCAACTGGCCAGGCTTCATGTGGTGTTGGTGAGCTAACTGGCTGTGGAGCAATCACTGGTAAAGACTATTCCCATCCTTACCTGGCATCAGACAAGGTGGGAAGGAATTCCAGATGATTTCTGCTGTTCTGTACCTTGGGACACTGAACCCAATTGCCCACTTGGGCATCATATGTACTGATGCCCTCAATTGTGAACTACTAACTTAATATTAGATAGTGATTGTATGTGGGACCTTCCTCATGCAGATCGTTCAGTGCCATGATAAATAGGATCCCCCTGATGAAGATTTATGAATACGTGGCCATTGAGAGACAGGCAAAGACCCTCTTTTCCATCCAGCCTGCCCCACACAATTGTGATACCTTATGTCGTACAATGTATAGACAAGGTGATAAAACTTGCTTCAGAAGATCCCTCTGGCCCTTATAATTCAACGCAGTGCCTACTTTTTGAAAGAGCTGATCTCCAGCCAGAGATCCAGCTCTCACTTGAAGTTCATCAGTTCAGTGTCCTCTGAGTGAGGCAGCAACCTGTTCCTGAGGTCCATTGTTCGCTAGGAAACGACCTCCTGACATATTACCTAGATCCAGCCTTACATAACTTAAAATTGTGGCCGCTGGTCCTCCCTAACCTACTATCTGTCAAATGGAACACAATCTATTCCATCATCTTATAAGGTTCAATCAGATCACCTCAACATCTACGTTTCTCTAAAGCGTAAAGTACCAGTTGTTTTAACTGATCTTGATGACTACGATATTTTTACAAGGTCTCCTCCATATTAGGGAAACCAAAAGAAAATTTAATGATCCTTGTGCTGAACACTTCTATTCAGTCCACAAGTGTGACTCTGAGCTCCTGGTCACTTGCCATTTTAATTGTTCACCCCATTCTGACCCCTCTGTCCTCAGCCTCCCATACTGTTCAACCTCAACACAAGTTCGAGAAACAGCACCTCGTTTTTCAGTTAGGTACTTTAAAGCAGTGACACTCAAATATTTTTGTCCATGGACCTCTTGTGGGGCAGGTGGGGGTGCGCAAAGACCTCACTGACCACCTATCTGTCCTAGTCCTCCAACTTTCACTTGCTATTGCAAAAAAGCTCGTCAGAGTTAATAGGAACACAATACATTTAAGTGCATTAATTTTTTTTAATTAAATGTCATAAGTAAATTATTCATTCAAGTCAGAAACAAAAACATAGGCATTTTCATATACCAAAAGAGAACACATTTATTTGAAACATTGCAGTATGTTATAAAATAATCACACTAATATTCCTCTTAAAACCATACTAATCAGGAAAAATTAACAGTGATATGAATTTTTTTATGAAGCTGCATTGTCGTTATTTGTGCTTACGTCAACTCCAGCTGCTCATCCAGGAGCCAGTTTGTTTGAGCAAAATTGGCCACAATTTTAAGTTGTGTAAGGCCAGATCTAAGACATCAGGAGGTCATTCCCTAGAGAGCAGTGGACGTCACATGAGTGGTGATGCTGAGGGTTCTGGCCTGTTCTCTCCTACAGCCTCAGCCATGCATTTTGGGGTCCACATGGGGTTTACACTTTGCAAACCACTGCTTTACAGCCACCCAAATTCTAACTCAACAACTTCAGATGATAGCCATAGCTCCAATTTGTTTTGGATAGAAGGTGTTGGTGATGATTCTGCTGTTCATTCAAGTCACTTTTTTTCCTTTCACCCTATCATTGACCTTCCCCTTTGTTCTTCCCTCTGCTTCACCTTTCCCTATTCCTGTACTTTCTTAAAAAATCAGTTATGTTTCTCATCAAGTCTCAAGGTCAGAAACTTGAAGTGAAAACTGTTTTTCTCTCCGCAGACGCTGCCTGACCTGTTCAGTATTTCCAGCATTTTCTGTTCACGTTTCAGATCTCAACATCACAGTATTTTGTCTTTTGGATACTTGCGCTGACAAGGCAACTGTTAACAATGTGTCTTCCTTCTTGCTTTGGTCCAACAGGTCGCAGGATTTGCCCAGGAGAGACTCTGGCCAAGGTGGAGCTCTTCCTGTTCTTTGTATCTTTGCTGCAGAAGTTTGACTTGCATTCTCCACCTGGAGTGACTGAATTAGACCTCACCCCGGTCGTAGGGGGAATATTGAATCCAAAGCCTCATCAGGTGTGCGTTAAACCTCACATCTGCCATCGTTAATCAGCCCTAACATTCTCGCAGTGCAGACAGATTATTGCAAAGACTCTGATGATTAATAGGGTCTTGCAGCATTGCTAATCCGTCATCTAGTCATTTCTGAGATATTGATGCCACAGGCATTAACCGCCTCGCTCATCTTAGTAAGATCCTTCTTTTGTTACATTGTGTTTTCTGTCCGTTTTATTCTGACTGGTTTATGTACCAGGCGGTTCAATAAAATGTAGTATTGTTAAAAAATGTCATCTTTAAAATCTATCATTGGGCTCATCAAGTAAATTGACATGAAATCTCCAGGCCTTCATGTCTACCACAATGAACCTTTAACTGCTGCTCATTGAGTCAACGGTTGAAATAAGTATTAACATGCAGATTGAGAGACAACATGTATTGCCTTATAGATGGGTAAACGGGAGAATATTCCCCCTCCAACCACCTCCCCACCCCACCCCATCCCATTCTGTTGCTGTTGTTATTGGGTTGTCTTGGAAGACTTTGTTTGTCTTACTCTTAGCAAGAGATCTGGCTGGAGGCAAAGATCCTTTTACAGAGTAGCCTTTATTTACATATTCAACTATGTACAGGGTCAAAAAGCACTCGGACAGAGCCACTGCTCCTCTTTCACATTGTCCTCATTCTCTTCTGTGTGATACCATTACTACATAGCTCCTTACACACATGCTCAGTATCTATTGTTAAAGTATTGTCAGGGTTAACCCCTTACTCTACACTTGTTACGACCAATGCTGTTGGTAAAGCAGAGTTATTTAAAATTCCCAGAGGGAAACTTTAAACAACTGTCATAACCTATAATTTTAAGTGTTATGTTTGAGATGCGACTCCAAATTCAGAGATCAGACCACCAGTTCTCAAGGCTTTACATTAAACTAATTGAAACATTTTATTAGTTTACACAGGTTAAGATATATTCACATGGCTACAAATTACTACTGTCATAACTTTTAACAAATTCCTAAACTAATTTCCATTAAGGCAACAGCAACCCATAGACTTAACCAAACACCAGGCAAAGCATTTTCACCTTACAAATTCAAAATGAGGTTCTTTCACTTTGGTTCCTATGGAGAGAGTTGGAGGCTTAGAGCTGCCTTTTGTTCTCACATTGCCTGTGCTCTGCACACCCAAAAACCACTGAAGTTGTACTACCACCTCTGATTAAATTCAAGTTCTCGTCTCACCAGCCTCTTTAAACTTCACATTTTAACAATGAAATCCCTTTCATAGTATCTATTTTATTAGTAATATAAACATATGGTTTGGTATCTGCTAGAAAGGCATCAAGTTTTCACCCCACTTCTTGAATGCTCTATTCAAAAAATGCAAATACACTCTACCTCTCTGTTTACACCTCAAACTAGTACATATCAAAGTACATATCAAAACTAGTTCATATCAGGCTGACCGCAGTTCAAAACTTCAAACAGCAAAAGGCACTCATCGGCATTCTTCTTTAAATATGCAGATAAGGCTCCGATGATGTCATTGGGATTTGACTGCTATTTTCACCTGAATAGCAGGAGCATTCAGGCCACAAGGCTAAAGCTTGTGAGATCCAGATTGAGGGGCAGAATAGGCTTGGGTACATTTTTACAATTTTTAACAAGCTTCCTTCTATAGGCCAGAACCCAGACTGGCAAAAGATAAGGCTGAAGCATATGCTACAATCTTCAGCCAGAAGTGCCGAATAGATGATCCATCTTGACCTCCTCCGGAGGTCCCCAGCATCACAGATGCCAGTCTTCAGCCAATTTGATCCATTCCACGTGATGTCAAGAAATGGCTAAGGGCACTGGATACGGCAAAGGCTATGGACCTGACGATATTCCAGCAAGAATACTGAAGACTTGTGCTCCAGAATTTGCCATGCCTCTAGCAAAGTTGTTCCAGTACAGCTACAACACTGGCAACTAACCGGCTATGTGGGAAATTTCCCAGGTAAGTCCTGTATACAAAAAGCAGAACAAATACAGCCTTGCCAATTATCGCCCCATCAGTCTACACTCCATTGTCAGTAAAATAATGGAAAGGGTCATCAACAATGCTATCAAGCGGCACTTGCTTAGCAATAACCTGCTCACTGATGCTCAGTTTGGGTTCAGCCAGGGCCACTCAGCTCCTGACCTCATTACAGCCTTGGTTCAAACATGGACAAAAGAGCTGAACTCCCGAAGTGAGGTGAGAGTGACTGCCCTTGACATCAAGACAGCATTTGACCAAGTGTGGCATCAAGAAGCCCTAGCAAAACTGCAGTCAATGGGAATCAGGGGGAAAACTCCACTGGTTGGAGTCATACCTAGCACAGAGGAAGGTGGTTGTTGTTTTTAGAGGTCACTCATCTCAGTTACAGAACATCACTGCAGGAGTTCCTCAGGGTAGTGTCCTAGGCCCAGCCATCTTCAGCTGCTTCATCAATGACCCTCCTTCCATCATAAGGTCAGAAGTGGGATGTTTGCTGATGATTACACAATGTTCAACACCATTCGCGACTCCTCAGAAACTGAAGCAGCCCATGTCCAAATGCAGCAAGACCTGGACAATATCCAGACTTGGGCTGACATGTGGCAAGTTACATTTGTGCCACATAAGTGCCAGGCAATGGCCATCTCCAAAAAGAGAGAATCTAACTATCTCCCCTTGATGTTCAATGGCATTACAATCATTGGATCCCCCACTACCAACATCCTGAGGGTTACCATTGACCAGAAACTGGACTAGCCATATAAACACCGTGGCTACAAGAGCAGGTCGGAGGCTAGGAATTCTGCAGTAAGTAACTCACCTCCTGACTACCCAAAGCCTGTCCACCATCTAAAAGGCACAAGTCAGGAGTGTGATGGAATACTCTCCACTTGCCTGGATGAATGCAACTCCCACAACACTCAGGAAGCTTGACACCATCCAGGACAAAGCAGCCTGCTTGATTGGCAGCCCATCCACAAACATTCACTTCCTCCACTACCAACGATCAGTTGCAGCAGTGTGTACCATCTATAATATGCACTGTAGGAATTCACCAAGGCCACTTAGACAGCATTTTCCAAACCCATGACCACTACCTTTGAGAAGGACAAGGGCAACACCACCACCTGGAAGTTCCCCTCCAAGTCACTCACCATCCTGACTTGGAAATATATCACCGTTCCTTCACTGTCACTGGGTCAAAATCCTGCAACTCTCTCCATTACTGCACTGTGGGTGTATGTACACCACAGGGAGACTGCAGCAGTTCAAGAAGGCAGCTCACCACCACCTTCTCAAGGGCAATCAGGGATGGGCAATAAATGCTGGCCCAGCCAGCGACGCCCACATCCCGTGAATTAATAAAAATGAGTCTGCAGAGCAATTGAGGAGGATAAGAAAGGATAGGCTGCCATGATTACATTGACATTGTAACCTTAAAGATCCATTTTGGAAATCAAATGGTCCCCACAGTTTCTTCTATTAGTCAAAAAGTGCTTGTTGTGAATGATTCTCTTATTCATAGGGGTGGAAATAAAAGGAAGTCAACTGGTGTCTTAATCTTTCTACCTTCACTTCATGCTGAAAGGCTGGCAGCAATTTTCCAGTCTTCCTCCTTCTGCATCATTGCACAATAGAAGCGTACCTGAACGTCACAATGGCAGATGCCAGCACATGTCACAGTTAGTGCATTTGAGGTCATTGACTCATACAGAAAAAGCCATTTAGTAAACATTCGGCAATAGTGTGAGCAGACATGCTTGCTCAGCTGGACAACCTCTAGCCCTAGTCTGGAATGATATGGTCCCAGAGGGTGAAACATTCTAGGGAGGGAATTCCAGACCTTAGGGCCCAGGAAGCTGAGGGCATGGCCACCAGTGGTGGAATGATTAAAATCGAGGATGTGGAGGATGCAGATTTGTAGATGCTCAGATATCTCTGAGGGTTGTGGGGCTTGAGGAGCATATAGAGATAGGAAGGGCAGAGGCCATGGAGGATTTGAACACTAGGTTTACAAGGATGTTGCCAGGACTGGAAAATTGCAGCTATGAGGAAAGACTGGATAGGCTGGGATTGTTCTTCTTGGAACAGAGTGGCTGAGGCAAAATTTGATCCTGATGTGCAAAGTTGGATGGGAAGGGCCTAATTAACTTAGCATAGAGATCAGGGACTAGGGAGGCATAGATATAAAATGCTTAGAAGGAGGATTAGAGTGAAGATGAGGAAAAATCTTTTTCACCTGTTGTAGGGGGTCTGGAACTCACTGCCTGAAAAGGTAGTAGAGGCAGAAACCCTCAACATTTAAAAGGTATCTGGATATGCACCTTTTTTTATATTCATTCCTGGGATGTGGGCGTCGCTGGCTAGCCCAGCATTTATTGCCCATCCCTAAATGCCCTTGAGAAGGTGGTGGTGAGCTGCCTTCTTGAACCGCTGCAGTTCATGTGGTGTAGGTACACCCACAGTGCTGTTAGTGAGGGAGTTCCAGGTTTTTGACCCAGCGACAGTGAAGGAACGGCGATATATTTCCAAGTCAGGATGGTGAGTGACTTGGAGGGGAACTTCCAGGTGGTGGTGTTCCCATGTGTCTGCTGCCCTTGTCCTTCTAGCTGGTAGAGGCACTGGGTTTGGAAGGTGCTGTCGAATGTGCCTTGCTGAGTTCCTGCAGTGCACCTTAAGGAGTGCTGGAATCTGCCTGGCTACGGACCAAATGCTGGGAAGCGGGATTAGGCTGGGTGGCTCATTTCTCAGCCAGCACAGACATGATGGGCCAAATGGCCTCTTTCTGTGCCATGAATGTTCTATAATTCTATGCACGATGATTCTAAGGTTGAGCATTTTAAATTTGAGGCATTGCTAAAGCACGAGTCAGTGTAGGCCCAGGGGCGATGAGCGAATGGAACTCGGTAAGGGTTACGAGATAAGCAGCAGAGTGTTGGATCAGCTCACGCTCATGGAGGGTGGGAGATGGGAGGCTGGCCAGGAGAGCACTGGAATATTCAAATCTGGAGGTAACAGAGGCATGGATGACAATGACCTGAGGAAGAGATTATGGTTGATATTACAGAGGCTTGTATTTTTGGTGATGGAGAGAATGTGGCTGAGTTATTCATCTCCTGATCAATTAGGACACCAAGGTTTGCTTCAGCCTCAGAAAGTGGTCAGGATCCACAAGGATGTGGAAAGGTTCACCCGTGAATTTAGGCTTATCAACTGAGTTGGGGCTAGTGCACATTGTTGAGTGTAAGGTATTTTATTGGGACAGAGTGAAGCAGTGCAGTATATTAAAGTCAACTGTGAGAATAAATCAGACAGGGTGATTCCATTCCATCCATCTTCCCCTGGGTGGGTTTGGTTAATATGACACCCCTTAATAATCTTAAAATTACCATTTACTGGTTTGAACCTGTGTCCCCTCATTCTGCTCCTGCAGGAATAATGAAACAATCTTAATGATTTTAACATTGGTGCTTTGGTCACTTTATGTTTGCATTGCATCACAGTTTATCATTAAACAAATAGAACAAAATGCTTTATCTGGGAAGAGTGGTTAACGAGTAGAAGATCAATAAATTCTTCTAAAAGGAATAATGCTGACACACACGGGGTAAGGCAAATAGAGGCTCTATAGTGCTCCTCATTTGTCAAAATGTTTTACAGAGGACTACATAGGATATGCAGTACAGAAACAGGCCATTTGGCCCAACTAGTCCATGCTAGTGTTTATGCCCAGAATTAGACATAATACTCTAGCTGAGGCTGTACCAGCCTTTTATAAAGGCTAAAAGCTACTGCGGATGCTGGAAATCCAAAACAAAAACCAAATTACCTGGAAAAACTCAGCAGGTCTGGCAGCATCGGTGGAGAAGAAAACAGTTGACGTTTCGAGTCCTCTGCCGAAGGGTCATGAGGACTCGAAACGTCAACTGTTTTCTTCTCCACCGATGCTGCCAGACCTGCTGAGTTTTTCCAGGTAATTCGGTTTTTGTTTTTATAAAGGCTACATTGCTTTTGTACTCTACTTACAAAACCCGGCATCCTTTATTCACTTTTAACCATTTTCTCAATATGAACTGCCACCCTCAACAATTTGTGCACATACACCTCCAGATCTCCCTGTTCCTGCACTCCTTCTAGAATTGTGTCATGAGTAATTTTAAGATACTACCTTTTATTGCCTGTGATCATTTATATTTGTTTGTGGTTGTGCGTATTTCTTCCCTTGGATTTAGTGAGTTAATGTTAAATAACCCAGCAGCAAGCCTTTTGTATTTAAAATGAAAAACCCTTGCCCTTGTCTCTCTCACTCATACTCTCACGTATGCACCAAATTAGATACAGATGAAGATAAAAACAATACCTATAAAGATGCAATGGATCTCACTCTCTGTTTCGATGGAGGCCTCTTATTTTGTAGTCACGTTGTTACATTATTTGAAGTGAAGGCTTTGAAATTGCAGAGATGGCTCAGCAGTTGTGATGGCTCCCATAGTCGATCTGCAGGAGGTTGACTTTCTCTTGAAGATGGAACCAGGTAGGGGAGGGAAGAGGATGTTCTTTATTTCTCTTTCAAGGAACTGCGGCGTGATCCATTTTTTTAGCCTGGTTGATTACAGCAGTTCAACGGCTGTCCTTGTTGGTCCCTTGTTCCCTGTGTGGTGAACTTCTGTCATGGATTTCTGTCTTCTTGGAGCAGTTTGCTATGTTTTAAATGGGGAGCAAAGATGGCCACTGTATCATGTGACCCTACAACAAATGACAAGTCATCTTCCAAATAAGGCACGATGATAATTTTAATTACAGTCTGAATCCTCCTCCTACCTGCTGTGGTGGCTTTTCACACCTTAAAGTTTCTTATCAGCTGATGCCTTTGTTTCTGAAGAGAAACCATCAAACTCAGCGCATCTATTTGAGCACTCATTGAATTCCAAATGGCATTCATGTCTAAGAATGTAACTTTTTGTCTCATGAGATAAGAGAGACTGGTTGAAATCCACAGGAAAAGTCATGTGACCTCAAACTTCATTTTGACTTACATTCCATTTTTCAAAAGGTAACCTTTAAAATACAGTTTTCATGATTTATGAGACTGATGTGACACACTGGCATGACAATTGTATCCCTTATTTTATATTGCCGTTCCTTGCTCTTCCTATCAAAATATAATATTTCACAATTCTCTGCATTAAATTCTAACTGCCACGTCCCCATTCCACCAGCCTGCCTATGCCCTCTTGAAGTCTATCACTATCCTCCTCACGGCTTACAATGCTTCCAAATTTTGAGTCACCTGTAAATTTTGAAAGTGCACACCCTTGTTCAGACGTATGAATGCTTCCAAGGGGCTGGGCTGTGAAATTGCAGATCCAAGGAAAACTGGGTCAGCCAGTAACTGGCTTTGTGTGCTCATGAAAATCAATCATTTGAGAGGGCAGCATGAAAAATGATTTGCTTCTGACAAAGTCTGACAACACTGCTCACGGCGAATGTAAAACTCCCAGCCCATTACCCTTTCCATGCCTATTGACACCAGCCTGTGATGAATTGTGCTGATATCCCTGCTCTATGAGCTCTCTCAGTGAGATTACCCGTTAGAAGCTAGGTTCAAATGAAGCTTGGGAATGAGCTCCGTGCTATTAAAGCACACACTCTTTAATAGCATTTTTGTTGTGATTTAGAGAAGTTGTCAGAAGCAAATATTTTTGACACTATCCTGTCGAATGATTTATGTTCATGACTTTGCAATGTAATTAATTCCTTTCATTCACAGTGGTAAATGTGGCATTTTCAGCTCATGCCATTCTCTTGTCAATTAGGTTTGAGTCTAAAACATGCTTTCAGCAAGGCCTATTGAGGCTTGTGATTGATTGCTTATATGTGTGTGTGTCACTCAGTATAATAACAAGCATATCTCATCCGCTGGAAACAAAATTGGAAAAGTATTAGTTCGACAGAGAGAAACTCACGGCCATTCTTTATTCACTACTGCTAGTCATATCTGATAGCACTCAAAATTCTCATCTTTGTGTTAAAATCTCTGCAAAGGCTGGCACCCTCCTTACCTCCTCTCGCCCTACTACCCTCTGAAACCCCTACACTCCCCTAGCTGCAGCCTCTTGAGCATAATCAGCTGCCTAGGGCCTAAGCTCTGGGATTCTCTCCCTGCACATTGCCACCTCTCTACCTTGCTTTCCTCCTTTAACTCACGCCTGAAAATCTACCTCTTCGACCAAGCTATTGGCCAAATGTCCTAATATCTCATTTTGTAACTCGGTGTCAAAATTTGTCTGATGAGCACTCGTGTATAGTGACATGGGACATTTTTTATTGTATCATAGGTGCTATATATGGTGTTATAAGGATATGAAAGCATTAGAGGGGATGAAGAAAAGGTTCATGAGAATGGCTCCAGGAACGAGGAACTTCAGCTATGTGGATAGATTGGAGAGACTGGGGCTGTTCTCCTTGGGGAAGAGAAGGTTGAAAGGAGGTGTAATGAAGGTGTTCAAAATCATAAGTGGTTTGGACAGTGTTGACAGAGAGAAACTGTTCCCATTGGCGGAAGAAACAAGAACCAAAGGTCACCCATTTTGATTGACAAAAGAAGCAACGGTGACAAAAGCAGCAAGCGGTTAGGACCTGGAATGCGCTGCCCCAGTGTGTGGTGGAGGCATGTTCAATCATGGCTTTCAAAAGGGAACTGGATTATCATCTGGAGAAAAAAGATTTGCAGGACTACAGGGAAAAGGTTGGGAAGTGGTGCTAGATGAGTTGCTCTTTGCAGAGAGCTGGCACAGGCACAAGGGGCCAAATGGCTTCCTTCTGTGCTGTAACCATTCTATGATTCCGTGATGTAAATGAAAGCTGTTGTTGTTGAATTTTTGTGGGTCTTTTTCTGATCGTCCGCTGTCGTTTCAGCTGAAGAGCATTGAAATCCCTGTTAAAGGAATGTGAATGCCAGCTATGCTGCTTTACTGGGGTTTCTGCAGTTGTCCTGCTGCAGGTAAGGCAGATGATCACAAGAGTTCCATGGAACCTCACTCCCTTTCTAGTGGTGATTTGAATCAACCATTGCTTTTGAGCTTGACACTGCCCTCATGTGGTGGGACTTTGATTACTACCATTGTTCTTGATATTGATTTCAACGGGTTGGCGGGCAGCCGGGGCGGGGCTGGGGTGCTGGGGATGAGACTGAGCAACACCAACTCAAGTGGGTAGATTATTACCTACACCGTATGGGGTTAATATTCACTTTTGAAACAAGATGGTTGACTTTACAGGAAAGGAAATTCAGGCAGCATGTATAATGGGCATCCAACAGAAAGAAATAGAGACTTGTATTTGTATAATGTTTCTGACAACCAAAGCCCTTTACAGACAATTAAGTACTTTTGAAGTGTAGGTCGCTGCTGTAATGTAGGAAATTCCATGGACAATTTGCACACAGCAAGATCCCACAAACAGCAATGCAACAATGACCGTATTTTTGTGATGTTGACTGAGGGATAAATATTATCTAAGGCACTGGGGATAACTCCCCCATTCTCCTTTGACACAGTGCCGTGGGATCTTTTACATCCAATCCATAATGGGCAGCGGTCAGTTCTTTATCGTAGGCCTCACTCAGGTCGAACCTACAAACGGTGTCTAGTTTTGGAGAGATATAAAAGGCCCTGGTAAGGGTGAGCCATTGGGTGAGGGGTGGAGCTATGTGTCACCCAGTTATCATATTGTTCCTGGAACATCTCTCTGTACACAGAAGAGTATAGGTGAGCCATTGATGGAGTGGCGGGAGTGACAAGAAGCAGGATATTACCGGATCCGCTGAAGCTTCATCACCTTCAGGCACCCACACAGGGGGAAGAATTTTGCCATCGGCGAGCAGGGGGCGGAATCCCCGACGTCACACCGGCCCATTTAAATTTTCATGAAGGCGGGGGCGCAGCAAAATCAGCTGTGGGCCCGCCGACCTGTCAATGGCCAACTGAGGCCATTGACAGGATCAATTGTGCAATTAAAGGACCTGCCCTTAAGGTTGGCGGACAGGCCAGGAGCCCCGGCGGCAATTAGAAAAAACATGAAACCTCATCCAGCGGCGGGATGAGGTTTCATGTAGGGTTTTAAAAAGTTTAATAAAGTTATTATATAAATTATGAACATGTCCCATCTCATGTGACATTAGGGGGACATGTTAGGGAATTTTTTTTTCTCTATTTTTCATATTTTTCAAAGCGTCAGCGATCTCCCTGAGACACCACTCTCGCTTTTGGGGAATCCCCCCCCCCCGCCCGCACAGGGAGCGCATAGCGCTTCCCGCCGGACATCATGTAAAATGGCGGCGGGACCCGCTTCTCCGGCGGTGATCAGCTCCCCACCCGCAGGAGATTGGGTCGGGCCCGCTATCCCGACAGGCAGAGATTTCCTAAATTATTTCCCTCCAATCCACCTAACGTTTATTCTTTGCCCTTTTTTTTGCCTTTCCCCTGATTTGTGAGACTTATAGGAATTTAGGAATACAGGAGAAGGCCATTCAGCTCCTTGAGCCTATTTTGCTATTCAATGAGATTATGAGAGGGTGGTGGGAATCTGGAACTCACTGACTGAAAGGGTGATAGAGGCAAAAACCCTCATAACATTTAAGAAGTATTTGGATGTACACTTGTGATGCCATGGCATACAAGGCTATAGGCCTAGTGCTGGAAAATGGGATTACAATAGTTAGATACTGGTTTGACCGGTGCAGGCTCGATGGGCCGAAGGGCCTTTTTCTGTGCTGTAGACCGCTATAACCCTATGATTCTATGGCTGATCTGTGTCCTAACTCCATATGGGCCTTTGCCCCATATTCCTCAATCCCTTTGGTTAACAAAAATCCATCAGCCCCAAATTTAAAACTAACAATTGATTGCCTATTGTGGAAGAAAATTCCAAACTTCTACCACAGCCTGTGTAAAGAAGTGTTCCCTAATTTCAGGTCTGAAAGGTCTGCATCTAATTTATGGATTACACTCCTGAAGCCTAGACTTCCCAACCTGCTGAAATAGTCCCCCACAGTCTACCCAGCAGTTCTCTCTAATATACTGAAAAGTTCACTCAAATCCATCAGCCAAATTTCAACCCAATTAGCTGAACAGTTAGCACCACACTCATCATTGAAGTAGTCTTCTTCATGCTCCATGTGTGGATGAATAAAACTGTAAGTGAATTGACTGCAGAAGCTCTCCCTAGAGCACAGAAGTTTAAGAGGAGATTTGATACAGGTTTTGATGGAGTAATTAAGGAGAGACAATTTCACGTGGCAAGAGGGGTGATAACTGGAAGGATGCTGTTTTAAAGTGATTGGCAAAAGAACGAGGCAACATGAGGAAAATTAAATTACGTTAATTTGTTGTGATCCGGAATAGTCTGCTTGAAAAGGTGCTGGAAGCAGACTCAATAATAACTTTCAAAAGGGAAATGGATAAATACTTGAAAAGACAACATTTGCAGGGCTAGGGGGAATGAGAAGGGGTAGAGTGGGATAAATTAAATGGTGCCATCAAAGAGTCAACACAGATCTGATTAACTGAATGGCCTCTTTATGCACTGTATCATTCTATGATTCTAAGTCAAAGGTGTGTTTTGGTGCTTTTGTGTGAAAGAGGGGTGTTGATTAAGGGCATTGGAAAAAGTTCTAGCTCCTCATCCGTATCATGTCCAAACAGGTAAGCCAGACCTCCCTTTCACGTCTCATCTTGAAAGGCTCCTGGGACAATGCAGCTCCCCCTCAGTGCTTAAGGAAGGATATACTTGCTTTAGAAGCAGTTCAGAGAAGGTTAATTAGGCTGATTGCTGGGATGAAGGGATTGTCTTATGAGGAAAGGTTGAGCAGGGTGGGCCCATACTCATTGAAGTTTAGAAGAATGATCGGTAACTTTATCGAACCATATAAGGTTCTGAGGAGGCTCGACAGGATAGGTGCTGAGAGGGTGTTTTCCCTTGTGTGGGAATCTAGAGCTAGGGGGCACAGTCTCAAAATAAGGTCCCACTTAAGACGGAGATGAGGATGAATTTCTTCTCTCAGAGGGTCAATAGTGTTTGGAATTTTCTTCCTCAGAGTGAGCAATAGAGGCTGGGTCATTGAGAATATTCAAGGCTGAATTGGACAGATTTTTAATCAAAGAGAGTCAAGGGTTTTGGGGAACAGGCAGGAAAGTGAAGGTAAGGCCACAATCAGATCAGCCATGATCTTATTAAATGGCTGGTCAGGCTCGAGGGGCCGAATGGCCTACTCCTGCTCCTAATTCATATGTTTTTATATACTCTATTCAACTAATTAACTAGGAAAATATTAAGAATGAAGGGAGTATGGATGAAACAAAAAAAACTAAAAATCAATGGAGCTGCTGATGAATTTAAGGGAATTTTAAAAACGGGGTTGTCACCTTTAGGATTCTCAGGAGGCTGTGATTGTGACTGAACTCATTTGTGTTGGAATCCCATGGGATTGTGTGGAACACGAGTTTTACACTCCCCAACAGTACCACACTAACTTCAGTGGGGTGTGAAGTCAAAATGCTTGCAAAATATCTGCTCTGAACCTCCCCACTTTGCTGCAGGACAGTTTAGCTTAAAGTCAGGCTCTTATCTCTTTGTCCAATATTCATGGAATATTTGCTGGGGATCCAAAGAGGCTGACCACTCAATGTGATCACTCAATTAAGTAAGTCAGAAATACCAGCACTCATTGTGACAGTGAATGAATTATCTTCCACACGATTTAATGTATCAATAGTCAGTGGAGAATGGTAGTCTTCAAAGAGTTATCTTCCTTTTTCATGGTTCTCTGCTCCTGAAGGCATTGACACCTTTCATGGGTTCATGTCCACTTGCTTATTACTCATGCTCAATTACACTTAACTGCCAGAGGGCATCCCCTTTGAGCCTAATCATGTCCATTCTTGCTGCAATACTTGCTTATGGGGAACGAGAGTGGGAAGATTGGCTACCATCCCCACCCCCACATCTCACTCCCCAGCGCATGACCCATACTATTCCAGTAGTTATTATTGGTGAATTCACCCCACACCAGGTCTTCGTGATCACCCTACAAACCCTCAACCTCGACTACCTGCAAGTTCCCTCCAAGCCACTCACCATCCTGACTTGGAAATATATCGCTGTTCCTTCACTATCACTGGGTCAAAATCCTGGAACTCCCTTCCTAACAGTACTGTGGATGTACCCACACCACATGTACTGGAGCGGTTCAAGAATACAGCTCACCACCACCTTCTCAAGGGCAATTAGGGATGGCAATAAATGCTGGCCTTGTCAGCGATGCTCACAGCCCACATATGAATGAAGAAACACAGATACCCCGATTGGGTTTCATCACTGTCTACCTCAGCTCAAATGTGGACAACACACTAGCAAAAACTGAGCCATCAAAGAAAGATATTATTGTGTCACTGTAGGCAATGCGCAATAGACTCTTTTTTAATATCATACAGGAGTATATGTTAAAGTTAGGTTTTATTTGCCTCTTAGTGTTAGGGCTATGAGTATGAAACATTTAAACATTGGTGATAAAGGAGTTTGCCATTAATATCCCTAGGAGTCATTCTCCATGCTTTGGGCTGAACTCTGTAACATCATCCATCTTGCAGGCGTTAATGTTTCCTTGCTTTTATTTTGTTGCAAATTGCTAGAATAGCTACTGGAGAACTGTTTGTTTTTCCATAGCAGTAGGGTGTAATGTGGAAACTGAATCAACATATGAAATGAGGAGTTTAGATCAAGTCGGCTTCTAACATACACAGTTGGTGAAGGTTCTATGAGTAGAGAGGTATGAACTCCCCCAGCAAGCTATCAGTGCATTAATTCTAGGTGCTAAACGTTGTCTAATAGGGGCCCTTTAATGGCCTTCGTATGCCACAGAAAACGTATCCATAGTTGAGGTGTTGCCAGGCAGCAGGTCCTCGGCATCTAGCAGGGCGCAGCGCACATCTTGTAGGCCTGGGCACTAGCGTCGCTCCTACAGCAAGTGTGATGTCCAGGTTAGTGACAGAAGGTGGAGTGTGCAGATGAAACCTCTGGAGCAAAGTTGTAAAGAGGAGGAAGAGCTCCACCTTGGCCAAAGTCTCTCCAGCACAAATCCGGCCACCTGCAAAAACGAAGAGAGGACTCATGCAGTCTTACTCAAAACACTCGACTTCTTCAAATCGGTGGGGGAGGGGTGGGGAGAAGGACAGAACTTAAACATCTACAGCACCTTCCATGACCTCAGGATGTTCCAAAGTGCTTTGCAGCCAATGAGGTACTTTGGAAGTGTAGTTATTGCTGTAATGTAGGAAAAGCAGCAGCCAATTTGTACACAGCAAGATCCCACAAAGAGCAACGTGACAATGCTTTTGTGACGTTAGCTGAGGGATAGCTATTGGGCAGAGCACCCCTCCCCCACTCTCCTTCAGACTAATAACCCACGGGATCTTTTACATTCATCTGAGAGGACACCTGCGAGATGGTACATCTAATGGTGCAGCACTTCCTCAGTCTGATGCTGGGTGTGTCAGCTTTGATTTTTTGTGTTCAAGCCTATGGAGTAGGTTTTGAACCCACAACCACCTGACTTGGAGGCAAAACCACTGCCCACTGAGCCACAGTGGCTGCTGCCTCTGCCCCTTGGGTGGTAAACTGGTGAAATGGATCAGCTGCCTGTCAGCAGTGCCCCCTGCACTCCCCAACTCCAAAATCAATGGAAAGTAAACTCAGTAATGGGAGGGTGAAGCAGAAAATTCCTCCAGGCTGACTGGGTACCATTCATTGTGTGAACCTGACTCCCAGACAGCTCAGAGTCAGTGAGCTGCCCATCGCTGCAAAGTGTTGAAGCTGAAGGATTTCAGAACAACAGAGAACTTGCATGGCTAGCAGCTGTCACCAGAGCCATTAGTGTGTAAACACTTACTGCTTTTGGATTTAACCCCTCTCCCTGCTGTCCAGTATAGGCAATAAACTGGGCAGGATTTTCCCTTCATAGCGCGGGTGTGATGGGTAGGCCCGGTTTCGGCTGCGAAACAAACCACCACCCACGACCGGGCTCTGACCGCGATTTCACGCTAACTGGCCAATTAACAGCGTGAAACATGCGCTGAGGGTCTCAGCACTGCCAGGGTGGGGCAGGAGGAGCGCAAGCGCTGAAACCTGCGCTCACTGAAAGCTCCCTGAAGGCACAGAGCTGCCTCAGGGAGCTGAAGAATTTTTAAATGAAAAATAAAGATTTGACAAATAATATAAACATGTTCCCACCTGTCGATTAGTCACATGAAGAGGGACACGTTAAAAATTGTTAAAATTTTTTTTATTTTTTTTTTAATTTACTGTTGGAAACCTCATCCCGCCAGTGGATGAGGTTTCATAAAAAATGCAAAGGCCGCCTGGCCTATTTGCCTGCCCGCCAACCTAAGGTTGGATGGGCAGCCAAAAATAGCATCCAATTACTTGCTTAATAGCCCTAATAGGCTTCATAATTGTCGGTGGGCATGCAGCCGACTCTCGCGCGCGCCCACTGACCAAAATATCGCACAAGTGCGCGATGACATCAGGACACTCGCCCGACATCATCGCGCACAGTTTTACACCCGATCGGGTCGGGCATGCGCCTTCCCGCAGGACATAAAATCCTGCCCAATGTGTTCTTGGAGGCAAGACATTATTGATTACAGACAGGGACACTTCAATGGTGAAATCCACAGCTCACTGATCCCAACATTGGGATGAGTAAATTTACTAAGGAGTGATCATAAGCTCCATGGGTAGTCATTTATCTCGCTCAAATTAGGCTAGGGTAGCATACATGTGAACATTACACCAGAACATGCATGGATGGATAAGGATGGCGACCCACTTTACTGTAAAGTCACTCTCAAGAGTTCTGCTCACTCACATACCTCCGTATAGTAATGTTGTATCTTCACCCTGTTCTCCCAGAGAACAGGCTGGAGTAGTGGGAGAATTCTCATGCTGATTATAACAGTCTGCAATGTGAAAAATAAGGGCTAGTCCGATAAGTGGGGGGACTGGGGGGTAGGTGGGGAGTGTTTTATGGCCTTCTTTAACCCACAGAATAAGTGCACAGGGGGCCACCCACACGCACCGAACAAGAATATCCCACTGGATGTTACCCCAGAATTCAGAGCCGCTGATGACCAGGAGTGAGGTTCAAACCCTGAGCTGTCTGATTCAGAAGCAGGAGTGTTGCCACCGAGCCAAAGCTGACTACTGCACCTGCTAATATTCTAAAACTGTGAAAATTCAGTTAAACAGGTGATCAGCAACTTACCTGCAGAGAAAGACACGAAGGCATCCTTGTTCACAAATCTCCCCTCGACATCCAGAAAGTGAGCCAGGTTGAACTCACCCAGCTTTTCCCATTGGGGTTTATTGTAAAGCGTGGAGGTCAGCAATGGAAAAACACACGATCTCTCAGGAAAGGTGGAGGGAAGAGAAGGAAAATTGACCTGGCGACCAATTTCTAGCGACACTTACATGGTTACTAAGCTGCTGATCTCACAGTGGTCGCTCTGTTGCTATGGTGACATGACAGCTCTGCCGTTGCTATGATGTCATTGTTTAGATGCCACTTAAGGTGTACTCAAAGACAAAATTTATTTTTAACTGTGGCATTGTTCTGGGCTCGAGACCACTTCAGAGTTACAGCTCATACCCTATGTTGGCATTAAGTAGCAGAGTGCAGAGGGGGTGTTGTATTGTCTAAGGTGCTGCCCTTTGAGTGAGATTTTTTTAGAATGATTTATTATGCAGAGGCTCTTCAATTATGACACTGTGAAATTGTAGTGAGCTTTATTATTGACACAAAAGCAATGATACGAAAATCATTCTTATAAAATGAAAATACCATGGATGCTGGAAATCTGAAATAAAAACTGAAAGTGCTGGAGGCACTCAGCAAGGCTGTCAGCATCTGTGGAGAGAGAAAAACAAAGTCAATGTTTCAGGTCTGGTCTGATGAAAGGTCACAGGCAGAGCGGGGAAGAGATCACCGCCTGATATTGCTGAACTCAATGTTGAGTGCAGGAAGCTGTAAAGCGCCTAATTGAAAGATAAGGCGCTGCTTCTCAAGCTTACGTTGAGCTCCACTGGAGCACTGCAGGAGACTGAGGACAGAGAGATCAGTGTGAGAGCAAGGTGGGGAATTATGACAGGTGACTGGAAGTTCAGGGTCATGCTTGCAGACTGAATGGAGATGTTCCGCAAAGCATTCACCTAGTCTGTGTTTGGTCTCTGCAATGTAGAGCAGGCCACATTCTGAGCAGCAATACAGTATATCCGAAATTGGGAAGAAGTATAAGTAGATTGCCATTTCACCTGGAAGGACTGTTTGGGGCCTTCGGTAGTGAAAAGAAGGGAGGAGGTAAAAGGGCAGGTGTTACGTCTCCTGAGCTTCCGCAAAAAGGGGCTGTAATAAAGAGAGTGGGCGTTGGGGGTGACGGAGGAATGGACAAAGTTGTCATGGAGGAAATGGCCCCTTTGGAATGTTGAAAGGGGAGTAGAGGAGAGGATGTGTTTGGTGGTGGCGTCATGCTTGGAGTGACAGAAAAGGAAGAGAATAGTCCGTTGGATATGGAGACTGGTGGGATGGAAGGTGGAAGGGGAACCCTATCAGGTTCTGGAAGGGAGGGGGAGGGGTAAGGGCATAAGTGCAGGAAACGGACACAGTCGAGAGCCACGCCAACTATGGTGGGACAGATCCTCAACTCAAATTCCCTCCAGCCATGCTCAGATCCCAAGAATGACTTTAACACATATCTATTCCCCTTTAAAATATGACAGTTGACTTTGCCTTAATTATAAGGCATTAAGTTCCATGTTCTCACAAAGACATTTTTTTTCCTGATTTATAGCCAGATGGACGATGGGATGATAATCAGAAGCAAAAAATAAATTCCTTTTTTTTAAATCACATTTGCAAACTGGTCTATCAGACCCCACCTGCTGTCACTTCTGGGCACTGCACTTCAAGAAGTGTATATTGGCCTTGGAGGGGGTGCCGCACAGATTCATTAGAATAGCAGGGCTAACAGGTTAAATTATGATGTCAGGTTGTTATGATACGGCAGTTGGCAATTGCCAGGCTGACCAAATCCCAAAGGGAAACTTGGCCAAGCTATCACAACGATTTGCAATTTGTATTTTTATTACGAGAAGGTATGTGCACTGAAGTCAGAAGTAAAGATTCCACTACTACCACTTTTGGACATTTTAAATATTAAATTAAGATATTTATTATTGGTCATCGGGCTGAGAAATGTTTCTTTCTCATAATCCAACAATGTTCAAACAAGATAGAACAGATGGCATTGGCTGTGGCAGAATTTAAGATGCTCTTGGTGTCGAGGGGGGATTTTTAACTTTCTCGACATGCTGGAAGCAAGTGGAGGGTTGCGATGTGGAATGTGGAAAACCCACAAGTCAGGGATCCCCATGCAATGTGAAGTTTTAACAACATATCAACAGTTTCATTGTCCGAAAGTCAGCCTGACTGACAGGCTTGGTTTCCACTTGGGTGAGGATGCTCCAGGATCCGATAAGCCCAGGCCCCGGACTTTAGTGAAGTCTAATTCCTGCAGTGGAGTGAGGGATATACGGGCGGAGTGGTTTTGGCAGATGGGAGGGGGAAGGAGGGCGAGGGCCAGAGATCGCAGGCCTGAAAGGTTAGAGGGTAGGTAACGGTGGAGATTGGAGCCTCAGAAGCAATCAGCAGCCTGGTGCTGGGGCAGGGGTTAGGAGCCTGGAGATGGTTTAGGGGTGTGAGGTGATGGGGTCACAGGCCTTGTGGGAACTTGGATGCCTCTTGGGGAAGATCGGGCAAGGAAAGTTGAAGCAGTTGGTGAGGGAGGATGTCTGATAGTGGGGGTTTTGGTCAGACAGCTACAATGGAAAATAACTTTCCTTCTGATCCAGCAGTCCCTCACCTCGGCTTAACTTGCAGGTTGTGCAAGGAGGACCCAGGAGGTCCCTCCTGGGAGCAGATAGGCTGCTCACCCCCTGTCCTTCCTCTGGTACAACCAGAAGTGAGTGACTTGGCGGCAGGTTGGGGTTCAAAATTCAGCCTTTGAACACTTTAATGCATCAATTGACCCAAACCCATCCGATTTTTGTGATTAAACTTTCCCTTGAATATTTGAATTAT
The DNA here is from genome assembly GCF_964194155.1 of Cetorhinus maximus. Classification (NCBI taxonomy): domain Eukaryota; kingdom Metazoa; phylum Chordata; class Chondrichthyes; order Lamniformes; family Cetorhinidae; genus Cetorhinus; species Cetorhinus maximus. The sequence continues at coordinate 7,474,630 of NC_135899.1, forward strand.
TAGAGCTGCTTTCATTCTTTTGCAGAATGCTACAGAACAGAAGGCCACTCGGCCCATCATGGCTCTTTGAATGAAACATCCAATTAGTCCCACTCCCGCCCCAAATCTTCTTCCTTTTCAAGTATTTATCCAATTCCCTTTTGAAAGCCACATCTGTCTTCAACTCCCTTTCAGGCAGTGCATCCCAGATCACAATAACTCACTGCATCAAAAAAATTCTCATCTTCCCTTAGCTCTTTTACAAAATACCTGAAATCTATGTCCTATTTTAAATGTATCTTCCATAAATGTAACTCAGGCACTTCAGTTCCTTGTGACTCAATGCACAATGTGGGGCTAAATGAAGCAAGTTGACTAAAGGTATCGCAAGAGTTTGCCTCAGGGGCCTGGAACTTCGGACTGTCAATCAAGGCAGGTCAGAGGTTCAATCTTGAGAGAATCTCTCTCTCCACCTGAAGCATTGTCACATCAAAGAGCCTGGATTGGTAACTTTGAATGTTTCTGCAGACCCAAAGAAAGGAGAGGAGCTGTTATATATTTGTCCTAATCTCCCATCAGTACACATATCCATGTGCATGGATGCAACTGCACACACAAATAAACAAACCCTTACTGAGTAGCAGCTGAGAGAAATCCAGTTAAATTGGGCCTGGCTAAGATTTCGTATGAACTGATGTATGGAATGGGGTGGCAAAATTAGACTTGGATGGGGAGCCATTTAAGCTGGAATTGTTTCACCAGCTGTTTATACCAAACATCTAATATTGGGTTTTATTGAAGTGAATGCAACTAATTAGGGAGGGGTGGGTGGGGTGAGTGTATAACAGATGAACCGTATGACACCCATTCGCTGCGAACCTATGTCTTGGGCCAGAGCAAGGGCCTAACCCTGGAACTCCCCCCGAAACCTCTCCACCTCCATAAGTCTCCCTCACTCCCACTTTAAGATGCCCCTTAAAACCGATCTCATCGACGAAGTGACTTGGTCGCCTGACCTAATACCTCCTATGTGGTTCGGTGTCTAATTATTGTCTAATAACACTCCTCTGATGTGCCTCAGGATTACTATGTTAAAAGCATTGAATTAATGCAAGTTGTTGTTATTGGGATGCTGGCCTAACAAAAGCCTGACAGCTAAGACGGACTTCTGGGTGGATGGCTCCTCAGAACACTGTGATTTGCAGGACTTTGTGTTGCCAGTTTGCTGGAATCGATTGGTTTCCACGTTAAATATAAGGTTATACATGCTTAATTCAGCTCCATCTGTGACCAAAACAGTTGGAGGTTTACACCAGAATGCCTTTACTCTTATTGCTTGATAATAGATTCTAATACTCAACTATTACAAGTGTCAATCTAATATGTGTTCAATTCCCAGGGTTGCACTTTCCAGGATTTAGTATAGAATAGAATTGTCACAGCTTGAAAGGAGGCCATTCAGCCGCTGATGTCTGTATCGACTCTCTGCAAGAGCAACTCACCAGTCCCACTCCCCTGACTTTTCCCTGGAGCCCTGTAAATTCTTTTCTCTTCAGGCAGTTATTCAATTGCCTTTTGAAAGCTGCAATTGAATCTGCCTCCACCACACTCTCAAGTATTCCAGATCCTAAACAGTCGCTGCGTAAAAAGGTTTTCCCTCACATCCCTTTTGGTTCTTTTGCCAATCACCTCAAATGGGAGCCCTGTGGTTCTTGGCGTTTCCACCAGGGTAACAGTTTCTCCCTATCTGTCCAGACACCTCATGATTTTGAATACCTCTGTCAATTCTCCTCTCAACCTTCTCTAAGGAGAACAGAAGCAGCTTTTCCAATTTATCCTTGTCTCTGAAGTAAGCTTTAATTAAGGTTTGCAAGATCAGCTGCTTCCTATCACTCCTCGTAGCTTTCTCACAGTCCATTATCTGTGAAGCGTATCTGCCAGGTTTCCGCCCACATCTGTCTTCATTTCCTTAAGTGTTTTTCAGTCTGTTGCACCTGGTCGAGATGCAGAATGAAAATTCAAGAGGCCCCTCTTTCTAATGATCATCTTTTTGTGGAAATTAAGCTTCTCCAAATCTTCCTCCCACCAATATTTTCTGGAGTTTTCTGCAATTTGGTACAGATTAGATTGACTGACAATCTAATGCATTAAGATAGCACCTTTAAAATCTTAATCTTCATTTCATGAAATATCCCAAAGCATTTCATAGGATCATTAGCAAACATAATCTAATACCATCAAGCCAAGGAAGATATTTTAAAATTATCATCTTGTTTCAAATCTCGCCATGGACTTGCCCCGCCCTGTCTCTGTAATCTCCTCCAGCCTCACTACATACTGAGATATCTTGCTCATTTAATTCTGCCCTCTTGTGCAGTCCTGACTTTAATGACTCCACATTTGGCAGTCGAGGCCCTAAACACTGGAATTTCCTCCTTAAACACAACCACCTCTCTATCTCTCTTTTTCCTCCATAGAGACACTTCTTAAAGCTACCTCTTTGACCAAGCTTTTGTTCTGATGTCCCAATACCTCTTTTAGTGGCTCGATGGCAAATTTTTTTTCCATACTCCAGTGTGTTAATAGAATCCAAGCCAAGTTGGTGAAGCTGAAACTAAGACACAGAGCTTTTCTTTATTGAGAGGTTTTATTGACTTGTTCAGTCTCACAGCTCTCCTCCCACACCACCCAGTGTCCCAGCTATACCCTATTTATATGTGCTCAAAGACAACTAATACCCATCAGCTATTTCTCTTAATCTTAACAATGTAATTGACAAGACATTAACACAGTGAATCATCTTGCTATATTTCACTGCCTTAAAGGTGCTACATACATACAAGTTATGGTTGTTGCATTAGGACAAGTGAGCAAACATTTGGATAAAAACAAAAAGCTAAAAGCTACTGCGGATGCTGGAAATCCAAAACAAAAACAGAATTACCTGGAAAAACTCAGCAGGTCTGGCAGCATCGGTGGAGAAGAAATCAGTTAACGTTTCGAGCCTTCACGACCCTTCGACAGAACGGTTCTGCCGAAGGGTCGTGAAGGCTCGAAACGTTAACTGATTTCTTCTCCACCGATGCTGCCAGACCTGCTGAGTTTTTCCAGGTAATTCTGTTTTTGTGTTGAGCAAACATTTGTCATTTAATCAACATCTTAAAGGAGGGAAGAGAGAGTGAGAGGTTGGAGAGGCTGAGAGGAATGGGAAGGGAATTTCAGAGCTTAAGGCCTAGGTGGCTGCAGGTACTGTCTCCACTGGTGGTATGAAAGGGATGGGAAATGCACAAGTGGAGATTAGGAGGAACACAGAGTTCTCGGAGGGTTGTAGTTTGCGGTTACATAGTACACTTGTTGTGAAGGTTGAATGGGTAATTTCTGCCACCTGCTGCCAATGTATTATTTATAGTATGGATCATGTATCACTGGCTCCCAAACCTTCAATCACAGATCTGTAAAATAAATGAGATGACACTGCTACCACTAGAGCACCCTGGGCCACCTCCAGTTGCCCTTAGCTCAGGATCCACAAGATCCAAGCTGTCAGAGCTGAACTGTAAATAGCGCCTCTGCCACCAATGCTTGTACTTTTCTGGCTGCTCATATAGTATTCCTATACAGAATTAATGTGGTTTTCACATCCCTACCCTGTACAAGCCTTCACTATGGAAGCGAAATGAAAGTTACAATTAGTCACAATTCCAAACTATGATCCTCAGACTTAGCATTCAAACAAGTATATTTCACATTTATTAAATGATATTCAGATACAAAGATGGTTCTTTCTCCATTGTATTGGGGATTTACATTTTGCACATGGCTGTAGAAATACTGACACTGCTGGCACCGCCAATAACAAACAACGCCAAGCATTGGCAATGATTTTGGTCACCTGTCCTAGTGTCTTTTTGTGGCTCAGTGTCCAATTTATCTGATTAACACTCTCTGTGAAATGCCTTGGGATTGTTTGCTGCCTAAAAGGTGCTATACAAGTGCAATGTGTTGTTGTTTGTTGTTGCAAATGAAGATGTGTTCAAATAATTGCAAAATACTGTAGAACCAAAATGCAAACCTATCTCACTGAGGTACACGGAATCTTGTTGTACTCTCAGCTTACTTACAAAAGTGAATTAAAATGGCGAGATCAATGTATCAATATTAGAACACAAGAAATAGGAGCAGGTGTAAGGCCACACTGCCCCTTGAATCTGTTCCCCAAGATCATAGCTGATCTTACAGAGTCATAGAGTCATTAAACCACTGCGGGAGACCATTTGGCCCATTGAGACGGTACCAGCTCTCTGTAGAGCAATCCAGTCAGTCCCATTCCCCTGCTCTATCCCCATAAATTTATTTCCCTCAAGTAAGTGCCCATCCAATTTCCTTTTGAAATCATTCATTGTCTCCACTTCCACCATCCTCATAGGCAGCAAGTTCCAGCTCATTACCACTTGCTGAGTCAAAGAATTTCCTCCTCACACCACCCCTGCATCTCTTACCCAAAACAGTAACTTTATCTCCCCTAGCTCTTGTCCCATGAGCTGCTGGGAACAACTTATCTTTGGCCAGGCCTTTTAGGGTGGTGGGGTTTCTCTTCCCCCAACCCAAAGAGTTGGCAGAGTACACATCCCCGCCATTATTACCTGCCCCCACCCATTTAACTCTCCAATAAGCATTAATTGGCTGGAGATGGGACTTCCACCCACCCCCCACTCACTCAGCAGAAAGTCCAGCCTCAGAGAGCTGCTGGGCAATCTGATTGGCTGGTGGCTCACTGGTGCCTGCAGTGCCAGAAGCTGCAGTGGACAGGACTGGGACTGCATATGCAGTTCCAAGAGCCGAATCCCCAGGAGTCCAGGAACAGGTATGTGGGGGTCTCAGGATGGGGGAGGAGAGGTGAGGCCCAGCAGAGTGGGCAGAGGCAGGTGGGTGAGGGAGGAGCCGACTTAAAAAGGGGGCTGCTGATGGAGGCACCACCCCACCCTTCCCGCGCAAGGTCCAAACACAATTCATTTTCGGTCTTCCCCCTTGCTACTGAACTCCTGCAGCTCTGGCCCCTGCTCCTAAATTCCTCCGACCAGCCTATAAAATTGAGGCTGGGTGGGAATCAGCTCTTAAGTGGTCAATAATTGGCCACTTAAGGGGCACAATTTAGGTAAGGGCAGGCAGGCTGGCCTCGCCTTTGCCTGCCCAAGCGTAAAATTGTGGAGAGGTTGGGGCGGGCGGGAGCCCAGTGGGAAGGCCGCCCAAGAAATTTTACAGCCACCCCCACCCACGACCTACAAAGCTGCCGACGGGGGAGTGCAAAATTCTGCCCTTTATCTACCTTCACCTCTGTCAAATTTCCCCTCAATCTCCTTTACTCTAAGAATAACCCCAGCTTCTCCAACCTAACCTTGTTTCTAAAGTCTCTCATTCTTGTGAATCTCCTCTGTACCCTCTTAAGGTTTTGTTTAATGTACTAGATCTGCTTCAATCGATTTTATCCGCAAATTGCTCTATGAATGCAGCTGTCTGAGCAAGGGAAGCATCAGGTGTTGCCAATGATACTTCGAGGTTAATTTTAACCCATGTCCTCAGAGAGGTGTCCCAAGGAATTGGTGGAATGAAGATTTTACACCCCTGCCCGATATTCTCCATAGCCAGGATTTTACGCTGGTTGTGCAGGCGTGCGCCTGACCCGACAGCACGTGAAATCGCATGAGAAGACAACTCCTGACTTCCCGATGCCATTGCGCACTCACCTGCCAACAATTAAGCGGGCAATTAAGCCCATTAAGGAGGCACTTGAAATCAATTTTAGGCGCCTTTACATTTTCGCCAAAACCTCAATCCCGATAAAATGTCCAGGGCGAATTATAATTTTTAAAGAATCTGGGGAGTGATTTATTTTGAGTTCTGCTGTTAGGTGCTTGAATCTGCTGAATAGACGCAGTTTGCTGCATTTTTTTCTTGCCATTTAACCTGTCCAGGTCTTCAGCTTCCTGAGGCAGCTCCGCAGCAGCTGCCTGCCTTCAGGGAGCTCGCTAGAAGCGTCCACCCGCACTCTCACTTTTCATGGCGCCCGCCCTCTTCCCGCCCCTCCCGGCAGCGCCGAGCCTTTCTCAGTGCGCGGTTCATGCTGGCTGCCCATTAATTGGCCAGCCAGCGTGAAGTTGTGTCTGGGGGCGGATCACAGGTAGAAGGACATTCCGCACCCGCTTCTGGGCATGCCAATCGAGCGCGCCCGACGAATGGTGAGCAAAACCTGATAGGTTGTAAAGTCAGCCACTGGTCAGGACTGACAATGGGACTGGTAATGGGCCAAGAATCTGAATTGTGAAGGAGCAGGCTTTGCTGAGACTCTTTAACTCAGCCAAGGCATTAACATCCTGCCAACATCATTAAAAAAACAAATTATCTGGTCATTATCTCATCGCTGTTTATGGGATCTTGCTGTGTGCAAATTGGCTGTTGCATCTCCTACATTCCAACTGGGACAACAATTCAAAATACTTCATTGTCTGTAAAGTGCTTTGGGACAACCCAAGGTCATTAAAGGCACTGTATAAATCACAAGTTCTTTCTTTGTTTAAAGCTGCTTGAGTTGGTTAATGATTCGAATCTTGTTGGGATGGTAACAGGATAATAACGACCAAACTTTATGGGTCAGCACATTTGATTCATGGATAACATGACTCTTACTCATGGATAAACAGTCACAGTGGGAGCAGGAGGTAAAAGTTAAAAGGATGGGGACAATTAAAGGTATATGTGTGCGAGACAGACATTGCGCAAGCCTGAAGGCTGAAGGTGGGAGTTCAGAAGGAGCAGACAGGAAGGGAGTGGGATTGATTGGATAGCTCCTTCAAAAACCTGGCAAAAGCACGGAGAGCGAAACAGTCTCCTTCTGCATCATATCAGTGAAAGATTCTATAAAGTACAATCTGTTGTCAAGGGAGTGATCCTGAAGACCCAGCTGGCACAACATGGTTAGTCAGGCGCAGCAAGGCACCATGCTTCGACCCCCGAGAACCATGTGCCCTAATCATTTCTATGATCACCTCTGACTGAAAACATAGGAGTTGGGTGGGTGCAGTGCACTCCACGTAACCTGACATCCATCCAGTATACCAGTGTCCTACCGGACACATCAGAATGGGGAATTCCCATTGAAAGAAAGACTTGTATTGCAACAGCACCTTTCACAATCTCAGGACATCTCAAATACAGCCAGTGAGGTACAGGCACTGTTTGTAGAAGACACAGAAAATAATTTGCACGCAGCCAGCTCCCACAAACAGCACTGTAATCAGATAACCTTTTTTGTTTAGTGCTGTGGATAGAAGGGTAAAAATTGGGAGAAGTCCCCTGCTCTTTTATCAAAATCATTTTTAAAAATTCATTCATGGGATGCAGCATCACTGACTAGGCAGGTATTTACAGCCCATTCCACAGTCAACAACATTGCTGTGGGTCTGGATTCACATGTAGGTCAGATATGCACAGCTTATCAGCACACCACAAGATTTCCTTCCCTAAAGGGCATTAGTGAACTAGATGGGTTTTTACAACAACTGATCCATGGTTGTTCATTAGACTTCCAATTCCAGATTTTAATGGAACTCAAGTCCACCATCTGACATGGTGGGATTCAAACCTGGATCCCCAGAGCCTTACTCTATTTCTGTATTACTAGCCCAGCAGCAATACCACTACACCACCACTTCCACCAAGTAATGATATGGAACCTGTAATGTACATCTGAGAGACAAGGTCCTGATTCAACATTTCATCCCGAAGGTAGCGCCCGCCCCTGTAGTGAAGCACTGGAAGGGTCAGGCTCTTTCTGCTCAAGTGCCTGAATTGGTACAACATTCTAACACAAAGGCAAGGATGCTAACCACTGAGCCAGAGCTGACACAATGAAACTCAATGGTGCCAGTAATGCTACTGGGGAGACAAAACACTAATTCCAGCTGGCATCACGACTCATGGAAACCTAACCAGGAGAGCAAGTTAAGTTGCAGCATTGGTCTCAAAGGCACCGAATAACTCTTATGTGACTCAATCTGTATTTTTGTCAGAAATCAAAGAATTGTCAAAATCATTGCTGTGGTACTTATAACCTTGTAAATTGACCGAGCGCCAAGTGTGGGCCTGAACCATGTTGCACGGGATTCTGGGTAAATAGCACCATGTTGGCCAACACGTTCGCTCTTCTTGTTCTGTACAAACCTCTCCAGAATACTTTTCCCCTTTTGTGTTCGTTCCTTGCAATGAAGCCGATAGAATTTGTAATGGTTAACTTTATTTTCAAAGCATTGGATTAATTCCAATAGATAAAATCTCATGTCCATCCATCTCCCCATCCCTCAAACCAGACCCCAGGCGAAGTAGACACATTATTCAAGCTTTAGTCACTTTCATTCACATACAATAGCCTTGAGATGCGACAATGTTCATTCAGTGACAAAATAAAATCTGGCAGCAGAGAAACTCGTAAATAAAAACCTAAAAAAAGTACATCCAACGATGAAATTAAAAGCAAACAAACAGAGTTGCTGAGGGAGAATGGGGCAGTGGGGAGATGTTTACATAGAGAAGCCTAGCTGACCTGAGAAAGCCTGGTCTGAATTTTACCAGAGCCCCCCACCTTCGACCCTGAAGTCGGTGGCCAATTAAGGTAATTAACTGACAGTCGCTTGGTAGCACAGAACTCAAATATTGCTGGCAAGAGGGGCAAGTTACTCAAGCTTTTTGCCTTGCACGCTTCAGGACAAATGCAAGAATGCCAAATTTCAAATGATCACAACAATTTATACTACAGAAGAAAAAGGGTGCTGATTGGTTGACAAGTCTACTCTGATTGGCCAAAGTGCTGCCATGGGAAAAGCAATAGGGGTCTATAGGCTCCCCAAGCCCCCAGGTAATCAAAGTAAATGGCACAAGGCTTGAACGTATTCCTTTTATTTACAAAGAATGAGTCCATTTGTATGAACGTAAGTCACTTCTAGCAACAGTAAATGAGCCATGTTGTGAGCTCGACTGATTATCTTAAATTGGTTTGTTAGTGTAGCTATTAGCGCACTCAGGAGGGAATTGAGGAGGATCCACTGTCAAAGAACGGAATAGCCCCAAACATTACATTGCTGTAGTGTTTCCATCCCTTCCTCCTCCTCAAACCTAAAAAAAAAGAGAGGAAGAGGCAATGCCTTCAGGAGTGCGCCAGACCTGCGAGGGACACTCTTCTGAACATGGATTTTAAAGAAAAAGCAGCTGATTGGTGAGTAAATCCTGGGAGCAGATTCGGAGGGAGGAGCACCAGAGCGGTGAGTATAAATCTAGCTTACCTCGGGGGTTCGCAGCCTGGTCTCCAGGGAGCAGACTCGGAGGAAGGAGCACCGGAGCGGTAACCTCGGGGTACAGAGTAACTGAAGCCAAAACTGAAAAAGTAACATCACAGGAAAGCTGTGACCTGATTGGTTGGTAGGAAATCTGCACCAAATTTGAAAAAAAAACACTGCAAAGCTAATTAATAAATTAATTATCTAAGTCGAGATGGCTAGGCAGGTGATGTGCTGTAGCTGTATGATGTGGGAGCTGGCAGATCCCATTGCAAGCCGCAGTGACCACATCTGCAGCAAGTGTTGGTTGCTGAAGGAACTCCGGCTCAGAATTGATGAGCTGCAGTCCGAGCTCTGGATGCTGCGACATATCCGGGAGAGGGAGTGTTACCTGGATGCTTTGTTTCAGGAGGTGGTCACACCCGGTAGATTAAATACCTCAAATTCGGTCAGTGGTCAGGGTCAGCAGGGTGTGACTACAAGTGAGGCAGGTAGAGGGATCCTGTGTTCAGGAACAGAGGAGCCTCAGCTCTTGATCTTGTCCAACAGGTACGAGGTACTTGCTCCCTGTGTGGTTGAGGAACAGGGCTGTAGGGAGGATGAATCAGCTGACCACGGCACTGTGGCACAGGAGGCCATTCAAGAGGGGGGAGCAAAAAGACAAGTGGTAGTTGTAGGGGATTCTATAATTAGGGGAATTGATAGCATCCTTTGTAAGCAGGATCAAGAGTCCCGCATGGTATGTTGCCTGCCCGGTGCCAGGGTGAGGGACATCTCTGACCGGCTTGAAAGGATATTGGAGAGGGAGGGGGAGGATCCAGCTGTTGTGGTCCACGTCAGGACAAATAACAGAGGTAAGACTAGGAAAGAGGACCTGTTTGGGGATTATCAGGAACTAGGAACTAAATTAAAGAACAGGTCCTCAGGGTTATAATCTCTGGATTACTACCTGAGCCACGTGCAAATTGGCATAGGGACGCGAGAATAAGGGAAGTAAACACATGGCTAAAGGAGTGGTACGGGAAAGAGGGGTTCCATTTCGTGGGGCACTGGCATCAGTACTGGAACAGGAGGGATCTGTACCGTTGGGACGGTCTCCACCTGAACCAATCTGGGACCAATGTTCTAGTGAAAAGGGTAAATAGGGTGGTCAACAGGACTTTAAACTAGAAAGTGAGGGGAAGGGAAAGGTAAAACTCCAAGAAGTATGACTAATGGGAAGCAAAGCAGCAGGTTAGCATGTGCGGGGGGTGGATTCAACTTCATGGAAAATTATGAAAAAACTGAAAAGAAAGGAGAGCCCAGGAGAGGCTATTAAAGTCTCCAGAACACAAAATAGGACAGAGTGTTTGGAAAGGGCTAGGAATCTAACTTCAAGCACATCAGATAAAGGGACGACAATGAGAAAGGGGACGGGAAATACAGGACTGAAGGTGTTGTATCTGAATGCACGCAGTATATAAAATAAGGTAAATGAGCTTGTGGCGCAGATTGAAATTGGCAGATATGATGTGGTGGGCATCACGGAGACATGGCTGCAAGGGGATCAGGATGGTGAGCTAAATATCCAAGGATATACATCCTATCAAAAAGATAGGCAGGTTGGCAGAGGGGGTGGGGTTGCTTTGTTAGTAAGAAATGAAATTAAATCAATTGCAAGAAATGACGTAGGGTCAGATGATGTAGAATCTGTGTGGGTAGAGTTGAGGAACTGCAAAGGTAAAAAAACCATAATGGGAGTTATGTACAGGCCTCTGAACAGTAGTCAGGATGTGGGGTACAAGATACACCAGGAGATAGAAAAGGCGTGTAAGAAAGGCAAGGTTACAGTGATCATGGGGGATTTCAATATGCAGGTAGACTGGGAAAATCAGGTTGGTAGTGGATCCCAAGAAAAGGAATTTGTGGAATGTCTACGAGATGGCTTTTTGGAGCAGCTTGTGGTGGAGCCCACTAGGGAACAGGCAATTCTAGATTTAGTGATGTGTAATGAGGCAGATTTGATAAGGGAGCTTAAGGTGAAGGAACCCTTAGGAGGAAGTGACCATAATATGATAGAATTTACCCTGCAATTTGAGAGGAAAAAGCTGGAATCAGATGTAACGGTATTACAGTTGAATAAAGGCAACTACAGAGGCATGAGGGAGGAGCTGGCCAGAATTGACTGGGAGATGAGCCTAGCAGGAAAGACAGTGGAACAGCAATGGCAGGAGTCTTTGGGAGTAATTTGGGAGATGCAGCAAAAATTCATCCCTAGGAAGAAGAAGCATACTAAAGGGAGGACGAGGCAACCATGGCTGACAAGGGAAGTCAGGGACAGCATAAAAGCTAAAGAGAAAGCATACAATGCAGCGAAGAACAGTGGGAAACCAGGGGATTGGGAAGCCTACAAAGACCAACAGAGGACAACTAAAAAAGAAATTGAAGATTAAATATGAGGGTAAACTAGCCAGGCCAATTAGCCTGACCTCGGTCGTTGGTAAGATTTTAGAGTCCATTATTAAGGATGAGATTTCAGAATACTTGGAAGTGCATGGTAAAATAGGGCAAAGTCAGCATGGTTTCATCAAGGGGATGTCATGCCTGACAAATCTGTTAGAATTCTTTGAGGAGATAACGAGTAGGTTAGACAAAGGAGAGCCAATGGATGTTATCTACTTGGACTTCCAGATGGCCTTTGACAAGGTGCCGCACAGGAGGCTGCTCAGTAAGATAAGAGCCCATGGTGTTAGAGGCAAGGTACTAGCATGGATAGAAGATTGGCTGTCTGGCAGGAGGCAGAGAGTGGGGATAAGGGTGTCCTTCTCAGGATGGCGGCAGGTGACTAGTGGAGTTCCGCAGGGGTCAGTGTTGGGACCACAACTTTTCACTTTATACATTAATGATCTAGATGACGGAACTGAGGGCATTCTGGCTAAGTTTGCAGATGATACAAAGATAGGTGAAGGGACAGGTAGTATTGAGGAGGCTGGGAGGCTGCAGAAGGATTTGGACAGGTTAGGAGAATGGGCAAAGAAGTGGCAGATGGAATACAACGTAGGGAAGTGTGAGGTCATGCACGTTGGTAGGAAGAATAGAGGCATAGACTATTTTCTAAATGGAGAAAGAATTCAGAAATCTGGAGTACAAAAGGAATTGGGAGTTCTAGTCCAGGATTCTCTTAAGGTTAACTTGCAGGTTGAGTTGGTAGTTAGGAAGGCAAATGCAATGTTGGCATTTATTTTGAGAGGACTAGAATATAAAAGCAGGGATGTGCTGCTGAGGCTTTATAAGGCTCTGGTCAGACCACATTTAGAATATTCTGAGCAATTTTGGGCCCCGTATCTCAGAGAGGATGTTCTGGCCCTGGAGAAGGTCTAGAGAAGGTTCACAAGAACGATCCCAGGAATGAAAGGCTTAATATATGAGGAATGTTTGAGGACTCTGGGTCAATACTCGATGGAGTTTAGAAGGATGAGGGGGGATCTGATTGAAACTTACAGAAAACTGAAAGGCCTGGATAGGAAGATATTTCCATTAGTAGGAGAGACTAGGACCCGAGGGCACAGCCTCAGAGTAAAGGGAAGACCTTTTAGAACAGAGATGAGGAGAAACTTCTTTAGCCAGAGAGTGGTGAATCTATGGAATTCATTGCCACAGAAGGCTATGGAGGCCAGGTCACTGAGTGTATTAAGACCGAGATAGATAGGCTCTTGATTGGTAAGGGGATCAAAGGTTACGGGGAGAAGGCATGAGAATGTGGTTGAGAAACTTATCAGCCATGATTGAATGGTGGAGCAGACTCGATGGGCTGAATGGCCTAATTTCTGCTCCTATGTCTTATGGTCTTATGGTCTTATGGTCACTCGGGAGTTTTCAGCAATTGCTGCCCAGTCGTGGAATCACATATAACATGGGGAGACCGCCAAGTACATCAAAGCAGCCTCCCAATGGCTTCCCAGCTCCATGCACGGTCCCACCGATGATGTAAGATATTAGAAAATGCCACCCAGTGCCTCAGTAAAATATCATTGGTCCTTTTATATATTATTATGATAGAATTCACAGCACTGAAACAGATCATTCCATCAATTATTTCATGGTGTTCGTGGTCCTTGGGGGTTGGGGGGGGGGTGTTTCTTCCACCCTACTTCATTTACCCTATCAGCATGCCCATCCATTCTTTTCCCCCTCATGTGCTCATCTGGCTTCCCCTTGAATACATGCCTATATTTACCACCACATTGTCACCACTCAATAAATTTGCATGAGCTTCATCACAACAATTGCATTTGGCCAAACTGGTCCTTACCAGTGTTTGTGTTTCTCATGAGCTACATAAGCCTCTTCATCTAACCCCAGCAGCATATCCTGCTATTCCTTTCTCCCTCGTGCATTTATCTAGTGTCCCCTCATCTATGCTATTCACCTCAAAGACTCCATGTGATAGTGAATCCCCTATTTTAAAGAGGAGATGGTGGTGTAGTGGTATTGTCACTGTACTAGTATTCCAGAGACCTAGTATAATACTCTGGTGGTAATAACTCCTAGTATAATACTTGGTTCAAATCCCACCACAGCAGATGATGGAATTTGAATTAAGTAAAAATCCAGAATTAAAGGACTAATGGTAAGCATGAAAACCCAGCATAGCTGAAGTAGTAGATTAGCTATGATTTCATTTAATGGGAGAGTGCCAAATAGCCTACTTCTGTTCTTACAGATAGCGTATTCTCACAGGTGATTGACAATACCATATCACCATCAGTAAATTACCGCAGTGAAATACATTGAATGTTTACTGCATGACCTCAGAAATATTTCATGAGGCATTTGACTTTTCTTTGTATTCATGCTGTTTAGGAACCAGAGGTAACCACACATAGAAATCAGGTGCAGAAAGTACTAAGCACATTTAAAAACAAAGACTCTCATTGTCTTTTGGAGAACCAGCTATGTTTCTAAACTTAATGTTCTCCTGAGATCTTGCTGGCTAAACACTATTGGTTAGTTGAAAGGAGTGGCAGGCGATTTATATTCCCAGCAGTTCTGATTTCATCTGTAGTAACCAGTACTAATGTTGTTCCAGGCACTAGATGAGGGCACAAAGAATCCTCAGGAATTTTGCCACTTTATTGTTTTCTCTTTTTGGTAAAGTGGGTGTGAATGCAAAATGTGGATTCACGACTGCCATCCTTCACTTCTCATTAACTATGAGAATGAGGAGAAGGGAAGGATAATGAGAGACAAAGTTAAACGGGCCAGAGGTGAAGGAAAAACCAGGGTTATATAAACTGTGCAAATATGAAAATGCCACTTTTTCTACAATACAATTGTTTGTGATGAAATTCATGCAAATTTATTTTTTTAAAAACACGTTGCTCCTAGTTGCTTTTCTAAATTGATATAAGCTTTTAAAAATACTTACATTTATTTAACATTTTTCATGACCACCAAATGTCTCAAAAAGCCTCACAGCAAGAATGAAGTATTTTGACAGAAATAAAAACAGAAAATGCAGGAAAAACTCAGCAGGTCTGGCAGCATCTGTGGAGAGAGACACAGAGTTAACATTTTGAGTCTGTATGACTCTTCTTCAGAGCATTTTCTGTTTTTGTTTCAGATTTTCAGCATTCGCAGTATTTTGCTTTTATTTAAGTATTTGGACAGCACTTGCTAAACAATCCCGATTGTGCTAAGAATTACACTGACAATCAATTTAAGGTTATCAGTTGAGCTTGCAGTGTGGCCCACTTAAGTGTGCTAGAAGTTATATATATTCACACCCAATGCCTTGTCCTTTGCAGACAGAAGGAGTGTGTCCATGCATTGCACCTTTTTCAACTAAACAACGCTTGGGGGACAGGCATTCTCTGCTACATTCCCCATAGAAATGCCTTGACCATTCAAAGTCGACCTGCCTGGTTTGAATGTAAACAAATGCTTGGCAGTTAATTGTTCCCTGGTGCATTATCCATGGCAAAGCCTCTACCAAACAGAGTCCACTTGCCAACCAATCAGTTCTCTCTTCTCATGCAGTATAAATTGTTGTTCCCTTGACAATTGGTATTCTTGTGAATCTTTCCTGAAGAGTGCAAGTTCTCAAGTACTCAAGTTCTGTGATACCAAATGACTAAATGAAGTATTTTTTTGAATTGTAGTCACTGTTGTAATGAAGGAAACACAGCAGCTGGTTTGAACACAACAAACTTCCACAATCAGCAATGTGATAAAGATCAGTTAATCTGATTTTTTGTGATATTGACTGAGGGATAAATATTGGCCAGGAACACCGGGGCTAACCAGGGCGACCAACCGTCCCTGATAATATGGGACATCCAGTACTTAAGGCCGCCGCCCATGTCCTGGTTGCATGTTGCCGTGACAATGCGTGCCCAGTAATTTGTACCTTTAAATTCTACATATGCACAGTACCCACTCTCATCCTGCTCACCTCATCTCTGCAGCTCTGGAAGGCCCCCACTACCACCCCACTCTCACAGCTCTGGCAGCACCCCGCCACTCATATGGACACCCAGGCCAGAGTTTACCTTAACTTTCTTCATGACAGTTGGTCATCCTGGGGTAATTCCTCTGCTCTTATTTGAGTTAGTGGCGTGGGTTATTTTACATCTGCCTAAACAGGCAAATGGGGCCTTGGGTTGATGTCTCATCTAAACATCATAGTGTCATAGAGTCATACAGCACAGAAAAAAGGCTCTTCGGCCCATCGAGTATGTGCCGGTCAAACAAGTACCAAACTATTCTAATCCCATTTTCCATCACTAGGCCCATAGCCTAGTATGCCATGGCATCACAAGTGCACATCCAAATACTTCTAAAATACTTGTTTTGTGATTATTTCCGTGTTGCCAAGTTTAATTTTCTCCTGGAACACCCATTGTAATCCAGTTACAGCTCATGTTGTGAGTGTGTGGGTGTGTCTGGTACGATGTGTGAGAGTCACTGTGTCTGTGAGAGGGACTGATGTTGAGTTCCAGTTTATTTGATTCTCCACAATTTTCCTTCCAAAATGCATCACTTTACACTTCCGAGTTAAATCTCATCTGCTCTGAGTCTGCTCATTTCACCAGCCGCCCTGTTTATGTCCTCCTGAACTGTGTGCAAACCTGGTCACCTCATTACAGAAAGGATGTAATTACATTAGAGATGGTACAGAGGAGATTTACGAGGATGTGACCAGGTAGAAAATTGCAGCTATGAGGAAAGATTGGAAAGGCTGGGGTGTTCTCCCTGGAACAGAGGAGGCTGAGGGGAGATTTGAGATACACAGAATTGTGAGGGGCCTGATAGAGTGGGTGGGGAGGGGCCTATTTCCTTATCGGAGAGGTCAGTGACGAGGGGGCACAGGTTTAAAGTGTTGCATAGAAAGATGAGAGGGGAGATGAGGAAAAACTTTTACACCCAGAGGGTTGTGGGATCTGGAACGCACTGCCTTAAAGGGTAATAGAAGCAACTCATTTAAAAGTTGTCTGGATATTGACATCAAGTGCTGTAACCTGCAGGGGCTGTGGACCATATGATGCAAAGTGCGATTAGGCTGGGTGGCTTTTTTTTCATCTGGCACAGACACGATGGGCCAAGTGGCCTCTTTCTGTGCTGTAAACTTTCTATGATTCTAAATCTGTGACTTTGCTCCTCACTGTTGGTGATTCATTTCTTTCAGGAGGAAGCTTGTCAGAAGACAAGGTAGGACATGCTCTCTACTGAAACTCTGCACAGCTTGGTAAAATAACTCAGAAAGGTGTTGTTATGAATTTCTTTTCTAGTTACCATCGCAACATTAAAGGGTCGTTCATCGGCCGACAATAACTCTGCTTATGGTTTAAGCACTAGTCTTTTATTATGATGACATGCTTTATTGCAGATATTAAATAGATTTCATATAACTGGTCTACATTATTGTATTAAATTATAAGATGCCATGCAGTCCTGAAGTGCTCACTTGCAGGCTGCAGACTGCTGTTAGTGTGGCTGTGACCTTCCGACTGACCCTGAGAGAGCCACACCATCCATGTTTCCATGGTGTTGACCATCCATGTCCCTGCAAGGCTCCTGACCAACCCGAGACAGTCATATGTTAAAGGGAAGACAGGTTTTGTTTGTATTCCAGCATAGAATCTTGATTTGTATCCTTAACACCAGCAAGACAGAACCAGCAGAGGTGGCGGCACTGTGGTATAAAGTTTGGAGGGAGTTGCCCTGGGAGTACTTAACATTGACTCAGGACCCCATGATCCTCATGGCATCAGGTCAAACATGGGCAAGGAAACCTCCTGCTGATTTCCTTCCCACCCACCATCTACTCCTCAGCTGATGAGATCAGTAGTCCTCCCTGACAGTGCAGCATTCCCTCAGTACTGCATTGGAGTGTCAGCCTTGATTTTTGTGCTCCAACCATGGAGTGAAACCTTGTGACTCAGAGACAATGGTGTTACTAATTGAACCATGGCTGGCACTCTTAAAAGGGTTCTGATAGTGAAAATGCCTCTTCTTTGAAAAGGGGGAGCAAATGAATGGGTGTTCCTCTGTAAAGGTGGGTCATAAATGGGGACCTCCATTTAAAAGGGATCATGCTGAATCAGAGGTCGGATTCTTCAGTAACATTCCAAATGTGACCATCCTCAAGTTGAAAAAAAATGCAAAACATTTTTTTAAAAAAGGAACACTTCAGAAATATTTAGCAATGTTTCAACTTTATTGCCAGACAAGGAAAATATACACAATTATTGCTGCTTTTCAAAATAGAATAAATTAATTCCATCACAGGATTAACCCACAGAAAAGGAAAATTGTTAAATTGAGCAAGTCCTGGATACGGTTTGAACCAGCGTGAAATATGAGTTTGTTATCCAGGCCACAGGTGGTGCTGTTACCTACCTGTGCGTGTTTGGAACTGCCTTTATACCAGGATACTGAATAAAATGTTCCAGTTACTGAGAGCTGTTGTTAGAGAAAGTCAAAATGCAACAACAAAATGTAATGCATTTATTAACTTTTATTTCTTAAAAATTACAGATCTTTCACTAACATTGACCCTTGTTGTTCAGCATAGAGTTACCTGCTTCCCATCAAAGTCCACTGTCAAAACATTCATGCCCCATCAATTCCAGCCAAGAATCTGCCAATGATAGTTGATTTTGGAATTAGGTAGAAGTTACAAAACAGAAACAGGCCATTCAGCACAGCCATCTATGTTGGTCTTTATCCTCCAACATTTCTTATCTCTTGTGCTCATGCTGATCCCATTGTATTTTATCCTCCTTTCTTTCAGACACCAATCTAATTTAGTCTTAAAAGGGTCAGAGACTGCTTCAGTAGCTAACTCCAGTGGTGCATTCAACATTCTCACAATCCTCTTCCCTTAACCCTTTTTATGCCTATTCTCTTTTAGCCAGTTTTCGTTACTCTTCCACCTAATCCTATACCTCTTAATCTTCGCCAGCAGCAACCTGTGCAATACCTCATCCAAGATTTCTGTCCATATACACCACATTCGCTCTTTCAATCAAGGGATGTAGGGAACAGGTGGGAAAGTATAGCTAAGGCAGATGATCAGCCATAGTCTTATAGAAATTAAGAACACAAAATAGGAGCAGGAGTAAACCATATGGCCCATCAAGCCTGCTCCACAATTCGATACGATCATGGCTGATTTTGGGCTTCAACTCCATTTTACCGCTCACTCCCCATATCCCTTAATTTCCTGAGAGATCAAAAATTTGTCTATCCCAGCCTTAAATATATTCAATGATGGGGCATCCATAGCCCTCTGGGGTAGAGAATTCCAAAGATTGACAACCCCTTGAGTGAAGTAATTTCTCCTCATCTCAGTCCTAAATGATTGGCCCCTTATACTGAGACTGTGCCCCTGTGTTTTAGATCCCCAGACCAGCAGAAACAATCTCTCAGTGCCCACCCTATCAAGCTCACTCAGAATTTTGTAGGTTTCAATGAGATCGCCTCTCATTCTTCTAAACTCCAGAGAGTGTAGGCCCAATTTACTCAGCCGCTCCTCACAGGACAACTCGCTAATCCCAGGGACCAATTTATTGAATCTTTGCTGTACCGCGTGGAATGCAAGTATATCCTTTCTTAAATGTTGAGACGAAAACTGTATATAGAATTCCAGGTGTGGTCTCACCAAAATCCTGGACAACAGTAGCAAGACTTCTCAGAATCACGGAATTGTTACAGTGCAAAGGAGGCCATTTGACACATCATGTCTGCACTGGCTCGCTGAATGAGCAACTCACCAAGTACCATTCTCCCGCCTTCTTCCCCTGCACATTCTTCCTTTTCAGGTAAAAGTCTAATTCCCTTCTGAATGCTTCAATTGAACCTGCTTCCATCACACTCAGGCAGAGTATTCCAAACCCTAACCACTCGCTCCATAAAGCTTCTCCTCATATCACTTTTTCTTATTGTCCTCCATCCTTCCATTAATGAGAATGTTTTCACCCTATCATACTGCATCCCAGACCCCTCATGATTTTGATTACCTCTATCAAAACTCAACCCTGAGGAAAACAGCCCCAGCTTCTTCAATCTATCTTCATAACTGAAGTTCCTCATCCCAGGAACCATGCTTCTGAATCATTTCTGCACTCTCTATAATACCTTCACACCTTTCCTAAAGTGTGGTGCCCAGAACTGAACACAATGCTCTAGCTGAGGCTGAACTGGTGCCTTATACAAATTTAACATAACCTCCTTGCTCTTGTACTCTATGCCCCAATTAATGAAGCCCAGGATACTGTATGTTTTGCTAACTGCACTCTCACCTGTCCTGCCACCTTCAATGATTTGTGTGCATATATACCCAGGTCCGTCTGCTCCAGTACCCCCTTTAGACTTGCACCTTTTATTCTATATTGTCTATCCATTTTCTTTCTATCAAAATGAATCATTTCACATTTCTCTGCATTGAGCTTCATCTGTCACTTGTTCACCCATTCCACAACTTGTCTATGTGCCTTCGAAGTTCTACACTATTCTCCTCACTGTTCACAATGCTTCCAAGTTTTGTATCATCCACAAACTTTGAAATTGTGCCCTGTACATCAAGCTCTAGGTCATCAATATTTATCAGGAAAAGCAAGGGTCCCCATACTGACCCCTGGGGAACTCCACTACAAACCTTTCTCCAGCACGAAAAACACCCATTAACCTCTAGTCTCTGTTTCCTGTCACTCAGGATGGAATTTCCGTCCTAGGGCGGAATTTTATGCCAGCGGAATTTTGCAATCCCGCAGAAGTCAAGGGAGTTTAGAATGGCTCGTTGCATTTTATAGCCACACATTCATCTGTCTTATCCTTCTATTTCTGTGCTCACTTGCATGTGGTTCTGCTTGCTAATTTTCTTCCTAGCTCCCTAAATTCAGACGGCAGAACCACATCCCTCTTTCTACTTATGTCATTGGTATCAGAGACTTCTGGCTGTTCACCCTCCCCAACCCTCACACAACCCCCTCCCAGGCAACACACCATCCTGGACTCATGTCTGCAGCCACAGAAATTCTGCTGTCGAATCACCTATCGCTATTGCTCTTCCAGACTTCCTTGTACTCACCTGTGCAGCTGAGTCACTCATGGTGCCATGGACTTGGCTCTGGCTGCACTCCACAGGTAAACAATAATTATCATCAGTATTCAGAACTGAATACCAGTTGCAGAGTGGGATGCACTCGGGGTCTCCTGTACCACCTGCCTGTTCCTTTTTGACCATCTGGAGGTTGCCCATTCCCTCTCCCCTGTATGCTCCCCCTGCATGTGGAGTGACCACATCTAATAACACACTATCCATGTAACTCTCAACCTCACAAAGCTCTGCAGTGACACCAGCTGCTTCTTAAGTTCCACAACCTGCGGTCAAGCTGCTGCAACTAGCACTTCCTACACAAATGGTTATCCAGGACATGGGAAAAGTCCTGGAGTCCCCATATAGCACAGGGTGGGCACTATTGAGGTTGGAACAGTCTTGCTATTTCTCTATTTGTTAACTGATAACTTAGTTACTGTGATTATTACTTATTCTTATACTTCAATCCCATTGCAATAAATACTATTTGCCTTCCTTATTGCTTGCTGCAATGAGGGACCATCTGTCCTACTCCTGCTCCCATTTCTTATAGTCTTATTTCCCTATCCATCATATTGTTCAATTCCTCACACTTCTTCCCCGGTTTCTTCAATCTCTCCTTCGTCTCCAGCTCTCAACCTTTCTCTCTTTCTTGAATTCTCTCTTCTCTTTCAGTTTTCTCAAAACTAGCTGGTTATTTCCTTTTGAAACTTACTAAGCTCTAAAAACAGCATCTTGCACACTGTTCTTCCTCATCCCCATCAAATTGAAATCATGATTCATCTCATATTTTAACTTTTAGCTTCACAGAACCCTATGGCTCCGTTCTTTTATTATCTAGAATCAAGCTCAGACAGTAACCCAACTTGCCAAGCAGGAGTTGCACAGGATACACCCAAGTAAATGTTTCTTTTATTTTTCTCTCATGCAGTGTGGGCTTCGCTGGCTGGGCTAGCATTTATTGCCCATCCCTAATTGCCCTTGAGAAGGTGGCGGCGAGCCATCTTCTTGAACCACTGCAGTCCATGTGGTGTAAGTAAACCCATAGTGATGCTAATATTAATCCCCACTGATTTCAATTAAACTAAATTACAGTATTACATCACATTTTGTCCCTACATGTGACAAAGAGGATGATGCAATTACCTTTGGGTATCAGAAAAGGAGAACACTCGCCTTCCTATTACTAGTTACAGAAGGATCACACAGGATGGACCTGAGCTGAGATTAAGAAAGAACTGGAGGTGGAAATCCGGGTGCAGCAGGGCCAGCATCGGGTGGCCAACTGACCGAATTAAATGCCTGTTAACGGAGGCCGACTCGGGTTTTCCAGGCAGCCTCCAGGTTCCTGGAGGCTGGTGGGGGTCAGTTTCTGCCTGGAGGCAGCATCCTTCTGCTCTGGCTGTGTCAGCATAACAGACTAATAGTTAGATTCTGCCAACATTTATGAATGTGGATAACAACGTGATAGTGACCAGGTAATCAAGGTTTCAGAGCTTGAGTGGCGGCTGGAGTCACTGCGGCCCATCCGCCAGGCCGAGAGCTGCATGGATAGCACGTTCAGAGAGGTGGTCACAATGCAGCTTAAGGGCCCGGAGACAGAGAGGGAATGAGTGACCACCAGGCAGTCCAAGAGAAGTAGGCAGGTAGTGCAGGAGTCCCCTGGGGTCCCTTCACAAACATTTTGGAAGCTGGCGAGGGCGCTGGTCCTTCAGAGGAGTGCAGTCAGAACCAAGTTTGTGGCTCGGCTGTACAGGAGGCAGGGAAGAAGAAAGAAAGAGCAATAGTGATAGGGAATTTGTTAGTTAGGAGAACAGACAGGCGTTTATGTGGCCGTAGACATGACTCCAGGATGGTATGTTGCCTCCCTAGTGCCAGGGTCAAGGATGTCACAGAGCAGCTGCAGGTCATTCTTCTGGGAGAGGGTGAACAGCCAGAGGCTGGGGTCCACATCGGTACCAATGACTTAGGTAGGGAGGGGGATGTGGTTCTGCAATCAGATTTTAGGGAGCTAGGTAGAAAATTAGCAAGCAGGACCTCATGCCACATGCCAGTAAGTATGGAAATAGGAGGATAAGGCAGATGAATGTGTGGCTGGGAAGATGTTGCAAGAGGGAGGGCTTTAGATTCCTGGGACACTGGGACTGGCTCTGGGGGAGATTTCACCTGTACATGCTGGACAGGTTACACCTGAACAGAGCTGGGACTGAGTTCTTTGCAGGGCATCTTGCTAGTGCTGTTGGAGGGCTTTAAACTAACTCGACAGGGGTGTGGAAACCAAGGGAAAATATTAGAGAGGAATACCAGGGTGCAGAAAATACTGTGAGGAACAGAGAGCACTAGTATAGAGAATAGCAAGTTAATAGGTGAAGTTAGGGTGAGGGAGAAAGTAACAAAATCTAAATCAGGGTTACTATGCATGTATGCGAATGCATGAAGTATAGTAAATAAGATTGGGCAGTTACAGGTGCAGATTGCCATGTGGAAATATGATGTTGTGGTGATAACAGAGACCTGGCTCAAGGGAGGGCAGAACTGGGTGTTAAATATTCCTGGGTACAAGGTGTTCAGAAAAGATAGGAAAGGAGGAGGGGTGGCGGTATTGGTTAAGGAGAGCATTGCAGTGCTGGAGAAAGAGGATGTCCCAGAGAGTTCAAGGATAGAATCAGTTTGGGGGTTGGGGATGTCCAGCTGTTGGAGAGGGCGTCTGTGTGTAGGAGGGGTGGGGGTTAGGTGGAGGGGGGTGTCTGGCTTTTGGAGACGAGTGCGGGTGTTGGGGAGGGGTGGGTGTCTGGGACCCTGATATATATTAATGATCTAGATCCTGGAGTGCAGGGGGCAATTTCAATGTTTGCAGATGATACAAAGCTTGAGAATGTTGTAAACAGTTAGGAGGACAATGTAGAACTTCAGAGGGACATAGGCAAGTTGGTGGAGTGGGCAGATAGGTGACAGATGAAATTCAATGCAGAGAAGTGTGAGGTGATGCACTTTGGTAGGAAAAACATGGGAGAGACAATATAAAATAAGGGGTGAAATTTTTAAGGGAGTGCAGGAGCAGAAAGACTTGGGTGTATATGTGCATGGATCATTGAAGGTGGTAGGACATGTGGAGAGAGCAGTTAATAAAGCATATGGTATCCTGGGCTTTATTAATAGGGGCATAGCATACAAAGGCGGGGAGGTTATGCTGAATTTATACAAGACACTAATTAGACCTCAGCTGGAGTATAGTGTACAGTTCTGGGTGCCACATTATAGGAAGGATGTGAACACATTGGGGAGGGTGTAGAAGAGGTTTACGAAAGCAGTTACAAAGGTAGATTGAAGAGGTTGGGACTGTTCTTGGAATTTGAGAGAATAAGGCTAAGAGGAGATTTGATAGAGATATTCAAAATCATGAGGGGGCTGGACAGAGTAGACAGGGAGAAGCTGTCCTCAATCGTAAAAGGATCAAGATCGAGAGGGCACAGGTTTAAAGTGATTTGCAAAAGAAGCAAATGTGATGTGAGAAAAATCTTTTGGGCTTGGAACGTACTGCCTGGAAGTGTGGTGGAGGCAGGCTCAATCGAGTCATTCAAGAGGGCATTAGATGATTATTTGAATAGAACCAACGTGCAGGGATATGGGGAAAAGGCAGGGCAATGGCACTAGGTCATAATGCTCGTTTGGAGAACTGGTGCAGACACAATGGGCCGAATGGCCTCCTTCTGTGCTGTTAAAATTCTGTGATTCTGTGATTTTTTTGTGATGTTGATTGAGGGATAGATATTGACCAGGACACTGGGGAAAACTCCCCTGCTCCTCTTCAAAATAGTGCCATTGGGTCTTTCACATCTACCTGAACAAGCAGATGGGACGTCAGTTTGGTGACTCATCCAAAAGAAGGCACTTCTGACCGTGCAGCACTCCCTTGAATCCAAAACCTTATGATTCAGGGGTGAGAGTGTTACCAGCTGAGCTATAGCTGGCCCGTCACTCTAGGCAGGCTTTGAGGCCTTCACTGCCAGCCTGGGTGCTGCAGCAGTCACCAGCGCCCTGTAGAGGATTCCTGCCCACTACTCACCCTACAGACCCCTGCCCCGCACCCCATACTGCCCCCCACCCCCCCCCCCTCCCCCACAAACAGTGGTGGCCCGGCTGCAATCTAAAGTTTGAAAAAGTTGGAGAATGCCTCTATTTTGAAGCATCCTCTCCCTCACTTACTTTATGGAATGCTGCTGCTGTTCTCAAGCTAGAAGGTCTCTGTTTGTCACTCTAGCTTTGAGAACCCACGCACTGTCCTTAATGAGATGACGAATACTGACTTTAGGAGAGAAGGGTAGAAAACTGATACCAAAAATCCCAAATGTCGTATTTTTTTCTCGTATGACCATGGCAACGACTTTTCATCACCTCATGAAGAGTTGGAAAAATGCCGCTCATTTAATTGTTTTCTTTGTTGCCATGTTAATTAAGGTGCTAATCCAATTAACCAAATTACAAAAAACCCAACAGCACAAGTTCAGTTTCTGTTTTTATAAATTCTGTCACAGGATGTGGGCATCACTGATGAGGCCAGCATTTGGTACCCATCCCTAATTGTCCTTGAACTGAGTAGCTTGCAAGGCCATTTCAGAGGGCAGTGAAGAGTCAAACACATCGCTGTGGGTCTGGAGTCACAGGTAATGGCAGCAGACTTCCTTCCCTAAAGGCTAGGCAGCCAGATGGGTTTTTAAGACAATTGACAACAGTTTCATGGTCACCATTATTAATATAATTAATTCATGGTCACTATTATCAAGACCAGCTTTTAGTTCCTTATTTTATGGGTTGCAGCTATGATGGGATTTAAAACCATGACCCCCGAGCATTAGTCTGAGTTTGTGAATTACTATCAAATGACATTACCATTACCTCACCATCTCCACCCTGGTGACCTGCTGATCTAGGATTTGACAGTATAAAAAAATGAGGGAGAAACTGGATTTTGGCTGAAGTGCCTCAGAGTATAGAAAATATAGTAGCAATTAGATTTATTATATAGAAGTTGCTAGTATATAGATTGTAGGGTCAAACTGGATTTATTATAAACAACTTCACAGTATAGAATAGATTTATGGCATAGGAACTGTAGAATATAGCATTAGATTAATTTATGATGCAGAAGCTCATATTATATAAAATATAGGAACAATTTGATTTGTAATATAGGATGTCAGTATTGAAATATAGGAGGAATTCAATTTTTGATACAGGGTCTGATAGTATATACAATATAGGAGGGACTGGATTTACAATATAGGATCAGTCAGTATACATACCATATATGAGGAAATTAATTTATGATATAGGGTCTGACAGTATATAGAATACAGAAGGAATTGAATTTGTGACATAGCATAACAGAATATAGCCAAAATATCCACCGATGCCAACATAGTTCAACACATGTCCCACAAGGTGCCTGCCCGCCCTACGTAGCAGACCATTCCTGTGCCTGATCATATTGAGGTCGGGGGCTTCCAAGGCGTTTCCCTGACCTGGGTAGGAACATAGGAGCAGGAGGAAGCCATTCACCTCTCAAATCTGTTCCACTATTCAAATAGATCATAGCTGATCCATCAGCCTATCTACCCATTAACCGCTGAATGGTTGGTACAGCTCATTCACTTGGTGTGCCTGCTCTAGTCCTACACTGAACCCAACTGAGGTACTGAGGTGGAGGACGTGGAACATTCCAGCATAGGGAGTTCTTGCACTCAGCTTCACCCTCCCACCCCCCTCACCCCCCACTCCCACCCCCACCCCCCACCCCTCTCCCCCACCCACACACAGGGCCATTTTGTTGCCATCATTTAATCCTCCAAGAACTCTGCGCTCCTTCGATTCTGCTTTTGTTACTCGGCTATACCAATGTATTCCTGGTTGGCCTCCTGCCTTGAACCCTTTTGTCAACCTGAACTCATTCAAAACACTACTGTCCGTGTCCCAACTCAAATAAAGTCCCATACCCCCATCACCCCCTGCCTCCCCCCCCAACCCCCGAGCTTGCTGGTCCCAGTACAGCAACACTCGATTTTAAAATTCTCCTACTAGTATCCAAAACACCTCACCCCCCCCGCAGAGTCTCGGCCCTTTCTCCTTCAGCTCCACAACCCTCTGAAATCCTCAGCAATTCTGGCCCCTTCAGCATTCCCAATTTAAGTGTCTCCATCATTGGCAGCCATGCTTTCAGTCATCTAGGTCCAAAGTTCTGGAATTCCCTCAATAATCCTCATCTATCTCTTCAACCAGCTTTCTGGTAAACCACCCTCCTATCCCCTTGCCTTTACGTCAATCTTTTTTATTTTTACGTCAATCTTCATTCCTGTGAAGCACTTTGGCGGTGGGTGGGGGGGAGGGGGGAGGGGGGGTGGGGGTGCTACACTATATTAAAGGGGCTATATAAATGCAAGTCGCTACTGCTGTAAGAATGCAAATTTCAAGACACACCAAAGAACTGGCGCAAAACCCCCCTCATCTACTTGCAGACCCCCTGCATCCTATATATAGCAGGAATTAGATTTACCACAGAGGACCTGGCGGTAAATGAAATATAAGAACAGATACTGTGTGTGTGATATAGGACTGACAGCATATAGAAGGGTTGTTTTCACAGTGCAATGATGGAAAGTTCACCCCATTTACATGAGCACATAAGCTAAGCTAAATCTATTTTTATAATAATAAATTTGCACCCAGTGTTGCTTCAATTTTGGTGTCCCACTCAGTGAGAGTTGTTCAAAGAGGTCGCTACACAAGCTAGCATGATACAAAAGCTTCTTTCAGTTAAGGTTTGGGTCTTGTGCATGCACAGTTTATTGGCGGAATTTTACGGCCCTGTCATGGCAGGAGCGGGATCTGAAAATGCGGCCAGCCGTTCAAAATTCCATTGACTTTGGTGGGACCGGAAGATCCCGCGAGCGGGAGGTGCTGTAAAATTCCACCCTATGTTTTATAATTGATTTTCACAAGTATCTCTAAACACGTTGATTCAAGAGCTAACCACTTGCTATTGGGCTTGTGGGTTCCAAGCCACTATCCCTAGGAACTCGGGAGGCAAGTATCTCAAGCAGTCGCTGCAACTTTAAGAACATTTAAAGGGGCACTCCGCCATTGTGATACATCTCACACAATGCTGTGTACAGAGACTGTAAGTGCACTCTGCAAAGCTACAGCTCTGCTGTAAACCATCCACTAAACAGGGAAAATGCAAACCATTCGCTTTGCAGGAAGTACAATGTCCAGGGTGATAGGCAGCATAGACGTAAATCCCCAACAGGGGAGGGGCTGTTACAGGGGGAGCGAAGACCAGTATGACCAGATGTTACGCCAAGGGGCCTGAACTCCTTCTGAACAAAATCCAGCTGTTGGAATGTGTTAAAGCCTTGCTGATAGATGTGGATTCAAGGCCTAATGTAGAGAGAGAGATGTACCCACCTTGCATCCTCAAAAAAAGGTGCATCGAAGAGGAGGCCTTGCCTCTGTTGCCCCAGGTTTACCCCCAGACCCCTCCCCTCCCTCCACTCCTGGCAGGTGCAGTGGGTTGGAAGGCAGGGAACTGGGTTGGCTCACTGGGGCCTACCTTGTACACGATGGAGCGAAGTTGAGGTAGCTGATGGTCATCCAGATGGGAGCAAGGATTCCAGCTGGAAATGGGGGTGGGGGACAAGGCAATGATAGGCCTTCACCCCCATTCTTCACCACATCCAGCCCATCCTGGGTGGGAGTGCCAAGGAAGGATCGCAGGTCCAGGCCCACCTCTCCCATTACACATTGAATTGTACGAAGAATATTTCAAATTGTAAGCAAATATCATTCTTGAAGTGATAAGTGAAAAGGAGGTACAATTTCCAAAGAGGGTTCCCCAACCTCCCACTGTAACCTTGACAGAAAGGGTGCTAACATGCCATTTGTAACAATTCTCCAGGGTTTCCAGTGGGAGATGGGGTGAATCCCACACCCGTCCATTGGAAATGCCCAAGTGAAAGTGTTTCCTATCTCATATCCTAAAATTCAGTCACTTTTAGCCATCATGACGATGACTCCACCATGCTTGTTTGCATTGCATCCTGGATATAGTGCTCCTCATGAGTTCTGTAGCTGTGTTATCCACTTGCATTAATGGTTAGTGTACTGTGATCAGATTATGCCCAGCCAAAATTGAGATGATTAGATAATTCCCTCGTTGATCATGCCTGGTGGCCACACTGCTGCAGGTAATTGAAACATTTTATGTGCATAGTTTGTATTATGTGACTATCCTCCACTCACTGCATTTTTCTGGCTACATAATGCTGCTTTTATCCTGCTGTGGTTTCATTGGGAGTTATATTTTGTGTAGTTCATAGGGTTTTATTTAAATTGGTTCAGCTAAGTAAATAGAGTGTTTTCAGCAGGCTACAGTTTAAATATACACTGTTTACTGTAGGACCCACTTTAAATAGACTCTATATACTGAAGGACACCGTTTAAATAGACTCTATTTACCATTGGGCACTGTTTAAGTTGGCTCTGTTTATGTTGGGCACTGTTTAAATAGACTGTTTACTGTAGGGCACTGTTTAATTAGGCACTGTTTACATCGGGCACTGTTTAAATATACTCTGTTTACCATTAATCACTGTTTAAATAGACTCTGTTTACTGTCGAACACTGTTTAATTAGACATTGTTTACGATCAGTCACAGTTTAAATAGACTGTTTACTGTCAGTCACTGTTTAAATAGACTCTGTTTACTGTCAGGCGCTGTTTAAATAGACTGTTTACCATCGGGCACTGTATAAATAGAATGTTTACCATCAGTCACTGTTTAAATA
Source organism: Cetorhinus maximus (assembly GCF_964194155.1). NCBI lineage: Eukaryota > Metazoa > Chordata > Chondrichthyes > Lamniformes > Cetorhinidae > Cetorhinus > Cetorhinus maximus. The sequence continues at coordinate 7,504,357 of NC_135899.1, forward strand.
GACTCTATTTACTGTCAGGCACTGTTTAAATAGACTCTGTTTACCATCAGTCACTGTTTAAATAGACTGTGTTTACTGTAGAGCACTATTTAATTAGACACTGTTTAAATAGACTCTGTTTACTGTCGGGCACTGTTTAATTAGACTCTGTTTACCATCGGGCATTGTTTAAATGGACTCTGTTTACTGTTGGCCATTATTTGGTTGGTCGTGAGGGGCAGATTTTAATGCCCTCCCATGGTAAGTTTGGAGGCAGTGGGACATTTAATCAGGCAGGAGGATGCGGTTGAGAACTCCGCCAACTTCCCACCTTCGCCTGATTAAGGCTGGGGCAGGAAGGCTCATGGACAGCCTTCCCATCCAGGTGCTAATTAAAACCCTTAAATGGGCATTAATAGGAGTCACATCCCACCCTCACTAGTATGCAACCAGAGGACCAGGGAAGCCTGAACGGGTTTTCTGGGGGATTTGGAGACGGAGGGGGGGGAAACAGGGGAAGTTTCTCGTTCAAAGGCACTCAGTGCCTGATCGAGGGACTTGGCATTGGGAAGGGGGGAGCCCGCTGAGAGCCACCACCTGCCCTTGATGTCAATTCCCCTGCCTTCCCTGTGACCCACACCCCATAACCCCCAGTCTGCCCTCACTCACCTCTGGCCTGGGGTCTCTCATTCATCCTGGGCCTCCAGTGCATAAATTGTCAGCTGCTACCGCTCTCGGAATGGAGGCAATGAAGAGCTGCCTCTAATTGGCTGGCAGCTCTTGGGGGAAGGGATTTCAGGCCCCGGGGTCCTTAATCCAGGGGAAGACCAAACACTTGCCGTTTAAGTACCTAATTGGCATTACTGGCGGGCCTTCACCAACGGAGGCCATATGAGGCACTTACCAGTTCTCCAACCAAGACCCCCATTTCAAACAGTAAGCCCTGTCCAAGGTTTCACCAATGACTGCCCACCTTCAACCATCCTGCTCCAATATCACCAATACTTTTGGGCTAATAAGTAAACGTGTTGTTAGATAATGAGAAACCATTTTGTTTTGGAAACCCCAATGTTTCTTTGCTCCTTGTCACAGTGTCCAGGAGATTAATCTTTCAATCCTGGAGGCTCCAGAATACTCTGGGAGCGCTGGTATACCTATCGTCACGGAGCCGCAATTGCTTGTCTTGCCCCCAGTGAGCCTACGGCTCCCATTCAGCGTCACGGTGTTTGGCCTCAATCACCACGACGATCACCAGGATGGCACAGAGGACCATGGCTGCAATTCCCACAGCCAGGCTGACGAAGGAATAGTTGCGAGCCTGGCGAGAGGCGATCTCCGCCGATAGCTGGTCGCCCCGTGTCACTGCTGCCCGAGTCTGCGGGGGAAAGAAGAATATGGTAGGTTTAGAGACCATCCATAACCACAGTCTGGCCAAAATCTGTCGCCTGTGTCCTAACTCACACCAAATCCCATTCACCCCCACCCTGTACTCACTGATCGATGACTACTGGCCAGGACCATGGGGAGAACTCCCCTGCTCTCCTTCAGAATAGGATACTGTCCATCCACTTGAGAGAGAGTAGAAAGAGCTTCAGCTGTAACTTCGCATTCAAAGACTGCATCTCTGGCAGTGCAGCCCTTCCTCAGTATTGCATTGGGACCATCAGCTTAGATGTAGTGCTCAACTCTCTAGAATGGGACTTGAACACACAACTTTCTGACTGGGAGGTGAGAATATTACTCACTGAGGCAGGGCTGACACAGGCGGGTTGACCCCCCCTATTGGAAAGGGTTGATTCTCGCACCTTTCTCTTCCAATGAATAGTTGCTCACTGTACAGCCTGTAGTCAGGCAGAGGGGATTAATTTCTTCACTACAGCTGTCAACACTGGTGATATGTTGGCCATGACATTCACTGTCTCTAGGAACAAATAGTTTGCAGCCTTGGTTGGATATCGAGCTGTGATTATTTCTGCCGCTGACATACATCAAATTCAGCCCTTTTGGTTTTGAAGGAAAATGTGTGGAGACATGAGTTTCTATTCACAGTCACTATTGGATAACCAGTAGGTCATCCTGTCACATATCAAGCCTCATTAAAGCTGATGTGGGGGTCACACACTGGGGTCAAAACTTCAACTTAGATACATCAGAATAAACAGAGAAGAGCAGAAATACAGAGATTATGAGCTTCAAAATACTGACTGTGACAAACAATAACAACTTATATTTATATCTTTTTAATTCATTCATGGGATGTGGGCGTCGCTGGCTGGGTCAGCATTTATTGCCCATCCCTAATTGCCCTTGAGAAGGTGGGGGTGAGCTGCCTTCTTGAACCGCTGCAGTCTCTGTGGTACACCCACAGTGCTGTTAGGGAGGGAGTTCCAGGATTTTGACCTAGCAACAGTGAAGGGAAGATGGTATATTTCCAAGTCAGGATAGTGAGTGGCTTTTAGGGGAACTTCCAGGTGGTGGTGTTTCCATGTATCTGCTGCACTTGTCCTTCTGGATGGTAGTGGTTGTGCATTTGGAAGGCACTGTCTGAGGAACCTTGGTGAGTTTCTGCAGCACACCTTGTAGATGACACACACTGTTTGTCAGTGGTGGAGGGAGTGAATGTTTGCGGATGGGGTGCCACTCAAGTGGGCTGCTTTGTCTTGGATGGTGTCAAGCTTCTTGAGTGTTATTGGAGCTACACTCATCCAGGCAAGTGGATAGTATTACATCACACTCCTGACTTGTGCTTTGTAGATGGTGGACAGGCTCTGGGGAGTCAGGAGGTGAGTTACTCGCCACAGGAGTCCTCGCCTCTGACCAGCTCTTGTAGCCACTGTATTTATATGGCTTGTCCAGTTCAGTTTCTGGTCAATGGTAACACCCAGGATGTTGATAGTGGGGATTCAGCGGTGGTAATGCCATTGAATGTCAAGGGGCGATGGTTAGATTCTCCCTTGTTGGAGATGGTCATTGCCTGGCACTTGTGTGGTGCAAATGTTATTTGCCTCTTGTCTGTCCAAACCTGGAGATTGTCCAGTTTTGCTGCATTTGGACATGGACTGCTTCAGTATTTGAGGAGTCGCAAATGGTGCTGAACATTGTGCAATCATCAGCGAACATCCCCACTTCTGACCTTATGATGGAAGGAAAGTCATTGATGAAGCAGCTGAAGATGGTTGGGCCTAGGACACTAGGCACCTTTAATGTAGCATCTTTAATGCAATAAAACATACCAAGGCATTTCACAGGAACGTTATAAAGCAAAATTAGACACCAAGTCACATTAAGGTGATATTGTGGCAGATGGCCAAAAACTTCATCAAAGAAGTAGATATTAAGGAGCATCTTAAAGGAAGAAAACATGGTGGTGCGGCTGAGAGGTTCAGGAGGGAATATTAAAGCTCAGGGTCTCAGCAGCTGGTGGCATGGCCACCAACGGTGGAGCGATTAAAATCAGGGATGCTGAAGAGGCCAGATTTAGATGAGGGCAGATATCTAGGAGGCTTGTTTGGCTGGAGGAGATTACAGAGATAGGGAAGGGAGAGGCCATGGAGGGACTTGTAAACAAGGTTGAGAATATTAAAATCAAGGGACTGCTTAAGTGGAATCAATGTGAGCCAGCAAGCACAGTGTGAAAGCTGAACAGGAAGTTCACCTGAACAGGAAGTGAACTGCAAGTTAAGACAGGGGCAGCAGAGTTTTGGATGACCTCAAGTTTACAGGGGGTAGAATGTGGGAGACCAGCCAGGAGTGCACTGGAATAGTCACAAACAGAGATAACAAAGGGGTGAGAAAGGGTTTTAGCAACAGATGAGCTGAGACAGGAATGAAGGCAGCCAATGTTATGAAGGTGGAAGCAAATGGTCTTAGTGACAATGGGGATATATGGTCAGAAGCTCGCTTTGGGTCAAATATGACACCAATGTTACGAACAGTCCAGTTCAATCTCAGACACTTGCCAAAGAAAGGGATGGAGTTGGGAGCTAGGGAATATATAACAGGAGGAAATTTCAGTTTGTCCTGTTTTGAATGTTGAATAAGTAGTCTGATAACTTAAAGCAAGCACATCCTTAATGCCTGTTATAATATTCCATTGTCGGCTATTTTAGCAAATGTGTTCACTTGTTTCCCATAAAGTGTCTCTCGCACAGACATATTTACATCTAAGAAGCGACGCATACAAAATACTGAAAACTGAACTTGAGAGAATTGAAATCATCTAGTTCGGAAAAGGCAAATAGAATAGTATAGAATATTAAAGATGCATTTAACGGAAAACTAGACAAAGATTTAAGGAAGAAGGGAATAGAGGGTTAGGCTGATAGATTTAAATGAGGAAAAAATGAGAGAAGGTTCGAGTGGAGCATAAACACTGGCATTGACTGGTTGGACTGAATGGCCTGTTTCTGTGTTGTATATCCTTTGTAATTTTAATGTTGGGTTTATATTGGGTTTGAATGTTGTGAGGTTAGATTTTAACAGCATGCAAACAGAACATGGAAAATCCATTAAACTCAAATCACTGAATCTGTCACTTGGATATATCTCAGGCAGCTGGAATAAGGCCAATTGACAGGAGTATCTTATCCACTGATGATTTAATCAGAGTGAGTGAACTGACTGAGAATGCAGTCTTTTACCTCCAGTGCTTTAATAATGGCAATGATTCCCGTTGGCCAGAAGCAGCAAACTGTGGTCAGCACTGCGATGGGTAGGTAGTCATGAGGCGGCCTTTGTGGTTCCAGGATTCGGAATCCTGAAGGGATCTGAGACTGCTGAGTGCCTGGAGAAATCCCAGTGTATCCCGGCAGGTAGGGCGGGGGATGCTGGAATGAAATAAGAAAGTGTTGTTTTATGTTCCTTTGCAGATTTAATAACACTGTGGTTGGCTTGATGTCAGGAGTCACATGTATCTGCTGAAAGCACAGTCAGTTATAACAATATGATGGGAACTGGTGGTAAACCAGTTTTACGCCACTGCCTAATATTACTCTCCAGTAACTTCACTGATGAGTCATTGATAAATCAGCGAGGGTGTAAAGCCAGCATTGCACCCAATCCCATCCCAACATGTGGGTTGGGTGAAATGGCTTCATAGTGAATCTACAAACCGATTTACCCAACTCATAATTCTCTCTCCTGTTGATAACATTTGCTCTTTTGGCCCTGGATTTACTCTTTGGGTTTTGGTGTTTCGTCATGATACTTCAACTGTGCCCAGCAAAGTCTTGATGGACCAATTTGCCTCTTCCTGGATGCCGATTTTGTATATTCAGTAGAAGGAAAGTCAAGGTGTGCTGTGAAGCAAGCTGAAGATTCACCAGGAGCCTGGTTTGTAATTTGACTGGGGTTTAGCCAGCTAAGCGGCCCAGCTAGATTGTCACCTTGAATGAAAAGTTGCCCCCTTGGTACAGGGACTCTTGGCAATATGATATGCCTGTTCCAGTAGCTCCCACCCTTGCCGACTGCAACAAATGGAAACCTATTCTGTCATAATTTCTAGCAATATCTACAACCATGAACCCAAAATTAAGGCAACTTGCAAGAGCAAAACAAACAAAGTCTACGATCCCAGCACCCACCAGATCCCACAAACTGTCCTGAAAAGCCCTTTTTAAATTGAATTGAACCTTTATAAAAATATTTGAATGTGAATCAAGCCCCTTCTATGAGACAGTCCATACCTGTTTACATCTCTCATCACACCATCTCCTACTTTTATAAAATCCATTTATGGGATGTGGGCATTGCTGGCTAGGCCATCATTTATTGCCCATCCCTAATTGCCCTTGAGAAGATGGTGGTGAGCTGCCTTCTTGAACCACTGCAGTCCCTGTGGCGTAGGTACACCCACAGTGCATTTAGGGAGGGAGTTCCAGGATTTTGACCCAGCAGCAGTGAGGGAATGATGATATATGATGATATATTTCCAAGTTAGGATGGTGAGTGGCTTGGAGGGGAACTTCCAGGTGGTGGTGTTCCCATGTCTGCTGCCCTTGTCCTTCTAGATGGTAGTGGTCATGGGTTTGGAAGGTGCTGCCTAAGTTAGTTCCTATAGTGCATCTTGTAGGCTGCCCTGCTAAAAAGGACCTTAGCCCTACATCTGGCTTTCTTCTTAAGTAAAGGCATAGGTGACAGAAAAATACTTGTTGGCCTTTTCTGAACTGAATGATTTCACTTCTCTCCAGAGATAGTTCAACTTTACAACCCATTAGACTGGCAGAGCTGATAGTCTGTGGGCATCTGTGATCAGAGAAGTCTCTTTGTGAGATGACAAACGTCTGTCAAAATGTCACCCAGAGGCATTCAAAGCTGTGAGTGTCTTCCCTGCTCGGGCTGTATTCATAGTGAAGGAGCCCAGTGCCTGTGTACCTTCCTGCAGCTCGTACTCACCAGTAATTTCTAGAATATCAGTAGTACTGACTGGCATCTGCTGCCCGATGAAATCCAGACAGAACCTGAAGGCTGCTTGTTCAAACAAGACGTGCAGCAAATTGAATTAGGAAGCAGTGCTGGTTCCCTCCCCAGCCACCTTTCCTCTTAATGTGGGAGGGCGAGGGATTTGCATACAAGGTTTTCCCATTTGTCAAAATTATGTTTCCATTAGAAGTGGTGGCAAACTTTATTCTTGAACAGCTGCAGCTCTTGTGTTGTGCAGCAGCTGTTTTACAGCCCCTCAGCTTGCTAGGTCAGTTCAGAGAGCTCTCAGAATCAACTGTGAGATTGTTCGACTGGAGCGCTATGTAGGAAAGACTAAGTGGAATTGTCAGCTTTCCCATTCCTGAAGGACATTATTGACACAGTTTGTCTTGTCCGACAATCTGGCTGTTGTTAATGATTTATTAAATTCACTTTCATAACTTGCCAATGTGTGGTTTGAACATCTGGATTGTTAATCCAGTAGCACTATTATACCATACTACCTCAGATGATATTGTGCTGGGTGAGGGGAATAAACCGAGGCCAGCCATTTCAATGTATTAAAAGTACAGGTTACTAAAATCCCCTGAGATATGTTTCAAGCAGCCCATTGGCTATTTTGGCACCATTCATGGAAAACCTCTACTGCTCATTTATTTCCCCCCCCCCTCTCAGTATTTGCCAGCACTTCACACTTGCTTGTTCTAAACCTATTTGCTTATTTTGGCTCACTCGTTGCGAAAGATTCGACCTTCCAACAATTAAATTGAATCCAAAATCACGACTGAGTTCAGATCACCAGATACCACAGAACAAATCCCAAGGCTTCCCAAACTATAGGAAAATCATTCTCTTGTTCCCTAGTGCCAATATGCATTCTATGCCTCCAATTCATTACAGGCCAAGAGATACGGGACAACATTTTCTGCTTGAGCACACAGGGGGAAAAGACAGGAGCCTGTATCAGGAAGCTCCACAGCCCAGTTCCTCTAATTCAATTTGCCACTGGGGTAATCACAGGCTGGGAGTGCAGAATTTCCTGTAACATCTTGATTTTTAAGTTCTTGTTTTCAAATTCCTCCATGGCTTTGTCCCTCCATATCTCTGTAACTCTACCAACTCTCTTGAGCTATCTGCGCCCCTCTAATGTTGGATTCTTCAACATCCTAATTTTAATTGCTCCACTATTGATGGCTGTGCCTTCAGCTGCATAGGCCCTAAGCTCTAGGATTCCATCCCTAAACCTCTCTAGTTCTCTTTCCTCCACTAAGATGCTCCTTAAAACTCACCTCTTTGACCAACCTTGTCATCGTATCTCCTTATGTGACTCGGTGTCAAATTTTATAAGATTACATTCAAGTCCCAAGTGGGATATCATACTACATTGCGGGTACTACATAAATGTAAGTTGTTGTTGATATTCACTCCCAGTGTGCACTAGGAGTGTTAGAGAGGAAAATTGCAGTTATGAACCTTACAAGGCTGAAGGGCATTGAGCAGTGGGAGTGCAGCCTGGAGCACTGATATGTATATATTATATATATATATATATTTTATATGAGAGAGAAAAAGAGAGAGAACAATCACAGGAGAGTACGAAGTGCTGCCAACAATCAGAAGCAAATAACTGATGAATAATTCAGTGTTTCCCACCCAGAGTTAACCTCCTGAGCAATGACATTTGGAAAACAGAACCAAATAAACCCGTCGTTTCAATTATGTATAAGCAATTATCAATCATAATAAGGTGCTGAGTGGATTTCAGGTGCAGAAATGACCCACGCACTCTTCGACTACTCAATCCTATTCACCACTGTCCAATACAAAGTGCGAAAGTGTAAATTTTGTACTTAACAAGATGATGAAACGTTAGCACCAGCAAAGCAAATGCTTTGAACACCAGCACAAACACACTAGCTGAATGGTTATATGCTGAATAAAACTTCCCCGCTTTAACCCAGGAAGACCCCTCAATACAGCAACAGCAACCTGCATTTATATAGCACCTTTAATGTAGTAAAATGTCCAAAGGCACTTCACAGGAGTCATTATTAAAGAAAATATGACAGAAGCGAGGAGATATTGTTACAGTGTAAGAAACGTGGCAGTCAATTTGCATGCAGGGAAGAGCTCACAAACGGCATTGAGGTGATGACTAGATAATCCGTTTTTTTATTAACCATTGTTGGTTGAGGGATAAATATTGGCCGGGACACCTGGAAGAACTCCCCTGCCCTTCTTCAATTAGTGTCATGGGGTCTTTTAGACCATAAGACATAGGAGCAGAAATTAGGCCATTCGGCCCATCAAGTCTACTCCGCCATTCAATCATGGCTGATAAGTTTCTCAACCCTATTCTCCCGCCTTTTCCCCGTAACCTTTGATCCCCTTACCAATCAAGAACCTATCTATCTCGGTCTTAAATACACTCAATGACCTGGCCTCCACAGCCTTCTGTGGCAATGAATTCCATTCACCTGAGGGTGGAAAAGGCCTCCGTTTAATGTTTCATCCAAAAGACAGCATCTCTGACAGTGCAATCCTCCCTCTGTAATACACTGGGAGTGTCAGCCTGGATTATGGGCTCAAATTTCTGGAGTAGGGCTTCTGACTCACGCACGAGAGTGCTGCCCACTAAACCATGGCTAGTGGAGGATTAAAGTTTAAAAAGGGGCCTGAATTATGCTTCGTAGCTATCACCAGCCCTGAAACTCCAATCTACAGGAATCATACAATTATTCTTGATTTCCCGTGTAATTAGTATTGATTTGACTGATATCCAAAATTAAAGCAAATAACCATAGCAAGGATGCTTTATAATTGGAAGATTGCCGAGTACTCACATTTCCAATAGGATAGACTGAGACAAGGGTTGCATAGGGTTGAAGCTGTACGGCATAGCCTGGGGGTGGTGGCGATATGTAGGTTCCTGGCCCCATGGGTCCATGTGGCAGCAGGGCAGTGTATCCTGGTGCTCTGCCATGGAATTGGGTCTCCTGAATGTAGCCCCGCATGCCCATGGGAAGAGGAGGCAGCTGTGGCGGCACAGAATACCCTGGTGACAAGGCATTGTGACGCGTCTCGATCACTTGGTTGTAGGGGGGAGGTGAGGAGGGCTGTGCTGGCCCATCTGATGAACCTAAAATGTAAGGAAAGGGGAAATAATTCATGAACAACCAAGGATTATTACTAAACGCAATATACTTCATACCCCAAACATAAAGGAACCCGCATGCTGAATGCCAATACTACCAACTCTAAGATTACTAGAAGGACAGACATGTTGATGAAGCTTTTCATCTTGCGCTCATCAGGACAAATGTAAGAATGCCAAATTTCAAATGGTGATAACGTTTATAATACAAGAGAAAAAGTGCTGATTGGTTGTCAAGTTGACTCTGATTGGCTGAGGTGTTGCCTTGGAGAAAGCAACAGGGAAACTATAGGATCCCCAAGTTCTTGGGTAAGTCAAAAAAGGCCCAAGGCTTGAACTTGAACATATTCCTTTTGTTTGCAGAGAATAGGTCCCTGAATCTAGCAAATATAAATGAGCCATGTTACGAGCGGAACTGATTATCTTAAACTGGTTAAAAGTAAAATGCTGCAGGTGCTGGAAATCTGAAACAAAAACAGAAAATGCTCAAAAAACTCAGCAGGTCTAACAGCATCTGTGGAGAGAAAGACAGAGTTAACGTTTCAAGTCCATATGACTCTTCTTCAGAGGTTGTCTTTCTCTCCACAGATGCTGTTAGGCCTGCTGAGTTTTTCCAGCATTTTCCTGTTTCTTAAACTGGTTGTTAGCTAGTGCAGCTATTTTTTATTTAAATTCAATCATAGGATGCGACATTGCTCACTGGGCCTTGTTTAGACGGCATTTAAGAGTCAACCATATTGCTGTGGGCCTGGAGTCACATATCAGCCAGACAAAGATGGCAGATTTCCTTTCCTAAAGGACATTAGTGAACCAGATGGGTTTTTAACAACAGTGGCTATAATTCCAGGTTTTTATTAAATTCAAATTTCACCATCTGCTGTGGTGGAATTTGAACCAAGGTCCCCAGAATACTAGATAATGAACAATGCCACTATGCCACTGCCTCCCCTCAGCCAAGTGCTGCCCAATCGATGAATCATACCTAACAGTATGTGTTTTGTTTTGGAGACTTTAATAGCCTCTCCTGGGCTCTCCTTACTTTTCAGTTTTTTCATAATTTTCCATGAAATTGAATCCACCCCCCCACACGCTAACCTGCTGTTTTGTTTCCCATTAGTCATACTTCTTGGAAGTTTACCTTTCCCTTCCCCCCCACTTTCTAGTTTAAAGTCCTGTTGACCACCCTATTTACCCTTTTCGCTCGAACATTGGTCCCAGATTGGTTCAGGTGGAGACCGTCCCAACGGTACAGATCCCTCCTGTTCCAATACTGATGCCAGTGCCCCATGAAATGGAACCCTTCTTTCCCGCACCACTCCTTTAGCTACGTGTTTACTTCCCTTATTCTCGCGTCCCTATGCCAATTTGCATGTGGCTCGGTAGTAATCCAGAGATTATAACCCTTGAGGACCTGTTCTTTAATTTAGTTCCTAGTTCCTGATAATCCCCAGACAGGTCCTCTTTCCTAGTCTTACCTATGTTACTTGTCCCAACGTGGACCACAACAACTGAATCCTCCTCCTCCTTCTCCAATATCCTTTCAAGCCGGTCAGAGATGTCCCTCACCCTGGCACCGGGCAGGCAACATACCATGCGGGACTCTCGATCCTACTTACAAAGGATGCTATCAATTTCCCTAATTATAGAATCCCCTACAACTACCACTTGTTTTTTTGCTCCCCCCTCTTGAATGGCCTCCTGTGCCACGGTGCCGTGGTCAGCTGGCTCATCCTCCCTACAGCCCTGTTCCTCATCCACACAGGGAGCAAGTACCTCGTACCTGTTGGACAAGGTCAAGAGCTGAGGCTCCTCTGTTCCTGAACACAGGAACACAAGTGGTTGGCCTTCCAGTGCAAAAAGAACATGAATGATCTCATCTGTGTCACCAGGGTAAAGCAATCATCTCATCACTCTAAATTTACACACTCACAAAGCAATTGCACATTCACTGGCACCTCACTCACTGCCAAGTCAAGGGTCATCACCACTCACTCTCTCACACACACCCTCACACCTCCACCTGGCCTCACCTCCTCTGGAGACTGCATCTTCAGCCCTCACCATCTTCAGGCCACTTGCACGGGTCAACATGTGCCCCTGCATTGCTGATCCTCCCAGTCCAGTACTGGTCTGGTGTTGCACAGCTCTTGGTGCCCTCTGTTAGACGAAACTTTAACCTGAAGACCAGTCTTTTTCTTCAGGCGGATGTCAAAGCTCCATGATACTTCCTGATAAGGTGGTCACAAAGGCGTGTGGGATACTTGCCTTTATTAAGAATATAAAAGGGAGGTGACACTAGTTAGGCCATAGCTTGTGGACTGCGTGCAGTTCTGGTCACCACACTACAGGAGAGGTGTGATTGTACTAGAGAGAAAACAGAGGAGATTTATGGAGGATGTCACCTGGATTGGAGAATTTTAGTTATGAGGAAATATTGGATAGGTTGGGGTTGTTTTCTTTGGAACAGAAGAAGCTGAGGGGAGATTTAATTGAAGGGTATTAAATTATGAGGAGTCTTGATAGAGTGGATAGAAAGCCTTATTCCCCATAGTTGAGGGGTCCATAGCCAGTGGACTGTAGATTTAGGAGGTTAAGAGGGAAATGGAAAGAAATTTCTTTTCACCCAGGGTGGGTGGGGATCTGGAACTCACTGCCTGAAAGGGTGGTAGAGGCACGATTCCTCACAACATACAGAAAGTACTTGCATATGCACTTGGGAAGTGGGATTAGGCTGGCTGGCTACTTGTCGGTTGCATGGACATGATGGACCGAATGGCCTCCTTCCATGCTGTAAACTTCTATAAATTCTTTCTACAAACTATTTCGGAGAAGAACAGGGGAGTTTTCCTCGGTGTCCTGGTCAATTTTTATCCCTCAATCAATATCACAAAGACCGATCACCTGGTTATTGTGACATTGCTGTTCGTATGAGTTTACTGTCAGCAAACAGGTGGCTGTGTTCCCTACATTACAACAAAGTCTACACTTCAAGAGTGCTGCATTGGCTGAAAAGCACTTTGAATGTCAAATGAACGTAAAAGGTGCTTTAGAAATGCAAGCATTTCTTTCTATGTAGACAAACGTATTCATGTCAGATAGACAAACAAAGATGTTGGTGGATAGAAATACAGCTTTGTTTTGGAATGATCAATAAATATTATCATTTAAAAAGGGACCTTCCAGTGCGTTGGAGTTCACTGCTCCTTATGTTGTGTGTGTTTTGGAACCCAACAGGGAAGTAATTAGATTATGGTTCAGCCAGTCATCTCCCACAGTTCCTCTCTGGATACAAGATCCTCTAATCAATTATCACCTCTCTGCATTGCTGGCAAATTTCCACTAACAGCAGGCAATGCCATCACCTTCTGAGAAAACCAGGGAGGCCTCACACTGCAGCCACATGGCAGCTGCTACATGTTCAGTCCGCTTATCACACAAGAGGATGAATCTTGTCACAACTCACACTCGCCCCCTATTATTCCCCCTTCACTTGGCAAAATATATTTTATATAGAAATGTGCATTCTTTAATGCTGCATTATCAACATTCCGCTGTAACAATGTGTATATTAATTTCATGAATACCATTAATTCCAAATTTCTAATCATTTTCTAATCATTTTTTATTCATTTGTAGGATGTGCAAATTGCTGGCAAGGCCAGCATTTGTTGTCTATCCCTAATCCTCCTTGAGAAGGTAATGGTGAGCCACCTTCTTGAACCACTGAGTCTATCTGGTGTAGGTGCCATTAGAAAGGGAGTTCCAGGGCTTTGGCCCAGCAGCAATGAAGGAGCAATGATGTAGTTCCAAGTCAGCTTGTATATGGCTTGAAGAGAAACTTGCAGGTGGTGATGTTTCTATGTGTTTGCTACCTTTGGCTTTCTAGATGGTAGAGGTCATGGGTTTGGAAGGGGCTGTCAAAGGATCCTTAGAGAGTTGTCACAATGCATCTTGTGTATCACACAAACTGTACATCAGTGTTGGAGGGAGTTGACGCTCAAAAGGTGGTGGATGGGGTGCTAATCAAGCAGATCGCTTTGTCCTGGATGGTGTCAAGCTTCTTGAGCATTGTGGGAGCTGCACTCATCCAGGCAAGTGGAGAGTATTCCATCACACTCCTGACCTGTGCCTTGTAGATGGTGAACAGGTTTTGTGGAGTCAGGAGGTGAGTTACTTGCTGCAGAATTCCCAGCCTCTGGCCTGCTCTTGTCGCTGCAGTATTAATTATGGCTAGTTCAGTTCAGTTTCTGGTCAATAGTAACCCCCAGGATGCTGATGGTGGGTAAGATGGCGGTGTAGCGGCAATGTTGCTGAAATTGTATTCCAGAGGCCCAGACTGATGCTCGGGGTGGGTGGGGGGTGGGGGGGTGGGGTGGGGGTGGGTGGAATCCCACCACTGTAGTTGGTGGAATTTAACTTTTGATTAATCCAAAAAAGCTGTCTGACATTGAAAGCTAGCCTCAGTAATGATGACCATGAAACTATTACTGATAGAAACTCATCTGGTTCATTAACGCCCTTTAGGAAAGGAAATCTGCCACATGAGAATATTTCAAATTGAATGGGACTTTTTTTTCAAAGCTCCCTCTCCACAGTTGCTGCCAGACCTGCTAAAGTTCCAGCACTTTCTGCTTTTACAGTGGAGGTTAAAACCCTTACAGTTCTTTAACAGCCTGTTGGACAATGTGAAGGTGGCGCAGTGAAGGGAAGGGACCCTGTAGGTCTTACCTCTGCTTGTTTTAAATGTAGGCTGTCACTTCCAGTGCACTACTGAGAGTGTGTGCCTCACTGTCAGAGGTGCTGTCTTTCAGGGATGTTAAAGCAAGGTACTATCTGCTATTTCAGGATGTAAAAGATCCTACAGTTGTGGGGAGGTAGTAGCATAGTGGTATTGTCACTGGACTTATAATTCAGAAACCTAGTGTAATGCTTTGGGGACCTGGGTTCGTAAAGTTTTTGCTGAGTTTTTCCAGGTATTTTTATTTTTGTTTTGGCTTTCCAGCATCTGCAGTTTTTTGCTTTTATCGTAATGCTTTGGGGACCTGGGTTCCAATCCCACCATTGGGGTGGGGGATTTGAATCCAATAAAAATCTGGAATTAAAAGTCTAATGAAACAATTGCTGCAAAAACCCATCTGGCATTACTAATGCCCTTTAGGGAAGGAGAATCTACTGGTCTGGCCTATGTATGATTCTGAAACCACAGCAATGTGGTTGACTCTTATGTGGCCCTAGCAAGTCACATAGCCCCTCATGGGCAATAAATGCTGGCATAGTGAGTGATGACCATGTCCTGTGAATGAATTTTCAAAGGAGAGCAGGGGAGTTTTCCCTGCTGTCCAAGCCAATGTATATCCCTCAATAAATATCATTTAAAAAAAATAGTTTTCTGGTCATTACTCTGCTGTTTATGGGAGCTTGCAAATTGACTGCCATGTTTCTTACAGCAGTGACTACACTAGAAAAGTGGCTGTGCTTTGAAATGTCCTGAGGTTATTGAAAGGCTTCTGTGTAACAAGCGTTTTCTTGGATAGATGAACTAAGAATGACCTCATTCACCGTGACACTGTGACACTCATTGTGAAGGACCAAACACAAAGAGTTTACCATTTTAGGATGGCAGTGACCTGTGGAGCAGCTTTCAGCATTAAGCAGTGCCATCAAGACATAAGGCCAAAAAAAATGGGAAGAACAGCGCAACCCATTTTCATACATTTTATAGAATGTAACATGAACTCAGTTTGTTCAGTGTTAAATGAAGCCTATCAACAACAAAAATAAAACTGTAAAAATCTGTCATTAGCTTTCTCGCCCACTTGTGGTATAATTAGTGAGGCTCCAGATCAAGTTCCTTACAAGAAGGAATGAACCATTTGTTTGCTAGTAAGCTCTGTCAATTTTACACTATTATGCCATGTGAGCAGATTTGATGCGTATTTATTTTATTTAAGAGTGCTTATTTTGATGTCACTTTGAAATTGGAAGCAGCTGATGATAACCTTTAACCTTTAAACATGCATTTATATAACACCTTTCACAATCACAGGACATCCACAGCACTTTACAGTCAATTAAGTACTTTTGAAATGTAGTCATTATTCTAACTAGAACAATTAAGTGCCTTGCGACATGTTACAATGTTAAAGATGTTATATAAGTACAAATTATTGTAGTCAAAACGCAGCAGTCAATTTGAACACAGCAATGAGGCAATGGTCAAATATCCTGTTTTTAGTGATATTGGTTGAGGGATGAATATTAGGCTCATAGACGTTTACAGCACAGAAGGAGAACATTTGGCCCATCATGTCCATGCCGGTCAACAAAGATCCAACTACACTAATCCCATTTTCCAGCGCTTGGCCCATAGCCCTGGAGGCTATGGCAACACAAGTGAATATCTAAATACTTCTTAACTGTTACAAGAGTTTCTGACTCAACCACCCTTTCAGGCAGTGATTTCCAGACTCCCACCACCCTCTGCGTGAAAAAAACTCCTCCTCAACTCCCATCTTACCCTTCTACATCTTACCTTAAATCTATGCCCCCCACCACCCCCCACCCCCCTAGTTACTGACCCCTCTACTAATGGAAATAGTGCCTTCCTATCCACCATATCTATGCCCCTCATAATCTTATACACCTCTATTAGATCCCCTCTCAACCTTTGCTGCTCCAAGGAAAACAACCCCAGCCTATTGAATTTTTTCTCATAGCTCAGACCTTCCAGCCCAGGCAGCATCCTGGTAAATCTCCTCTGCAGCCTCTCCAACACAGTCACATCCTTCCTATAACGTGGTGACCAGAACTGCATGCAGTACTCTAGTTGTGGCCTAACCAGTGCTTTATACAGTTCCAGCCTAATCTCCCTACTCTTGTATTCTATGCCTCATCTAATAAAGGCAAGTATTCTATATGCCTTCTTAACCACCTTATCTACCTGCCCTGCTACTTTCAGGGATCTATGGATATGCACACCAAGGTCCCTCTGACCTTCAGTACTTTCCAGGGTCCTACCATTCACAGTGTAATCCCTTGCCTTGTTAGCCCTCCCCAAGTGCATTACCTCACACTTTTCCGATTGAATTCCATTTGCCACTGCTCTGCCCACCTAACCAGTCCATTGACATTCTCCTGCAGTTTACGGCTATCCTCCTCATTATTGACCACCCTACCAATTTTCGTGTCATCCGCGAATTTCTTGATCATGTCCCCTACATTTAAGTCCAAGTCATTTATGTACACCACAAATAGCAAGGACCCCAGCACTGAGCCCTGTGGAACCCCACTGGAAACAGACTTCCAGTCACAGAAACATCCCTCCACCATCACCCTCTGCTTCCTGCCTCTCAGGCAATTTTGGATCCAATGTGCCACGTTGCCTTGGATTCCATGGGCTCTTACTTTCTTGACCAGTCTGCCATGAGGGACCTTATCAAAAGCCTTGCTAAAGTCCATGTAGACCACATCAAATGCATTACCCTCATCAAATGCATTACCCTCATTAACGCTCCTGGTTACCTCCTCAAAAAATTCAATCAAATTTGTAAAACATGACCTTCCCTTAACAAATCCATGCTGACTATCCCTGATTAATCCATGTCTCTCCAAGTGCAGATATATTCTGTCCCTCAGAATTCTTTCTAATAACTTCCCCACCACCGAGGTTAGACTGGCTGGCCTGTAATTTCCTGGTCTATCTCTTCCTCCATTTTTAAAATAATGGGACAATCTTAGCAGTCCTCCAGTCCTCTGGCACCTCACCTGTGGCCAGGTAGGTTTTGATAATTACTGCTAGGGCTCCTGACATCTCTTCCCTTGCCTCCCTCAAC
Source organism: Cetorhinus maximus (assembly GCF_964194155.1). Taxonomy (NCBI): domain Eukaryota; kingdom Metazoa; phylum Chordata; class Chondrichthyes; order Lamniformes; family Cetorhinidae; genus Cetorhinus; species Cetorhinus maximus. The sequence continues at coordinate 7,521,742 of NC_135899.1, forward strand.
ACCTGGGATACATCTCATCTGGGCCATCGGATTTATCCAATTTAAGGCTGCTAAACCTGCTAGTACCTCCTCTCTCTCCCTCTATGTTAATTTCCTCTACTATTTCACAGTCCTCCAATCTATGTCTACACCTCCATTGTGGAGACCAACGCAAAGTATTCATTGAGGACTGTACCCACGTCTTCTGGGACCACACATACATCACCTCTATGGTCCCTAATTGGCCCTACTCTTTTCCTAATTATTCTCTTGCTCGTTATATATCTTAAAAACCCCTTTGGGTTTTCTTTCATTCTACCCACCAATCCTTTCTCATGCACTCTCTTAGCTTTCCTAATTTCCTTTTTAAGTCCCCCCCTGCACGTTCTATACTCTTCTCAGGACTCTCCCGTATTGAGCCCTTGGTATCTGCCATAAGCTTTTCTTTTTTTCTTAATCCTAACCTTTATGTCCCTTGACATCCAGGGTTCTCCAGAATTGGTCGCCCCCTTTGTCTTTACGAGAACATATTTGCCCTGTACTCTCGCTGTTACCTCCTTGAATGCTTCCCACTGCTCTGATACAGTTTTATCTGCAAGTAGCTGCTCCCAGTCCACTTGGGCCAAATCGTATCTCATCTTAGTAAAATTAGCCTTTCCCCAGTTTAGAACTTTTATTCCCGGCCCAACCTTATACCTTTCCATAACTATCTTAAATCTAATTGAGTTATAATCACTATCTCCAAAGTGCTCCTCTACTGGCATGCCTTCTACCTTCCCAGGCTTATTTCCGAATATTAGGTCCAGAACTGCCCCCTCCCTTGTTGGGCTTTCTACATACTGGCTAAAAAAATTCTCCTCGATGCAACTTAAGAATTTTGCACCCTCCCTACCTTGCACACTGAAACTATCCCAGTTAATATTTGGGCAGTTACAATCCCTTCCCCTTCCTCAACTTTGCAATAATGATATGGGATCTTTAATGTCCAGCTGGCAGGGAAGCCTGGACCCTCAGTTTGATTTTTCACCCAAAAAAAAAGCACTTCTGACAGTGTAGCACTCCCTCAGTACGACAGTAGGAGTGTCTCCCTAGATTCAATCAGTGGAGTGGGACTTCACGCCGCAGTCCTTCTGACTCAGATGCAAGAGTCGACTATGGTCACCATGATTCAAAGCTTTATAATGAATCATTTGTCAAACCACCCATGTTGTATTACTGCCCAAGGTGAATTTTTAGCCCACAGTCTATTGGGAACACAGGAGCAGATATAGGTTACCCAGGCCATAGCAGTGCTCTCCCATTTTGTTAGACATGGCACTGTTACTGTTTGAATATTGCTTCCCTATCTTTCCTCCATGTACCTCTATAATCTCACTTCCAAAGTAAGGATTTACCTACCATTCACAAGCTCTCACTGACTTGAAGTCTTAAGGACTGATTTTACAAATCTGCATTGCTCACACACGACATGAGATGTGAGGTTTTTTGACAAGTTTAAATATAGCCTCATTCATCAGCAGGATGGGCTTACAGGGGTTGGAATCTGTCTTGGAATGAATCATTTGCATTCCCATTCCGATATTCAGTTTGAGCAATGACAATGGATATCAGGCATACAATGAGCGGTCGATTCAATAATGATCACTTTGCCCTGCTGCCAGAGACACATTTCTGTCCTATGACTAAGGTCTCTAGGAATTCCTCTGAGATCCTGTTCCATTCTCACAACCATTTCTGGAAAGAAGGTTTCTTGGACCTCTTGAATTCTAAAATAACATTCCCCCTTTTTCTAAGGGGGAAGGGTTCGCTGCCTACCTTTTCTAACCATTTTAAACTATTCAATTAGATTTCCCCTTAAATCTGCCTAGAGTCATAGAATCATCATGGCATATAAGATGGCCGTTTGGCCATTGAACCCATGCAGGCTCTTTGTACAGCAATCGAGACATGCTTATGGTGCAAGTGGAGGGGTAAGGTCAATACCTGATGCATATTCCTAATGGGAGAGATCTTGGTTGTTGAGATGGAGCAGGCTGCATGGAACCTGCCCAGTTTCCTGATATGCCAGTGACAGATCCGATAATGAGACAATTAACACAGAGCTCTATCACTATAGCCCTGCAAGTTTATTTACCTCAAGACAAAGGGGCCTGGTGTCAATGTGCACAGATCTTTGAAAATGACAGGACATATTGAGAGAGTAGTTAGCAAAGCATATGGAATCTTGGGCTTCATAAATAGAGATATTGTGTACAATAGCAGGGAGGTAATGCTGATATTTTGTAAAGCACAGGTTTGATCACAACTAGAATATTACGTCCAGTTCTCGAATGTCTGTCAGTGAATTACAGGTCAATAATTCTATCAGGCATCACAAATGGCATCACAAGCCAATTGTTTTTAAACTGGACTATATAAAAGGCCATGAACCGCCTTCACAATTAGTGCAACACTTGACGATGTTGAGTGTTGCAGTAGTATTGGATTTGTAATCTTTTCCTAGATTTTCATCAATACTTTACCAAATAATAAGAGTAAAATTTTTAGGTTATTAGGTCTGATATATTAGCTCATGATGCTAATTAGACAATTTTGCATATATGGCTCAGGTTAGTTAGAAGATTGGCTATCCACACACACCATACAAGATGCATTCAGTCATTTGGAAGTTCAAGACGTTAAGCAATACGGGGAACAGGTCAATAAATGATGCCATTCAAATCTTATATACATTTTATATCTTCCATTCATTATGAAATAAGCTTTTTTGCTACAATTCCATAACTTTAAACTGTTTCTTTGGGACACTAGGTGCCATCAGCTGTGAATTCAAACAAGTCTTCATGAATACATTTCCTGTGCATTGACTTTTTTTGAGTAGCTGGATCTTGGTGCTAATTAAACAGTGGGAGCTCAGGGCTAGAGAAGAAAACATTGCCCCATATTCAGGACCCAGGTCAGTGTGGGATTAAATGCCAAGTTAAAGCCTCCTCTCCTACTCCTCTCCAAAGTCCCAACCTTTTAAAAAAAAAGGCACTGTTATAGCATTGAGCATGACATGGAGATTTCGGTGTCTGCCCAGGCATGCTTATGGTGCAAGTGTGGGGATGAGGTCAATACCTGATGCATATTCCTAATGGAGGAGATCTTGGTTGTTGAGATGGAGCAGGCGGTACCAGTCCAGCTTCCTGATATGCCAGTGACAGATCTGATCTTGAGAGAATTAGCACAGAGCTGAAATTAAACCTGAACAATGAGCTCCTCATGAGGTTTGCTGAACTATTATGGTAATTCCTGTGCTTTTAGGCAACAGTCAAGACGCACACTTGGAGAAACGTTTTATTCCAATTATTCCTTCCTCTGTTATGTCTTCCAAAGAATCTACAGCACAGAAACAGGCCCAACTGTCCCATGCTGCTGTTTAAAATCCTTGTGAGCCTCCTCCTACCTTACTTCATTTAACTCTATCAACATACCTTTTTATTCCTTGCACTGTCATGTGGTTATCAATCCTCTCTTTGAACCTATCCATGCTATTCACCTCAACTACTCCATGTTGTAGTGAGTTTAACATTCTAACCACTTTCTGGATTAAGAGGTTTCTCCTGAATTCACTATTGAATTTTCTGGAGGTTGTTTTATGTTGATGGTCTGTAGTTTTGGATTCTGCCACAGGTGGAAAGATTTTCTCTATGTCTTCTCCAGGTTTTATCTTTTCTAGGGAGAGAGCTTATCCAGTCTTTCCGGAGAAGTAAATCTTCCAAGTTCTGGTTATCATCCTTGTGAATCTCCATGGTCTTGATATCCTTTCCACAATATGGAAACCAAAACTGTGTACTGAACTGCAACTGAGGTCTTAACTGATTTATTACCTGCCTTGCACCTTACCACCCAACCACATCTATTCATGTGCTTCTCTCTTTTGTTCGTTCTTCTTATTATTTCAGCTATTCTTTACCTATTTCTCTACATTTGTACAAAATGCTCCAGATGGGTCTCTGTGTGTCTATCAAAGAAATTAGTGTCAGTCACTCACATCAAACCCTCACAGCAATCTTAATCGAAGCATTAATGCACTTTGAAATAGGGTTAGTATCTTCATGGGGATCTTGGTACAGGTTCCATATGTATTCAACAACAAAAGCTTGAATTTAAATCATGCCATTAACATCATAAAACATTCCTAAATCTTTCAAAGGGGAATTGAAGGGCTTTGCAAACTAATTGGGGTAGTTCGTTGAAAGAGCCAGTGCACATGTAATGGACCAAATGGCCTCCTTCTTATTCTGTAGGATCCTACAAGAGAGATAGCAAGAATGGGGATACCGTCTCTCCTACCATATTTCATCTTACTGATGAATTGCTGTTGTTATGGTGATGCCAATATGGTAACAGCATTTTAGCCTGGTTCCCGGTTTACACGGTGTTGTTGCAGTTTCCAGTATATCACCCTGAGTAAACCATTGGAGATGTGGTCAAGATATGTTTACTTCAATCCTGGGTATCCCTGGCTGTGTATATGTATCAACACCACAGCAAATCAATGGAGCTGTTTACCTATATCTAAGATAGAAAGAACTAGCATTTATATAGCATCTTTAATAACCTTTCATAACCCTCCTAATGTGCTTTACAGCCAGTAAGGTACTTTTGAAGTGTACCACCTGAGAGGGCAGATGAGGTCTTGGTTTAATGCCTTATATAAAGTATGGTACCTCTGACGATGTTGCACTACCTCAGTGCTACACCAGGAATGTCAGCCTGGATTACATGCTGAAGTCTCTGTAAAGGGGCTTGAACAGCTAATACGTTTGTCACAAGTTGCATCTCCATACCTAATATCATTACTTCATCTCAATGGTTCCTAAACTTGTTGCTTCAAAATTATTTTGGACGCATGGTCATTAAAACATTTTGAAGTGGATGGAACTGTGCCTACAAATACACAAGGGAAATAGTTCCATTAGAAAAATATTTAATTTATATTTGCACAACTGAAAAAAAGGAAAATGTAACACTCATTGATAAAGAAAGAGTTGCTTTTCCAGTGTTGTTCCTGACCTCAGGATGTCCCAAAGCAATTTGCAAACAATAAGTGTAGTCATTTTTGTAATGTGGGAAATGCAGCAGCCACTCTGCTGTTTGTGTAGTTTGCTGTGCACAATGTGGTAATCTGATTTTTCGGGGGATGCTGTTTAAGGGGTAAATATAGGTCAGGACAGCTGAGAGATCGTCCTTGCTCTTCTTTGAATGGTGGCCGAGGGATCTTTTACGTCCACCCCCGAAGGCAGATGAGGCTTTGTTTTAAAATCTCATTGGAAATGACTGCACCAACTGCAAGTAAAGATTTCCTTTCGACAATCCCGTGATTCCCAACATGGTGAACTGATTCATGAATGAGAGCCAAGTGAGGCTGAAGGCCCTGGCCTGTTAAACAATCGATGCAGTTTTTGCCATTCTATGGGTGGACACTGCAGACTGGTGTAAATCCTCCCGTCATTTCAATACAAAATCATGGGAAATAAGAGGGGGTTAAAATTTGGCTTCAACATTTCAGATGACAATTTGAAAGCTATGCAGCATTGTGCACCTGAATGTTGCACTAAAAGATACAATTATACATGTGCCCATTTCAATCAACTAATACAAGTGTGCCTGGAGCCTATCTGTATTTATATAAAGCCTGTAGCTAAATGAGTCCCTCTCTGTCTTGGGTAACTTTTCAATGTTCTGCCCAGTTATAAATATGGCATCACTGATCATCCACCCATGACTGAAACCATCCAAAGTTCATTGTGACTGAAATTAATGTAAATCAATAATCAGGAAATTTCTACAAGTAGTCAATCCACAACACCAGCATTAAGCCTGGGAATTGAAAATCAGCACTTTTCTCTCTGTTTCTCTTTCACTCTGCAAAGCACATCCACCTGAAATGTCTCTCTCTCTCTCTCTATCAAGAGCCAGAGGGGAAATGAGGAGAATATTTTCTTTTACATAGTGAGTTGTGACCTGGAATGCACGGCCTGATAGTGCAGTGGAAGCAGATTCAATAGTAGCTTTCAAAATAAAATTGGATAAATGATTGAAAAGGAAACATTTTCAGGGTTACGGTGAAAGAGTGGGAGGCTTGGACGAATTGGACAGCTCGTTCAAAAAGCCAGCACAGGCATGCCAGGACAAATGGCCTTCTAGTGCTGTATAATGTTATTGATATCTGCTTTTCTGCAGGGTGTAGAGACCTGTATCTCTCTTGAGTCTATTTCTTTGTCTCTGGATATATATGTATCAAATTGGATCCAAATGAAGTTTCTTTCTCTATTTCTCCAGCAAATATCAATCCTAATCCACTGGAAGTTCCCACTGGAAGTTTATCTCTTTGCCTCTTGCCTCTCACTAGATTGTCTCTGCCTTTGGCTTTGTGCAGTATACAACTATCAGTATTGATCAGAAATTTCTCTTTCCTCTTCTGTCTGTAAAATCATTTTCATCCCTCTCTCTTTGCACAAGATATCCCTTTTCCACACTGATTCTTCATTTCAATGGTAAAAGAGAACCTGTTGCTAACTAGCACCCATACTGCTCAAGACCCCAACGGTCTCTCTACAATATGGCCATATCTGTATCTATCAGAACTTTCAGCCTTTCTATCCCTGCCTTTCTGCAAAATATCCCCATCTGCATTGGTATAAAATTTGTCTGTCACATAGCAGCAAATCCTATTTACATCTCTAAAAGGTCTGTCTGTCTCTGGTCCACAGTATATCTCTAGCTGTATCTAATGAAAGTCCCTTTCTCACTCTGTGCAATAAATACCTGTTTCTTTAACTCTCCCTCTCTCTGTAGTGTGTCCCTCTCTATCTACCTAGACTCTCTCTATCTGCAATATACCTTACCTGTTTTTATCTAGCTAGCCTGTCGACCTTTCTCCTATTACATCTAAAGTCTCTCTCTCTGCTATTTACATCTTCTATCTTTTTCTTTCGGCAGTATATCTTTCTGCATCTAAAGTCATTCTCTCCCTGCAGCATATCAATCTGTATCTATCTAAAATCTCTCTCTCTCTCTCTCTGCATTATGTCTCTTTCTGTATTTATCTAAAGTCGCTCTCTCTCCCTGCACCACATCTCCCGATGCATATCTGGCTGAAGTTTGCCTCTGGCTCTGAGCATCACTGTTTCTTAACGGTCCTCCCCTTCACTTAGCCCATCCATTTGCGGGAGAGCTGTTACTCACATGGGCTCTGCGTATCCCCACGTCAGACTGATTGTAGCTTCTGGCATGTTTCTACATGACTGCACCCCTGCATCAAAATGCAGATGCCTGGCCTGTACCGCTATATTTCCATTATTAAAAAAAAAACCATTGCCTGCCGGATTTAACAACAGTGCGAGCACAGAGCTGCAGTGCAAAATAAAATCACAAAATCAGAAACCTAAATGTACGGACAAATGGATTTAAATCCCTTACCACCCATGCCCTGCAATTAAACTCCACATATTGCTTGGGTAATGATCCTTTGTCTGTTTTATTTCAGAGATGCTCATCCATTTCACGATAATATTCGGTGGGCCTGATTTCAATGAATCTGAGAATAAAGCTTCGCCTGAGGCAGCGAGGACACAGAGAAGGTTAAGGCCCCGGTTCATTGGCAAACAAGCAAATAACTGAAATGAACTAGAGGAGGGAGGGGGGAGGCTGGCCCTGCTCCTTAACCAGGGCTGTCCTATCCCATTACTGCTGGCAGGGGGAGAGAGGATGAAGATCCCTTTGCTTGGGAGTGTTTGACAGAATGTCAAAGCTGGCACAGAGCTGGGAGGGAGGCCGAGGCAAAGATGCACAGGGGTCCTGTCCACCCCCTTTCTCACAGCAGGTCTTGGGGAAGTGCTTCCTCGCCCAGTGCATCCAAAGCGAAGACACAGAAGAAGCATAAGGGTGGACAGGAGCTTGGTATTCTGGCAAAGCACCAGCAGCTAATGTGGCTCTGAAGAACTTCCCTCTGGACGTAAACAGCCAGGTTGTGGCCCATATGTCAATACAAAAGAAACAAAACAGGAAAAGTAGTGACTGCACAGTGGGGAAAGCACATATCCTGCTAACCCCAGAACATCAGCGTACTAATTCTTTATATCAAAGCGTTAACAGTCATTGCGATTATAATACGATGAACACCGCGGTGCTTTGACTGCATTTTTAAACTGCCACATAATTAGGAGTCTTCCTGTAATAATTCAACACAAATCTCCCCACTCCACTAAGCCCAGCAGCACATCCAAAGCAAGAAGATTAATTTGGGTTTGTAACAGAACCAGCGTCACTAGTATAAGGGAAAACAATTTTACCTGCTTTTTCAGTAGCCATGGTCTGTGTGCTAAAACAAAATTTAAAAAAAGATACTGGAAGCCTCGCATTCGTTGGAACAGAGGCTGAACAGAAAAAAAAAATCAAATTAATTGGTAAAATGAACTGCTTTTTCTGTACCCATCCTCTATCAGTTGGATCTGTGCATAGTTGCTCCCTCAACCTCGCCTGGCAACCGCATCTCTTATCTGTCCCGCCTTCTCCTTGCCCCTGCTCATTGGTGCTAAAAGCAGAAGGACACGCCCTCTGTGGAAACTTGCCCTTTCTGATTGCTCCGTCATTACATCAATCACTGGGAGGGTTGTTTCTCTCCTGTTGGTTACACTGTTCTGGCTGTCTCCTTTAACCCTTTGCCTCCCCCACAAAGAGGTCCCACAAAGATACACACTGGTGGCTGCTTTGTGGGGTCTCCTCTAGCTGATGTACAAAGCAAAACGCCAAGCTAAATCAGTCAGCCGTGCCAAATGTCACTCATTCGGTCTTACCATTATTCATCTTGATTTTTGAATATTATTTCAGTATCAATCACTAAACGGTAACCTAGCCTCGAATTGATTGGGGACTGATATCAATCACATGATTAAAGCAGTCGCATGAAATTTCCCTTTGTATTATTTTAGCAGCAGTAATTTGTATTTACACAGTGCTTCTAATTCTAAAGCACTTCACAGAAGCCTTATCAAACAAAATTTGACATCGAGCCACATAAGGAGACATTAGGGCAGGCGGCCAAAAGCGTGGTTAAAGGGAAGTTTTAACAGTGTCTTAATGGGAGAAAGAGAGGTTTAGGGAGGGACTTCCAGACCTCAGGGCCTAGACAGCTGAAAGCACGCCACTAATGCTGGAATAGTTAAAATCGGGGATGTGGAAGAGTCAAGAATTGTAGGAGCTGAGATATTTCAGAGGCTTGTAAGGCTGGAAGGGGAGAGAGTTGAGGCAATGGGTCATGTAAAAATTAAATTGAAAATTGGCTACATTTAGGGTAGGCAAGTCACCTGGTCTTAAGGCTTGCATCCCAGGCTGCTAAAGGAAGTGGGGATGGAGATAGAAGGACAGCTTGCCTTAATCTTTCGATCTTCCCTTGATATGAGTGAAGTGCCAGGGGATTGGAGAGTAGCAATTGTGAGACCCTTATCCAAGAATGGGTGCAAGGACAGTCCTTGTAACTGAAGGTCAATTAGTTTAACATCAGCGGTAAGTAAGGTTTTAGAATCCATAATCAGGGGAAAATATCAACAGGCGCTTGGAGAGGTTTAAGTTAATTAAGGAGAGCCAACACAGGTTTATCGAAGGCAGATTGTGCTTGACTAATCTAATGGAATTTTTGATGAAGTAACATAGAAGATTGATGAAGGGAATTAAATGGCTGTTGGCTATATGAATTTTAAGAATGCATTTGACAAGGTACCACATAAAAGGCTGGTTTCTGGAATAGGAGGGTCAGTGTCCAATTGGGTGAAAAAATTCGCTTAAGGATAGCAAACAGTGAATTGTGTTAAATGGTTACTTTGCAGACTAGAGGATGGTAGACAGAGGTGTTTCCCATGGTTCACAGCTGGGACCACTGCAGTTTTTACTATATAGAAATGATTTGGACGTTGGAATTCGGAGTAAAATTTCAAAATTTGCTGATGATACCAAACTTGAGAGTAGAGACAAACAGTGAGGATGATGCAAATTGCCTGCAACGGGACATGGATAGACTAGCAGAATGGGCAGGCAAGTGGCAGATGCAATTTAACACAGAGAAGTATGATGTAATGCATTTCACAAAAGGGATGGGAGAGGCAATACAGGCTTAATGGCACAGTGTGCCGAGACAGAGGGAGTTGTTGGGGCGTTGCGGGGTTGCTGATGGAGGTACACGTGAATCAATCTTTGAAGGTGGCAGAACACATTAAGAGAGTGATTAGCAAAGCATATGAGCCTTGGTCTTCATAAATAGAGGCATTGAGCACAAAAGTAAGGAAGTAATGTGGAACCTTTATAAATCTCTGGTTAGGATCCAATGAGATTATTGTGTCCAGTTCTGGTCACCACACTTTAGGAAAGATGTGAAGGTCATAGAGTCATAGAGTCGTAGAGATCTACAGTACAGAAAAAGGCCCTTGGGCCCATCGAGTCTGCGCCAGTCAAACAAGTACCTACCTATTCTAATCCCATTTTACAGCACTAGGCCCAAAGCCTTGTATGCCATGGCATCGCAAGTGCACATCCAAATGTTTCTTAAATGTTATGAGGGTTTCTGCCTCTACGATCCTTTCAGGCAGTTTCAGATTCCCACCACTCTCTGGGTGAAAAAATTCTTCCTCACGCCCCCTCTAAACCTCCTGCCCCTTACCTTAAATCTATGTTCCCTGGTTACTGATCCCTCCACCAAGGGGAAAAATTCCTTCCTGTCTACCCTATCTATGCCCCTCATAATTTTATACACCTCAGTCATGTTGTCCCTCAACCTCCTCTGCTCCAGGGAAAATAACCTCAGTCTATCCAATCTCTCCTCATAACTAAAACTCTCCAGCCCAGGCAACATGCTGGTAAATCTCCTCTGCACTCTCTCTAGTGTAATCACATCCTTCCTATAATGCGGATTCCAGGGCTGCATACAATACTCTAGCTGTGGCCTAACCAGCATTTTATACAGTTGCAGCATAACTTTTCCGTTCTTATATTCTATGCCTCGGCTAATAAAGGCAAGTATCCCATGTGTCTTCTTAACCGCCTCATATACATGTCCAGCTACCTTAAGGGACGGGTGGACATGTACACCAAGGTCCCTCTGATCCCCGGTACTTCCCAGGGTCCTACCATTCATCATGTATTCCTGTGCCTTGTTTGTCCTGCCCAAGTACATCACCTCACACTTATCCAGATTAAATTCCATTTGCCACTGATCAGCCCATCTGACCAGCCCGCCTATATCCTCCTGTAATCTAAGGCTATCCTCCTTACTATTTACCACCCCACCAATTTTTGTGTCATCTGCGAACTTACTGATCAACCCTCCTACATTCAAGTTAAATCATTTATATATACCACAAACAGCAAGGGACCCAACACCGATCCCTGTGGAACCCCAGTGGACACAGGCATCCAGTCACAAAAACACCCCTTGACCATCACCCTCTGCTTCCTGTCACTCCGCCAATTCTGGTTCCAATTTGCCAAATTGCCTTGGATCCCATGGGCTCTTACCTTCGTTATAAGTCTTTCATGCGGGATCTCAGCCTTGCTGAAGTCCAAGTAGACTACGTCAAATGCATTGCCCTCATCTACGCACCTGGTCACCTCTTCAAAAAATTCAATCAAATTGGTCAGACATGACCTCCCCTTAACAAAACCATGCTGACTGTCCTTGATTAATCCCTGCCTCTCCAAGTGTAGATTAATTCTGTCCCTCAGAATTGCTTCCAATATTTTCCCCGCCACTGAGGTTAGACTTACTAGTCTGCAGTTCCCTGGTTTATCCCTTCGTCCCTTCTTGAATAACGGTACCACATTAGCTGCCCTCCAGTCCTCTGGCACTTCTCCTGCGGCCAGAGAGGTATTGAAAATTATTGCCAGCACCCCTGCTATCTCTTCCCTTGCCTCACTCAACAGCCTGGAATACATTTCATCCGGGCCTGGATATTTATCTACTTTTAAGCCTGCCAGGCCACTTAGAACTTTCTCCCTTTCTATGTTAATTTCTTTAATTATATCACAGTCCTTCTGCCTGATTTCCATACCCACATCATCCCTCTCACTTATGAACAAAGTATTCATTTAGAACCCTACCTACATCTTCTGGCTCCACATACAAATTACAACTATGGTCCTTAATGGGCCCTACTCTTTCCCTAGTTACCCTCTTACTCTTAATGTACTTGTAAAATAACTTTGGATTTTCCTTCATTTGACCTGCCAATGTTTTTTCATGCCCCCTTTTTGCCCTCCTAATTTCCTTCTTAAGTTCCCCCCTACTCATTCTATACTCCTCTGGGGCTTCCGCTGTTTTGAGCCCTCGGTATCTGCCACAAGCCTCCTTTTTCCTCTTTATCCAATCCTGTATATCCCTCGACATCCAAGGTTCCCTGGATTTGTTGGTTGCCCTTTGTCTTTACCGGAATATGTTGGCCCTGTACTCTCCCTATTTCCTTCTTGAATGAGCCCCACTGCTCTTTTGCAGATTTACCTAAAAGTAGTTGCTCCCAGTCCACTTTGGCCAAATCATATCTGATCTTATTAAAATCGGCCGTCCCCTAATTTAGAACTCTGATTTCTGGTCCATCCTTGTCCTTTTCCATTACAACCTTGAATCTAATGCAGTTATGATCACTATCTGCAAAATGCTCCCCCACTGATACTTCCCCCACTTGCCCGGCTTCATTCCCTAAAATTAAGTCCAGGACCGCTCCATCTCTTGTAGGACCTTCTACGTACTGGCTTAAAAAGCTCTCCTGGATGCATTTTAAGAATTCCGCTCCCTCTAAACCTATCACACTATGACTAACCCAGTTAATGTTGTGGAAGTTGAAATACCCCACTATTACTACCCTATTATTTTTACACTTCTCTGAAATTTACCTACATATCTCCATTTCTATTTCTGTCTGACTGTTTGGGAGCCTATAGTACACTCCCAGCAATGTGTTTGCTTCTTTTTTATTTTTCAGTTCTATCCACATGGCTTCATCTGAGGAGCCTTCTAAGATGTCATCCCTCCTTACTACTGTAATTGATTCCTTGATCAATATTGCAATACCCCCTCCTCTTTTACCTCCTTCCCTGTCTCAGCTGAAGTCCCTATATCCTGGAATATTGAGCTGCCAATCCTGCCACTCTCTCAACCATGTCTCTGTGACAGCAATGACATCATACTTCCATCTGTTAATTTGTGCCCTCAACTCATCTGCCTTATTTGTTAGACTCCTTGTGTTAAAATAAATATTTTCCAACCTTGCCAAACTCCCTTGTGCCTTAACTGGCCTATAATTTCTATGCCTTCCAGACTCACTTGCTCTTTCTTTTAATTTTGGCTGTGCATCTCCCTCTGCTGAACCTCCTCTCAGGATCCCATCTCCCTGCCTTGAAATGGTGCAGAGGAGATTTTGCATAATACTTCTACGGATTGGGGCTTTTGGTTACAAGGCTAGGCTGGAAAGGCTGGGGTTGTTCCAGCTTGGAACAAAGGAGATTGAGGGGGGATTTGATAGAGGTGAACAAGATTATGTTAGGCCCAGATAAGGTGGAAAAGGAAAAGCTCTTCCCATTAACTAATAGTGCACAGACTAGGAGACACAGATTTAAGATTTTGGGCAAGAGGTGCAGGGCAAATATGAGGAAGAACTTTCTTACACAGCGAGTGGTAATGACTTGGAACTCACTGCCCACGAGGGTGATGGAAGCAGAAACAATTAACGATTTCAAAAGAAAATTGGATGGGCACTTGAAGGAATGAAACTTGCAAGGCTACAGAGATCAATCAGGGGCGTGGGACTGAATGGATTGCTCTGCAGGGAGCCAGCATAGACTCGATGGGTCGAATAGCCTCCTTATGTGCTGTAAATGACTCTATGACTCTGTGCTGAGGTAGACTTAGGACCTGCCTCCTTGCCCTGCTCCTAAGAGTGGAAGACATTGGCAAGCCACCACTGAAAAACAACCAAGCAAATGGCTCGGGATGAAGCAGAGGCAGATAATGAGCCAAGGAGCTGCCTTCAGGCAGAGCGCACATGAATGAATGGAGGGAATTACAGAAAAAGGGAGGATTTGACCTATTTAAAATAAGCTGGTTAATTACTATGTTAAGATGCCATTTTGAGGAACGTCACACGAATGGGTTAAATGTAACAGTCACAGGAAAACTAAAAGAAAATAGATTTCTAATCTGTGTCACTTTAATCATACATGCCTCTCTTAACTTGCCCCTGATGTTGACAACTCATTCAACCATTTATTTCTATTTGCAATCAGTCACTGGCCTGTTATTAATGGGCAATATTAACCCTTTCATACATTTATTCTTGTAACAGTCTGCCAGTGTTGGAATGATACTTCCAACCCACTGATCCAGCAGGACTTGCCCTACAACCCATAGCTTTATTTTCATTCATGGGATATGAGCATCACAGGCAAGGCTAGCATTTACTGTCCATCCCTAACCTTGAGAAGATTCACTTTAAAACAGGACATGGGTAAGCTAGCAGAATGGGCAGTCAAGTGGTAGATGGAACTTAATACAGAGAAGTGTGAGGTGATAGGTTTTGAAAGAGGGGATAGGGAGAGGCAATATATACCTAATGGCATATTATAAATAGTATGCAGGGTTCTGGGGGTTCATGTGCATAGATCTTCCAAGGTGGCAGGACACGTTGAGAGAGCATGATGAAAAGCATATGGGATCTTGGGCTTCATAAATAGAGACATTGTGTACAAAAGAAGGGAAGTTATTCTGAACAAAAACAGAATTACCTGGAAAAACTCAGCAGGTCTGGCAGCATCGACGGAGAAGAAAAGAGTCGACGTTTCGAGTCCTCATGACCCTTCAACAGAACTGAGTATAGTTAGGAGAGGGGTGAAATATAAGCTGGTTTAAGGTGGGGGGGGGGGGGGGGGCGCGCGCGGGGGGGGGGGGGGGGCGTGGTTGGTGGGGGGGGGTGGGGAAGTCGGGGGGTTTGGGAGGGGGGGAGAAGTTGAGGGAGGGGTGGTTGTGGGGACAAGCAAGCAGTGATAGGAGCAGATAATCAAAAGATGTCACAGACAAAAGGATCAAAGAGGTGTTGAAGGTGGTGATATTATCTAAGAAAATGCGCTAATTAAGAATGGATGGCAGGCCACTTAAGGTACAGCTCTAGTGGGGGTGGGGTGGAAAAACTGACAAGGTATTAGTTGTAGATTTAAAAATAATGGAAATAGGTGGGAAAAGAAAAATCTATATAAATTATTGGAAAAAACAAAAGGGAGGGGGAAGAAACGGGGTGGGGATGGGGGGAGGGAGTTTAAGATCTAAAGTTGTTGAATTCAATATTCAGCCCGGAAGGCTGTAAAGTACCTAGTCGGAAGATGAGGTGCTGTTCCTCCAGTTTGCGTTGGGCTTCACTGGAACAATGCAGCAAGCCAAGGACAGACATGTGGGCAAGAGAGCGGGGTGGAGTGTTAAAATGGCAAGCGACAGGGAGGTTTGGGTCTTTCTTGTGGACAGACCGCAGGTGTTCTGCAAAGTGGTCACCCAGTTTGCGTTTGTTCTCTCCAATGTAGAGGTAGCCGCATTGGGAGCGACGAATGCAGTAGACTAAGTTAGGGGAAATGCAAGTGAAATGCTGCTTCACTTGAAAGGAGTGTTTGGGCCCTTGAATGGTGAGGAGAGAGGAAGTCAAGGGGCAGGTGTTGCATCTTCTGCCTGGGCATGGGGAGGTGCCATAGGTGGGGGTTGAGGAGTAGGGGGTGATGAAGGAGTGGACCAGGGTGTCCCGGAGGGAACGATCCCTACGGAATGCCGCCAGGGGGGGTGAAGGGAAGATGTGTTTGGTAGTGGCATCATGCTGGAGTTGGCGGAAATGGCGGAGGATAATCCTTTGAATGCTGAGGCTGGTGGGGTGATAAGTGAGGACAAGGGGGACCCTATCATGTTTCTGGGAGGGAGGAGAAGGCGTGAGGGCGGATGCGCGGGAGTTGGGCCGGACACGGTTGAGGGCCCTGTCAACGACCGTGGGTGGAAAACCTCGGTTAAGGAAGAAGGAGGACATGTCAGAGGAACTGTTTTTGAAGGTAGCGTCATCAGAACAGATGCGACGGAGGCGAAGGAACTGAGAGAATGGGATGGAGTCCTTACAGGAGGCGGGGTGTGAGGAGCTGTAGTCGAGGTAGCTGTGGGAGTCGGTAGGCTTGTAATGGATATTGGTGGACAGTCTATCATCAGAAATTGAGACAGAGAGGTCAAGGAAGGGAAGGGAAGTGTCAGAGATGGACCATGTGAAAATAATGGAGGGGTTGGAAGCAAAATTAATAAATTTTTCCAAGTCCAGACGAGAGCATGAAGCAGCACCGAAGTAATAATCGATGTACCGGAGAAATTTGTGGGAGGGGGCCGGAGTAGGACTGGAACAAGGAATGTTCCACATACCCCATAAAGAGACAGGCATAGCTGGGGCCCATGCGGGTACCCATAGCCACACCTTTTATTTGGAGGAAGTGAGAGGAGTTAAAGGAGAAATTGTTCAGTGTGAGAACAAGTTCAGCCAGACGGAGGAGAGTAGTGGTGGATGGGGATTGTTTGGGCCTCTGTTCAAGGAAGAAGCTAAGGGCCCTCAGACCATCCTGGTGGGGGATGGAGGTGTAGAGGGATTGGACGTCCATGGTGAAGAGGAAGCGGTTGGGGCCAGGGAACTGGAAATTGTTGATGTGACGTAAGGTGTCAGAGGAATCACGGATGTAGGTGGGAAGGGACTGAACAAGGGGAGAGAGAAGGGAGTCAAGATAACGAGAAATGAGTTCGATGGGGCAGGAACAGGCTGACACGATCGGTCGGCCGGGACAGTTCTGTTTGTGGATTTTGGGTAGGAGGTAGAAGCGGGCCGTCTGAGGTTGGGCGACTATCAGGTTGGAAGCTGTGGGAGGAAGATCTCCAGAGGAGATGAGGTCAGTCACAGTCCTGGAAACAATGGCTTGATGTTCAGTGGTGGGGTCATGGTCCAGGAAGAGGTAGGAGGAAGTGTCTGCGAGTTGACGCTCAGCCTCCGCGAGGTAGAGGTCAGTGCGTCAGACAACAACAGCACCACCCTTGTCAGCGGGTTTGATGACAATGTTGGGGTTGGACCTGAGAGAATGGAGTGCAGTAAGTTCAGAGAGAGACAGATTGGAATAGTGAGAGAAGCAGAGAAATTGAGACGGCTAATGTCACGCCGACAGATCTCAGTTAAAAGATCAAGAGAAGGTAAGAATCCAGAGGGAGGGGTCCAGGTGGAGGGAGAATATTGGAGGTGGGTAAAAGGATCCGTTGAACGGGGAGAGGACTCCTGCCCAAAGAAGTGAGCACGGAGACGAAGACGGCGGAAGAAGAGTTCAGCATCGTGCCGAGCCCGAAATTCATTGAGATGAGGGCGTAAGGGTACATTGGAGAGACCAAACGCAAACTGGGCAACCGCTTTGCAGAACACCTGCGGTCTGTCCGCAAGAAAGACCCAAACCTCCCTGTCGCTTGCCATTTTAACACTCCACCCTGCTCTCTTGCCCACATGTCTGTCCTTGGCTTGCTGCATTGTTCCAGTGAAGCCCAACGCAAACTGGAGGAACAGCACCTCATCTTCCGACTAGGCACTTTACAGCCTTCCGGGCTGAATATTGAATTCAACAACTTTAGATCTTAAACTCCCTCCCCCCATCCCCACCCCGTTTCTTCCCCCTCCCTTTTGTTTTTTTCAATAATTTATATAGATTTTTCTTTTCCCACCTATTTCCATTATTTTTAAATCTACAACTAATACCTTGTCAGTCTTTCCACCCCACCCCCACTAGAGCTGTACCTTGAGTGTCCTGCCATCCATTCTTAATTAGCACATTTTCTTAGATAATATCACCACCTTCAACACCTCTTTGATCCTTTTGTCTGTGACATCTTTTGATTATCTGCTCCTATCACTGCTTGCTTGTCCCCACAACCACCCCACCCTCAACTTCTCTCCACCCCCACCGCCCCCCCCCACCCCCACCCCCCACCTTAAACCAGCTTTTCTTTCACCCCTCTCCTAACTATACTCAGTTCTGTTGAAGGGTCATGAGGACTCGAAACGTCGACTCTTTTCTTCTCCGTCGATGCTGCCAGACCTGCTGAGTTTTTCCAGGTAATTCTGTTTTTGTTTTGGATTTCCAGCATCCGCAGTAGGTTTTTGTTTTTAAGTTATTCTGAACCTTTATAAAGCTCTGGTTCGGCCATAATTAGAGCATTACATCCAGTTCTGGTCGCCATGGAAGTGTAAGGGGTGCACCCCTTTCCTCCTTCAGAGAACCTCCCCACACTCAAGTTCGTGACACCAGATTCACAAGTGTATGGCTTGAACAGAATGACCAGCAAGACAAGTTTTGTCTGATAATTCATGATTGCTTTATTGAATTACCCACAGTCCTCAGCGAAGGGCAATCATGAAATGCAGTTACAATTACAATTACCCTGAACCCTGTCCCATCAGAGGCTAAACCTTGTTCCTAACTTAATACTTAGCTTTATATCCTAATTTAATATTTACAATCACCCCTCGGTTGGTATTGTAGGTCCCTCTGTGGAGTTGGCCAGACTTGACCGGCTTCCTTGACCACCTGCAGAAAACAATGATGTCCTATGATTTCTGTCTTCAGTTTTATCATTTCCGCTGCTGGCCTAGCCAGCTTGTTTCAATATCCAGTAGTTAGCACTCTTAGTTTATACTACGCATAGTCCAAACAAATATGATCTGCTCATGCTGGTTGAAACAATAGGCTTTCCATGGAAAATATATCCCAAACGAATATATCAACTCTCGCATTGTTTAAACAATTCCCTGCTGTTTTGAAGCAGAACAGTGACAGCTTCTGACTCCAAGGTCAATGAAGGTTTGAATATCAATGTATTGGGTAATCAGTCTCTTAATTGCATTAGTCAATGGCAGGCGGCATTTCACTCGTACCATTGCCCCATGATAGCAATCAGTCAATGTCCAAACCCTTTTGATGAGCCACTGTCTTTCATTAAATGTTCGAATTAACCCTTTGTTGCCTAGCCCTGTGCTATTGGCTGCAGTTTGGCTTCTGTGTTGTGGTAATAAACATGAGGTCGAAGCATGTCAGCGGGTTTGGATTTTATACTCCATAATGGGGAGGTGGGTGGCATAGTGGTATTGTCACTTGACTAGTAACCCAGGTACCCAGGGTAATTCTCTGGGGACCAGGGTTTGAATCCCACCACAGCAGATGGTGAAATTTGAATTCAATAAAAAAAATCTGGAATTAAAAGTCTAATGATGGCCATGAAACAATTGTCAATTGGTTCACTTTTGCCCTTTAGGGAAGGAAATCTGCCATTCTTACCTGGTCTGGCCTACATGTGACTTCAGACCCACAGCAATGTGGTTAACTCTGAAATGGCCTAGCAAGCCACTCAGTTCTCAAGGGTAATTAGGGATGGGCAATAAATGCTGGCCTAGCTAGCGACGCCTACATCTCATGAACGAATAAAAATAATTGGAGGGGATTCCGATCCCACAGAAGGATGTGAGGGCCTTTGAGAGGGTGCAGAGGAGATTAACCAGAATGAATGGGGATTTTAACTAAAGGTTAGGTTGGAGAAGCTGGGTTTGTTCTTCTTGGAACAAAGGAGATTGAAGGGAGATGTGATGGAAGTGTACAAGATTATGATAGGTTTAGAGGAGGTGAACAAATAGAAGCTTTGCTGATTAGCTGACAATACAAGGACTAGGGAACACAGATTTAAGGTTTCGGACAAGAGATCTGGGGATGTGAAGAACACCTTTTTAGCCAGTACATAGCAAGCCTAACAAGAAGAGACAATTCTGGGCATAGTTTTTGCAATGAATCTGGGCAGGTGTAAGGGGTATCAGTGGGAGAGTATTATAATGGTAGTGATCATGTTATCAATGGTTTAGACTTAAATATAGAGGGGTTGATTAAGAAGGTTACAGATGATATGAAAATTGGCTGTATAGTTGATAGTGAAGAAGAAACCTGTAGACTGCAGGAAGATATCAATGGAATGGTCAGGTGGGCAGAAACTGGCAAATGGAATTCAATCCACAGAAGTCTGAGGTAACACATTAAAGGAGGACAAACAAGGCAAGGGATTACACAATAAAAGGTAGGATTCCGAAAAGCATAGAAGAACAGAGGGACCTTAGAATGCACATGGACAGATCCCTGACAGTAGCTGGACAGGTAGATAAGATAGTCAAGAAGGCATAAGGGATACTTTCCTTTATTGGCCGAGGCTTAAAGGATAATAGCAGGGAAGTTATGCTGCAACTGTATAAAACTCTGGCTAGACTGCAGCTAGAATGCTGTGTATAGTTCTAGTTACCACATTATAGGAAGAACGTGATCATACTAGAGAGGGTGCATTACAGATTAATAAGGGCTTTGTCAGGAATGGAGAATTTTAGCCATGAGGAAAGATTGGATAGCCTGGTGTTGTTTTCTTTTGGAACAAAGGAGGCTGAGGGGAGATTTAATTGAGGTGTATCTAATTATGAAGGACCTAGTTTTGAGTGGATAGGAAGGACCTATTTCCCTTAGCAGAAAAGGCAATAATCAGGTAACATTGATTTAATATAATGGTGTAAGTATTAGAGAGGAGTTGAGGTGTAACTTTTTCACCCAGAGGTTGGTGAGGGCCGGGAACTCACTGCATGTGGGTTTGGATTTTATACTCCATAATGGGGAGGTGGGTGGCATAGTGGTATTGAAGAGTGGTAGGGACACTTGGATATGCAGTTGAAGTGCCCTAACCATAGGGTTTCGAACCAAGAACTGGAAAGTAGGATTAAACGGATTAGGACTTTTTTAGGCCAGAATAAACACAATGGGCTGAATGCCCTCCTTCTGTGCCGTAAATATTTCCATGTTTCTATCTTTCTAACTCTAAGAGAAAACCTACCTACCTCCTCTTGACATACAATGGCATTACCATCAGCCATATAATACTGTATATTATGTTGTGTGTGTGTGTACACGTTTATGTGCATGTGAGTGTAGGATATGTGTGTCGTGTCAAAGAGCAGTATTGAGGAAGTGCTGCGCTGCCACAGGTGCTGTCTTTTAGTTGAGATGTTAAACCGAGGTCCCATCTGCCCCCCGCCTCCCCCCACCCCGCCCCTCCCCTCTGTTGGACTTTAAAGAGCCTACACTACTATTTCTCAGAATAGCTAAGGAAATTCTCCTGTTGCGCTGGCCAATATTTATACCTCAACCATCATCATTACAAAACAAATTGTCTGGTTATTTACCTCATTAATATTGTCGGCAAATTGGTTGCCACATTTTCTTCATTATAATTATATTTTAATCCTGCAAATTTCTTTGGGCGTCTTGGGATTGTGAAAAATGACATGTAAATGCAAGCCTTTCTTTCTAAACATGGTGTCATTATCCTTATCTGCTCTTTACCTGTGATAACCTGCTCTTTACCTACTTCTGCCATCTAGAAGGATAAGGGCAGCAGATGCATGGGAACACCACCACCTATAAATTCCCCTCCAAATCACTCACTATCCTGGCTTGGAAATATATCGCCGTTCCTCCACTGTCGCTGGGTCAAAAATTTGGAACTCCCTCCCTAACTGCACTGTTGCGTGCCTACAGAGATGACTGCAGTGGTTTCAAGAAGGCAACTTCACCTTTACAAAGGGGTATTAAGGATGGGCAATAAATGCTGGCCTTGCCAACAATGCCCTGAGATCATGAACTGGTATGTATATATGCAAGTTCTTTCTTCAAAATAAGATGACTCAGAAACTACTTTATTGAAGAATATCGGATATCAAAGACAGGTTTGCTAAGATCTGTTTAAAACATTTGAACACAGCTATAATTGAAATATTTTCTCTTGTTCTATTGCCAGACTAACTCTTAAGTAATAAGCAGAATGTATTTTACCGATTAATACTCAATATTTAGATTTACTGAGATCCCTTACGTGCACGTTTGTGTCTATGTCAGTTAAATCAGTAGATTATTATGCAGCTGATTCCTTGTCCCTTTAGTATACATCTGAGACTTGGGGAGAGAGGACAATTATTAGTGGTCTCAG
This sequence comes from Cetorhinus maximus, assembly GCF_964194155.1. NCBI lineage: Eukaryota > Metazoa > Chordata > Chondrichthyes > Lamniformes > Cetorhinidae > Cetorhinus > Cetorhinus maximus. The sequence goes on from NC_135899.1 coordinate 7,543,853, forward strand.
TCAGTGATGGCGAGAGCTGCCATGGTCAAATTAACTAGATTTCACCAATTACATCACTTGAGTAATTGGTGAGACGGTTAACCACTCAAGTGCTTAAGTAATACAGTGACCTGTCACAGAATGTATCTATGAAGATCTCATTCTTGTAATGTGATGGTTTCCACCGACAGCTATTTTCGGACCATTTCCTCATGAGCAGTACAATCAGACAGCCTGTACTATTTCCCAACGGGGAAATCACAGGCAAACCTCATTCTGGTCTGATGATCTACACTGAATGATAATCAGAATTGGGAACTCACTGATATTTCCCCTCCCCTCTCTGAGGCCAGGTTATGAGATTAACACAGATGAAGACAAACCCATCTTAGCTTATCTGCCCAAAGAGAAAAAAGCAACACTGGACCTATCACAGAGCTCATGGGCAATCTCTACTTCGATCCCAGGCCTTGACTAGCCTGCTTGTCTGACTGTAATAGGTTAGATTCAGTGTAGTGCTGCAGTTTGATCTTTGCTTTTGTCTTTGATATCCGATATTCTTCAATAATGTAGTTTCTGAGTCATCTTATTTTGAAGAAAGAACTTGCATATATACATACCGGTTCATGATCTCAGGGCACTGAGAGTCACTGAACTAGTTGTGAAATGGAACCAATATTTCACAGTAGTAATTTGCACACAGCAAACTCCCACAACTGCAGAGAGATAAATGTTTAGATATTCTGCCATTTTTAATGATTTTAATAACTGAAGGGTAAATAAATGGCCAGAGTGAACACACTACTCTCCTTTGAATAGTGGTGTTGGATCTCATATTTCCAGACAGGACAAAGATCTCATCCAAAAAACATCAACTCTGACAGTACAGCCAACACTCACTCAACATTGCCTGGATTATGTGCACAAATCTCTGGATTGGGGCTTGAACTCATAACCTTCTGATGGAGAAGCCAGAGTATACCACCACAAGTGAGCTCTCCAAAACTGGGGGCCTTTTCACTGCTCTCAACCTAGGAATTGGTTTTGAGCCTATCTTCAGTTTTCTGTTGGACCCTCTCAGACTCTCCATTCTGAGGGAACTCTTGGTGCAACCTCCACCAACAACACCATGTTCTAGAATGCCCCTATGATTGTGTAGCCCAGGACCACAATCTAAAGGAAGGGATGCAGAAGGCTGGGAATGATGCCTTCACACCTCAATATCAGCGATGCCGATTGCACCTGAAAGTCTTGCTCTTCCCCCTAAGGGAATGCCGGGAATCCCAGGGCAAGCTTACAAGAGGCAGAGATGTTACATATGTTGTAATAGTGCAACAGGTCACCTGTTGATGATGCAATAGTGTGAGAGTCTGAGAGGGCACATATTGATGATGTAATAGAGCATCAGTATGGGAGTATAACTGTTGATGATGTCATAGTAAGAAAAGGCACTTGTTGAAGATGCTGATGATAGTGTTACAGGTCACCTGTTGATGATGTCATAGTGCCAGAGTCACCTCTTGATGATGTAATTGTGCAAGGAGGCACCTATGGATTGTTTAATCATGCTAGGTGTCACTTTTTGATGATGTACTTGTGCCTGAAGTCATTTGTTGGTGATGTAATTGTGTGGCAGGCATTGCCGTTCATGATGTAATTGCATGAGGCAATCTATTGATTAATGTCATCAATCACAATTCCCTATGGATTTGACAATGAGGCCCCAGCAGGCCACCATTAAATCTTTATAGTGACTCTGTGCAGTAATTGGCATGGTTGAAATTGGAATTGCTAATCATTTGATTCCCATTAAGAATGCATCATTAATTTTGTCATTGATTTTCATTTTTCCAAATTCATTTCTAACAGAGTAGCATAGATAAGGGGAAAGAAGAGGAGGTAGAAAATTTTCAACAATGAAACAACGCCACAGAGTTTTTTGTTGAGAATAACAGAAGTATGTTACTCCAATGTGACAGACAATACTTGTTAGGGGTTGAAGTGAAGGGGTGTAGATGGGCCAGGATAATGGAGCATTTATCTACATCTGACTTAGCCATGCTTGATGCTGACACTGTTAGCTACAAGTAAAGAGTGTTTTAATGCCAACATGAACATTTGCTATCACAGTGAAGGCAAGTTTATCTGCACAATTTAAAAGAGTTGGTTGTGTGTTCATTTTAAACAATCTCATTTACCAATAGTAATCACCTGCTCTCACCCCAGAAGTGAGACTTTCTACCTATCCCATTGATCAATGCTGATTATGTGACCTTTGAACTCCTAAGTGATGCTTTTAACCCATCCATTTGGTTAACAGTGATCTGAGCACCATTCCATTTGTGGCACATTCCATCAAGCACTTTGGCTTCTGCCAAGCATGTGAATGAGTTGATTGTTTTGCGATTTGACTCAGGACCCAAAGGTGGGCCAGAGGCAGATGGCAAATGAATAAGTTTACAAAGTGATGGCTCAGTTGCTCCCTGGCAATGAAACTGCATCCATGATAATGATTGTTTAAGCACTGCGATTGGTCTGTGGAAACGAGAAAAATCCCATCTTCCATTGGTCCCTGGTTATCACATGACATGGATCTGACAGGGTGACATCATGGAACAGATTCATCAAATTCCTCTTGGGTAATATCCAGTGAGATCGCGTCTACGACAGAAACAGGGCGTTTGGCCATTGGTCGATATTAGCATTTATGTTCCACTTGAGCCTCCTCCCATCCTACCTAATCTAACTCCATCACTAGGTCCTTCTATTTATTTCTCCCTCATGTGTTTGTCTGGCTTACCCTTAAATAGAACTATACTATTCACCTCAACTACTCCCTGTGGTAGTGAGCTCCCAATCCTTGCTGCTCCCTGAGTGAAGAAGTTTCTCCTGCCTTCCCTATTGGATTTATTATTGACTATTTATGGCCCTTCGTTTAGAGCTCACCCACAAGTGGAAACATCTTCTTTGCATCTATCCAGTTGAACCTCCCCACCATTTTAAAGATTTCTATCAGGCCACATCTCAATTTCTCTTTTTTAGCCTGTCCTAACTTTCCTGATAGTTATGAACTCTCAGTTCAAGTATCATTCTTGAGAAATAGAACATAAAATGGGAGGAAAGGGTTCAAGATTTTCTTCCCATTTATTAAATTATAAAATATGCAATACAAGCGAATGCATGATGGAATAGCAGGAGATAAAGACGGTATAGTAATATCTACAGGATATTCAAAAGCTTTGTGTAAAGCACACACTTCCTATAAATATCACAAGTACTTTCTGTTACACTTTGGCCATTGGACTTCAGTCATTTTCATGAACTCTCCATGAGCAATGCCACAGGTGATCAGTGAGTAATGCAGTAACTGTATCTTTATTAGATTGACAGTTGTGAGCAGTCACAGGAGATCATCTAGTCTTAAGTGAGGGTCTATCATCTTTCAGCTGGAGGAGTTACAGGTTCCCTGATCGTCTTTGAGGTTTTTGCTGGAATGAACAGGCAAGACACCGTAGTAATGAATGGTACAAATTGTTAAAGTTTTATTTTTTTTACTGTTCCTGAAGTTAGAATCCACTGAAATTCAACATCATGTCTTGTATCAATTCACCAAATGCCACTTGTCTCCCTCTCAGAATTAAACATAGGCACACACACACCACACACACACAAACACACACACACACAATGGCTCTGTGATGGTTCATTCTTTAGGCCCTCACTTGTAAATGGGGGAAAAATAAGAAGCAGATTTTTCCTGGTCCTGTGTTGGCGTTTATTGGGTCACCCATGCTTTGGGAGTTCAGGAAGATCTGGCAGAAAGGAGTGCTCATCCTTAGCAAGGTTCATTAAATCAGGCAGGCCTGTGCTCAATTTTCCTATGTTGGCTGCATCCGGGTGATCTTATAGACCCAAAGGGCCAAGAGAATCTGCCCCAGTGTGGGGAGGATAACTGGCACCATGTTGTGGATGTGGCATGGATGATGGAAAATTCAAAACTGTCAGAACTCAAATACTGCAGGCACGAAGAGAGACTTCCTCAGCAAATGCTCACCCAAGCGCCACCTGATTCGTTGTGCATCATACTGATGTGAGCAATTGAACTGAGATTAGGCTTTACGTTTCTGGCCTCTACACACGTCAAATTAGTTTCCCGATTCCGCCCCGTTGTGTTCCCTTTCTCGTTCGGCTTCTAGTACGTTTTGTTCCCTGCCTCTGATTTCCTATTCTGAAGCTGGTTTTGCTAATGAGAATGAGTAGGTTGTTCAAATGTGGGGCATTGCAGCTGAGTCCATTCCTGATTACACCCAATTCCCAATCACTTTGGGATGACTGGAGCTCGTTGAATGGTAATCAGGAACAGGAACCCTGGTTGGTCTTTGTTTCCCACCCCAGCACAGAGCCTCTGAACTTGATTATAATATTCCCCCTGGCACTGACTCAACAGATGGGTAACCGCACTAGTGATTTGTCATGTGGCTGTGTGAGTATTGGTGTGTGCACACTTAAAGCACTTGTGATAATTCTCTCTCTTGGTATGTTTTCAAAGAGCTGCTAACACAATTTTACTCATAAGTGCCCATTTTTCTTTAAAAAGGAAATGAATACAGTGGCCTAAACATTCCCACTCCCAAACTGCAAATTTTCCAGACTGCTTCTCCAAAGCCTGCTTTCAGGAACTTCAAGCTAGAAATGGGCTGAAAGCCGAGCTGATTCAAAGCAGGGAATGCATAACAGGCCCTGGTGGAATTTGAACTTGATGTGCATAAGAACATAGGTTATAGGAACATAGGATCATAAGAATATAAAAGCATACAAACACAATATCATAGGAGCAGCAGGAAGTCATTCAGCCCTTTGAGTCTGTTACAGCCTTCAATTGGATCATGACTAATCTTTATCTTAACTCCATTTGCCCATCTTGGTTTCATATCCATTCATATCCTTACCCATCAAAGCTCTATCCATCTCAGACATGAAATTTTCAATTTATCTCCAGCATCGATGGATCTGCGAGAGAGAGTTTCAGATTTCCACTATCTTTTGAATGAAGAAGTCTTTCGTCATGTCACCCTTAAAAGACCTAGCTCTAGTTTTAAGGTTATGCTCCCCCTTTTTTCTGGACTCCACCTACCAGAGGAAACAGTTTCTCTCTACTGATCATATTCCATCACCTTAAACATCTTCTTCAAAGCTCCAAGGAATACAAGCCTAGTCTGTGCAACAGGCCATTATAATTTAACCTTTGTTTTGCTAATCTGGTACCGTAAACACCACACAGCCATTGACACACTTTTAGAACAGGTTAGGAGTGAATCTCCTAACTCATCATCTGACTGATTTAGGCAATGATATCAAATCAGGGATGTAAAGGCTTTGAGCTGAATAGACCAGGAAAGTCCTGGTTCCAGCCTTTTGGTATGTAAATGGTGAGGAGAGTACAATTAAGGTCCATTGGTCTGAGCTAGGGGAATGGGAATTGACAGCCAGGATTTCCACTTCCGATTGCTATCCGATGTAACCCTGCTGTAAAGTGAATGCACAGAGGATCAGGCATGGATGTGATCCCCCACACATATAGTCTGCCCAACACTACCACACCCCCCCTTATATATTGCAGTAACCCAGCCATGCCCATTAAGGCTCTCACATGAAGGCTGGTCAGTTGGACAGGATATCTGAGGGGTTCTGATGATCTAGAACTGTAGCTGGAATGAGGCTTCAGGAGATTGTCAGTGTGTGTTGGGGGGGGGGGGGGGTGGTGTGGTTGTATAACATGTTAATGTCCATTTTGAGCCCCCTTCGCAAGTTGAATTTCCCCTGGGGGTATCTTAAAGGGAGAAAAACAAAGACAGAAGAAAAATGGAGTGAACAAGTGGTTTCTCATCATCAACAAAAACAACTTGCATTTTATATAGCATCTTTGATATAAAAAAACACCCCAGGGCACTTCATCAGATGGCATCGCAAATTCTTTCTCAAAAGCCAAGTGGCGGTTGATGGAACATTCCCAAATCCGCCATTGCTGTACCACAACATCTGGCTCTTGGCACTGCAGGAAGGCGTTTGGAAACTCGGGGAAACAAGCCTCGTTTCGGTGGCGAGATTGTAGTACGGGTTATATGCAACGAGACTCACTCCTGAGAAGCATACACCAGGAAATCGAGCTGCCTCCATCTTTTCCCACAATGTATTTCTCAGCATGCAAGGTTCTGCACCGCTAGAGCACATCCACATTTCAGATAAGATGATAAACCAAGGCTCCATCTGACCTTTGGGTGGATGTAAAGGATCCCACATCCATTATTTCAGAGAGGAGCAGAGGAGTCCTCCCCCTGGTGTCCTGGGACAATGTCTAATCCTCAATAAACATCACTAAGAAAACAAATTATCTGGTCTTCCTCACATTGTTATTTGTGGGAGCTTGCTGTGTTTTTTTTTTGTTGCCCTTGAGGAGGTGTTGGTGAGTCTCTCTCTCTCTTGAACCACTGCAGTCCATGTGGTGTAGGTACACCTACTGGGCTTTTAGGGAGTTCCAGGATTTTGACCCAGTGACAGTGAAAGAACAACAATATTTCACGTTTTTGTTTTGGATTTCCAGCATCCGCAGTAGTTTTTTGTTAATATATTTCACGTGTCAGGATGGTGTGTGGTTTAGAAGGGAGTTTCCAGGTGATGGTATTCCTATCTATCTGCTGCCCTTGTCCTTCCAGATGGTAAAGGTCGCAGGTTTGGAAGGTCCTGTCGAAGAAGCCTTGATGAATTCCTGCAGTGCATCTTGTAGGTGGTACACACTGCTGCCACTGTGCATTGGTGGTGGAGGGAGTGAATGTTGATGGTGGTGGATGGGGAATGGGTGCCAATCAAGTGGGTTGCTTTTTCCTGGATGGTGCCAAGCTTCTTGAGCGTTGTTGGAGCTACACTCATCCTTGCAAGTGGAGAGTATTCCATCACATTCCTGACCAGTGCCTTGTAGATGGTGGACAGGCTTTCGGGAGTCAGGAGGTGAGTTACTCGCTGCAGAATTCCCAGCCTCTGACCTGCTCTTGTAGCCACAGTATTTATATGGCTGGTCCGGTACAGTTTCTGGCATCAATGGTAACCCCCAGGACATTGATAGTGGGGGAATTCAGCGATGGCAATGCCATTGATTGTCAAGGGAAGATGGTTAGATTCTCTCTTGTTGGAGATCGTCATTGCCTAGCACTTGTATGGCATGGATATTACTTACCAGTTATCAGCAGAAGCCTGAATGTTGTCCAGGTCTTGATGCATATTGGCATGGACTGCTTCAGTAACTAAGGAGTCAGTCGCGAATGGTAAACATTGTACAATCATCAGTGAACATCTTCACTTCTGACTGTATGATGGAGGGAAGGTCATTGATGAAGCAGCTGAAGATGGTTGGGCTTGAGTGCACATTGACTGCTGTGTTTCCTACAGCACAACGATGATAAAACTTCAAAGGTACTTCATTGGCTTTGAAGCACTTTGAGGCACCCTGAGGTCATGAAAGGCACTATATAAATGCAAGTCTGTTTTAAGACTTTTTTTCAAACAAGGGAAAAATGGACCCAATAATTTCCTTTTTTTTTTATTCATTCATGAGATGTAGGCTTCACTGGCTGGCCCAGCATTTATTGCCCATCCCTAATTGCCCTTGAGAAGGTGGTGGTGAGCTGCCTTCCTGAACTGCTGCAGTCCATGTGGTGTAGGTACACCCACAGTGCTGTTAGGGAGAGAGTTCCAGGATTTTGACCCAGCGACAGTGAAGGAACAGTGATATATTTCCAAGTCAGGATGGTGTGTGACTTGGAGGGGAACTTCCAGGTGGTGGTGTTCCCATCGATCTGCTGCCCTTGTCCTTCTAGATGGTAGTGGTTGTGGGTTTGAAAGATGCTGTCTAAGGAGCCTTGGTGAGTTCCTGCAGTGCATCTTGTAGATGGTACACACTGCTGCCACTGTGCATCGGTGGTGGAGGGAGTGAATGTTTGTGGATGTGGTGCCAATCAAGCAGTCTGCTTTGCCCTGAATGGTGTCAAGCTTCTTCAGTGTTGTAGGAGCTGCACTCATCCAGGCAAGTGGGGAGTATTCGATCACATTCCTGACTTGTGCCTTGTAGATGGTGGACAGGCTTTGGGGAGTCAGGAGGTGAGTTACTTATCACATGCTTCCTAGCATCCATTCCTCTGAAGTTAAATTCCTGTCTGAATCCTTTCAAACTGCCTGATGTTAGCATTAGCACCTTTTTCGTGTACTCCACTCTTAGAAATAAATCTAGTCCCTCAGCTTTAAACGGGTTTGCTGGGCAAAAGTATTAATTATACACAAACCAAGGTGAGTTTGGAATGGATCTCAGACACAGATCAGCCATGACCTACTTGAATGGTGAAACAACCTCGAGGGGCTAAATGGTTCCTTTTGGTTAGCTTCACTCTTTGTTGATCCTAAACCTCATTCTTCAAAGCCATGCAACCCTAAGAGGCTAATTGAATGGAAGTTACACCAACAACCATGATTCTGGTTTAGTGTATGATAGTATAAGGAAGTAGAAGATGTTTATGTTACCGAACTGGTAATCCAGGAGCCTGGACTGATAATCCAGAGAATGTTTTCAAATTCCACCTATGGCAGTTTGAGAATTTTAATTCACTTTTTAAAAAATCTGGTAAACAAAACTGTGAAGCTGCCAGATTTCTGTAGAAATCCAATTGGTTCATGAATGTCCTTCAGGGGAGGAAATCTGCTGTCCTCACCCAGTCTGGCCTATATGTGACTGCAAATTCACAGTAATGTGGTTGACTCTGAACTGCCCTCTGAAATGACCGAGGAAATTACTCTCAATTTCTGGAAATACATATCAGTACCTCCTCTGGGCAACTAGGGGTTGGACAATAAATGCTGGCCTGGCCAGCGACCTTCACAACCCAAGAACAAAGGTATGTGAAGTCCCATAATTTAAGAGAAATGAAAAATTTTCAACTGGTTGTATTTATTTCACCGAGAGAAACACTTTGAAAGTAGTCATTTATTGCAAAGTTGCAAAAAATATTCCCTCCCCCTCGCCGGTATTTTTGATGTCACCTCTTTTGCCTACCAAAAGGAGAGAGAATTTGTTGATTACAAGCCGATAATTTGTGGTGACCTGTGACCTTTAACTCCTTGAGTAACTTGCAATGGAGAGATCGCTATCTGTTACTGTAATGCAACATTATATGGCCCACTGTCAGAGAACAAACAAGTCCAATTATCTCCATTGTATAGGAGACTGGCATTTCCTGTTTAGCATTTCCATCAACAGGGAAGTTTGGCGTTCAACGGGTTAAGGAGGGTTTGGCAGCTGACCTTGGCCATTTGGCTTGTTGTGCCAAGCCACCCCCATCCTGCCCCCTCAGCGGATGTCAAAAATCTGTGCCCACATGCCCACTCACTCGGGATTAGAGCGCCTGAAAGGCACTGTGCCAGCTGGGCATGCTTGGTCACTTAAAGAGACAACAAATAATAACATAGTAATAATAGAATGCCAAGAAATAAATACAGACAGATACCATCACTAGAAGCTCAGTTGAAGGGGCAAGGTAAAAAGCAGGGCTAAATAATTGATCAGTTCAGCCCTTTCTCCGGTCGATTCATCCACCTAGACATTGTCTTCTAACTGACTGGCCCATTCACATGTTCAAATACTCATCTGATGATTAAACGTACACCCCACATGGTAATACTGAGCCTTGGGACCAGGGAAATCTTAGTTTCAATCTCCAATCTGTGCTAACTTAGCTGATTGCACTTGGAGGTGTATGCATAAGAACATAAGCCCTACTCCTTCAGGAACCATGCCCTAAGAGGGCATTAGTGACCAGGGACTTCCATTGGATTGGTCTATGACCACACCTGGCAAAGTACTGTAGCTTGCCATTGTCTTCTGCAGTATGGCTGACTAGGAAACTCTCACCATCTGGACTATTGGAAGGATTTACAGGCTGATAATTAACTTGCTTGGCCCCATCATGAACATGGACATCAAGTCCTGACGTGGGGCTTGAACCTGGAGCTTTTGGTCCACAGGTGGGAACACTACTTCTGCACCACAGGACTTCTTATGAATATGTGTAGCATCATTAAATCATACAGTACAGCACAAAAGGAGGCCATTCGATGCATTGCATCTGCATCTGCTGAGTTAAAGAGAAATCCAGTCTGTCACACTCTCCCGCTTTTTCCCCACACACCTGTGATGGTTTCAAGTATTTATCCAATTCCCTTGTGAAAGCTACCATTGAATTTGTATTCACCGCCCTCCAGCTAATGGGAAACAGCTTCAGAGGAGCAGGAGTGGGCCATAAAGAGCCAGTCTGCTCCGTCATTTAATATGGATTTGGCTGATCTACCTCAACTCCAGCTTCTCAGATTCAACCCACCCAAGTTCGGATGGGCGAAAATTAGACAAGGCACACGGACCATGTATGAATGTCACATGTACACTCCCTCCTTCACCCCCATCTTTTTATTTCTGACACTATCAAAGGGCGCCTGTGTAATCATACTAGAAGGTGAGTCATTCAACAGCTCAGTGAGAAAATGAAGCAAACTAGGGAACAAATAATTCTTGTCTTCCAGGGATGGGCTGGTGAGCTGTAATTTCTCACCCCACACTGTAATGTAGGGTATCCAAGACTGTCCAGGAGTCTCCAGGAATTAAAAGTTCATCTGCTGGTCTCTGCTTCAAGCAAAAACCCCAGGAGGAAAACATTCAGGAATTGCGTTGTGTATGTTTTCGTTTCCATTTTGTTTGAACAATTTTGTTCATTAGATTATGAAGGTACTGTAGATGGTGGGTGGGTGGGAGAAAAGCGGCTGTTTGATTGGGTGGGGTAATTGGAGGTGGGTGATGAAACCTTCAGGAATATGTCCTACTAGAGGTTGGCAACCCTACTTTAATGAAAACACAGCACAGTGATGTAGAGCAAGAAGGTCTCCGTGGAGATACTTGATGTTGAGTATTACGGATTAAGGCTTTCTTTCTTCAACATCTCTGGTGACCCTGAAACATACTAGGCATGTGCCCTCTGGTGGATTTATTGCTGTGTAGATTGGTGCCCTGGCTGACCCTCTGTGACTGCTTGCCATCATGGATACCCATCAAGGGCTGGGCCACAGGCCTCGATGTAAAAATGAAGCCTTACTGAGAAATGAGCATAGGCCCCGGAGTTTCCAGAAGAGCCTGCACCAAAAACAATGGGGCAAATTGCAATGTAATGCCAAATTTCAGCCCAAAGGGTTGAAGAAATTCAGGCCTAAATGACTAATGTCTGTTTTTGTGCTGCACTCAAATTTCCTAGGCCTTATTCCACAAACGTTCCCCGCCTCTCATCACATAGCCCAGCCCCCATGCCAAAGGCCAGACAGCACGAGTTTCCTGCATTAACATCTGCTCTGAGTGGGGACCAAAGCCATGCATCTGATGTTTTTGAAGTAAATTTGCGAAGTGACTTATTTCTGCTCACTGAGACCGATGTTGTATTTCAGGATACTGCTGTAGCTGAATGCATTTGTATGACATCAAAGTGAGTCACGTTCAAAACTGAAAAGCTTCCATGACTGCAGTTTTAAATGTTTGCCTAATGGGCACAAACGATGGTTTGATGGCTTCAAACTTTTAATGTTCATACCCAAGAGAAGGAATTTGGCTTAAGTTTCCTCGGGTCACAATTATTTACACTGATTTCTGCCTGTTTTATGTAGGGTTGCCAACTGTGATTAATTGTATTCCTGGAGGTTTGATCACATGACTTGCCCCCACGCTCCAGCCATTAGTCGGCCAACACATCAATCCTAGTGACACACTGCATTCCTACACCAACTGGAAAACAAAGACTCATTACCCAATTCGATGATGCTTGATTGCCAGCCAAACAGCCTTCCCCCCCCCTCCCCCCTATTTTCAATATTTTTGCATCTGGTAAAGAGAAACGTTCAAAGAAAATGACAACAAAAAATCTGGAGACCCCAGGCCCATTCTAGAGGGCTGGCACAACCTTAGTCAATACGTCAGATTTTTATGTTCCTACGTCTCCTAATAAGATTGAAAACTCTTGATGTAAATTGTTGATGGTAGGATTGAAATAAATTTTGGCACAGCTTGCTGGTTACACCGATCAAGGTAATTCAAGGCTTTGTTTTCTCCCACAGCGGTTGGAGGGCGGGGTGGGGGTGGGGGGGGGGGGGTGGGGGAGTTCAGCTTCTGCAGATACCCGCACAGCTTTTGTTCTGAGCTATTCATGAATTATTACAAAGTGCAACACTACCACCTGCTGTTGGGAGGGGAAACAGTTCTACACCTACACAATAACTTTTTTTTTGCTTTTGGCAAATAATTAAACTATTAACCTCAACATCCTATCCGCTTAATGGGGCATGAAAAATGGAGGGTTGGTCGCATTTTTTAAGAAAATTTGGAATAAGGCAGTATTATGTTTCCAATCTGCATCAAAGCACATTATGGGGTCAGAGATAGTTGGGGCAATTTTAACTTTGGGTGATAGTTTCAAAGGGCAAACATGGGGTTGAACCCACTATCTTCAATAGAAAGGGAAATCAGGGAGAAGAGATAATGGGCGACCAATCCAATATCATCTGTTTTACACTATCAACCAAAGTTAAAACGAGGGTACAAAAGCACAAACGTGACATGTTAATCCTACAGAGGTAGAACATCAAAACATAAGAAACAGGAGCTGGAGTAGCCCATATGGTCCCTCAAGCCATCAAGAAGATCATGGCTGACATTCAACCTCAATTTCACTTTCTCACCTGTTCCCCCCGCCCCCCCCAATATCCCTTAAAGTCCAAAATTCTATCAGTCTCAGTCTTGAATACACTCAACAACTGGACATCCACGATTCTCTGGGGAAGACATTTCCAAAGATTCACAGCCCTCGTGAAGAAATTTCTCCGCATTTCAGTCTGAAATGGCTGCCCCCTTAATCTTAGACTGTGACCCCTTGTTCAAAATTATCCAGCCAAATTGAAGCAGCCTTGCAGCACCTCAGCATCTTCACGCACCAGAGCTTAAAGATGGATTTTAATTATAGAGAGGCAGGGCTTGAAATTTATGAAAATATAACAGTTCAGCCAATCAAAGGTAGCGTAGCCTATGCGTTGGCAATGGAATGCTCAGAAAGTTGCCATTGGAAATTTAAAAATTGGTGCCCTAAATAAGGAAAGCTTTCTTTAAAAAACACATTCAACTGCAAATGCCTCTAATAACTTAGCTGTAGCTTTCACATTCTAAATTTCTGCTTGGTTAAGTTACTAAGACAGGTATGGTCTGTAACAGCCTCTGGGGTCTCTCTGTGTCACTAACACTGGCTATAGGTAAGATCTAATTAACCAACCGCCCAAAATCACCTTTCCAACTTAACAGATCCATGTGCAAAGAGATTGTCTGCTTCATCAGTCATGCTGGCTGTCTGGCTGGTCTCCATTTGGATGGTTTACTGAGAGATAGGGTGATCTAACCCACTAGTCTGGGTGGAAATCCCATGCGCCAAAGATATTCTCAAGTCTGCCAGTTATTCAAGAAATGTCTGATTGTATTTTTTTAATGAAAGCTTCCCTTGCTCAGAATTTCCATTTCCTACATGGTAGCAGTGACGACACTTTAAAAGGTATTTCAAGGGTGTAAAGCGCTTTGGGACATCCTGAAGTCATGGGAAGCACAGAATAAATACAAGCTCTTTCTTGTACAAAGTCTGGCTAGTGTCAATTCTCTCATAAGAGGATAAGGCGTGGATGCTGATCCCGGGCTAAAATTTGAATGAATTGTGTCCCCCTTATTTTGCTATACATTTATGGTGTGGCAGCCATTAATTGAGGTTTTAGTGAGATTTTATCGACCAAATTAAAATCGAAAGCCTCAATGCCAGCCCCTTTCTCAGACCCATCTTACCTGATTGGTGACTTGCCAAGAGGTGGCAAAACTCCATGCGCACATTCCCACATCCCTGGTCTCCCTCCCCCACAGTGAAAGCATCTATGCAGGTTACTGACCGAGCCAGTAGTTTTGTACGAACAGTGTCTGTCTGTATTTAAACGAAACACATTTAATCAATTGCACAAAACATTCTCAGTCCCTTTATCAAAGCAGAAAACCAATGGAGGTAAATACAAGGCTACTATTTTGGCAAAAAATGATTAAGTGTTCACTGCGTCGAGTGGTTTAGGGTAGAGGCGTAATGTCTGCAAACTAGGAGTGTAATTTGATCTGGAGACGCTGGGGGTGGGTGTGGGAGAGCGGGCAGGGTGGGGAGGATTGGGTTGTGATGCTTTGTCGAGGAGTTCCTGCATGGTAACACCCTGAAGTGTCGAGAAGGCCTCCGGCCTCCTGAGCCGCCGTGCCTGTCCGTGGCCAGTTAAGGATCCCACTCGTCGTCGTGGTGCTGGGCCGCTATAACGATCACCACTGTCAGGATGGCACAGAGTACCATGGAGGCGATCCCCACGGCAAGGCTGATGAAAGAGAAATTCCGGGCTTCACGGGAGGCGATCTCCGCCGACACCATGTCCCCACGCGCGATGGCAGCCCGTACCTGTTTCATGGAGAAAGGATGTTAGCCATGCTGCTACATACTGAAATCTAGCCACTAAAAGATAAATTCAGTAGGCATGGGGTGGAGGGAGAACACACTCACTAGGGTTGCCAACTTGGAATAGAAATATTCCTGGAGGATTCATTGCCAGGCCTTCCACCTCCCACTGCCTCCTGTCATTGGTCTCACCTTCCCAATTGGAAAGCGAATAGACTTTTTATGACTTAACTGGATGATTTGTGACCACCTCTGATATGTTCATAACTAATAAAGAGAAGTGTTCAAAGAAAATGATAAACAAAATCCACAATTCTCTTTTAATTTCCCCGCAATGATTTTTCTCCCTGGGTTTTGATCGCATCAGTGTCCTGGAAATTATCTGCAATTCTTGGAGAGTCTAGGTTAGCCCTAACAGCCTGGCAACACCCTAGTACTCACGTTAGGAGCAATGTTTCCTAATAGTTTCTGCCCTCAGAGCTTCTGGTGCAGGCTGGGAAATTTCTCACCTCAGAATTTCCCAATTGGGTTTCCCAGCACTGAGGCGGAAAATCCCAATCCACGTGGAGTGAGGGAAAGTGATGGAGTCCAAAACCAGGGGTTGTGAATATAACGAGGTTACTGATAAATCCAAGAGGGAATTCAGGGGACAGCTCTTTACTCAGAGAGTGGTGAGAGTATGGAACTTGACCACAGGGACTGGCTGAGGTGAATAACCTGAAGTATCGAGATAGGGGAAACAAGATAAACAAATGAGAGACAGAAGGGAATAGATGGATATGTTCATAAGGTGAGATAGAGTACAGTGGGTGGTAGCTCATGCAGAGCTTAGACCTATTGGGTTAAACGGCCTGATACTACTGTAAATTCTAACTAATTTATATATTAAGTGGCCAACATTTCTCAGCCTGGGCCACTCCATCACATGTCTCATTTCTCATGACATTTTACTGATCGTCATCCCTTATTTGAGAGATGGCCGCTGTCCAGGAAATTAGATATTTCCCCAATTTCCACCCCCCCGCCCGCCAAGTGAATGCACAAAGTAGATTTGAGGGTGTTGAATTGGTGAACTTCCAATTTGGATTCGATTTTGGATTTAGATCAGAGAGCGGGGAAGTTGATCAGGCTGTGAAAAAAAAATCTCCATTTGGGACCTAAGGTTTGATCAAATAGTGGCAATGCGATAAGCCTAAACCAACGCAAATCAATTAGTTAGACCTCAATTAGAATAAAGTCCAGTTCTGGTCACTATGGTACAAATAGGATCTTGCAGCTATTAAGAGAGAAACCAGAATGACTGCGAGGATGAAGGGATTGGATAATGAGGTTTATGGGCATGCTCACACTGGAAAAGAGATGGTTGCTAGGTGATGTGATTGCTGTTTTTAGGAGTCGGGTTGATGTTAAACCACGGGAAGCTCTTTTGCCTTGTCTGAAACAGTCAAACCCAAGAACATGACCTGCACTCAGAAGGATATAAATTCTAATCTAATCTGTAGAAACAGTATTTGAACAAGTGAGTGAGTGACCAATCTATGGAACAGGCCCCTAGGGAGATAATGGAAGCTGTTAATATTGATTAGTTCAAATGCAAATTAACTAGATTTCTTTCAAGAAATAACATTTGGTGATACAGTATTAAGCACTCTATGCCCATTTAAAGCCATAAACATTTTACAAAATGAGAAAAAGGACCCACAGAAACACAGACAAAAATAGCTGTTAAAGTTAATTAGAATATCAAAGGTACCTTTTAATACAGTCTCTAAGTGATTTAAGTGGCCGTGACCCCAATCACTCCTGCTCCACTCCAGATCTTAACACCGCCTTGGTTAAAGCTATAAAATTCTGTCCACAGACGAGTTTTACCTTTCAGCTGTGTAACTCACAGCCACTGTCCAGATAGTGAGAAAACAAAAAACAGAATTACCTGGAAAAACTCAGCAGGTCTGGCAGCATCGGTGGAGAAGAAAAGAGTCGACGTTTCGAGTCCACATGACCCTTCAACAGAACTGAAGTATAGTTAGGAGAGGGGTGAAATATAAGCTGGTTTAAGGTGGGGGGGCGGGGGGAGAGAAGTTGAGGGTGGGGTGGTTGTAGGGACAAGCAAGCTGTGATAGGAGCAGATAATCAAAAGATGTCACAGACAAAAGGATCAAAGAGGTGTTGAAGGTGGTGATATTATCTAAGAAAAGTGCGTGTGCATGTGAATGTGCATGTGTGTGTTTGTGTGTGTGTGGATACGGAGAAAAGTGTATGTGGGATATATACTCAAATCATCTGGCTGATGAAGGAGGCTGAAGATTGTCTACCAAGCCTCTGTGAATGGTAGTCTGTATCCTGCCTCTAGGAATAGGTAAAATTCAATCTTTAAGATGCCGAACAGCTTCTTCCACATTGCAAGCTAAAAGGAAGAGGCTGCCTGCTGCTCGTTTTGTTGGGGAACCTGATTAGGACAATAAAAACAAGACGCCTAAGTGTGATAAAGTCAATCTAAAATCAGACGGTAGTCTGTGTTTCCTGTGTACATTTACGGGACACCTGCTAACAGGCTACATAGGGCAGGAAGCAAGGCAGCACCAACACTCACCTGTACCGCCTTGAATATGGCAAAAATCCCAGTTGGCCAGAAACAGCACACTGTAGTCAACACTGCAATTGGTAGGTAATCGTGAGGGGGTCGTGGAGGGTTCATCATTGCGATGGATGCTGGCATCTGCTGCCCACCTGATGTGATCCCATTGTTTCCTGGGAGATACAGCCCCATATTCTGCGTAGAAGAGAAGCACAGTTTCTGATTGTTGACAGCACTCGAAACAGTCAGTCCTGGAGTTAGAGGAGCAGCTAAGGAAGTCCTAAAATTCCTGACCTTTATCCCATTGAGTCATCGGTGATTTAAATCAGTGTAAGGACAGGAGGAAGGAAATCCCCGACCTCCTTTCCCACTGAGTAATTAGTGATTCGAATCACTGTACAGACAGAAGCCCTGATGTTCCTTAGGCTGCAATACTGGCCATAATGTTCAGATTGTACCCTTCAGTTCCTTCCAGAGCTGGCCCACCCAGACTTGACAGGGGAGGGCATCCAATTGGCACAGACAATAGCACACATTCGGCACCGTGGCTACATCTCTGGTGTCTGCTCCCCCTCCCCCAACGTGGTTGGGAAATTCACCACCTATCAGCAAGGTTCCCCAGGTTTCCCTGCTTCCCATCCACAACCAGCCTTGCCCCCACCACTACCACCTTACCACCAAACAATCCAGCTTTGGGCAATAAAAGCTGGCCCTGCCAGTGACGCCCACATCCCCAGAATGAATAAATAAGGAATGTGTGAGGTAAGTAATCTTGCTCTTTCCTGCCCCACCTTTGTTGTGACTGATACTGGCCAGGGTATTCTAATTAGAGTCTGTGAAATTTAAATCACTAACAAACTACGATTTCAGCAATATATCCCACAATCTCTTTGTCTAGATATGCCTATTGCCCACACCTTTCCCTGTGCAAAATTAATTGCATATTTATTCTTATCTTTACTTGACCTACGGGAAACACTGCACACCAACCAGTGTTAAATTTCATGTTACTACCCAATTGGCATTTCCCGCTTTACTGTGCCATCTGAAGGCCCTCGATTTAATACTCACTGTTAGGGCTAATTATCCAGAATGGAATTTTGGGCATACACATCTCCCAGTTTCATCATTAATATTTTAAGTGGTCAAAAGAATCATACACAATCACACGTACTTCTAATACCTACCTTCAGTGAGGAGGAAGAGAGAGAGAGAGGGGGAGGGAGACAGAAAGAAGGAAGTGAGAGAGGGAGGAAGGTGGGAAGAAGGAAGAGAGGGATGGAGGGAGGAAGGCAGAAGGATGAGGGGCAGGGAGGAGCAGAGGAAAGAGAGGGAGGGAGAAACGGATGAAGGAAGGGAGGGAGGCAGGAAGGAAGGGGCAAAGGAAGGATGGCAGGAAGGAAGAAAGGAGGTAGGGAGGAAGGAAGGAATTCCTATAATGTCTTTCACAAACTTAGGACATCACAAAATATTGTCCAACCAATGAAGTAATTTTGAAGTGTAGTAACTGTTGTCACGTAGGAATTGCGGCCTCCAATTTATGCACAGCAAGATCCCACAAGCAACACTGTGATAATGGGTGGTACCCTACCTGGGTCGTGGGAATCCATAAGCTCACCCAGCCTGTCAGACTAACCCCGATTGTCTGGCATAATCATGGCTACGGTCCTAGAAGGAATGTTGACATCATGTCTATCAGACTATTACTCAGCCTCTGAATCCTTTCGCTACTTTGCAAGGGAAGACATGAAGTCAGCACTAATCTCATTGATCCTGCACCGGCAGCAGGTGGGGTCTGTCTCACCACAACAACCACCCCACCCTCCCGCCCCCACCTCCCCGCCGCCGACATCCCCCTCCCCGCCACCCCCTGTATTAACTTTTATACAGGAGTCTTACTCACATTTGCCATTGGATAAACTGGCACGTAGGCAGCACAGGGCTGGTACTGCATGGGGTAGCCTTGGTACCCGTACCCTGCTGACCCCATTGGCCCCGCTGGGTGATTTGTGGGTATGGCATACCCTTGCGATGATCCATTGAACTGCGTCTCCTGGACGAAGCCATCTGTGGCCAGTGTCATCGTGGAAGGGTGCATTGGAATAGAGTAGGCTGGTGATGTGCCGTTAGCTGAGGCCTCCTGCACTGGGTAAGGTGGAGGTGACATGGGCACTTGGTGCCCTCCATCCTGTAAGGCTTTAGGAGAGAACAAAGTTAGAATTGATAGCCCGGGTCCAGAGGAACTCTGCAGTTCATCAACATCTCTTCAATATTGTGAGATTTAACACAATTAAAAACAATTGCTTTCTTTGTTCATAATTCTTTCCTTTCTCCTCTTTCTCATGCGTCTCGTGGTGACTCATGCTGTCTCTAAGTGTGTGGACCAGTCGCCCTCTCTCACTTTGTTCATCTCCTGTGTTAATCTATAGACTAGCAGGAAGACAGTGGCATAGTGGTAATGTCAGTGGACTAGTCATCCAGAAGCTGAGGACAGGGGCTCAAATGACAGCTGGTGGAATTTGAAGTCAATTGATAAATATGGAATTGCAAAGCTAGTCTCAGTGATGGTGACCATGAAACCATTGTTGATTAGCATAAAAACCCATCAGGTTCATTTATGCCCTTTAGTCAGCTCTGACCTACTTGTGACTCCAGATCCACAGCAATGTGGTTAAATCTTAATTGCCCTCTGAAATGGCCTAGCAAGCCACTCAGTTAAATGGCAATTAGGGATGGGCAACAAATGCTGGTCTTGCCAGCGAGACCCACATCCCATGAAAGAATAAATTTTTTAAAAAGGCCAGGGGTGTCCACAGCATTTCTCAGCAGTCAGCAACAGATGGTGTTGACTGGGACAAGTTACTAATACTGATAGAATGGGAAACTGGATTAACATCAGTACAGATATAGCCAGTGTTGGAGGTTGCTGACTGGGAGGTGTTCTTGACCCTGACAGTGTGAGAGCGTGCCAGGTTAACAGGGTTATAGAGACATTCAAGAACTAAAGATACCATCAGGGAGCAGTCATTGAGAAAGGTAACTTGTATTTATGGCCTTTCATGACCTCAAGACTTCCCAAAGTGTTTTACAGCTAATTAATTACTTTTGGGAATATAGTTACTCTTGTAAAAGCCAATGTGCACACAGCAAGATCCCATGAGCATATATCTGGGTTAGTGATGCTGGTTGAGGAATAAATATTAGTGACTACACTTCATTAGCTGGAGGGCACTTCAGGACATCCTGAAATGATGAAAGGAGCTGTCTAAATATGAAGTGTTTCTTTTCCATAAGCACACAAGACAAGAAAAGACTGTTCAGATTTTCCTCAATACAGAATGAACAATTTGCTCAATCACAAGAGCACAAAAAATCAGAGCACAATCCATACAGCCCCTCGGGCCTGCTCCAACATTCAATACAATCGTGGCTGACCTTCCACCTCAGTTCCACTTGCCCACCTTATCCCTAATATCCCTTGATTGGCTTCATGGGATCTGTCTGGGCTTTTCCCTCTCTTGGAGAGAAATTCTGCCAACGCTTTCTCTGCCTAGCAAACATATATCAAGCAAAGCTCCAGAATGGTGCTATGTACACATCTGGGAGCATTTCCAGATCTCTTCAGTTCAGCTTCTTCCCCAGGTCTAATGATGTAGAAGGCCCAAAAAAAAACCTAAGCAGGTTAAAGTGTAGAAAATGTGATGTATTTTCTTTCAATTAACTCCCTGTCACTTTACCAGGAGTCTGGTGTCCTTTGACCTTTGTGTTTCATGAACTATTTATGAGTAGAAGAAAATAAAGACTTGCATCTCTATAGTATCTTACACAATGAGACATCCCAAAGCACTTTTACAATATTTTCCCCCTTCTTTTTACTCTTTCATGAGATGTGGGCATCTGTTGCACTAAGCCATTTCAGAGAATAGTTAAGAGCTAACCACATTGCTTTGGGGCTGGAGTCAAGTGTAGGCCAGACCAGGTAAGGACAGCAGATTTCCTTCCCTGAAGGATATTAGTGAACCAGATGGGTTTTTACAACAATCAATGATAGTTTCAAGGTAGCTTTTAATTCCAGATTCATTAATTGAATTCAAAGTCCACCAGCTGCTGTAGTGGGATTAGAACCCATATTGCCCCAGAGCAGTGGCCAGGTGCAAATTAGCCCCTGAATTGCTACACCACTGACACTACCACTACAGCACCATCCTTCCCTTGAAAATGTGGGGAAGTTGGTGTAAATAATGAAGTACATCTGAAGTCCCGTCACTTCTTATGTAAGAAATGCAGCAGTTAAATTGAGCATAGTATGCTCCCACAAATGTCAATATTCTGTTTTTATTGATGTTGGCTGAGAGATAAATATTGACCAGGATATCTGGGAGAACTTAAACTTTTATTCAAATAGTGGCTGTGGGATCTTTAACATCCACCTGACAGGATTTAGTGTCTCATAAGTGACAGCACCTCTAACAATCCAGCTCTCCCTCCGTACTGCACTGGGCATGTCAGACTGGATTATGTGCTTCAATTCCCTGGACTGGGCATTGAATCCAGGTGTGCTAGTCACTGAGTCGCTGCTAATAGCTGTAAGCCCTAAAGCTAATAAGTCACTGCAGTTTGTCATTGGCAAAGCATTTCCCTACTGTGATGAATTGGTGAGTCTTCAATAGCTGGTCTTCCAATTAGTCAATGAAAGCTCTTCTTAAACAAAACTTTTGCTTCTCCCTTCAAAATAGATGGTGGGAGCCGAAAAAGAAAGGAAAGGATGTGTGTTTATACAGCACCTCATCATTCAGCACCGAACAGGCCCAAAGGGGTTTGAATCCAATGAATTACCTGTTGAAGTGCACTCATTGCTGTTATGTGGGTAAACACAGCAGTCAATCTGTGCACAGTAATAAACAATGGCAGCAAATGAGATGAATGGAAGTCAGGACAATTCTCTGCTATAAGGTCCTCAACATTAACCCCAAACCACTAAAGAATCAGATATGGCCACTGCTCATCATCTCATCAAAATGAAAAATGAAAATCCATTCTCGGGAAGTGAACATCACTGTCAGGCCAGCATTTAATACCCAACCCCAGTTGCCCAGAGAAGATGGAGGTGGGGCTGACTTCTTGGGCTGAAGCCGTCCATGGAATGAAGTTTCTTCTTAATCTTTGTGATAGTTTGATACAACAGATAAGAGATAATCACGTGAGCCTGAAATGGAGCCTAGGTAAAGTCTGTAGATTTCTTTCCCTAATGAGCAACAAACTAACAATGCCATTGTCATTTATGTTTTACTGGCAGCAGCTTCTTCAAATTGAAGTCAAATTTTCAAACTGCCCATGGTGGGATTTGATCCTGTATCAGTCTAAATATGTTGCTGGTGAAGATCTTAAAATCACAACCTACTGACATCCAACAGGGCCAACCATTGATCCAGGCTAATGCAGAAGGGGAATTAAGGAAAAGGCTATTTACCAGAGTATAAGGACTTAACACAAAATCACAGAATCTTAACAGTGCAGACGAAGGCCCATCAAGTCTGCATTGGCTTTCTGAAAGAGCATGCTACCTAGTGCCACTCCCCTGCCTTATAACCATTCACATTCTTTATTTTCAGATAGCAATCCAATTCCTTTTCGAATGCCTCGATTAAACCTGCCTCCACCATCCTCTCAGGAAATTCATTCCAGACTCCAACCACCCTCTGGATGAAAACATTTTTCCTCACATCACTTTTATTTCTTTTGCCAATTATTTTGAATTTGTGTCCTCAAGTTCTTCATGTCTCTTGAGTGGGAACATTTTCTCACTATCTACCTTGTCCATACCCCTCGGGATTTTGAATACTTCTAACAAGTCTCTTCTCAGCTTTCTTTTCTCCAAGGGAAACAGTCCCAACTTCTCCAATATATCCTCATAGGTACAGTTCTTCATCCCTGGAATCATTCTTGTGAATCTCCTCTGCACTCTCTCAAATGCCTTCACATTCTTCCTCAAGTATGGTGCCCAGAACATCTCCAGGCGAAGCCTAACTAGTGTCTTATACAAGTTCAACATGACCTCCTTACTCTTGAACCCAATGCCCCTATTAATAAAGTCTAAGATATTATATGCATTATTAACTGCTCTCTCAGCATGCCCTGCCATCTTCAATTACTTATGTACATATACACCAAGGTCCCTCTGTTCCTGCACCTCCTTTAAAGTTCCTCCCTTTACTTTACACTCTCACCATATTCTTCCTGCCAAAATGAATCACCTCACACTTCTCTGTATTGAACTTCATCTGCCACTTGTCTGCCCAATCCACCAACATATCTATGTCCTTTTGAAGTTAAAGACTATCCTCATCACGGCTAACAAGGCTTCCAATCTTCGTACCATCTGCAAATTTTGAAATCATGCCCTGAACATCAGAGCCTAGGTCACTAATATACATCAGGAAGAGCAAGGGTCCGAACACTGAACCCTGGGGAACTCTGCTACAAACCTTCCTCCAATCTGAAAAACACCCATTAACCACTAATCTTTGTTTCCTGTCACTCAGCCAATTTCTTATCCAAGTGCCTAGTCTCCCTTTTATTCCACAAGCTAGAATTTTGCTCACAAGTCTTTTGTATGGCACTGTGCCAAATGCCTTTTGAAAATTCATATACACATCAACAGCATTGCCCTTATCAACCTTCTCTCTCAAAAAACTCCAAGAAGTTAGTTAAACATGATTTTCCCTCATTGACTCCATGCTGGCTTTCCTTAATTATCCTGCACTTGCCTGTGACTATTGATTTTGTCGTGAACTATAGTTTCCAGAAGTTTTCCTACCACTGAAGTCAAAGTGACTGGTCTGTAGTTGCTGGCTTCCATCCCTTTGTGAACAAAGATGCAATATTCGCAATCCTCCAGTCCTCTGGCACCACCCGTGTTGAAGGAAGACTGGAAGATTATCACTAGTGTCTCTGCAATTTCCACTTTCACTATCCTCAACACCCTTGTATGTATCTTCTCCAGTCCTGATACCTTATCAATTTTAAGTAAAGATAGCTTTTCTAAAACCTCCTCCATCTCAATTGTAAATTCTTCTAGTATACCAGTTACCTCCTCTCTCACCTCGGCCTTGGTAGCATCTTCTTCCTTATATAGCCAGATGCAAGGTAGTCGTTTAATACCTCCACTATTTCCCCTGCCTCCACGCGCAAGTCCCCTTTTTTATCCCTAATTGGCCCTACTCTTTCTTTTACCACCCTTTTATTATTTATATGCTTATAGAAGACCCTTTTTAGTTCACTGCCAGTCTCCTTTCATGCTCTCCCCTTGTTTTTCTTAGTTCCTTCACTTCCCCTCTGGTCCTTCTGTATTCAACTTGATTCCCCATTGTATTTTCTACCTGACATCTGTCGTGTGTGCACTTCTTCCTTTTCATCTTCACCTCTATCTCTCTTGTCATGCAGGGCACTCTGAATTTATTTGTTCTGCCTTTCCCCTTCAAGTGAATATACCTTGATATTGCCTGCAATGCTTTTTCCTTTGTCATTGTTCAGCCACTGTCTTTTCTGCCAACATTTGATTACAACTCACATGACTCGTATGCATTCTCATTCCATTAAAGTTGACTTTCCCCCAATTAATTATCCCTGTTCTGGATTGTTCCTTGTCCTTTTCCAGGGCCAACCTAAACCTTATGATACACGGTCACTGTCCCCTAAATGCTCTCCCACTAATATTTGATCCACTTGGGCCAACGCATTCCCCAGAACTGGTTCCAACGGTGCCTTCCATCTCGTTGGACCGGAAACATACTGCTGTAGAAAATTATATTGAACATATTCCAGGAACACGTGTCCCTCTTGACCCTTTGCACTATTCCTATCCCAGTCTATATTTGGATAATTGAAGTCCCCCATTATAATGTTATGATATGGCAGAAGATAATTGCCAGGCTGACCAAATCCCAAAGGGAAACCTGGCCAAGCTATCACAGTGATTTTGCATCGAGAAGGTATGTACATTGAAGTCAGAAATAAAGGTTCCTCTACTACATTTGGAGATTTTAAAGATTAAACTAAAACATTTATTAACAAAAGAAAAGAAAACTTAAACACTCTAGGTTTCAGTTACACAGTTACATTTAGTCTTACAACACCTCCTGAAAGAGTTCTACTTAGCTAGACCCCCAAATAAACACCCTTTTCAGGCAACAGTCCAAGTAGATTCTTAATCTATAAAACATCCAGTAATATTACCACATGCACCTACTGTTGTTAAAAGGGAGTTATTTCACAGCTTCTCGCTCCGTCTCACTTGACACTGTAACTCCAAAGCTTTTAACAAAACCTTGTTTTAACAAGCACACACTTCTCTGGGGTGGCTGGAGGCTGTTTTTCCCAGATCTGTTTTACACAGTCCACCTTTCAAGATCTCCCATGGCCACTCCCCATACAACTTTCCACCTTTCCTTAAATATATTTTCCCCCTTTTGATGTGTAATTCCCATTGTTTCACCCTTTCTTTGGAAGTTACTTTTCCTGGAATATAAAAATCTTTCATGTTGTCCTTGTGGCCAGTACTTTCGGGAAAAACAAACTTAAGAACTTTGCCTCATCTATCTTGCCAGTTGTAAAACATCTTATAATGTCTCTTCGAAAATAAAGCAACCTCTCAACTTATCTACAAATGCAAATGTTAGCTCTAGCCTATTGTCTTACTTAGCTCATCCATTTCCATTAAAAAATGCCTGTTTTTACACCCAATCCCTTAGATGATTCAAACCTTGCAGCCTGGCTGTCTGCAGTTTAATTAAACTAGACACACAAACAAACATACATACTTACAGCCCCACAAGCCTGCTTTAAAGTATCCCACAGTAATATTAGGAAAAAAATGATGTTTCCTTTACAATAATTACTCTATATTTCTTGCACCTCTGTGTAATTTGTTTCTCTACATCCCTTCCACTAGTTGGTGGTCTATATACTACAGTAATCAATGTTATTATACCTTTTTCATTCCTTACCTCTAGCCAGAGAAATTCCATCCTTGACCCCTCTGGAACATCCTCTCTCTCCAGGACTGTAATACCACCTTTAATCAATACTGCCACTCACCACCACCTACCACCCACCATTTTCTTCTTTTCCTGACTCTCATAAATACCTTGTACCCACGAAACACAAAAATTAAATGTCCAGTCCCGCCTTTCTTTGAGCCAAATCTCAGTTATGGCAATAATATAACAATTCCATTTGCCAACCTATGCCTGTAGTTCACCACTCTTAATAACCACACTCCATGCATTCATGTACATGCACATTAACCTTGATTTATGCTTTTTTTTGCTTTCCCCCCTACTCTGACCCCATCTAATGACTTTACTATTGCCTACTCTATCAAACACTCCAAGCACTCTATTTACCTTGATATTTCTCTCTGGTATACCCTCCTTATCAATTAATACTTCTCTACTTCCCACTGCCAGTTTTTTCCTCTGCACTCTGAAATTCCCCTCAGGCTGCCAACCCCCTGCCAATCTAGTTTAAACCCTCACCAACAGCACTAGCAATCCGCCAGCAATCACTAGTGTGAGGACACTAGTCCCAGAACTGTTAAGGTGTAAACCGTCCTTCTTGTACAGGTCCCACCTGCCCCAGAACCAGTCCCAATACCTCAGAAATCTAAAGACCTCCATCCAAAGCCCTCCCTCCTCCTCCATTTCTCCAGCCATGCGTTGAACTGCTCAATCTTCCTATTCTTGTGCTCACTAGCACGTGGCACTAGAGTAATCCTGAGATTACTGCCTGCTTTTTAATTCCCTTCCTAACTCCCTAAAATCTGCTTTCAGGGCCTCATCCCTTTTCCTACCTAAGTCATCGATCCCAGTCTGGACTACGACCTCCGGCCATTCACCCTCCCCCAAAAGAATGTCCTGCAGCTCCTTGACCATATAAAGATCAGATATGTTATGACGGAATAAAAAAGATTTTAAATGGAATTAAGATACTAAAAAAAAATAAAATTAGAAATGAGAGCAGCAGGGAGATGGAGGACAGAAGGACGTTTAGAATTGTCAATCCCGATTTTGACCTGACACCCACTGGAAATGTGGCAGTTTCAGTTCAGACATCCAGTTCACACACTGCCTAATTTTGTCCCCTGTGACTTCAATGCAAGCATGAAAAATGGTGTGTGACGAAAAGTGGCCTCATTTCCTTTGAGCCGGTTAGGTTAAAACCGGGGCAAGATCTGTGTGTGTGTGTTTGCGCGTGTGTGCACGCGTGCGTATGTGTGTGTGCGTGTGTGTTTGTGCGTATGCGCACGCACGCGTGTGTGTGTGTTCGAGCGTGTGCACACGCGTGTGTGTGTGCATGCTTTTTTAAATTTGGAAGTTACACTGTGGCCTGAACTTTTGCAGGGACTGAAAGGGCCTCCAACTTATCTAACTTTACTCAGTTCTGCTGAAGGGTCATGAGGACTCGAAACATCAACTCTTTTCTTCTCCGCCGATGCTGCCAGACCTGCTGAGTTTTTCCAGGTAATTCTGTTTTTGTTTTGGATTTCCAGCATCTGCAGTAGTTTTTTGTTTTTAGCTAAAATGATGCCGGAACCGTCATTCCAGAAGTCCTATCCCAGAATCTAGCACCCACCATTTTTGCCGGGGGAGTTGTGGTGGGGGTGCAAGGAATGAGGGCAGGTTGCAGTTGCACAGCTGTGGTTCATGGAGGCTGTTGCACATTGAAAAGTGAAGCTGCATTCGAATAGATTACATTTTTGTTAGTGGCCTTTAGACCTTTGATGAAAAAGTCAAAAGCTGCCGAAGGTATTTGGAGAGGTAGAGTACCCTTTTCGATAGGTCCAAGGAGACCCTTGGAAGAGGTCCAGGTACTTTTTTGAGAGAGGGAAGGTGTCTTTTGGAAGGGGTAGGGCGCCCTTTGGGGTTGGTAAGCATATATAGGGATTAGCTTAAAAGTGGATAAGCTCTGAGGAACTGTCAAGCTTTCAAGGCATTTAAATTTTCTACCCTATAAATGTTCTAAAAATGGTTTGCAATTTTAAAAAAATCCATGTTTGCAATATCACTTTATTGACATAAGCCTGAGGACTATCATTATAGAATTTGTGTTGCATAACTGATTCCACAACCTATCATTATCAGAGTGGAATCCTCGTCAGTTCACCGTGTGATTGACAGTTCCAAGTGATTATAAAGCTTTTGATGTGGAGCCAAGAATGCATGTGCTTTGAGGAAGGATTAAGTACTTGAATGAAATGTTTGTTTTTATAAGGGTTAGATAGTTGAAGGAATTTAAATGTATTGAATGGGTTATTATGAATGAACTTATTCATTTTAATAAAGTCTACAATAGACACAAAAGTACTTTATTTTATTTCATCTCAGCATAGCTCCTGAGGTCTGCCCAAGGTGAATACTGGGTGAGTTGGCATGCAGGGTGTAGGGACAAAGGGTGGTGGATGAGGGGCATGTAATGGCATGAGTTGGTTTTAGTTGGCATAGGGGCTATAAAGGGCTATGGGGGTCGGTAGATGGGGCATAGGTTGGCACAGGGGGTATGAGGGGCCATGGGTGGTAGGTAGAGGGGAAAGGGTTGGCAGAGGGGGTATGAGAGGCCACATGGGTGGGAAGACATAATGTGGCATAAGTTGGCATGTATGGGGCACGAGGAGTGTGTGAGGTGGTGAGGGCTAGAGGGCTTTTTTTTGTTTTACTCTTTTCCTTAAAAGTCCCGAAGCGCCAAGGCGAGCCTTTCAAACAGCCTGCCTCTGCACACGGCCACCCTTGTAGCTGTCTTTGCACTGTTTCCTGGGTCAACGGGCCTGCCTCCTGCTGACAGCCGCCCTCCTGGGTCAAAAATTCGAACATCTGGGGCGCTTCTCTCTAGTTGCTTTTGTGGGGGCTGGGGAGTTTCCTGACTCTGCACTCCCAACCCAGGAGCGAAAACTCAGCCCTACGTTTTGACATAAGACTTTACCCCATAATGCTGGTGCCTTTTTTCGGTCCAATAGCACACAAGCTAAAAGCAAGCAACATTGCTGAGCCCAGAAAGAGATAGGTTTTTGCAGAATCCGTCAGCAAAAACTATGGGTAAGAAATATATTTTGATTGAGGGCAGGTTTGAGAGGGAGATTTTATGCAGTAAGGCTAAATTGTCAAAGACTGCCTGAAATGTAATTCTGCATACTTAGATGTTAACATTAATGGAATTATATTTTTGCTTCCCTGCACTCACCCAATGTTTTGACTGCTATTAGCTTAAATATCATCTGGTTAGGCAAGTTTCAGGAAATCACATGGCTTCATTCAGTGGAGGCTGATCTCCCATAGCTGGCCTAGATTGGATGTTACTAGCCACGGTGAAACACTCTGTGTTCTTCACTCTGTCCTACTTATCACTGAAGCTGATCCAAGACTGGCAAAGTGAAAGAAAACTGCTGTGATGGAAAGTAATAATACAAATTGTGCACTGCCAGTGGCAACAGTCATCTCAGAGCCAGGAGGTAATAACTCGTGTTTATACAATGCACAGTACTAGAGTGGCAGCTTTTATTTTTGTCTTAAGTCACTGGAGTGGGATTTGAGCCCACCATCATTAAACTCAAATACAACACTACTACCAACTGAGCCACAGCTAAAACAAGGTAAGTAAAATGCTAAGGAAAATAGGGCTGTCCTTCACCAGGTGGTTTAAGGGATGGACTATTCTTCTTTGCAACGAGGACTGATCATGGATGCAGCAGAAGTTGTTCCCTAGTTTTAAAGAGACGATTGATCCATTGAGTTTCTTTACTGATGTGCTTCACGCCAAAGAGCTTTTCTCGAGGCTCTATCGCACAGTCAGCAACTGGCATTCTCATTATTCACATATAGAGTTAGGAAACTGCAGGAGAGCAATTTACACACTGGCCAAATGGAAATGGTGCATGTAGAAAAGAGCAGGTAGGGATGGAGGAGATGGTGGTGTAGTGGTAATATCACATGACTGATAATGTAGAAGCTCAGACTGATGCCCTGGAGGCAGCGGTTGACATCTTACCACAGCAGTTGGAGGAATTTAAATTTAATTAACAAAAAACATTCAGAATTGAAAGCTAGTCAAAGCAACAGTGCCATGAAACCATCATTGATTGTCATAAAAACCCACCTGGTTCAAAGTCTGTTGGCCTTAAGTTGGCATTTGCAACCATCTTCAGTCAGAGTACCAAGCGGATGATACATATTGGCCTCCATCAAAGATAACAGTCTTCAGCCAATTTGATTCACTCCACATAATATCAAGAATGGCTGAAGATACTGCAAAGGCAAATAGCTCCTGACCTCATTACAGCCTTGGTCCAAACATGGACTAAAAAGGTGAGGTGAGAGTGCCTGCCCTTGACATCAAGGCAGCGTTTGACAGAGTGTGGCATCAAAGCCTGCCCACAATCTCCAAGGCACAAGTCAGGAGTCTGATGGAATACTCTCCACGTGCCTAGATGAGTGCGGCTCCAACACCACTCAATAAACTGGACACCATCCAGAACAAAGCAACCGACATGGTCAGCACCTCATCCACCAAAGTAAACATTCACTCCCTCCACCACTGACGCACGATGTATTGCAGCAACTGAACAAGCTTCCTTCAACAGCACCTTCGTCTATGACCTAGAAGGACAAGGGCAGCAGATGCATGGGAACACCACCCTGACTCACAATTGTATCACTATTCCTTCCCTGACACAGGATTAAAATCCAGGAATTGCCTCCTCAACAGCACTCTGAGTATACCTACACCAGATTTTTTATTCATTCACAGGGATGTGGGTGTGGGCTAGCATTTATTGCCCATCCCTAATTGCCCAGCAGGCAGTTAAGCGTCAGCCACATGCTGTGGGTAGACCAGGTAAGGATGGCAGATTTCTTTCCCTAAAGGAAGGAAGTGAACCAGATGGGTTTTTACATCAACGTGGTTATCATTAGACTTTTAATTCCAGATTTTTATTAAATTCAAATTCCATCTACCATAGTGGGATTTGAACCCAGGTCTCTCATAGCATTACCCTGGGTCTCTAGATTACAAGTCCAGTGACAATACTGCTATGTCATCACCTCCCCCAGATTGGCTGCAGTGGGTAAAGAAGGTGGATCACCACCACCTTCTCAAGGGCAATTAGGGATGGGCAATAAATGCTGGCCCAGCCAGCGAAACCCACCTCCCCTGAAAGAATAAAGAAAATACAGTCAAAGTCAGGCAGACAAACAAAGACAGACAGGCAGAGATTCAAATATATACATGGAAGATAGACAGATAGATACACCCTCCAAGGCATACACAGACTAAAACAAATAAACAGACAAATGGAGGTAGATGGACAGAAATATGTTTATACGAATGTACATTGTAGATAAACAGATACACACCTACACAGACATTTACAGATACATGGAGAGATGGTAAATGTGTCATAAAAAGAAAGAACTTACACACCAATGAATGATTTTTGCAAAGCATGGTCTTTATCAAAGACCTTACAGAAAGTTTCCAAAAAGATGAACAAAAATATAACAAAAAACGATGGAAATGCTCAACAGACCTGGCAGCAACTGTGGATCATCAGAAGAACAGAGAAAATGATGGAGGGGGGTGGGGGGAACAACAAATGAAAGTGCTACAAAATGGGGGCAAAGGTCACAATCTAAAATTGTTGAACTCAGCATTGAGTCCAGAAGGCAGTAGAATACCGAGACAAAGATGAGGCTCTGTTCCTTAAGATTGCATTGAGCTTCATTGGAACACCAGAGGAGGCTGGGGATGGAAAGGTCAGAGTGGGAGCAAAGTGGAGAATTAAACTGACAAATGGTAGGAAGCTCAGGGTTATGCTTGCAGACTGAATGAAGGTGTTTCACAAAGCGGTCCTAATGGTCTCCCCAGTGCAGAAGACACCACATCATGAACAGCGAATACAGTATGCCAAATTGAAAGAAGCATAGGAGATGTTCATTAGTTTCTGTAGTGGTGGTTGAGAGATGAATCTTAGTCAGGACACCAGGGAAGCTACTGCATTCACTGCTCCCAATGCAGTCTCCTCTACATTGGAGAGACCAAACGCAGAATGGGTGACCGCCTTGCGGAACACCTTCAGTCTGTCCGCAAGATGACCCAGACCTTCCTGTCGCTTGCCATTTCAACACCCCATCCTGCTCTCATGCCCACATGTCCGTCCTTGGCCTGCTGCAATGTTCCAGTGAAACCCAATGCAAACTGAAGGAACAGCATCTCATCTTCCGATTAGGCACTCTACAGCCTTCTGGACTTAACAGTGAGTTCAACAGCTTCAGATCATGAACCCTCTCCTCCAACCTCACCCCTTTTTGCGATATTCATTTTAATTTTTAAATTTTTTTTTATCCACTTATTTATTTTTTTTCATTGTTTTATCCCCACCTTTTATCCTATTTTCAATCTTTTTTCCCACCACCATCCCCTCCTCCCATCCCACCCCCACAAGGGCCATCTGTCACTTGTTCATGTTGTTCTTCCCAGAGTGCTTACCCTTGTCCTGCTATTACCACATTCTGCTTTCTGACCTTAATGCCACCATCAGCACCTCCTTTAGCCAGTACCACTATCATTGACACACCTTTGTCCTTTTGTTCTGGCAATCTCTCCTTTGCCCCCACCTAACACTGGCCTTCTATCCAGCTTCACTTGCTCCACCCCCTTTAGACAGTATACATTTAATCACATTTTTACTTCTTTAGCTCTGAAGAAGAGTTATACAGACTCAAAACATTAACTCTTGTTTTTTTTTTCTCTCCACAGATGCTGTTAGACCTGCTGAGTTTTTCCAGTATTTTCTGTTCTTGCACCAGGAAAGCACTCTGCTCTTTTTTGGAGGAGCTATCATCTCACCCAAAAGACACACAGTAGTGCACTGAAATGCCTATTTGTCTTATATCAGTGCGTACTGAAAAGTGTTTTGAACCCACAACTTTCTGGCTCAGATTTAATAGTACTACAAACTGAGCCAACCTTACCACACTTCCTAAAATTCCAAATCTAACTTCCTAATATTCCCACTCCATAATCTCATAATATCCCAGTTCTAACTTCCTAACATTTTCACTACACACTTCATCATACTATAGGCCCTAGGGGAGGTGATGGCATAGTAGTGTTGTCACTAGCCTACTAGCCCCCCAATCATTTGTGTAATGCTATGGGGACCTGGGTTCCAATCCCTCCAAATGCTAAAGCTTGTTTTCAATAAAAGTCTGATAATAGCCACACAGCCATTGCTGATTGTCATTAAAAACCCATCTGGTTCACTAATGTCCTTAAAGATAGAAATCTGTGATGTGATTCTTAAAATGCCCTCTGAACAAGTGCAATTAGGGATAAGCAACGAATGCTGGCCTAGCCAGTGATGCCCACATCCCATGAAACAAATTTTAAAATAACATTCCCACTACACACCTCATCATATTCTGGACCTAACTTCCTAATGTTCCTACTCCACACTTCATAACATTCCAGATCTAACTCCCTAATTAGGAAATCTGCATTTCCTAATATTTGCATTTCACTCTCCACTCTCTTCCCCAATGTGACACAGCAGTCCATTAAGCAGATCACCGCAGGGTGCCTTGTTATTGTCACTATAAATTTGCCACACATAAAAAGGCCTGACAATGCATTATCAACAGTCACAGATCACAACTCGTTCGAGTACAATCACAGTTCTTGGTTTTCCAGGAGTGGGACATGAACCCACAACCTTCTGATTCAAAGGTGAGGGTGCTATGGACTGAGCCACAAAAGGCCTGACAATGATTTAAAAGCAGGACTGTAAGAGGAATTTATGCCAATGTGACATCCTTCTCTATGGAGAGGCATTCAGGACAGGACAAACCACTTCAAAGTAAGTGGGTGTGAAATCAGTCAGTCTGTCTCTCTGCCCTGCTTGCTCGTGTGATTTTAATTACACCAGCCTTCCAGAGGAAGCTACAATCATTTGTAGCTGAGAGGTGTGAGAAAAAAATGATTGCAAGCTGCACAATGCAAGCATAAAAGATGTGCATGCTAAACAGTGACTGCTGGCACAAATTAACACACCATTGAAAGTGATTGGCTAAGGTACAAACTAGGGTCTATGAAAATGAAGTCGTGGTGGGCACCCATTGTATCTTCCATTTTTTTAAAAATTCTTTCATGGGACGTGGGCGTAGCTGGCTAGGTCAGCATTTGTTGCCCATCCCTAATTGCACTTGAGAAGGTGGTGGTGAGCTGCCTTCTTGAACCACTGCAATCCATGTTATGTAGGCACACTCACAGTGCCGGTAGGGAGGGAGTTCCAGGTTCTTGAACCAGTGGCAGTGAAGGAACAGCGATATATTTCCAAGTCAGGATGGTGATTGGCTTGGAGGGGAACTTCCAGGCGGTGGTGTTCCCATGAATCTGCAGCCCTTGTTCTTCGAGGTGGTAGAGGTTGCTGGTTTGGAAGGTGCTGTTGAGAGCACCATGGTGAGTTGATGTAGTACATTTTGCAGATAGTACACACCACTGCCACTATACTATTGCAGTGGAGGGAGTGAATGTTTAAGGTGGTGGATGGGGTGCCAACCAAGCAGACTGCTTTGGCCCGGATGACATCAAGCTTCTTGAGTGATTTTGGAGCTGCACTCATCTAGGCAAGCGGAG
The DNA here is from genome assembly GCF_964194155.1 of Cetorhinus maximus. Taxonomy (NCBI): domain Eukaryota; kingdom Metazoa; phylum Chordata; class Chondrichthyes; order Lamniformes; family Cetorhinidae; genus Cetorhinus; species Cetorhinus maximus. The sequence continues at coordinate 7,578,677 of NC_135899.1, forward strand.
AGTATTCCATCACACTCCTGACTTGTGCCTTGTAGATGGTGGACAGATTTTGCGAGTCAGGGTGTGCGTTTCCAGCCACTGCCCTTGGCAGTATTTGTGTGGCTAGCCTAGCTCAATTTTTAGTCGATGTTAACCCCCAGGATGTTGATATTGGGGAATTCAGCGACGCTAATGCCATTGAATGTCAAGGGGTGATGTTTAGATTCTCTCTTTTTGGAAATGGTCATTGCCAAGCAATCATGTGGCACGAACGTTACTTTCCATTTATCAGCACAAGCCTAAAATTGTTCAGGTCTTGCTGCATATGGGCACGGACTGCTTCAGTATCTAAGGAGGCATGAATGATTTTGAACACAGTGCAATTATTACCAAACATCCCTACTCTGACCTTACGATGGAAGGAAAGTCACTGATGAAGCAGCTGAAGATGGTTTGGCCAAGGACACTACCCTGAGGAACTCCTGCAGTGATGTCCTGCAATGACCATCTCCCTTAAGGAAGTAAAAGCATTTTAAGACATGGACATTAACAGATCACTACTGATAACAATGTACTTTGTTAAAACAGGTTCGGTTTAAAATGGACAAATTGGCCCTGATGTTCAATGGGACCAACAGCGGTTTGTTATCGGAATCAGTGGGTAATTAGCGAAAGAAGCCACATAACCAGCTGTTTGTGTCATCTCTCCATGTTTTCTGCCAGCTGCCTGCGGACTTACAGGAACTGGCACTGTGGAATTTTGGGGTCATTACGCGTTGTTCTAAAACAGTTAGCAGAATAGCAATTAAGTGTCTGTTACCAACAGTTGTTTCCACCACGATGAAAGACTCCTCTCTCTAATAGCTATAAAAACCTCTACACAAAACAAGATTGGAGCAAAATCCAACCATACTTAGGTAATCAGCAGAAAACTCTCCCACAAAAATATATTGGTTGCTGCAAGATGGCACCGTGATAAGCTGCCCCTCACTGTCACGCACCCCTCACTGTCACACACTCCTCCCTGTCACGCACCCCTCCCTGTCACGCACCCCTCCCTGTCACGCACCCCTCACTGTCACGCACCCCTCACTGTCGCGCACCCCTCACTGTCGCGCACCCCTCACTGTCGCGCACCCCTCACTGTCGCGCACCCCTCACTGTCGCGCACCCCTCACTGTCGCGCACCCCTCACTGTCGCGCACCCCTCACTGTCGCGCACCCCTCACTGTCGCGCACCCCTCACTGTCGCGCACCTCTCACTGTCGCGCACCTCTCACTGTCGCGCACCCCTCACTGTCGCGCACCCCTCACTGTCACGCACCCCTCACTGTCACGCACCCCTCCCTGTCACGCACCCCTCCCTGTCATGCACCCCTCATTGTCATGCACCCCTCATTGTCATGCACCCCTCACTATAGCACACTCCTCACTATAACTCACACAATATTGAGTGGGATTTTTTGGTCCCGCCCCACACGGGACCAGAAAATCCCACCCTGAGTCAACAGATCTTTTGTCAGCCTGTCAAATTTTCCATCCCACCCGCAATGATTCCTGTGACAGGCGGGACTGGAAAATTTGGATCATTGATGAGACTTTGACAGAGTTTATTGCAATGGGTGATGCCTAGGTAAGACAACGTAGCAGGAAATATATTGGAGGTCCAGCTATCGCTGGGCCTACAGTGTTCAGAGCTCCACTGAAGAACGCTTTAAATTAAGCTCCAACCCTGTTCTTTCCAGTCATACAGTCTACCTCTGAGTGAATATACAATACCTGTGATCTGGGTTGTGCTGGCTTCAGTCCCACAGTACGTTCCAGCATTTGTACTCAGTTTCTTCCAGAGCTAGCTCTATATTCTGTGTCTGTGTAGTATTCATAAGTGACTAGCTAAACAACTGGGGACAGATATCAAGGCATAAACAACTACTTTGAAATATAATTCCCAATACCTGGGAACTCAATGTGTCTTATCATTTTAGTCATTTTCTCCTGACTCCATTTTGCAAATTGTACCTTATTTACTTCCATTTGTTCTACCAGCTCCAGCTCCTACTACCCCGCGCACCCCATCCCAGCCAAGGGACAGCTAGGTTAAAATTAGCCCCAAACGGCAGGATTTTCCACACCCACCCGCCAACTCGATCTTTTGGTTCCACCGCAAGTCAATGGGCAGCGGCAGGTCCCACCCACCATGGGGTCATAAAATCCCGGCCTAAGTTTCCACTTTACTGTGACCTTTATAAACTTGAACTCACCCAAAAACTCTGCTGCCCACATCCCAATTAACACCACAGCCTGACTTTTCGTAGTGCTGGAGAGGGTCCCTGCTTTGGCCAAAATGGCGCTGGAGACCCAAATCCAGAAGTCCTGCCTCCAAACTCAGCACCCACCATTTTTGCTGGGGGTGGGGGGAGGAATGCAGGCCAGGTTGTACTTTGCACATCACAGAGGCAACTGCACATGTTAAACTGCAACTGCGTTCAGTCATATTTAATTTTTGTTGGTGGGATGTCCAAACTACGACTTGTGCACTTTAGACCTAATGGAAGAAAGTCTAAATTTACCAGAGTTCTTTGGCGAGGTACAGTACCCTTCTGGAGAAGTAAAGTAGCCTTTTGAATATGGTCCTGGGACACATTTGGGAGAGGCCATGTTCCCTTTGGGATTGTTAAAACTAGACATGAATGTGCATAAAATGTGGATAAACTCATTGGAACTATCAAGCTCATTGGAACTGTCAAGGGAGCTGTCAAGAAAATTGTCAAGCTATCAAGGCATTTAAATATACTTCCCTTTAAACAATTGAGAAAAACTATTGGTCTAGATAGGCATGGAGAGTATGAATGGCCGTAGAGGGTGGGTAGAGGGGAATAGATTTGCTTGGAGGGAATGAGGGGCCATGGTGGGGGGTGGGGGAGTTGGGGGGGGCGGGATGGGCACAGGGCCATAGGTTGGCATGGATGAGGAATGGGGAGTTGTGTACAGGGCTGAGGGACTGAGAGGGGTGAGGGTTGGAGGGCTGTTTTTCGTTTTATTTTTCTTTTAACTGCAGAATCAAAGTGCCGGAGCACAGAGGCGGGCCTTTTCCACAGCCCGCCTTCACACTGAGCAGCCTCTGAACTCTATTCGGGTGCCTCAGGCACAACTCCCATTACACCCCACCTCCCACCCACCCTTGTTTGTGGAGCCAGGAATTCTTCCGACTCTGCACTCACCATCACCCATCACCCCTCTGCTCGCTGATCTAAATTGGTCTGACACCTTGATTTCATAACTTTCATCTTTGTATTCAAACCCCTACATGGCCTTGCCCGTTGCCAATCTCTGTAACCTTCTCCAGCCCAACAACCCTCTTTGATATCTGTGCTCTTCTAACCATGGCTTTTTTGTGCATAGCTAATTTTACTCTCCACCATTGTTGGCTGTGCCCTCAACTGCCTTAAGCCCTAAGCTCTGGAATTCCCTCCTTAAACCTCTCTGCCTCTCTTTCCTCTTTTAAGACAGTCCTTAAAACCTACCACTTTGACCAACCTTTTGGTCATCTGATCTTTGCTCTCGTTATGTTCCTCAGTGTCAAATTTTGTCTGACAACACTCCAGTGAAATGCCTTGGGCTATTTCTTCCTGTTTAAGGCATTATATAAATGCAAGTCGCTGTTGTTGTTGTTGCCCAAGGTCAAGTCACTGGATAATTCACATTTTTTAAGTGCAGATAAACAACCTTGACTCATTGCGGTAGACTGCGGCAGTCGGGCAACTCGTACCAACAGCAGCAGTTAAGGGAGAAAAGAAAGACAAACAAGTTATCTCTAGGCTCTCGGTCAGCATCAGAAGAGAAGGCTACTGAGGAACATCAAGAAGGAAAATGTTGCAGCTTTATTAGAAAACATCAGAAAATGGAAAAAACTGAACTGACAGGGAAGTGAGAAATAGATTCAATTAGGGAAATGCTGAAAAAAAGGAGGACATCTAATCTAGTATCTAATTGAACAATTAGGCTGGTTCTGAGATTTCAGTTCCATTTATTGCTACTTATTGCACCCAATTTGTGAACCTAAAGACCATGCGCACTCAAATTAATGGTGACAGAGATAATTTGAGAGATGTTTATGTTATTGTGTTATTTTTAATGAGAAAGAAATCATTTGCCATTGAACGCTGTGTTGCTTAACAACATAAATCTCTCAACAATGACTCCTGTTACATGTCCAAAGGGTCTTCAGTCCCCTGGATTACACATAACTATCTGCCCCCACCTACAATTTCCTATTATAACGGATAATGCAGTTGTGACAAGAAACCCAAAGTCAGCATGATCTAACAAATTCCAAGAGATGACAGTGGATTTTCCACTTGCTAACCATTACAGAGATTGCCCGATTTTCATCTCCTGTCAACCTGCTCACTATTTGAAATGGTTATTTTGGATTCACTTTCTCTCTTCCCTTAAGGACTGAAATCAAAGCATTTGATTGGGTTGACTGGACTAAGCTCTTGACAGTGCTGAATTGGAAGAGGAGCTTGACAAGAGTTTTGTTTATCACCAGTCCTCTTCGATGTCTATGCAGAAGCAATGATCAAAGAAGAGTTGGAAGACACAGAATCTGATGTTAAGTTTGTGGGGGGAAGGGGTGGGGGGGGGGTGGGGGGGGGTGGGTGGCGAATGATAACATTAGGTAGGTTTGCAGATGGCAACACATTTGTAGCAAGCACAGATGAATGATTACGAGAACTAGTAGATAGACTAGTAACAGCTGGCATGAAATTTGAAATGAAAGTGAACATTGGCAAAACCAAAGTGATGCAAATCTCAAAATCACCATGAAAAATTCATATATTCATAGAAGGACGAGAACAAGAACAGGTGCAAGAATTGAAGTACACAGTAAGCATAATATCTGCAGATGGAAGACGCAACAAAGAAATAAGAACAAGGACAGCAATGAGAAAGGTTCATATTTGGTAAGAAAAGACAATTGCTAACCCGAAAGCTGAATATAAACCTCAAGACCGTCTCGTAAAGAGCTTGATTTGGAATGTTTTGTATGGATGGGAGACTTGGACTTTATAGAAAGAGGGGACCAACTTGCTAAGTAGATTTGAAATGTGGGTTTTGAGGGGAAAGGGAAATATCAGCTTGACAGAGAAAATAATAGGTGCTGAGGAAAATGAATGAGCAAAGAAATTTGCTGAACAAAAACAAAAATACCTGAAAAAACTCAGCAGGTCTGACAGCATCTGTGGAGAGGGATACAGTTGATGTTTCGAGTCCGTATGACCCTTCATCAGAACTAAGACATATAGAAATGAGATTAAATATATGCTGGTAGAAGGGGGTGGGACAAGAGAGCTCGATAGCGGGCCAGTGATAGGTGGAGGCCAAGAAGAGACTGCCAAAGATGTCATAGCCAAAAGGACAAAGGGGTGTTGACAGTGGTGATATTATCTAAAGGATGTGATAATGGGAACATTAAGGGTAGCAAGCTAATGGGGACATTAAGGGAAGCAACCTAGTGTGGGTGGGGTGGGGGGAAGGGATCTAAATGGGCTAAAAGGTGGAGATGAAACAATAGATCGAAATAAATTTAAAAATAGGAGGGAAAAGAAAAAAATATAGTGTAAAAGAAATTATGAATTATTGGAAAAAGGGGGATCGGAAAGGGGATGGGGATGGAGGAAATAGTTCATGATCTGAAATTGTTGAACTCAATATTAAGTCCGGAAGGCTGCAAAGTGCCTAGTCGGAAGATGAGATGCTGTTCCTCCAGTTTGTGTTGAGCTTCACTGGAACATTGCAGCAGGCCAAGGACGGACATGTGGGCATGAGAGCAGGGTGGAGTGTTGAAATGGCAAGCGACAGGGAGGTCAGGGTCATGCTTGTGGACAGACCAAAGGTGTTCCGCAAAGTGGTCACCCAGTCTGCATTTGGTCTCTCCAATGTAGAGGAAACCGCATTGGGAACAGTGAACGCAGTAGGCTAAATTGAGGGAAGTGCAAGTGAAATGCTGCTTCACTTGAAAGAAATTTGCTGAATGACATAATTAGGAACAGACAGAGTCTAGGTGGGGAACATCTTAAGAGGAAACAGATTAGTAAGAGATCTTAGGGAAGGAAGATTTCAAGGAAAAAGAAGGAAGAGAATATCATTGCTGGGTGGCTTGAAAGTTGAAGGAGGCTATTGGCAAATGAAAAGACTGGCACAGGATAGAGAGACATGGAAAGACTACTATCAGCCTCCTGCAGTAGTTTTCCCTGCAGTAGGGTCAGCAAGCCATTGAAATCTCCATTCACATCGGTGGGACTGGAAGATCCCGCTTGCATGAAGGGCTGGAAAATTCTGTCTGGTGCTTCCGATAGTACAGCATCTTCTCAGTACTAGCGCTAAGAGTGCCAACCTAAATTACACGCTCAGGTCTCTGGAGTTAGACTTGCACCCACAACCTTCTGACTCACAGGTGAGAGCTACCTACCGAGCCGCAGCTGACACCTAACTTATGTAATCCAGCCGCTGATTGATGCCTTACACTGCCTCGATGTGGCCAGCTGTAGCCCAGCCTCGAAGTACACACACCAGCGTTGTCTCCCCTACCATTTTGTGAGGAGAGGTTTGCAGTGATATGTTCCAGGTCACAACATATATCACTGATGGCTCTGTCATTTCAATTAAGCAGTGGTCTTACAGCAGAGCAGCTCCCGAAGCCATTAAATCTGAAAACTCTCCAAAGGAGGTAACAATAGCCCTCAAATAAATTAACCTTTTTGAAAGGTACTAATTTCTGCAGGTAGCAGGAAGAGGATTTTCATCTGCGATAGTCACACAGGTTTCTGTTTGTATCGTTTTTAAAAATTTAACTCAGTTCACTTTGACAGCATTATATTACAGGGTAGGTTTTTTTCTTATTACTTTCACCATTTGCACAGAAATCTGGGAAAACCATCCGATGTGAATGGAGATTTCAATGGCTTGCTGGCCCCATTATGGGGAAACCTACTGCAGGAGGCTGATAGTAGTCTTTCCATGTCTCTCTATTATCAAACAGTCTGATTTCTACCTTGAAAATCGGGTAGTTCGAAAGCGGGCATGAAATTTGCTCCGTCAAGATGCCAGACAGTGGTGAAACCAGGAATCCATCCCCTGTGACTGCATCCACTAGTGGGCGAGGTCCTTCAACCAGCAGTGCCAATTGGGAACTCAAGCACACACTGAACATTTATTTTAATGTTTGAAAGATCACAGGCAGCACTTGTATTTCCGCTTTGCTCTGCAGTTTTGAGGAAAGCTCCCTGCGTACTCTGAATGCCATCCTATTTTACAAGTTTGGTCCCTGAACGATTTCAGTATCTTGCTCATTTGTTCTACTCCTGTGTATTATCTATAATATGTTAAAACCCATACACCTACGCGCACTTCCTGTCAATGTGCCTCTATTGTAAATCTCTATTTATAATGGGAGACGCCTTTGTAAATTTGTCCCACTGGTGGGAGGGTGAACTAAGCATAATATACATTTACATAATCTCTTTTCATTATAAATGGGAACATGGGAGATTGTAATAGAAAAATAATAAGTACAAAATATATAACTTTCAAAAGGGGGCTGAATTATGTCTGCACATCCCTGGTCTGATTATCCCATCCCTTCTAGGAACATAGGAACAGGAGGAGGCCATTCAACCCCTCGAGCTGAATTCAGTGAGATCATGGCTGATATGTGAACTAATTCCAAATAACTCTCTTTGTCTCATGTCTCTTAATATGCACTCCTAGTGTTTTGGAGACTTGGGCAGCAGTAGGCACCTCAAAGCACTGGAGAAGTGCCACCAGCGTTGGGACCTTCACAATATCCTCCAAATCCAGTGGCAAGAAAGGCAGCCCAACAGCAGCGTTCTCTCCCATGCCAACTTGCCCAGTATCGAGGCGCTAATCACTCAAAACATGCTCCGCTGGGCGGGACATTTCACTGGTATGCCTGGCATCAGGCTCCCAAAGGAACTTCTTTACTTGGAACTTGATTGTGGCAGGACACTCCTAGGAGGGCAACGGAGGTGCTTTAGGGATGGCCTCAAAGCATCCCTGAAGAGGGCCAACATTCCCGCCAACGCATGGGAGGCCCTGGCTTGTGACTGACCAAAAAGGGAGTAGTTTCATTCGAGGAGGCACCGAGCGCATTGAGAGACTTTGTCAGGAACACAGAGGGGCAAAGTCAAGGCACAAACCTCCCAACAGCTCACTTACTCAACCCTCCAAATGCCAACTGCCCTGCATGTGGCAGAGTCTGCAGATTGCGTACTGACCTTAGCAGCCACCTCAGAACCTATCGAACCGGAGAAGTACCAGCAGCGGCAGGGCCTTCACAAGATCCTCCAAATCCAGTGACAAGAAAGGCAGCCCAACATTCTCTCCCATGCCAACTTGCCTAGTATCGAGGTGCTAATCACTCAAAACCAGCTCCGCTGGGCAGGACATTTCACTCGTATGCCTGGCATCAGACTCCCAAAGGAACTGCTCTGCTTGGAACTTGATTGTGGCAGGACAATCCCAGGAGCAAGTCACCCTCAACCCTGACGGACTGCCTAAGATTACCTCTGATTAACAAAAATCTATCAATCTCATTTAAAATTAACAATTGAGCAAGCCATTAACAATTGACAAGTACTGAAGAGAGTTCCAAACTTCTACCACCTTTGTCATGTAGAAGCGTTTCCCTAATTTCACTCCTGAAAGATTTGCCTCTGATTTTTACGCTACATCCCCTAATCCGATTCCCCAACCAGTGGAAATGGTTTCACTTTATCTACCTAATCAGTTCCCAGTAATATCTTGAAAACTTCAATAAAATAATCCTTTAACTTTCTAAACTCCATGGGAATACAACCCTAACTGAGGTTTACCGGCAGGCTACACAGTCATGATTTTCTGTGTAATGTCAAGGATGATAGATTAATTTAACCTGTAAATGAATCTAATCAACTAATTACAGCTTGTAAAAAGAAAGACTTGCATTTACATAGAGCCTTTCACAACCTTAGGACAGATGTAGTGGGGGTGGTGTCTTGATAATATCACTGGACTAGTGCACCAGTGGTTAAGGTTAATGCTCTGGGGGTGTATGGTCAAATCTCACCATGGCAACTAGTGGAATTTAAATTCACTGGATTGAATCAAAAGCTGGTCTCAGTAATCGTGACTGTGCAACTAACATTGATTGTCATAAAAACCCATCTGGCTCCCTAGCATACTTTAGGGAAGGAGATCTGCCATCCTTATCTGGTCTGAGTGACATGTAACTCCAGGCCCAAAGAAATGTGTTTGACTCAGCTGCTCACTGAAATGGCCTAGCAAGCCACTCAGTTCAAGGGCAATTAGGAATGGGCAATAAATACTAGCCCAGCCAGCAATGCTCACATCCTGTGAAAAAATGAAAATAAATAATCCATTGAGCAGGATACTGGGAAGAACTCAACTACTATTCTTTGAAATAATGCCACTAGCTCTTTTATGTCCACCTGAGAGGGCAGACAGGGCCCTCTTGGTTTAACATCTCATTTAAAATCCAGCATCTCTGACAGTACAGTACCCCCTCAGCACTGGTGTGTCAGCTCAGATTGTAGATGTTATTCTAGTGAGATTGAATTTTCCATCTTCTGGAATGATGGGATGAAGTGGTGGATAATTCAGGTAATCTCAAAAGGCACTGCATCATCATCGGGTTGTTAATTATTAAACTGGGACATGCCAACTCAAAGACCAATTGTCACTCAGCCTTCTTATGAAGCCTTTAGTATAGTCCTGCACGGCAACTAACGATGATGTTTACAGCACAACAGGAGGCCAGTGTCCAACCATGCCCACTGTTTGAGAACAATCCAAAACTAATCCAACTGTCCAGCACCTTCCACATAGCCCTGAATCAATCTCTGATTGAAATATTTATCCAATTCTCCATCAGTAGACACAGTCAATTCCCAGTAGCAAACTACTCCTATAGTCCTCTGATTAAAGAAACATCTCCTAGCCATTCTCCTCACAATCTTAGAGACAATGTTAAATTGATTTGTTTTCATTACTGATGCCTTAAGAGTAAGGAATCTTTCTCCATTCAATTTATCAAAACACTCTAGGATGAACATAAAAACTCCATCATACTCTTGTTAGGCCAATAAGACATGAAAAAAAATCCAAAACTGTATCTATCAAAACTTCACTGTTTTTTGCTATCTTTAAAATGGACTTTCTACTGAACCAAAAAGATGGCTGCTACAAATCACATTCTGCAAGGTTGGCCCTTTGTTCTGGAAGCTACCAACTGGAGTTAGAAGAACAAAAGAATCCTCCTCTCATCATCGTGGAATTTCATAAGGGCATTATAATCACAAAACCAGGGGACTCGGAGATTGAAACTTCTTATGCCTCTACAGAGTTGTTAACAAATTTGTCTCACACCTGGAACTGTCCAGGCCCATTTCAAAAGGGAACCACTGGGGGCACAATATACATCATTTGCATCTTGATAAACTTACCCCTTAGAGGGCCTGCCTAGACAATAATTTCCTGACACCTCAACATGGATGGTGACTCTTTCAAAAGTTAATGGCTGCGATATTATCTGTCCTGGAACCAAAAGCCAGTTCCAGACAATAGATAAACATCCCTTTTGACATTATTGTGGAGAATGAATGCTACATGACTCAATGACCATTTTGAAATCCTTTGAGAAATGAGACATCCAAGGGGAGTTGGTGGCATAATGTATTGTCACTGGACTAGTAAATCCAGAGACCCAAGGTAATACACTAAGGAGCAAGGTTTGAATCCCACCATAGCAGATGGTTAAATTTGAATTCAATAAAAATCTGGAATTAAAAGTCTAATAATAACCATGAATCGATTGTCATAAAAATCCATCTGGTTCACTGATGTCCCTTAGGGAAAGAAATCTGCTGTCCTTACCTGGTCTGGCCTATATGTGATTCCAGACCCACAGCAATGTGGTTGACTCTTAAATGGCCTAGCAAGCCATTCAGTTCTCAAGAGCAACAAGGGATGGGCAATAAATTCTGGCCTAGTCAGTGACACCCCCCATCCCATGAATGAATTAAAAAAAAACCCTCAGCCTGCTGTCTAACATCCAACCAATGAATACCAAGAAACAGGACTCCAAGTGAGCCCACTCCTCTAAGTCTGTCTCTGCTGGAAGAGTTCCTACCATCGCCTGCAGAACTGACCCAGTCTCTGTGTACCAACTTCATCTGGCAGTATCAGCACCAGCTGTAAAGAGAACTCTACAACACTGGTCTTCAGCCAGCTGAACTTGAGCTCCTATGTGAAACAACTCCTCGCTGCAGTTGGATTCTGGACTCTGATAACCAAGTGAACAAATATTCATTTTTGTAGTTCTTTTACTGTTACTATCCATAGTTGTAAAACTTTCTTCTTTTGTATCTCCCTTACCGTGCACATGTGTGTAGTGGAGTGGGACATTCAAACACTCCTCTCCCGGATTTGAATATGAATAAACTAACCTCCTGAGTTAATCATAACACAAGTTTGTTGCAAGTTACTTATAATTAGATCACATAAACTGAGGGTTTGGGAAGTATGCCACAGCACACTTAAAACAATTCAAAAACATCTTCTGCTTAAGAACAGTTGGAGAGAGGATAAAGAAGTTCTGTTTGCCTTTTTCTCCTGTCTGTAACACTCTTCTCAGCCTTACCTGCTCCAATCAAACTAGTTCTAATATCTCACAAGTGTTGTGCAAAAGTCTGAACTGTAGTAGGCATGAGGTTAATGATATCTACAACCCTCAATATACAGAGCTCGGATCGGAAATGTCACTTATCAAACAAGTAACTCTCCAGATATAAAGATACATTTGATCTTTCCATCTCATTCATTTGGTCTGTAACTAATTCAGTGTCCTGTTGCCATGGCTTTTTAGAGGACAGCTGTAAAGGGGATCCTTGTACTGTATGTTCAAAGCGAATTGAGGACAGGCAACAAAATAAAAGGCAACTCGCAATTTTATATTCAGCCATCTATTGTCTCCCGACAAGAATGATTCCACTTCAGCAATGAGAAGCTTCTTGAAACTATAATCAGACTTGTGAGAAAAACGTGGAGATCAACCCCAGGAAATTCCACATTTGTAAGTAAATCCACACTCAGCCCATTCCTCACCCAGAGCCCCCCATTCCTCACCCTGATACCCCCATTCCTCACACTGATACTCCCATTCCTCACCCTGATACCCCCATTCCTCACACTGATACTCCCATTCCTCACACTGATACCCCCATTCCTCACCCTGATACTCCCATTCCTCACCCTGATACCCCCATTCCTCACCCGATACCCCCATTCCTCACACTGATACTCCCATTCCTCACACCGATACCCCCATTCCTCACCCGATACCCCCATTCCTCACACTGATACTCCCATTCCTCACACTGATACCCCCATTCCTCACCCTGATACCCCCATTCCTCACCCGATACCCCCATTCCTCACACTGATACCCCCATTCCTCACCCTGATACCCCCATTCCTCACCCGATACCCCCATTCCTCACACTGATACTCCCATTCCTCACCCTGATACCCTCAATTCCTCACCCTGATACCCCCATTCCTCACTCTGATACCGTCATTCCTCACCCTGATAGCCCCCATAACTCACCCTGATACCCCCAATTCCTCACCCTGATACTCCAATTTCTCACCCTGATACCCCTAATTCCTCACCCTGATACCCCCATTCCTCACCCTGATACTCCCAATTCCTCACCCTGATAGCCCCCATTCCTCACCCTGATACCCCCAATTCTTCACCCTGATACCACCATTCCTTACCCTGATATCCCAATTCCTCATCTTGATGGCCCCTATTCCTCATTCTGATACCTAATTCCTCACTCTATTGTCCCAATTCCTCACTCGGATGCCCCCATTCCTCAACCTGATAGCCCCCATTCCTCACCCTGATAGCCCCAATTCCTCACCCTGATACCCCCATTCCTCACTCTGATACCGTCATTCCTCACCCTGATAGCCCCCATAACTCACCCTGATACCCCCAATTCCTCATCCTGATACTCCAATTCCTCACCCTGATACCCCTAATTCCTCACCCTGATACCCCCATTCCTCACCCTGATACTCCCAATTCCTCACCCTGATAGCCCCCATTCCTCACCCTGATAGCCCCCATTCCTCACCCTGATAGCCCCAATTCCTCACCCTGATATCCCCAATTCCTCACCCTGATACCCCCAATTCCTCACCCTGAAACCCCCAATTCCTCACTCTATTGCCCCATTTCTCAAGCTGATACCCCCCATTCCTCACCTGATAGCCCCATTCCTCACTCTATTAACCCCCATTCCTCACTCTGATAACCCCCCATTCTGCACCCTGATTACTCCCAATTCCTCACTCTATTGTCCCCATTCCTCACCTGATATCCCCATTCCTCATTCTGATACTTCATTCTCTGATACCAACTCCCAATCTGTTCCTGACTGGTAACCCCCCCAATCTCAGATACCCATGCGCCGCCTCATTCCATTGCTCACTCATGCCTCCCGCCCTCTGATACCCACCCCCCCACCACCCATATCTCACTCTGATACCACCCCAAATCTCTGATACCCATCACACTTATTCCACTCTCCTTGCAGCCATTGCTTGTAATCTGGTACAACCTAACACTACCTCGACTGCCCTTATTCAGAGAAAGCAGAGAGAATGAGTATTATATTTGAGTACTCCTGCAAATGTGAGCCAAAGACAGACATTTTTTTCCCAGTTTCCGCACTGACTCAAATGCAAATGAGCTGAATTATGCAGCAAAACACTGAATATCTCCACAGTAGACTGCACTCTAAGGTCTGTTTTAAGACAGGCTCCATCTCTCAATCAATCTGAATGTTGGAAAGAAACAATTTTGCGAATACTGTTGTGGGACTTGTGGATCCACCAAAATGCGGATGGAAGGACATGATGATGTGTTTGTTCTACTGCACATCAGCATACACAGGGGGCTCACTGTGTTAATCCTCCGTTTGTTCCTTTGTCAAATAGCTTGAATTGCAAACGCCAGGAACGGTTGTTTACTTCAGAGACAAATCCTTTGATTTATCTTGTAGCCGACACTGATGTCTTCCACTTATCCCGGATAAACAGTGCGCAAGGCCTTGTCCATCAGTCAGGCATCTGCAGCCATGCTGTACACAATGAGGAAATTGGAGCTTAAGGGACAGATATCTCTGACAGAGCCTTAATTTAAAGGAGCTGCAGATGTTAATTTGTTTGAGGCATCATTTACCAGGCTAGGTAAGGTGTTTGTGCTTTCACCTCCGATGCCCAGTTTTTAATTCTGCCCAAGGGTAGGGTGAAAATCCCCCCACTGCCCACACATACTACAACCACCACAACTGGACACCTGGGCAGTAAAAAAGTCGCAGGAGGAATGTGGCTCCTCTCCATTCCATTGCTACAAATCCCAGCATTGTCCCAATGACTCCCCCCAACTCCTTAAAAAGAGTTGTGCCCCCGTCCAATAACTTTGGGTTCTGCACACTATCAAATTTTCTGTAGTGTTAGCTGTGGGCAGCGTTCTTGCCTCTTGGCCTAGAGGTTTGTGGTCTCACATCCAGTGGGTTGAACCCAAAATCAAGGCTGACGTCTGCAATGGGGTACTGAGGGAGCACTGCACTGTCAGAGGTGCTGCACCACCTGAATGCTACAGCAAACCAAGGATCTGCCAGCCCTTTCAGGCATCTGGAAAGATCCTGTGGCACAATTCGAAGAAAATCAGGCAAGTTCGCCCTGGTGTCCCGGCGAACATTTATCCCTCAACCAACAGCGTTGAAATATATTATTTGGTATCACATTTCTGCTGTGCGCAAATAGGCTGCCACATTTCATCCAGTATGACACACGTCAAAAGTGCTTCACTGACTGTAAAGATCTCTGTGATGCCCTAAGGAAAGAAAGGTGCTCTATAAACCCAAGATCGCTCTTTATCTCTCGGACAATTGGCATTTTTCTGAGGCTGACAATTTTAGTCCTAATTAGTGCCAAAACCAGGTCAGTTTTATGCTGGGAACCTGCGCTTACCAGGAACTGGGTCAAGGCTGCTCAAACTCATTTTACACAGGACTCCTACAGAGATTAAAAGCAAAATACTGAGGATGCTGGAAAACTGAAATAAAAACAGAAACTGCTGGAAATACTCAGCAGGTCTGGCAGCATCTGTGGAGAAAGAAACAGAGTTAATGTTTTTGAGTCCCTTCTTCAGAACTGCAGGAAGGTTGAAGTGTGATGGGTCTTATGCCATTGAAAGAGGGGAGGGGGAGGATGAATAAAGGAAAAGGTCTGGGATAGGCTAGAGGGCGGGAGAGATTAAATGACAATATGTCATGGAACAAAAGGCAAAGGGAGTGGTAATGTTTGTAGCAAATTGATAAAGCATTTGTCCAGAATGAGTGTGAATGGCAGAATAATGAGGTCTGTCTAAAAGCAAAAACATGAAAAACAGGATTAAGACAGATACATGGCAAAAAAAAATAATCAAAATGGGGGAAGAGTTCATGGTCTGAAATTGTTGAACTCAAGAGTCCAGAATGCTGTAAAGTGCCTAATCGGAAGATGAGGTGCTGTTCCGCGAGCTTGCCTTCAGCCTTCAGCTTCATTGGAACAGTGCAGCTGGACAGGGATGTGAGCGAGAGAGCAAGGTGGTGAATTAAAATAACAAGCAATCGGAGGCTCAAGCTCTCACTAAGCAGAGGTGCTCCATGAAGCATTCAATCAATCTGGGCTTGGTCTCCCTAGTGTAGAGGAGATCACATTGTGAGCAGCAAATACGGTAGACTAGATTGAAAGAAGTACACGTAAATCACTGCTTCACCTGGAAGGAAAGTTTGGGGCCTTAGACAGTGAAGAAAGAGAAGGAAGAAGGGCAGGTTTTACACCTCTTGTGATTGCATGAGCAGGTGTCGTGGGAAGAGGACGAGCTGTTGGGTGTGACTGAGGAGTGGACCCGACTCCATTCCATTCCCCCAGTTTCTCCTTCTCCGTCACATCTGTTCCGATGATGCAATCTTCCACAACATCACTCAATATGTCTTTCTTTTCTGTCATTCACATTCACTCTGGATAAATGCTTTGTTTCTTAACTACAACCATTACCACTCTCTTTTCCTTTTGTTCCATGACATACTTGTCATTTAATCTCTCCCACCCTCTACCCAATCCAAACCTTCCCTTTTGCTCTTCCTTCCCCCTCCCCCTCTTTCTATGGCCATCACACCAGCCTTCCTTCAGTTCTGAAGGAGTCATATTTGACTCGGAACTCTGTTTTAATTCTGTTTCTCTCTCAACAGAACCTGACAGACCTGCTGGGTATTTCCAGCGCTTTTAGTTTTTTACCTCCTTCAGAGAACGCCTGCCCCAGAAATAGACAGGGCTGAAACCTAAGTCTCATCGCTAATGAAAGGACAATGTGCCAAGCACATTGAACCATGCGTTCCCCCCTCCTCCAAACAAGTCTTTAACCTGAACACCACTTTACCAAATTCTGTTGCAATCTTAACTAGCTTCTACAGTTAAGTGCCAGTGTCAACTATGGCTCAGTTGGTAGCATTCAGTGCTATTGAGTCACCAAATTCTGAGTTCAAGTCCTGCTTAAGGACTAAAATCCAGGCTCACACTCAAGTGCAATACCAAGGGATCATTGTACTGTTGGTGGTGCTGCCTTTCAGATGCTAAACTGAGGCTCCATGTGCCTGCTCAGGTGGATGTGAGTGATACCATGGGGCTCCTTCAAAGAAGAGCAGGCAAGTTCTCCCTGGTGTCCAAGCTATGGATTATCCCTCAATCAACATCACAAAAACTGGTCATTGTCACATTGCTGTGTATGAATTGGCGCCACGTTTCCTTTATTGCAACATTGAGTACACTTCATTGGCGATAGAGTGCTTTGAGATGTCCAGTGGTTGTGAAAACTGCTATACAAATGCAAGTCTTTTGAAAAGCAACCAGTTGCTCCTTTTTCTGTCCTATCTGTTTATTCCCCAGTGCTTCTGTTGTGGCCATGCATCATCCTCACTTCCCATAGTTCAAAAGAGTTGAGGCTTTCTCAAATTAAATATCTGGAGCTGGAAACTGGTGCTATTTATCAATTCTGTGCTGCTGCCTCAGTCATTCTTCACAACACCCAGCTGATGCCCATGTTCCGTATGCAGGCTGTATAATTTGCTTCTTTCAGTTGAAAACTATAATTACTGCCTGCCCTGCGTGCTATCCATTTTAACCCATCGAAGAGTCTAGATACAGTTTTGTACCAAAAGGAAAATAGAAGGACAAGATGCATTTTTTTCCCCTAATCTCCCTCAGAATTTGAATTCCTCTTTGAATCATTTCAGGATCTCATGGGCCAGACATTAACTGGAACTAAAGGATTGGGTGAGCCATCAGCTACGCTCTACTCCAATGACCTAACACCAGATTAACACCATGACACAATGCAAGGTCTGCCAATTAGAACACACAAGAATACAAGAAATAGGTGCAGGAGTAGACCATACGGCCCGTCAAGCCTGCTCCGCCATTCAATACCATCATGGCTGACCTTGGGCTTCAACTCCATTTTCCAGCCCACTCCCCATATTCTTTAATTCTCTGAAAGACCAGGGAATTAATGGGTATGGGGAGCAGGTCACAGTCTTAAATGTATTCAACAATGGAGCATCCACAACCCGCTGGGATAGAGAATTCCAAATGTTCACAACCCTTTGAGTGAAGTAATTTCTCCTCATCTCAGTCATAAATGATCGGCCCTTTATCCTGAGACAGTGTCCCCGTGGTTTAGATTCCCTGACCAGTGGGAACAATCTCTCAGCGTCCACCCTGTTGAGTCCCTTCAGAATTTTGTATGTTTCAATGAGATCGCCTCTCATTCTTCTAAACTCCAGAGAATTTAAGCCCAATTTACTCAGCCTCTCACCTAAGGACAACCTCCTCATCCCAGGAACCAATCTAGCGAACCTTCGCTGTACCACCTCCAATGCAAGTATATCCTTTCTTAAATGTGGAGATCGAAACTGCACAGCACTCCAGATGACACTCTTGGCATTGAACCTCATGCATTGACTGAGCCCAGTCATCAAAATACCTGGCATAGAGGATAGGATCCTATCATTATCTGGCCAGCCAGATATTTTTATGACGAAAAATCTTGTGGGCTATGGAGAGGCCACAACAACCTCAGTGCTCCATAATGCAATTCACAAGGCCGGCACTTGAGCCAGGTATGTCAATTTGCAAAAAACATTGACCACATTTGTGGTCATTATAACCTCCCTGAGTCAGAGTGTGCCTCATTAGGGTAAGAATGGTTTTGGGATCAAATATTGTTTCAGAGTGCAGGATCTTTGGTTTCATTAATGGAGGTATACACCACAAAAGCAAGGGAGGTATACTAAATCTTTATAAAAGCCTGGTTAGGCCTCAACTGGAGTGTTCAGTTCTGAGCATCACACTTTGGGAATGAAGGACTTGGAGAGGGCACAGAGGAGATTTGCTAGAATGGTTCCAGGAATGCAGGTCTTCAGTTACATACAGAGATTGGAGAAACTAGGATTGGTCACCTTAGAGAAACAACAACAACAACAACTTGCATCTTTATAGCACCTTTACAGTAGTGAAATGGCCGCTAACAGGAGCATTATCAGGCAGAATTTGACACTGAAACACAGAGGGGATATTAGGGCAAATGAACAAAAGCTTGGTTAGGGAGGTAGACTTTCAGGAGCACCTTAGGAGAGAGAAGTAGAGACCTGGTTAAGAGAAGAGAAGTTTAAGAGGAGATTTGATAGAATTGTTCAAAATCATGGCAGAAGAGTCAGTAACCAAAGGTCACAGCTTTAAAGTGATTAGCAAAAGAACTAGAGGCGGCCGACATGAGGGAACAATTTTCAACAGAGCGAGTTGTTATGAACTGGAATGTCCTGCTTGAAAGAGTGTGGAAGCAGATTCAGTAGCAACTTTCAGAAGAAAACTGGATAAATACTGGAAGAGAAAAGTATATAGGGCCTTGAGAAAAGAGCAGGGGAATGTAATTAATTGGTTAGTGCTACCACAGGCACAATGGGTTGAATGGCCTCCTTCTGCGCTATATCATTCTATGGATCTATCATTAAGTTAGTGACTCAATGAATTCCTTTCCTAAGGCACAGCAATCTTACAATATATTCAAAAATCCAATGCTTGCACACACTTACTATCGATAGAACAATATTCCCAGTTGTGTTTTATCATATTTATGTATAACTTTTCCCAATATAAATTCCAGTGTTGGCACTTATAATGGAAACTGCCCACGCTTCTCATTGGTGATGCAATAGTACCTCAGTTTTACATTTCCTAGCTTCTTGATCACCATTGCACAGAAATAGCTTATTAAGAAAAAATACATCTTCTCCCCTGGTTAGCATTTACCACCTACAACCTGACTTTACGTAAAGACTCCTCTTGCTCTTGATTTTGCAAAAGGGAATGCCATGGAATATGGACTAACAAAATATTAAAAGTGCGATGTATAATATGCTTCTAATAAATATCACACTTGCTTCCTGTCCCACTTCAACCATCACACTTCAGGTGTCACATCCGGGACATCACACAAATAACATTCGCACCACACGAGTGCCAGGCAATGACCATCTCCAACAAAAGAGAATCTAACCATCACCCCTTGACGTTCAATTACATTACCATCACTGAATCCCCCACTATCAAGATCCAGGGATTACCATTGACCAGAAACAGAACTGGACTAGCCATGGCTACAAGAGCAGGCCAGAGGCTAGGAAACCTGTGGCAAGTAATTCACCTCCTAACTCCCCAAAGCCTGTCTACCATCGACAAGGCACAAGTCAGGAGTGTGATGGAATACTCTCCAGTTGCCTGGATGAATGCAACTCCAACAACACTCAAGAAGCTTGACACCATCCAGGGCAAAGCAGCCCACTTGATTGGCACCCCTTCCACAAGCATTGACTCCCTCCACCACGGACGAACAGTAGCAGCAGTGTGTACCATCTACAAGATACACTGCAGAAACTCACAAGCCTCCTTAGGCAGCACTTTTCAAACCCATGACCACTACCATCTAGAAGGGCAAGGGCAGCAGATACATGGGAACACCACCACCTGGAAATTCCCCTCCAAGCCACTCACCATCCTGATTTGGAAATATATAACCGTTCCTTCACTGTCGCTGGGTCAAAATCCTGGAACCCCCTTCCTAACAGCACTGTGGGTGTACCTATGCTGCATGGACTGCAGAAGTTCAAGAAGGCAGCTCACCACCACCTTCTCATGGGCAATTGCCCAGAATGAAAAAATAGTAAAAACTGGAAAATAAGAATACTGGTCTGAAATGTTCTTGTATAGCTTAAAATGGAACACCAGTAAAAACTGAGAAATAAGAGTACTGGTCCGAACTGTTTTTTCTTTCTGGGTAAAGATGGGTAATAAATGTTGGCCTAGCCAGTGATGCCCATATCCTGTAAATGAATTAAAACAAACACCGAAACCCGGTTCACTGTAAGCAATAGAGTAGGACATGTGTTGCTATTGAATAAATGGACATTGATCACTACTTTTTAACACATTCAAATTAGAAAAATATTACAAGCTGTTTTAGGCTATGGTGCATTTGGCATTGAACCTTCTCCTCTTTGAGTGCCATGTAATCATGTCTTAAATCCACAAAAGCAAACTGCACTTCCCTCATGTACCAGGCATGGCTAGAAGGGTATCATTATTGTCTCTGAGTCAGAAGGTCCTGGGTTCAAGTCCAAAGGTTTGACCACATATGTAGCTCAACTCATGCTGTGTAGTACAGAGGAAGGGCTACACTGTCAATGGAGCTGCCTTTTGGATAAGGAGCCAAACCAAGCCTGCCTGCCTGCCCTCTCAGGTGGATGTAAATGACGCCCTGGCACAATTTAAAGAAGGGCAGGAGAGTTCTTCCCAGTTTCCAAGACCAATATCCATCCTACAGCCAACATCACTAAAACACATTATCTGTCCATTATGTTTGTGGGACCTTGTTGTGCAGAAATTGGCTGCCATGCTTCCCTACATTACTACAGTAACTACACTGCACTGAAAAGAGCTTTGGAACATCTCAAGTCATGAAATGCGTTATAATAAATGCAAATCTTTCTTTTTGTTTCCTGCAAGGGCACAGGTTCTTCTTCAACCTTGGCCAGGGAGAGAAATCATGGGCCCTGGTGCTTCTCCTGTTCCCAGGTCCCTTTTTGAACCCCCACCTCCCCTGGAAACCTCCCCCTCAACCACGCATGTTATTTTTTCTTAGAATCATAGAACCATAGAACACTACAGCACAGAAAACAGGCCATTCGGCCCTTCTAGTCTGTGCCGAAATATTATTCCGCTAGTCCCATTCACCTGCACCTAGTCCATAACCCTCCAGACCTCTCCCATCCATGTATCTATCTAATTTATTCTTAAAACTTAAGAGTGAGCCTGCATTTACCACGTCAGATGGTAGCTCGTTCCACACTCTCACCACTCTCTGAGTGAAGAAGTTCCCCCTAATGTTCCCCCTAAACCTTTCCCCTTTCACCCTAAAGCCATGTCCTCTCGTGTCCTTTCGAGATTCACCAATTATACAAACATACGAACATATAGATTAGGTGCAGGAGTAGGCTATTTGGGCCCTTGAACACTAATCTGCTTGTGTTTCAAGTTCCAAATTCCCTTCTACCCCCAATAACCTTTGATCCTCTTGCCTAACAAGAATCTATCTACGATAAAAGCAAAAAACTGCGGATGCTGGAAATCCAAAACAAAAACAAAAATACCTGGAAAAACTCAGCAGGTCTGGCAGCATCTGCGGAGAGGAGCACAGTTAACGTTTCGGACTCGAAACGTTAACTGTGCTCCTCTCCGCAGATGCTGCCAGACCTGCTGAGTTTTTCCAGGTATTTTTGTTTTTGTTAAGAATCTATCTACCTCTGCCTTAAAATATTCAGTGGCCCTGCATCCATGGCCTTCAGGAGCAGAGAGTTCCAAAGTCACACAACCCTCTGAGAGAAAAAAATTCTTCTCATCCCTGTCCTATAACGGCAACCCCTAATTTTAAAACAGTGCCCCCTAGTTCTGGACTCACCCACAAGAAGAAACATCTTTTCCACGTCCACCCTGTCAAGACCATTCGGGATCTTATATACTTCAATCAAGTCACCCCTCACTCTTCTAAACTCCAGTGGAAACAAGCCCAGCCTGTCCAACCTATCCTCATAAGACAACCCACTCATTCAAGGCATCAATCTAGTAAACCTCCTCTGAACCGCCTCCAATATATTTATTAATTCACCAAATAATCACCGAAAGGTCCTAAGAAAATGATAATGCCCACAGTTGGCACCTGGTTACAAATATCGCTTGCCTGATATACATGCAGCATGGGCCATTAATATTAAGAGCAGTAACTATGTAATGCAGTGTTAGTTTGAGCCCTATAGGTGATCCCATTATGACTATTAAGCAAACCAGAAAGTACAAATTTTACTTTAACAGTGTCGTGCAATATTGTTAATTTGACAGGAAAATATTCCATTAGCTATTTATAACACTGCACAGATGATAACTCTGATTTCACTGACTGCCTCATTAATATGTTCTGTACATTGCACCATACACGGTGAGAGTAAATTCATAAAGTACTGCAGATATTGGAAATCTGAAATGAAAACATAGGGCAGAATTTTCTGCCTGTTAAGTGGACGAGCCCGACCCAATCTTCGGTGGGCGGGGAGCCGATCCCCGCCGGAGAAGCGGGCCCCACCGCCATTTTACGTGGGCGGGCCAATTAAGGCCCGCCCAGCATGACGCCCGGCGGGAAGCACTATGCACTCCCTGTGTGGGCAGGGGGGGATTCCCCAAAAGCCAGAGTGCGCTCTTTCGCGCATGTACACGAAAGAACGCACATCTCCCTGAGGCTAAGTGCTGCCTCAGGGAGATCGCTGACACTGCCAAAAATATTAAAAATAGAAAAAAAAATCCCTAACATGCCCCCCACCTCATGTGATAATGTTACATGAGTTGGGACATGTTCATAATTTACATGATAACTTTGTTAAAATTTTTAAAACCCTGCATGAAACCTCATCCCGCTGCTGGATGAGGTTTCATGTTTTCTCTATTCCCCGCCGGGGCTCTTGGCCTGCCCGCCAATCTTAAGGTTGGATGGGCAGGTCCTTTAATTGTTTAAATGACCCTGTCAATGGCCTCAAGTGGCCATTGACAGGTCAGCGGGCCCACAGCTGATTTTGCTGCGCCCCCGCCTTCCTGAAAATTTAAATGGGGCGGGGTGACGTCGGGGATTCTGACTGACGTCATCCCGCGTCATTTTATGTGTAGACCAGCAGGCCCCACCCCCTGCTCACCGAGTGCAAAATTCTGCCCATAAAGTGCTGGGAAACCTCAGTGGGTCAGGCAGTATCTATGGAGGGAAACAGAGTTAACGGCTGGGATTTTTCCCTTTGGCTGGTCCGTCAAATTTTCCATCCCACCTTGGATGGGGCTAGAAAATTCTGCTCAATGTTTCAGGCGTTGACTGTTCATCAGAACAGTAAGTTCATATTTCGGGGAACAATTCAATATTTGCAACCCACATTGCAGGAAAACTGTCAGATTTTGTTTTATGTATTTCGACTACCTGTTCTGTAGAGAAAAAAAGACCATCTCCATGCTGCAGCTCGCATTGTTTCACTGCTGGAGCATTGTAGAAGGGAAAGAGGGAGAGAGGGAGGGGGAGAGGGGGGCAGTCCCATTTACTTGATGCTGCCTGAGCTCCCTCCTTCCTCCCCAGAGAGGAACAGCCAATGATGGCGGCTCACTGCTTCACTTCTGCCCGCTTGACCCCTCAAGTGGCTGATGGCATAAGGCCGTACTTCTCAAAGAGAGGGAAAGAAGGAAGCCAGCCAGGCGGAGCCAAAACCTGCTGCCGAATGGGAAAGGAGGGATGGATGGAAGAGCTGCTGAAGATGTATAATGTATCCCTTAAACAGAACCCCCACCCCTCCAGCCACCTCGGAAAACTGGCTCTGTGTCCCCACTCCACGGTGTCCCCCTCCCACTGGGATCAGAAAACAAAAGCAGTTTGTGGAGAGGGCAGTAGTCCCAGTATTGGCTCCCTGGAGCCAGCCAGAGAAACCTGGCCTCAGGCTCCACCTGGGAGCCTCTCCTGTCCTGCTTTAACCCCACTCCAGTTTTTTCTCTCTTGTCACTGGCTCTGTCTATAATAGTTCCTAGGCGTTTGGCTTTCAACTGCAGTCGGAATCTGGGTGGAGTCAGCACTTTACCCAATGGACACTATGTCCACATTGTAATAATTCATGCACTGGATTCTCACCCACCTCAATCAAAATGAGACATTCTCAACCACTCATTCAAGTCTACAGGAACCTTGCGGCTGCATTGAGGACAACCCAGGTTCAGGCTGTGTGAACTACACTGTGGCAGCTTGAGGTGTTCCCATCGTTCGATAGACTGCGCATTCCCCACCCTTGCTCCTTGTTGGTCACACTGATGAGTACACAGTAGCATTGTACCCTTGAGTGTGTTCAAAGAATTACTGGGTTACCACTCTGCCACCTGTCTGCCAGGTGCCCAGGCTGTTGACGACGTACAAAAACCCAGGGACGGGATTATTCTAACATTCAAACAGAATATTGACTCTACTGTATCAGCTAGCAAGTTGGAGGCAAGGCAGGACTTGGGAACCTTTGAACAAATGAACAGTGTGCAGCAGGATTATTTCTTCAGCAAAATGCAATAAAGTATACCTAACACAAATTAGATGCACAACATCAAGCCCAGTTACTTACAGAATTGCTAGGCTCCAGGTGTGATTGGTGAGGGAATGGCCCAATCATATCCACTCTGGCTGGATTAAGTCACCAGTTGCCACTATTTCGAGCCTTTAATATTGGGTGTGAGGGCGCCTGTCTGCAGAGATCAATAAAGGCAGCTCCTCCTGATGGTAGAAAATCGAAGCAGCACCCTACCATTCCAAAGGGTAAGAGTCCTCCGCCACGAGACACCATTGTCGAGGGACTGGATATGGGGTCGACTTCAAGACCTCAGAGAAGAGGTTGGGAAGGTAAGGGCTTTTGGGTAGTCGGAGGGAATGGGGTGGGGGTAAAGTAAATGCGGAGGCACTTACCTTATCCTCCAGCAGCCTCCAGTAGAAAGCAGCATACAAGCCCGGCAACAGTCATATAGAAGTCACAAGGAGGTAGGCAAGAAAAGGAAGGACTGAAGAATATGGCAGGTCCTACTGGGCTAATGATTCAGAACAGCAGCAATCATTGGCTGAGTAGCCTGTCAACTGGGATGGTCTACCTACCTGACTGGCTGCTTTGGACACTGACCATCCAGAATCTCAGACTACTTGGTCAATGAGCCCACACCTAGACCCCGGGCCTGGTGATTGGCTCCGCCTGCGCTTCTCTCTCTTGGGCCCGGGTGATTGGCAATGCCTGCACCCCTCTCTCCCAGGCCCCAGTGATTGGCACCCTCTGCACCCCTCTCTCCCGGGTCCCGGCGATTGGCACCGTCTGCACCCCTCTCTCCCGGGTCCCGGCGATTGACACCATCTGCATTCTCTCTACTGGGCCCCGGTGATTGGCACCATCAGGACCCCACTCTCCCGGGTGCCGGTGATTGGCACCATCAAGACTCCTCTCTCCTGGGTGCCGGTGATGGGCACCGTCTGGACCACTCTCTCCCGGGCCCCAGTGATTGGCACCATCTGGACCGCTCTCTCCCAGGCCCCAGTGATTGGCACCGTCTGGACCACTCTCTCCTGGGCCCCAGTGATTGGCACCATCTGGACCGCTCTCTCTCGGGTCACGGTGATTGGCACCATCTGCATCCCTCTCTCTCGGGCTCCGGTGATTGGCACCAACTCGACCTCGCTCTCTCGGGCCATGGTGATTGGCACCGTCTGCAACTTTCTCCCCTGGGCCCGGGTGATTGGCACATCTGCACCTCTCTCTCCTGGGCCCGGGTGATTGGCACATCTGCATCCCTCTCTCTCAGGCCATGGTGATTGGCACCATCTGCAACTCTCTCCCCTGGGCCCGGGTGATTGGCACATCTGCACCCCTCTCTCCCAGACCCCAGTGATTGGCACCACCTGCACCCCTCTCTCTCGGGCCATGGTGATTGGCACCGTCTGCGACTCTCTCTCCTGGGCCCGGGTGATTGGCACCATCTGCAACCCTCTCCTCTAGGCCCAGGTGATTGGCACCGTCTGCACCACTCTCTCCCAGGCCCCAGTGATTGGCACACCTGCACCCCTCTCTCCCGGGCCCGGGTGATTGGCACCGTCTGCACCCCTCTCTCCCAGGCCATGGTGATTGGCACCACCTGCAACCTCTCCCCTGGGCCCGAGTGATTGGCAACACCTGCACCCCTCTACCCTGGGCCCGGGTGATTGGCACCGTCTGCAACCCTCTCTCCCAGGCCCGGGTGATTGGCACCATCTGGACCCCTCTCTCCCGGGCCTGGGCGATTGGCACATCTGCAACCCTCTACCCTGGGTCCGGGTGATTGGCACTGTCTGCACCCCTCTCTCCTGGGCCTGGGTGATTGGCACGTCTGCACCCCTCTCTCCCAGGCCCCAGTGATTGGCACAACTGCACCCCTCTCTCCCGGGCCCAGGTGATTAGCACATCTGCACCCCTCTCTCCTGGGCCCGGGTGATTGGCACGTCTGCACCCCTCTCTCCTGAGCCTGGGTGATTGGCACCATCTGCACCCCTCTCTCCCGGGCCCGGGTAATTGGCACGTCTGCACCCCTTTCTCCTGGGTCCCGGCATTTGGCACTGTCTGCACCCCTCTCTCCCGGGCCCCAGTGAATGGCACATCTGCACCCCTCTCTCCCGGGTCCCGGCATTTGGCACTGTCTGCACCCCTCTCTCCCGGGTCCCGGCATTTGGCACTGTCTGCACCCCTCTCTCCCTGGCCCGGTGATCGGCACCAATGGCACCCCTCTCTCTTTCTACAGCACAGCCTGAAACAATGGATCAGGATCTCCGTGCACCAGTGGTGTCCCACAGGAGAAGAAAAATTATTTCACCAAGGGGACCTGACCTCTCATGATGTAATTAAAAATGGCAAAACTTAAAAGGTCACAAAGTAATTTCATTTAGATAAAATACAAAATAACCAGATTCATTAAAAGTGTAATTGGAATTGAAGTCAACTGTTTAATATTTATGAAATCTAACCTTGTTATGGCGCAGACATTAATGTATCAAGCTTACCAAGTACCTCATACTAATTGAACTTCTGCAGAATAAAATTAAAAACAGGAGTCACACACTAAATTGATGACAACCACCTGAAGATACAGTATTCCAGAATCTATCAGTCTATGCTTTGTAGTTTAGTTTTTATGTATTAACCATGATTAGGAAATAATACTCTGAAATCAGCTTGTAGCCACTTCCCACTTTCAGATTTGAAAATTAAAGTGACAAATATATTAGTATGATAATTTCCCAACTCCCACCCTTTTGCCTGTCATTCTGGTCCCTTGTTCTGCATTTCTCCATCATTAATTCTTCTGCTTTCTATTCATTCCTCTCTAACCTTTCACTTTGTCTCTCCTTTCATCATCAATCCTTCAATGTCTTTATCCCTCCATCTCCACTCCTTCAGTGTCTCTATCCTTCCGTCTCCACTCCATCAATGTCTCTATCCCTCCATCGCCAATCCTTCAGTGTCCCTATCTGTCTATCTCTAATCCTTCAGTGTCTCTATCGCTCCATCTCTAATCCTTTAATATCTCTATCCCTCCATTCTCACTCCTTCATTGTCTCCATCCCTCCATCTCCAATCCTCAATGTCTCTATCCCTCCATCTCCAATCCTTCAATATCTCTATCCCTCCATCTCCAATTCTTCAATGCCTCTATGTCTCCATCACCAATCCTTCAGTGTCTCTATCTCTCCATCTCCAATCCTTCAAAATCTCTATTCCTCCATGTCCAATCCTCCAGTGTCTCTATCCCTTCATCTCCAATCTCTCATTGTATCTAGCCCTCTACCTCCAATCCTTCAATGTGTCGGTCTGTCTATTTCCAATCCTCCATGATGTGTACCAGCTCCATCACCAACCTTTAATTGCAATTACCAATGTGACCCTAGTGTCTGATTTTGAAGAGATTATTGTAGATACCTCGATGCAATTCCCTCTTGAAATTGTTTAAATTCCTCTGATACTAGAAAACCACCTGGGGACAGACTGA
Organism: Cetorhinus maximus; assembly: GCF_964194155.1. Classification (NCBI taxonomy): domain Eukaryota; kingdom Metazoa; phylum Chordata; class Chondrichthyes; order Lamniformes; family Cetorhinidae; genus Cetorhinus; species Cetorhinus maximus. Next base: position 7,607,021 of record NC_135899.1, read on the forward strand.
ACCCTGTCTCACTAATCGAGTCTGACAAAGCATCAAATCTGGGTTTCATTCTATCTAAGTCTCTATGATATCACAGAAATGTTACAGCACAGAAGGAGGCCATTCAGCCCATCATATCTGCGCCAGCTCTCCATAGGAGTAATTTACCTAGTGCCACTCCCCCACCGCCTCCCCATAGCCCTGCACATTCTTTCTTTTTGGATAATAATCCTCTTGAATGCCTAGATATTAAGAATCTCAAGCATATCTCAAGCATTCCTCTATCACACTTCTTCATTCCTGTCCACATTGCTTAAACTTGCAATTTCTATTATCAAACCTGCCTCTGATTGGTTCACTCTTCTTCTCACTTTAACTCTGCGTTCACTCAGCTGCCAATCTGTCCTCCACAGTCCCGGCTGCCTGAGACCTTTCAATGTCAGACCTTCTCACTCCCTCCCTCCTGCTCGCTTATGAACTGCCCCCTAACCTGAAGCACCGTTCCCCACTTCCCGGGCCACCAACTGCTCCTTCCTGCTGCTTCTCAGCATTCCCGGCTTCTAGTTCATTTCGTCTTCCATGGGACTACAGCACCCGGAGTGCATTGGAATGACTGGGCAGGGATTAGCAGGTAACTGTGAGGCCTGAATGGTAGGAAGAGGCGTTGCAAATTAAAAATTACATTTTTTTCAGCAATTGCTCTTATTTTAAACCATTAAAATTCCAACTAATTGTGCTGCTTCAATGAGGCTATCTTTGTGGTAGATAAGGGAGTGAGGTGGGAGTGGCGGTGGCATACTGATGTTTTCACAAAGAGTGGATGATTAAATGGCAATTTGATGTCAACCACCTTCATTGTGGCCGTAATCTACAGAAGAGATTCACAAGGCCACGAGCATGTGAACGGCTACCCGGAGACTCAATGATGAGCCTCCCTGGGCAGTGATACATCAATGACTGCTTCAAAAACATCTTATTTCCCAATGTGGATTGGAAGAAGATAACACCTTAAAAAAAAAGATATTTTGTGGAAGGAGGAGAAAGGGTTAAATAAAACAAATACATTTTAAACAAATGCTTTCAACTCATTGCAAAAGGCATAACATTAAAAAAAAATGAATATTATAAATCAGCGTGGACCAATATGTGAGCTGTTTAGCCACATGCGGCTAATTAGGAATCCAGAGGAGGCTAATTGTATATCTGATTATACATAAAAAATAAAGAATAGCCTTTGTCATTGGGTGGGTGACCTCATATTCACACATGGTTAATTATGCATTGAGGATAGCAACAGAAAAAGGCTGTATTTAGTAAGAATAGACAGTTGCTAACCAGAAAGCTGAATAAACAACTTAAGAAGTGTAAAGAGCTTGATTTGGAGTGTTGTTTTGCAAGAATTGGGAGACTTATGGAAAGAGGAGACCAACAGGATAAATAGTTTTGAAATGTGGGTTTGAAGGAGAATGAAAAGGGTCAGTTGGACAGAAAAAATAACAAATGATGAAGTGCAGAGGAGTGGGAATGAACAAAGAAATTTGCTGAGTTCTGAAGAAGTAATATTGGAAGTGAAGCGTTAACTCTGGTTCTCTCTCTACAGATGCTGCAAGGCCTGCTGAGTTCTTCCAGCACTTTCTGTTTTTGTGAAAGAAATTTGCTGAACAAAATTAGGAAAAGGCAGAGAGACTGGTCAGGGCAGATCTTAACAGGAAAGAGAGTTATAAGAGAAAGAAACAGAAAATGCTGGAAAAACTCAGCAGATCTGCCAGCATCCGTGGAGAGAGAAACAGAGTTAACATTTTGAGTCCATATCACTCTTCTTCAGCTCTACTAGAGATGGTACAGAAGAGATTCACAAGGATATTGCCACAAAGGGAGAATTTTAGTTATGAGGCAAGATCAGTTTGTTTTCTTTGAAGCAGAAAAGGCTGAGGCAAGGCTTAATTGAGGCCTATAAAATTATAAGGTGCTTTGATATAGCGGAAAGGAAGGTCCTATTCCCCTTAGTGGAGAGGTCAATAACCAGGGGGCAGATTTAAAGTGATTATAGAAGGGTTAGAGAGGAGTAGAGGAGATTTTTTTTCACCCAGAGGGTGGTGGGTATCTGGAACCCACTGCCTGAAAGAGTGCTAGAGAGAGAAACCATCATTGAATTTAAAAAACACGAGGTAAACTACAGGGATACGAACCAAGAGCTGGAAGATGGGATTAGACTGATAGGTATACTTCAGCAAGCACCAACATGACATGATGGGACAAATGGCCTTCCTTCTGTGCCGAAAATCTTTCTATGTTTCCACGTTTCTAGGTCTGGATGGAGAGTGAAGGATGGGAGTAGTGAAGCAGGTGTCTTGTGCATCTTGCTGACCCACAATCATTCTGATAAAGCCAAAATATCGCTCACAACTGCTGAACACAAACTGAGAGGCTGAACTAAGATGTGGCATGTCTGATAATCTCCTGTCAGAATTCCAAACTTTGGTAAAAGAGGAACCGTAGAGTTGGGCATTGAATGGTGATGGATGTTTAACTATACACTTGAAGCATATTTACCCGCACTGTATATAAGGCATTTTCCCCTAAAATGCTGCCTGTGGGTAAAATTATGCCACAAGAGTCACGCCTGTAGCTGGCCAGCTATTCCTCTTGGGCATCCCTGTATGGGATGGATGAACAACGTAACCTGGACTTTAAATAAGATTTGTGAAATGATAGGTAAATAGTATTTTTTTATTCTTTCACGGGATGTGGCTAGGCCAGCATTTATTGCCCATCCCTAATTGTCCTTTGGAAGGTGGTGGTGAGCTGCTTTCTTGAACCCCTGCAGTCCATGTGGTGTAGGTACACCCACAGTGCTGTTAGGCAGGGATGTACAGGGTTTTGACCCAGCAACAGTGAAGGAATAGTGACATGCTTCCAAGTCAGGATGATGTGTGGCTTGGAGGGGAACTTGCAGCGGGTGGTGTTCCCAAGCATCTGGTGCCCTTGTCCTTCTAGCAGGTAGAGTTCACGGATTTGCAAGGTGCTGTTGAAGGATTCTTGCTGAGTTAATGCAGTGCATCTTGCAGGTGGTACACACTGCCGCCACTGTGCTGTCACTGTAGTGGAGGGAGTGAATGTTAAGGTTGTGGATGAGTTGCTGATCAAGCGAGATGCTTTTTCCTGGATGGTGTTGAGCTTCCTGAGTGCTGTTGGAACTGCACTCATCCAGGCAAGTGGTTTTACAAATATTGTAAGGCCAATAGCTTTCTGTAGCAATAAGGTAATATTGCATAATATTTTGATTTCATCTCAGTCAATAGTGTATTGCTTCAGTAGGTTTGCTATGTTGCAATGATGGGTGAACCGCTGCCACTGCAGAATAGTGGTGAGAACCAAGGGCCAGGCTCAGGTCCCAGACCATCTAACAGCGATGCCATGGGTAATGAACCAATACTGCTGCCTTTGAGACTTTAACTGATTTTAATATCTATGCAATGTCCCGTGACACAGGAACAGGAGAAGGCCTTTCAATTGCTCAAGCCCATCCCACCCTTTCAATTAGATCCTTTTTGGTTACGATATATTTCGACAATTGAATAAACTGAAGATACCTCCTCCCGCCCATAATTAAATCTCTCTTTTCCGCAGCCCTGTCATTGTGTCGGCGTTTGCAGTCGGCAGAATTTCATGTAATTCCTCGGAATATATCCAAAAGGAAACAGTAGACCATCTGGCATCAGTCATCCACCTGCTGTGACTTTTTACAGTGAGAAACTGAGATCATCAACTCAAAGGCTCAGTTTTCATTTAACTACAGAGCTGTACTTAAATCTCTGCCTTCCTAAAACTTAGCTGATCTGCTTCAGAGCTGTGACAATTCATTTGTAAAATAACTTATTCTGATGCTCGTCACTACCATAATATTCTAGTGTCAGAGCACATGTCACATTTTGGAACATTTGGAGGGAAAATGGCCTCCTTCTATGCCATCAATTATCTATGTTTCTTTGTCTGCTTTCACTGCCATCATTGACCTTAGCCCTATGCCCATCTACATTCCTGCCAATCGCAGAACCCAATGGTAAAGAGCAGAGGTCGGCAATGTGAGCACATCCACCACACATTCCTCAAACTGACCTTCAAAAGGATGACTGTGCTCATAACGCTAGGCGCAAGGAAGAGATTATTCAACTGACTGAACCACTAGCTGCCTCCAGTACAGCTGAAATGACAAGGTCAGCATATGCCAATCGCACCCAACATCCTGCAACCTTATGCCATGATGCATCAGAGGAAAAGGAAAGATATGCATTTATACAGTGCCTTTCATGGTCTCCGAACACCCCAAGCACTTTTACAGCTAGTGTTACCATTGCAGTGTAGAAAATGAAGCTGCCATGAATGGAGAGCACCCAGAAAGGACCAACAATCAGCAGTGTGATAACGCCCAAATACTTCGCTTTTGGTGCTGTTTAATGAGGGATAAATATTGGCCAGGACACTGGGTAAAACTCCACTGCTCTTCTTTAGAATATCATTGGATGTTTTACATAGGATAACATAGGATATAGGGCACAGGATCAGGCCATTTGGTCCAACCAGCCCATGCCAGTGTTCTTTTCATATTCTTTCATGGGATGTGGGCATCGCTGGCAAGGCCAGTATTTGTTTCTTATCCATATTTACCCTTGAGAAGGTAACGGTGAGCCACTTTCCGAAACTGTTACAGTCCATGTGCTGCACTCCACGGTGCTGCTGGAAAAGGAGTCCCAGAATTTTAATCCAGCAACAGTGTAGGAACTGCAAATCAATTCCAAGTCACGATGGTGAGTGGCTTGGAGGGGCGCTAGATGGTTTTGCAACTTGGTGGTCTTTTCATGCGTCTGCTGCTCTTGTCCTTCTAGATAGTAGAGGGCTTGGAAGGTGCTGCTGAAGGAACTTTGGCAAGTTGCTGCAGTGTATCTTGTACATATTACATGCTGCTGTCACTGTGCGTCAGGGTTGGAGGGAGTGAATGCTTCAGTTAGTGGGTTGGTTGCCAATCAAGCGGGCTGCCTTTTCCTGGATGGTGTCATACGAACATATGAACATATGAAATAAAAGCAGAAGTAGGCCATTTCAGCCCTCGTGCCTGCTCCGCCATTTAATAAGATCATGGCTGATCTGTTTGTATTTCGAGTTCCACATTCCCATCTACTCCTGATAACCTTTGATTCCCTTGCCTAACAAGAATCTATCTACCTCTGCCTTAAACATATTCAGTGACCCTGCTTCCACCGCCTTCTGAGGGCAGAGAGTTCCAAAGTCGCACAACCCTCTGAGAGAAAATATTTCAGCTCATCTCTGCCCTAAAAGGGCGACCCCTAATCTTAAAACAGTGCCCCCTAGTTCTGGATTCACCCACAAGAGGAAACATCTTTTCCACGTCCATCTTGTCAAAATCATTCAGGATCTTATATACTTCAATCAAGTCGCCCCTCACTCTTCTAAACTCCAATGGAAACAAGCCCAGGTTATCCAAACTATCCTAATAAGACAACCCACTCATTCCAGATATCAATCTAGTAAACCTCCTCTGAACTGCCTCCAATGCATTTACATCCTTCCTTAAACAAGGAGACCAAAACTGCACACAATATTCGAGGTGCGGTCTCACCAACGCCCTGTACAACTGAAGCATAACATGTTACTTTTATGTTCACTTCCTCTCGTAATAAAGGAGAGCATTCCATTAGCCTTCTTCATTACATGTTTGTGTCGAGCTTCATTGGTGTTATTGGAGCTGCACTCATCCAAGCGAGTTGAGACTATTCCATCAAACGCCTGACATGTGGACAGGCTTTGCGGAGTCAGGAGGTGAGTTACTCACCGCAGAATTCCTAGCCCCTGACCTGCTCTTGTAGCCACAGTATTTATATCGCTGGTCCAGTTCAGTTTCTGGTCAATGGTAACCCCAGGATGTTGACAGTGGGGGATTCAGAGATGGTAATGCCATTGAACTTCAGGTGGTGATAGTTTGATTCTCTCTTGTTGGAGATGGTCATTGTCTGGAACTTGTAAGGCAAGCATTGTCTCCTTGCACCTTTCCTCTCTAAAACTACCATTGTAACCATATACACCCTTCCCCCTCTATAGCCATATATACCTTTCTCCCTCATATGCTTGTCTAGTTGCCCCTTAAATATATTCACATTATTCACTTCAACCACACCATGCGGTAGTAAGTTCCAAATTCTCACTACTCTCTGGGTAAAGAAGTTTTTTTCTGAATTCCCTTCTGGATTTCTTGGTGACTATCTTATATTGATAACCTCTAGTTATGCTCTTCCCCACAAGAGGAAACATTCTCTGTGTCCACTCGATCAAAACCTTTCAGAATTTTAAACACCTCTGACCATGTCTTTTTAAAAATATTCTTTACATTGAAGAGCACACACAATTCTTAGTGCGGTCTAACCAAGGTTCCAAACATGTTTAACATAACTTCCCTACTTTTCAGTTATATCCTTCTGAAAATAACCTATGATTCAACTTTTAATGATTGACATATTTGTACTCTGAGGCCCCTTTGTCCTTTTACCCCACCAAGACTTGAACCTTCTAAGTGATAAGTCGCCTCCCTATTCTTCCAACCAAAATATAGTATCTCACATTTATCTATGTTGAACTTCATTTGCTATTTATTTGTCCATTCTGCAAGTTTATTAATGCCCTCCTGTAATTTGTTGCAAACCTCCTCAGTCCCCTAATTTGGTGTCATCTGTAAATTTCGAGATTGTGCTTTTGAAGATCAAATTATTAATCTAAATTGTGAGCAGGATTGATTCTTGTGGAACCTTACTTCCCACCTTCTGCCAGTCTGAATAACTGCCCTTTACTTCTACATCCTGCTTTCTGTTTTGAAGCCAACTAGCAGTCCTTTCTGCAACTTGTCCTCTGACTCCACATTATCTGACCTAATTCATTATTCTATTATAGGGCACCTTATTGAAGGTGAAATGGTCAGGAGAGAGGTATGGGATCATATGCCCCTTTTCCTACCTCTCGACTGACCGCAACAAGATATGTTTTAAAGGAGTGTTTTACCCCATTTAGTGCTGTGGCTTTCGAGAACAGGCAGAACAAGTTCTCTCATAGATTTAAATTAAAAGGAATAAAAAATTATTTTTCTCAAAATACCTGAAATATAAAACGCAAGAACACCCAGTCACTCACGCAAGAAACACACACACAAACACACACACACATGCATGCGCGCGCGCACACACACACACACGCACACACACAAAAAGATGATTACAAAAACAAAAGGTAGCATGCACTGATATGTTTAGAAGAGTTCAAGAAATCACTATTACTTTAGCACTTCAAGATGGTCATTGCAAGCACTGAAGACCTGAGGATTTTCTTTTGGTTCACTGAAGAAAAATGAAGGGTGGCGATTTCTGGTGGTGAATTCACAATGGTTCACTCCAAGCAACAGCAGGTTTCTGGCTTTTCCAGTCAAAGTTGGTCAAGCCCCTGTAGTGGAAAATATAATCTTGAAAGTAAAACGAATAAGCCCTCACTTCTCTGCCTGTGATGGATTTTGCATGCCGGGTCCTTTCTTCTGCTGGGTGAGATGGCTTCCTTCTGATTTGGTATCCCAGACTCCTCTGAGTGTCCTTGTGAATTAATAAGGTATTTCCTATCTCTAGCCAGTTTCTGTCATAGTATTGCTGTTCCCATTGTCCACACAATGGGTTGCTGACTAAGCAATTTGTCACACAATGGAGGATATTTGATATCCCATCAATATGCCAGCTATGAATAGCCTCCAAATGTCTTCATTTGTAATTCCATCTTCATGGGGCTGGCAAGTCTAACAGCCAATACTTTAAGTCTCTTCAACTGAAATGGAGAGGGGTGGTCATCAACTCCTGAGAAGGCTATTTACATTTTAAATAACTTCCATAGATGTGCCCAGACATGTCTGCCCCTGTATCTGTACACACCGCACAAGAAGTCACCTGACCCCTTGGGCCCCATCTTGGATCAAGGTGAATTGTTCATGTTCCATGCTGCCCTTTAAAAGTAAAAATGTCCACCTTCCTCATAATTTTATGAGCACATGATATCAGCGCAACTAAGGCCGTATAAAAATCCAAATAAACTGCATTACCACAGTCTGTTCTCTCTCTTCATAAAAATTCAGTAGTGGTTGTCAAGCAAGATTTTCCCTTTTGAAATCCATGCTGTCTAATCGTTTTTAGTTTTCTCATTTCTAGATGTTCTCCTATTCTCTCTATTAGTAAATTTTCTATTATTTTTCTTACCACTGATATTAAGTTTATGGCCAATAAGTCCCTGAATATGTTCTACCCCGCCTTCTTAAATATAGGACTTACATTAGCTATCCACCAGGCCTCTGACATCACACTTTTTTTCAATGAATTATTAAATATGAGTAGTCATGCCTCTGCTAACTCTTCCCTAGATTCTTTTAAAATATGTGGATAAGAGGTTTGATTATCTATGTGGTCATTTAGTTTATTTTGTACAACTCCCTTTTTTATTTTAAATGCACTTATCTCATCATTCTTCTCATCATTCAATGTCAAGTTGACCTGTTCTATCTCCCTGGCAAATACCAAAGCAAAGTAATTATTTAACATTTCTGCCATCTCTCTATCCAAAGGCTCACTATGTGCAGTTAGAGAGAATCGTAGCCAAGTATAGACATTGGAAACGAAGACCTGACAGCTTGGTCCTGTCAACCATTGAAGGAGATATTGAGGTTTAAAAACAGAAGAGGAAGAAGAAAATCAAGATAGATTGATAACATTGGGAAGTGGACTGACGAAGGCTTGACGAAAGCCGGAGAAGAAGCAAGATGATGCCAACAGCCCCAATAAGGCTATGGTGACAATGAACGAGCTCTATTGCTACCTGTGATAATTTCCTGACATTTCTGTAATGGCCCTATTCCCATCATATTCCTATTTTTTAGACTGACGTGTCTGTGAAATGTTTTACAATTCTATTATATGTTCCTCGATAACTTAATTTCATAGTTCCTCTTTGTCTTCCTAATTATTTCTTTGACTTATCTCCTAATACCCTCTCTTATCACACACTCCTCTGCTGCCTTTGTGCTTAATGTAAGCCTCTTTCCTAACCATCAATTGCTCCCTTGAGTCGTTGTTCATCCATGAAGTCCCACTAGTGTTTAGTTTGTTCTTTGCTTTTAGCAGAATATATTTTCCTGCAGCTCCATCTGAGAGGGCAGATACAGCCCTGGCTTAATATGTCAACCAAAGGATGGAACCTCTGACAGGGCAGCAGTCCCTCAGATTTCTGCTGGGAGCATCAGCCTGTATTTTGGCTCACAAGTTCCAGGAATGGTACTTAAACTCACAATCATTTGATGCAAAGGCAAGAACTCTACCAACTCAGCCACACTGACACTACAGTGTTAGGGTTAAACTACAATGAGTAAAAGCAAAAAAACGAAATTGCAATTGTGCTTTATTTCTGATTTAAGAGCAGGAATTATTCTGCTGCTTTCAACTTGCCTGGAATTTACCCACCTTCATCCTTGTGTTAAATATTAGCTTCACTAATCTTTTTAAATGAAAATCAATCGCACTTCCCAGCCTCACCATCAATCTCTTACCCTCAGCTTGTCCAGCCTGTAGTCAAACTGATTCATTTGTGGCTTCATTAATGAGTATATTGCTGAGCTATGTTAAACTGGGGTCCCTTTCTCCCTCTTCCTCTGCTGTACTGTATCAGACTCCAAACAAAACACGGCCTTGCTCTCTACCCCAATCCCACAAGCCCAATATGCAGAATAACAATAAAAAGGTTGGTTTATCACTCTGCTCACTGCGACGGTGGCCGTTAAAATATGTATGAAATACCACCTCCTTCCCTGTGTTTACACGGCTCTGATTCATCTCACAATTACAGCAGCGGGTGTTGTGATGATGGTCGGTGATCAATGAGAAATATGATGTTGTTAAAGTTAAGTCCAGCTCTAGGTGGGTTTGTGTATGTACGTGGCACCATGTAGCACAATAAAATGATAAATAATTGAAAAAACAGAATCCGATGGGAAACTATAGGCCAGTCCATAAGACCATAAGACATAGGAGCAGAAATTAGGCCATTCGGCCCATCGAGGCTGCTCCGCCATTCAATCATGGCTGATAAGTTTCTCAACCCCATTCTCCTGCCTTTTCCCCGAAACCTTTGATCCCCATACCAATCAAGAACCTATCTATCTCCGTCTTGAATACACTCAATGACCTGGCCTTCACAGCTTTCTTTGGCAATGAATTCCATAGATTCACCACTCTCTGGCTAAAGAACTTTCTCCTCATCTCTGTTCTAAAAGGCATTCCCTTTACTCTGAGGCTGTGCCCTCGGGTCCTAGTCACTCCTACTAATGGAAACATCTTCCTCACGTCCACTCTAACCAGGCCTTTCAGTATTCTGTAAGTTTCAATCAGATCCCCCCCTCATCCTTCTAAACTCCATCGAGTATAGACCCAGAGTCCTCAAACGTTCCTCATATGTTAAGCTTGGGATCGTTCTCGTGAACCTCCGCTGGACCCCCTCCAGGGCCAGAACATCCTTCCTGAGATATGGGGCCTAAAATTGCTCACAATATTCTAAATGTGGTCTGACCAGTGCCTTATAAAGCCTCAGCAGCACATCCCTGCTTTTATATTCTAGTCCTCTCAAAATAAATGCCAACATTGCATTTGCCTTCCTAACTACTGATTCAACCTGCAAGTTAACCTTAAGGGAATCCTGGACTAGGACTCCAAGTCCCTTTGCACTCCAGATTTCTGAATTCTCTCCCCATTTAGAAAGTAGTCTATGCCTCTATTCTTCCTACCAAAGTGCATGACCTCACACTTCCCTACGTTGTATTCCATCTGCCACTTCTTTGCCCATTCTCCTAACCTGTCCAAATCCTTCTGCAGCCTCCCCACCTCCTCAATAATACCTGTCCCTCCACCTATCTTTGTATCATCTGCAAACTTAGCCAAGATGCCCTCAGTTCCTTCATCTAGATCATTAATGTATAAAGTGAAAAGTTGTGGTCTCAACACTGACCCCTGCAGAACTCCACTAGTCACCGGCCGCCATCCTGAGAAGGACCCCCTTATCCTCACTCTCTGCCTCCTGCCAGACAGCCAATCTTCTATCCATGCTAGTACCTTGCCTCTAACACCATGGGCTCTTATCTTACTGAGCAGCTTCCTGTGCAGCACCTTGTCAAAGGCCTTCTGGAAGTCCAAGTAGATAACATCCATTGGCTCTCCTTTGTCTAACCTGCTCGTTACCTCCTCAAAGAATTCTAACAGATTTGTCAGGCATGACCTCCCCTTGATGAAACCATGCTAACTTTGCCCTATGTTACCATGCACTTCCAAGTATTCTGAAATCTCATCCTTAATAATGGACTCTAAAATCTTACCAACGACCGAGGTCAGGCTAATCGGCCTGTAATTTCCCATCTTTTGCCTCACTCCCTTCTTAAACAGTGGGGTTACATTAGCGATTTTCCAGTCCTCTGGGACCCTCCCTGACTCCAGTGATTCCTGAAAGATATCCACTAATGCCTCCACTATCTCTTCAGCTATCTCCTTCAGAACTCTGGGTGTAATCCATCTGGTCCAGGTGATTTATCCTTTAGACCTTTCAGTTTTCCTAGCACCTTCTCCTTGGTAATGGCCACCGTACTCACCTCTGACCCCCGACTCTCTTGAACTTTGGGGATGTTACTCGTGTCTTCCACCGTGAAGACTGACGCAAAGTACCTATTCAGTTCCTCCGCCATTTCTTTGTTCCCCACTACTACTTCTCCAGCGTCATTTTCCAGTGGCTCAATGTCCACTTTGCCTCTCTCTTACCCTTTATATATCTAAAAAAACTCTTGCAATCTTCTTTTATATTACTGGCTAGTTTACCCTCATATTTAATCTTCTCCCTCCTTATTTCTTTTTTAGTTGTCCTCTGTTGGTCTTTGTAGGCTTCCCAATCCCCTGGTTTCCCACTGCTCTTCGCCGCATTGTATGCTTTCTCTTTAGCTTTTATGCTGTCCCTGACTTCCCTTGTCAGCCTTTGGTTGCCTTGTCCTCCCTTTAGTATGCTTCTTCTTCCTAGGGATGAATTTTTGCTGTGTCTCCCAAATTACTCCCAGAAACTCCTGCCATTGCTGTTCCACTGTCTTTTCTGCTAGGCTCATCTCCCAGTCAATTCTGGCCAGCTCCTCCCTAATGCCTCTGTAGTTGCCTTTATTCAACTGTAATACCATTACATCTGATTCCAGCTTTATCCTCTCAAATTGCAGGGTAAATTCTATCATATTATGGTCACTTCCTCCTAAGGGTTCCTTCACCTTAAGCTCCCTTTCAAATCTGCCTCATTACACATCATTCAATCTAGAATTGCCTGTTCCCTAGTGGGCTCCACCACAAGCTGCTCCAAAAAGCCATCTCATAGACATTCCACAAATTCCTTTTCTTGGGAACCTGATTTTCCCAGTCTACCTACATATTGAAATCCCCCATGATCACTGTAACCTTGCCTTTCTTACACACCTTTTCTATCTCCTGGTGTATCTTGTGCCCCACATCCTGACTACTGTTTGGAGGCCTGTACATAACACCCACTATGGTTTTTTTACCTTTGCGGTTCCTCAACTCTACCCACACAGATTCTACATCATCTGACCCTACGTCGTTTCTTGCTATCGATTTAATTTCATTTCTTACTAACAAAGCAACCCCACCCCTTCTGCCAACCTGCCTATCTTTTTGATAGGATGTATATCCTTGGATATTTAGCTCCCAGTCCTGATCCCCTTGCAGCCATGTCTCCGTGATGCCCACCACATCATACCTGCCAATTTCAATCTGCGCCACAAGCTCATTTACCTTATTTCATATACTGCGTGCATTCAGATACAACACCTTCAGTCCTGTATTTCCCGTCCCCTCTCTCATTGTCGTCCCTTTATCTGATGTGCTTGAAGTTAGATTCCTAGCCCTTTCCAAACACTCTGTCCTATTTTGTGTTCTGGAGACTTTAATAGCCTCTCCTGGGCTCTCCTTTCAGTTTTTTTCATAATTTTCCATGAAGTTGAATCAACACCCCCACACGCTAACCTTCTGCTTTGTTTCCCATTAGTCATACTTCTTGGAGTATTATCCTTCCCTTCCCCCCCACTTTCTAGTTTAAAGTCCTGTTGACCACCCTATTTACCCTTTTCAGTCAGCCTAACATCTGTCATTGGGAAAATGCTAGAGTATTGCTGTGGGGTTGGAGTTTAAAAATAGGGAATTATTGTTACAGCTGTAAAGGGCATTGGTGGGGCCGCAGCTGGAGTACTGTGTACAGTTTTGGTCTTAAGAAAGGATATACTGGCATTGGAGGCAGTTCAAAAGAGATTCACTAGGCTGATTCCTGGGATGAAGGGGTTGACTTATTAAGAATGGCTAACAGGTTAGGCCTTTATTCATTAGAGTTTAGAATGATGAGGGGTGATCTTATTGAAACATAGAAGATTCTGAGGGGGCTTGATAGAGTAGATGCTGAGAAGATGTTTCCACTAATGGGAGAATGTCAAACTAGGGGACATAGTTACAGAATAAAGGGGCACTCATTTAAAACTGAGATGAAGGAATTTCTTCCTTAGAGCGTAGTAAATGTCTGGAATTCTCTACCCCAGAGTTGTGAGGCTAAATTAGGTTTAAAGAGAAGGTAGATAAATTTGAAATATTGGGGAGTTGAAGGTTATGAGGAGCTGGCTCGAAAGAGGAGTTGAGGCCTGGGGCACATCAGCCATGATCTTATTGAATGGCGAGGCAGGCTTGAGGGCCGAATGGCCTACTCCTGCTCCTATTTCTAATGTTCTTATGTTCTATTGGAACAGGAAGATTTAATGCAGTTAAGGGAATTAAGAAGAATGGATTATTTGTAGCGGGTGATAGTGAAAGACAGGCAGATACTTAGATTAAAATAATAAAACGAGGGAAGGGACGAGGAACATGAAAGAACACAGAAAAATGAAGACACAGCAAGGAGAAGTGTGTTGTTTCCGCTCTATTTAGAGCTAAGGCCCTAAGTTTCAATGGGTATTGTCCACATTTCCTGTACTTCTTCACACAAAGAGCAGTGGGATTCTGGAAGTATCTCCCCCAAAAAGATTGCGGATACTGGGGGACTAATGGAGCTTTCAGGACTAAGGTTGGCAGACTTTTGTCGGGTGGGAGCATTCGGAGCAGTGACAGACAAATGGAGATGAGAGACAGGTCAGCCATAATCTAATTTAATGAGAGAATAGGCTAAATGGGCTGAATGGCCTCCTCCTGTTCCGATGCTGTAACTTTTCTAGTCCTCTAGAATGATCTCAGAGAAGCCTCAGTAAATTATTGCAGCTGTGTTGGATTAATATTATACCAAAAAAAACTCTTTATATCTTTCACGAGATGTGGGCATCATTGGCAAGGCCAGCATCTGCTGCCCATCCCTAATTGCCCTTGAACTAAGTGCCTTGATAGGTCATTTCAAAGATTAGTTAAGAGTCAAGCATATAACTGTAAATCTAGAGTCACATGTGGGCCAGACCAGTGGGCCAGACCAGATAAGGACATTCATGAACCAAGTGTGTTTTACAACAATTGATGATAGTTTCATGGTACTGAGAGTAGTTTTCAATTCCAGATTTTACTCATTGAATTTAAATTCTACCAGCTGTTATGGTGGGATTTAAACCTGTATTATGGCTGACCTGTCTCTCATCTGCATTTGTCTATCACTGCTCCCAATGCTCTCACCCGACAAAAAGTCTGCCAACCTTGGTCCTGAAAGCTCCATTAGTCCCCCAGTATCTGCAGTCTTTTTGGGGGAGATACTTCCAGAATCCCACTACCCTTTGTGTGAAGAAGTACAGGAAATGTGGACAATACCTATTGAAATTTAGGGCCTTAACTCTAAACCCAGAGTTTATAGCCTGGGCTTCAGGATTACTAGTCCAGTGACATTACCATAGACCATTGGCTGGAATTTTGCAGCCCCCCACTGCCCCCTTTCCGGAGCGGGACCAGCAAGCCATTGAAATCCCTATTCACATTGGAGGGACTGGAAGATGCCATCAATGTGAAGGGCTGGAAAATTCCAGCCACTGTCTCCACAATGTTCTCCAGACATCTGAATAAGTTTAACATTTTTAACCTATTCACAGGATGTGGGCTTTGCTGGTGAGACCAGCAGTTGTTACCTATTCCCATCCCTCGATGGTGGTGAGCTGTCTTCTTGGCTCATCATACTTTGGGTATAGCTGTTATTTCTAGCTAGCCCATTCCAGAGGCTAGTTATATATCAACTACATTGCTATGGGTATGGAATCCCATTAGAAAAGACGGACAGATTTCTTTCCCCCAAAGAACATTAGTGAACCAGATGGGTTTTTACAAAAATCTGATAGTTTGATTGTCATCATTACTGAGATTATCTTTTCATTCAAAATTTTATTTAATTAATTGAATTTAAATTCCCCACTTACTATGGTGGAGTTCGAACTCTAGCTTCCAGATTATTAGTTCAGGCCTCTGGATTACTAGTCCATTAACCTAAGCACTATGCCACTGTATCCTCTATTACTGCAATGCTAGTGCTTGTTTCAGTTTCACAATATCAGCTAGACAATTTTTTTATTGGACAATTGGATATTTCTTCAGATGTCCCAGCTGTTTAATGACATAGTGAGGGGATGCATAATTTTACAATGGGGACATTACAAGATGAGTGACAGGGTATTACTTAAACTCGTCCTCACCAATCTATGTGTTGAAGAAGCAACAGTCCATGACGGTATTCTCAAAGTGACCACTACACAGTCCTTGTGGAGACGAAGTCCCGTCTTCATATTGACGATATTCTCCATCGGGCTGTGTGGCACTACTATCGTGCTAAATGGGATAGATTTTGAACAAGTCTAGCAACTCAAAACTGGGCAACCATGATGCGCTATGGGCCATCAGCAGCAGCAGATAGTATGCAACCATAATCTGCAACCTCATGGCCTAGCACATCCCTCACTCTACCATTACCATCAAGCCTGGGGATTAATCCTAGTTCAATGAATAGTGCAGGAGCAGCAGCAGGTGTACCTAAAAATAAGGTGTCAAACTGGTGAAGCTATAACATAGGACTACTTGCGTAACAAACAGTGGAAGCAGCATGAGAATGACAGAGCTAAGCGATCCCACAAGCAACAGATCAGATCAAAGATCTGCAGTCCTGGGACATACAGTCATAAATGGTGGTGGACAATTAAAGAACTAACGGAGGAGGAGGCTCCATATATATTCCAATTCTAAATGATGTGAGAACCCAACACATCAGTGCAAAAGATAAGGCTAAAACATTTGCAGCCATCTTCAGTCAGACGTATCGAGTGGATGATTCATCTTGGTCTCCTCCTGAGGTCCCAGCATCACAGATGCCAGTCTTCAGCCAATTTGATTCACTCCACATGATATCAAGAAACAGCTGAATGCACTGAATAATGCAAAGGCTATGGGCCCTGCCAATGTTCCAGCAAAAGTGCTGAAGGCTTGTGCCCCAGAACTAGCCACATCCCTAGCCAAGCTGTTCCAGTACAGCTACATCACTGGCATCTACCGAGCAATGTGGAAAATTGTCCAAGTATATCTTGTCCACAAAAAGCAGGATAAATCCAACCTGGCCAATTACCATCCCATCAGTCTACTTTCGACCATCAGTAAAGTGATGTGAGGCGTTGTTGACAGGCGATCAAGCGGCACTTGCTCAGCAATACCCTGCTCACTGACACTTAGTTTGGGTTCTGCCAAGGTCTCTCAGCTCCTAACCTCATTGCAGCCTTGGTTCAAACATGGACAAAAGAGCAGAACTCCCGAGGTGAGGTGAGAGTGACTGCCCTTGACATCAAGGCAGCATTTGACCGAGTGTGGCATCAAGAAGCCCAAGCAAAACTGGACTCAATGGGAATCGGGGGGGGGAACACTCGCCACTGGCTGGAGTCAGACCCAGGACCCAGCACAGAGGAAAATGGCTGTCGCTGGATTGGCTTATTCAATTTAACATACCTGTCAAAAATATGTTTCTTATTCCAAGTTATTTTTTTATAAATGCTGATTTGAAACTGAACCATGCCTTCCAACGTGTTCTTTCACATCCAATCCTGTCCATTTGCTGCTGCTCCCTCTGTGCAGTCTTAAGCATGTTTGGGCCAAGAGATACCATTTCTATGATGAAAGTTGCCAGTGACATTCCCAAGGGCGCAATTGCCCAGTGTTGCCCCCTCTGACAGGAATGTGAGCGGCAATAAGAAATCATCTAAACTGTGGTAAAAGATCCAAGAGGAAATCAGGAAATTCCAGAGCATGGATTGGTTCTAGAATCGGATGCACTCTGGTCCATGCTCTAGAATCTGGTGCCATCCAATCGGTATTCTGGAATCTGATGTACATAAGTGGTGGGGTTCTAGAACCAGTGTGCCCAATAATAAGGCTACAAGATCTAGCAGAGTTCCTGATCATGCACAAAGTAGTCACACACTTCCACAATCCTTCAGACATTGAGATAGATTTCCAATTTAGTGCTGGGGTGCAAGGTGGGGAGATGGTGGTATCGTGGTAATGTCATTGGACTAATAATCTAGAGATAAAAACAAAAAGCTAAAAGCTACTGCGGATGCTGGAAATCCAAAACAAAATAAAAACAGAATTACCTGGAAAAACTCAGCAAGTCTGGCAGCATCGGCGGAGAAGAAATCAGTCAACGTTTCGAGCCCTCATGGCCCTTCAGCAGAACTGAAGCATAGTTTCAACAAGGGAGAAATATAAATTGGTTTAAGGTGGGTGGGGGGGAAGAGACACATTGAGGGTGTGGTGTGAGCAGATAATCAAAAGATGTCAGAGACAAAAGGGTCAAAGAGGTGTTGAAGGTGGCGGTCTTTGTCTGAGAAAAGTGCTAATTAAGAATGCAAGACAGGATATTCAAAGTACAGCTCTAGTGGGGGTGGGGTGGAAGGACTAAAGGTTTTAGTTTTAGATTTAAAAATAATGGAAATAGGTGGGGAAAGAAGAATCTATATAAATTATTGAAAAAAAAGGCGGGTGGGGGGGGAAAAGAAACGGGGTGGGGATGGGGGGAGGGGGGTTTAAGATCTAAAGTTGTTGAATTCAATATTCAGCCCAGAAGTATTCACTATACCCCCTGACCTTCCCCTCTCCGATGCTGAACGTTCAGTGCTCAGCAAAGGACTTTGCTGAGCACTGAACGTTCAGCATCGGAGAGGGGAAGGTCAGGGGGTATAGTGAATACTTCTGGGCTGAATATTGAATTCAACAACTTTAGATCTTAAACCCCCCTCCCCCCATCCCCACCCCGTTTCTTTTCCCCCCCCACCCGCCTTTTTTTTCAATAATTTATATAGATTCTTCTTTCCCCACCTATTTCCATTATTTTTAAATCTAAAACTAAAACCTTTAGTCCTTCCACCCCACCCCCACTAGAGCTGTACTTTGAATATCCTGTCTTGCATTCTTAATTAGCACTTTTCTCAGACAAAGACCGCCACCTTCAACACCTCTTTGACCCTTTTGTCTCTGACATCTTTTGATTATCTGCTCACACCACACCCTCAATGTGTCTCTTCCCCCCCACCCACCTTAAACCAATTTATATTTCTCCCTTGTTGAAACTATGCTTCAGTTCTGCTGAAGGGCCATGAGGGCTCGAAACGTTGACTGATTTCTTCTCCGCCGATGCTGCCAGACTTGCTGAGTTTTTCCAGGTAATTCTGTTAATAATCTAGAGACCCAGGCTAATGCTTCGGGGACATGGGTTACACTGTGGCAACTGGTGGAATTTAAATTCAATTAATAAAATCTGGAAGTAAAAAGCTAGTCTCAGTAATGGTGAGCATGAAACTATCATTGATTGAAAAAACCCATCTGGTTCACTAATGCCCTTTAGGGAAGGAAATCTGCCAGCCTTATCTGGTCTGGCCTACATATGACTCTAGACCCCAGACCAACAGCAATGTTGTTGATTCTTAACTGCCCTCTGAAATGGCTCAGCAAGCCACTCAGTTCAAGGGTAATTAGGGATGGGCAACAAACCCATCGTATGAAAGAATAAAGAAAAAATAAACTGCTATTGTGGATTGACTGCCTCTGATAGAAAATCATTGATTGTTACCTTTATTGACAAGTGGAAATTGAAATGGTGGTTTTTTATATAATGAGCAGCCACTTCATTATGTCAGTTTTACACCCCAGCGACAAATTGAAAATCCACCCATAATAATCACAGGTTGCTATAACTTATCAAACAGGAATCTACAATCCAGGACACACAGTAATTATGGTTTTCTACAATCTAGCACATTGAGGAATCACGATTCCCAAATTCACCATAGAACCATCGGAGTTTACAGTGTGGAAGAAGACCATTTGGCTGTTTGTGTTTGTGCCAGCTCCTTGCTGTAAAACTAATCCAGCTACATTCCTGTCTCTCCATAGCCCTGAATCTTCTGCTGATCACATAGTAATGGGAGGTTGTGGCATTCAGCACTCATGTGTATATACATATGTATAAATAAATGTTCACGAACCAGGTTCACTGGAAACACAGGCATCCAGGCTCTATAAATGAAGATTCCATGATTCGAGGAACCTATTTCCAATCTTCGAGGAGATGGTGCATAATCCTGTCAGGTTTCCATGCAGTAATCCCAGCAGTTTTTGTTTATTGCTTATTGCTGAAAAGTTTGTCATCTTGCACTCATCAGGACAATTTGCAAGAATACCAAATACAAAGGGAACAACAATTTATACATATATATATGTATAAGAGGGTGCTGATTGGTTGGCAAGTGGACTCTGATTGGTAGAGACGTTGCCATGGAGAATGCACCAGTTGGATGGTGACTGACAGTTATCTGCCAAGCATTGTTTGAAATTTAAACCAGGCAGTTTGACTCTGATTGACTTCTCATGCAGCATAAATTGTTGTTCCCTTCACATTTAGTATTCTTGAAAATTGTCCTGATAAGTGTAAGATGAAAAGCTTTGATAAAAAATCTCTTTTTTCAGCAATATTCAAGTTCTGCACTGTCAAACTACTACTTCACTGCTCTCCATTCATCCACTTAAAAAAAGCAAAGTCTCAAGACTTCTGAAAAACATAGGGTAAAGATTTCAGGGTGAGTTGAATGTAGACCAGTCCCCATAAAATAATAAATAGTCAGGTTCTTGATGTCTCCAAAGCTTTTTAATGCGGATTATGGGCCTACCCAGGGCGTGCTTTAGGATTCATACATTTACCACCTCCTAAAGCTCATTGCTACAAATGACCCATGATGGTATCATACAGAACACAATTGATTTAACAGACTTTGGCAACATTCCTTGGCTTAATTGGGGCTCCATGGCTGCTTCCGATTGTACGCAATATTCTGACAAAGGCCCTCAAGATCTATAAATATCATCTTCAAATATATACACATGGGGCTAGAACTCAAACACCTTAAGACATAGTTCATGAAAAGTAATGCACACCACAGGGTCAGTACCAATACATTGGGGTCAAAGTTCGTCTAGGGTGATAATGGAAAACAAACTGTATCACAATAACTACAACATTTAATTAAGTAAGCTGATCCAAGGTACATCACAGAAGCTTCATAAAACAAATTTTCACACCAAGCCACAAAATGAGATATTCGGACAAATAGTCAAAAGCTTGGTTGAAGAGTAAATTTTAAAGAGTGCCTTAAAGGTGGAGAGAGAGAAGTAAAGGGACAGAGAAGTTGGGGGAGGGAATTGCAGAGCTTAGGGCCCAACCAGCTGCAGACAGCCACAATCGTGGAGAAAGAAAATTGGAGATGCTCAAGAGAGCAGAATTATAGAAATGCAGAGATTTCTAAGGGCTGCAGGGCTGGAGGAGAGGTAGGGTGGCTCAAGGGCATTTTGGATTTGAAACATAATTAGCTGCATAGCACAGCTCCTTCTACCATGTCTCAACAAGGTGACCATTACAGATTGCGCTATTGTGACATTTGCCACTGGCTGCATGTACTGATGTAGCAACCTGTTGCGAATACAACGGTTTATAAGATGATTATATTTTGCATTGTCTCTTTATTTCAGGTAAAGTGGAGGAATGAAGTCATATGATCTGCTTCGAACCCCTGGGTGGCTTGGTTAATGGGGCTCACCTTCATACTTACTGGGAACAAGGTGAAAAATGTTCACACCTGAAAACAAAGGCAGAAGCAGCTGGGCTAACTGTAGGCAGACTTTCAGTCTCCCAAGCTTTTGGGCAGGGAAAGGGTGCTCTGAAGAAGGGTTATATTGGATTTGAAACATTACTTCTGTTTCTCTCATCACATATGCTGCCAGAACTGCTGAGTTTTTCTAGCATTTTCTGTTTTTATTAAAAGAGAGATAAGAACATAAGAACGAGGAGCAGGAGAAGGCAATTCAGCCACTCAAACCTGCCCCGCCATTCAATACGATCATGGCTGATCTCATTTCGGCCTCAATTTCAATTTCACGCCCTCTCCCTATAACCTTTCAACCCATTACTAATTAAAAATCTGTCTATCTCCTCCTTAAATTTATTCAGTGTCCCGGCATCCACTGCACCCTTAGGTAGTGAATTCCACAGATTCACGACCCTTTGAGAAAAGTAGTTCCTCCTCATCTTTGATTTAAATCTACCACCCATTAGCCTAAAACTATGGCCTCTCATTCTAGAATGTCCCACAAGGAGAAACACCCGCTCCATGCTTACTTTGTCCATCCCCTTTAGCATCTTATATACCTCAATTAGATCTCCTCTCATCCTTCTAAACTCTAGCGAGTATTGGCCTAAACTGCTCAATCTCTGCACATAATACAAGCCCCGCATCTCTGGAATCAATCTAGTGAACCTCCTCTGAACCGCCTCCAATGCAACTACATCCTTCCTCAAGTAAGGGGACCAAAACTGTGCACAGGTGCGGTCTTACCAATGCCTTGTACAGTTGCAACAACACTTCCCTATTTTTATACTCTATTCCTTTAGCAATAAATGCCAAAATTTAATTTGCCTTCCTTATTACCTGCTGTACCTGCATGCTTGCTTTCAGTGATTCATGCATGAGGACACCCAGATCCCTCTGCACTGAAACATTCTGAAGTTTCTCTCCATTTAAATAATAAGTCATCTTTTTATTCTTCCAAACAAAATGGATAACCTCACACTTATTCACGTTAAACTCCAGGTGCCAAACTTTGGCCCATTCACCTAACCTGTCCATATCCATTTGTAAATTTCTTATTTCTTCATTGCAACTTACTTTCCCACTTATTTTGGTGTCATCTGCAAATTTAGCTATAGTACCTTCTATCCCTGAATGCAAGTCATTAATATAGATTGTAAATAGTTGGGGCCCAAGGACCGAACCCTGTGGCACCCCACTAGTTACAGCTTGCCATCCAGAAAAAGACCCATTTATCCCGACTCTCTGCTTTCTGTCGGTTAGTCAATCCTCTATCCAAGCTAATATATTACCCCTAACTCTGTGTGATCTTATCTTGCATATTAATATTTTGTGCGGCACCTTATCAAAGGCCTTCTGGAAGTCCAGATATACTACATCTACAGGATCCCCATTATCCACTTTGCTTGTCACATCTTTAAAGAACTCTAGCAAATTAGTCAAACACAATTTACTCTTCATAAAACCATGCTGACTCTGATGGACTGCATTTTGACTTTCCAAATGCCCCATTACTACTTCCTTAATAATGGATTCCAACAATTTCCCAACGACAGACGTTAAACTAACTGGTCAATGGTTTCCTACTTTCTGCCTCCCCACCCCCCCTCCTTATGAATAAGAATTAGCATTTTTCCAATCCACTGGACCCTTTCCAGAATCCAGTATTTTGGAATACTATAGCCAATGCATCTGCTATCTCCGCTGCCACTTCCTTTAAGACCCTGGGATGTAGGCCATCAGGTCCTGGGGACTTGTCACCCTTTAATCCTAATAGCTTGCTCAGTACTTTTTCTCTAGTGAGGTGATTGTTCTCACAAAGGCAAAGGCTGCAGCTGATGT
This sequence comes from Cetorhinus maximus, assembly GCF_964194155.1. Classification (NCBI taxonomy): domain Eukaryota; kingdom Metazoa; phylum Chordata; class Chondrichthyes; order Lamniformes; family Cetorhinidae; genus Cetorhinus; species Cetorhinus maximus. The sequence goes on from NC_135899.1 coordinate 7,630,140, forward strand.
GGTCAACAAAGAGAAGAAGGCTCGGGTTCTCTGCAAGATGCCAGCAGAATGCGAGAGGAAGGACAGTCTCTGGTTGAAGAGATGCAGCCCGTGGCAATCTAAAGACTCTGGAATATTTGCCCAGGCAAAGCCAGGAGGAGAAATCACCAGAATGAGCCTTACTGCTGGTAGTCAGTTCAGAAATTGTCCAAAGGCTAAGGGAAGTGCCTTTCGATGGTCACTCGATAGGACATACAACCCCCATCTGAAGCTGGGAGGGCCTGTGGATGGTTTCCTATAAGGGCTGAAATTCTGAGGAGAGCGTGGTGTAATCTGTCGCATTAAGACATTAATGGGGGTTATCTTTTCTGTAATTTAGAATATTGACTGCCTATTAGGTAATGTTGCTTTTAGTTATTTGTTATAGTAAAAGGCTTAACATTTGAAACTTTGTCATGCGATCCCTTTCAGTTGGTCATTGGGAATTCAAATATCTTTTTTAAAATTATTGGTCTCAATGGGGGTTGAAATTCCTGCCTATGCCTCGATGCATTGCTTGTGACATCATAGCCAGCCTAAACGACTACCTGCATTAAAGATGACGAGTATTTTATTAAGAGTCCTCCTCCAAGGCCAGCTCTAAGAAACTGGGAAGACAGAGAGGGGAGGACACCTCATTATGAACATGTCCTCATTGGCATCACGGGTAGCTAAAGGCTGGTAAGCAAAATTAAGCCCATGGAATAAAAGGGGCAATGGCAGCATAGATATGAAGTAGGCTAGGTGGCAAGAAACAGACATTAGTGATGAACAGTTGTTTTTCACACTGAGGAAAAGGCTTATAGTGGTGTTCCTCAGGAGTTAGTGTTAGGACCACTGCTTTTCTTGATATATATATTAATGACCTGGACTTGAGTGTGCAGTGCATGATTTCAAAATTTGCGGAGGCCACAAAACTTGGAAGTATTGTGAACTGTGAAGAGGATAGTGATAAATCTCAAGAGGAGACAGGCAGGCTGATGGAATGGGAGGACATGCGGCAGGTGCAATTTAATGCAGAGATGCGTGAAGTGATACATTTTGGTAGGAAGAACAAGGAGGGACAATATAAAATAAATGTACAATTCTGAAGTGGATGCAGGGGTAGAGGGAGCCATGGTAAATGTGCACAAGTCACTGAAGGGCAGCAGTTAATAAAGCATACAGGATCCTGGGTTTTGTAATTAGAGCATAGAGAACAATAACAAGGAAGTTGTGGCGAACACCAACAATAAACTTATTTTTATATAAGCTCTTTAATGTAATAAAATGGGACAAGATGCTTCACAAGAGCATTATATAAGAAAATATGACACCTTTATTTGAAGGTCAGAAGGGAGGTGAGGGGTTCCACTGTTATTTATTGTCTCTATGGTTGAGATTGCTAATTTTGGTACAAAGTCATGAATAATTTGTGGTGTTTTGCACTATCTGTCGTGCCCACTAATAATCTGAGTAAGACCGCTCAATTTCATTTCATCCAACATACAAGGGAGATATTCATATCACACTGGGTAGCTGGAACCAAACCAGAGGAATAACCTGAAAATATGAATCTTTAGAAAACACTGGCTTGGCATTAACTGGTGTATTGTGATCCAATTCTGGGGTACGGCACTTTAGGAAGGATGTGTGGTGGAAGGGAACTGGATACAGGTAATTGTTTGGAGAAAAGATCTGCAGGGCTAAGGAGAAAAGGCTGGGGAGTGGGACTAGCTGAGTAGCGCTACCACAGACACGATGGGCCGAATGGCCTCCTTCTGTGCTGTAACCATTCCATGATTCTAGAATCATTTTAACCTAACCCACCAGCCAGGAAACTTATGCGATCCACAGTCCCCAGACACATGTTACTCTTTTGAAGCTAGTGGAGAGTAACATTGGGCTGGGTGCAAAACCCACGTTCCACTCGATTCCATGGGATTCCCGCCCAGCCAGTTTGGTTAGAAACACCCTGGTTTGCTTATCCCACTGCACTATCCAGTCCCTCTCAAGCGGCACACAAAGAGATTAAAGTCTTCCTGGCTGGTGTCCTTTTTACAAAGGGAGAAAATAAATAGTGCACAGTAAATGGAGGACACGTCCATTTGATGGATGCAGAAAAATCCTCTCCCTGGCTCTAGACAGCAACCGATTGTAATGAAAGTTAGCCGGTGTGACGATGGGAGCAAAAATGCAACCTGCAAAAAAAAAACAGATTGCAAACTCTCACTCCCTTTCAGCGATACTGTGAAAATAGGGCAGGTGCTCTGACAATTTCGCCTCGTTCCTGCTCACACTTGCACAGGAAAATCAGGGCAGGAAGCAGCCACAAGCTGCTCAGCACGCCAGCGGGGCTAAGTAAGCACTTGTGCGCTTCAGCAAGCTGTTCCAATTTTCATGACGCTCCCTGAGCATCAACAAACTATTCAGGTCGCTTCTGCCGCAAACCTTCAAAAGGTTTATTTTTCTTAAATTTAATTGTCACTGTCTGCGTAAACGGATTGAATTCGTTTCCTTATCCACCTCCCCCACCCAAGCACTATCAGCTCTACTCTCCAGCAAATTACAACGAGGGAGTGCAGAGCAGCTTCAGAGATCAGTGGTGTTAATTACAGTATTCAGACATGCAAAATATAGACTGGGGACATACATGGCATTTGAAATGTCACACTGCAAAAATCAAATGGCTGCACTCACAACCCACCGGTAATAAATGAAGATTTTTTTTTTAAAGCGCGGTCTGCAAATGGAAATTGTAATATATTTTAAAGAAATAAAATGGACATAAACTAACAAATCATCACGGATCATTACTGTGGAATTAAAGTGATAAGAATCTGAGAATGTGTTACTTCTTTTGCCTTCGACATAATTTCTGTCCGTGCTATTTCCTTAACTTGTACTATGAGAAGATACAGACCCACAATTAGCCACATTAGTAAAATCTTAAAAGTATTATTCAGATCCTCAAGACTTTACAATTATGCATCATTTGTATGCTTTCCCCCTCCTATGAGGTTCTTGCCTTCACCCTTAAAGTCAATAAAAGGCAAACTGTAAATAGTCCTCTGGATTTAAAAAAAAATCTATAGAGTTCCCTGTGCAGTCACAGAAAATCATTACATTTGATTGCGCCACGGGCTCATTGCCATTTCAGAATTTAAGAGCTATCATAAAAATCAGGACCCAGTCAGGATCCGAAATGTGCATCTGGGGTCTTGAGGTAAAATTCAACCGAACGGGCGATAGAAATGCTTACCTGCGGGGATTGGGATTGCACTAATGTTAGAGTCTGCAAATGCCCGGGTCTTTGGAATATTGTGCTCAGCAATCAGCCGATCTGGCCAGCAAGTGCACCAATTAAAGATGATAAAATACGAAAAATGCTGCTGCAGTTGGGAGATTTTTCTAACCATTCCCTCACAAAACAAAAAACTGAATGTGAACCGATAGATGTGGTTTTCAAACGCCGCTCTAAATTAGAACACAAATCTGCAATTATCACCGAGGACGGAGCCTCTACTGTATGTAACACAAGAAACACGTTTTTTTTACCTTGTTTTTCCGTCGACATCTTGCGGGAGAATAGACAGCGGTTCCGCAAGAGGTGATCCAGATGTTGTCTTTAGGAGAATAAACTGCCGGTTTGTAAAGATCAGCTGTTCCACCGCGAGAACAGAATGAAATAATAATAATGAAAAGAGGGGGCGGGAGGAAAGAGCTCTTAAAGCCAGCCGGCCCCTTCATAGACCTCAGGCAGCGCTGGAACCTTCTGTTTCCACTGAAGGGGGGGAAATACTGCGAGATCGTGGCTGTCTTGTGGGGTGTTAAATATATTTTGCATCTATGGATATTAATTGGCGAGGTACAGTCAAGAAACTGAGGGCATGGTGTGGACTTCCGGATTCACCACTTAACCTCGCGGAAAGACATCACTTTTTGATCATGAACAAACCACAGCGAGGATGAAACTAAAAGACCGGGGTATGCAAAACCAAATTTAGTCTGGTTGTGACAGACACTTTGAAACTTGGTAGGAGTCCATCCACTTCGCGTTAAAGTGTGAAATTGTTTCATTTAAATGAGGTAATCTATCTCCATTACCGGGCCAGCTTTCGCTGTCAACATGAGGTTAATGGTGCTCGCTGTTATTTATGGGGAAATCTCACAGCTACTTCAGGCTAGGGGCAGATGATATGAACATAGTTAATGATGGCTATTAGATGATGCAGTTAACGCCCCCCCCCCCCCCCGGCCCCCACATGAGCTCTCCAATGCTGCCTGGTGTCATTGTCACAAGCCATTGGAGCCAGTTTAGGTGTCAGCTGTAGCTTGGTGGGTAGCCAGCTCACTTCTGAGTACAAAAATCTAGGCTGGCACTCCAGTGTGGAACTGAGGGAGTGCTGGAGGTGAGGTGTATTGGATGAGATGCTGAACTTAGGCCCTCTCATGTAAATGTAAACAATCCTGTGGTATCATTTCAAAGGAGGCCAGGAGAGTTGCCCCTTGTGTCCTGCTCCTGACCAATATTTATCCCTCAAATAATAACACAAACACAAATTTCCTGATCATTATCAAATTGCTGTTTGTGCGAGTTTGCTGTGTGCAAATTAGCTTCCCCGTTTCCTATATTACAACACTGCACTGCAAAAAGTGCTTCATTGGCTGTAAAGTACTTTGGAATATCCAGTGCTTGTGAAAGGTGCTATATAAATGTAAGCCTTTCTTCCTTCTTTCACTTAACACTTGGATAACTCAGGAGGTTGATTGAATGGCACACCTCTGTCAGTCCTGTGGCTTCATCCACATTTGTGAATGTACTGAGGAAGGAAGGTTCCAATCACAGGGACTATATATGCATTTTGATTTATGTGTTTCATTCACATTGTTTGGGGATATGGTAGTGTAGTTGTTGTGGTACTGGTGTTGCAATCCAAAATCATGATCCAAACCCCACCAAGACAAGTTGTGAAATTTGATAATTTGTGCTATAGTACTAGGAGACGGTGATTTATCAATCTCCTTCCCATCCTAATGCAGCTTGTCTTTCATGTGATTCCAATCTCACATTACTTAACCAATTTTTGTGCCTCCCTGTTACAATCCCAGCTGTGGTTACCCCTGGACAACACTGATCCCAGAGTGGAACACAGCTTGATAGATCCTAACTTTTATTTGTTTGTTTAAATACATGGAGAGCAGCTACTGAACAGAGTCACAGGAGTCAGCTGATGAGCTTTTTACAAGAAAAAAGGAACTATATTAGAATACTCCTTCACTCACAACTAAGCCTTTACAGAGCAAAAACAAAAGTACCTGGAAAAAATCAGGAGGTCTGACAGCATCTGCAGAGAGGAATACAGTTAACGTTTCGAGTCCGTATGACTCTTCACCAGAACTAAGGAAAAATAGAAGAGAGGTGAAATTTAAGCTGGTATAGGGGGAGGGGGGGTGGGACAGCTGGAGCTGGATAGAGGGCCAATGATAGGTGGAGATAACCAAAAGATGTAATAGACAAAAGGACAAAGAGGTGTTAAAGCTGGTGATATTATCTAAGGAATGCGATAATAAAGGTATCCCCACGCCCTTTCCGTTCCCCTTTTTTTCCAATAATTTATTTAGGTTTCAAACTCTCCTTCTGATGTTACTCTTCCCTGGGTCATCACATGCATTCAAGCTGCCTCCCATGCACTCTCTCTCACCAACTCAACCTTAACAGTACACCACTGCTTCACATGCCCATAGCAAAGAACTACAGACCTTCAGTTGTCTCGTTGAACCTTCTTTCTTCTTGCAAGCTGTTCTGACTTTAAATCTGAAGCTTGGAGCCTTTCTCTCTGCCCTTTACTCTTAACTTCACTTAACAGGACCTTTTCCCAGGTTCCTTTTTTTCATTCATTCAAGGGATATGGGCTTCGCTGGCTGGGCCAGTATTTATTGCCCATGCCTACTGCCCTCGAGAACTTGGTGGTGAGCTGCCTTCTTGAACAGCTGCGGTCCGTGTGGTGTAGGTACACCCACAGTGCTGTTAGGGAGGGAGTTCCAGGGTTTTGACCCAGCGACAGTGAAGGAGCGGCGATATATTTCCAAGTCAGGATGGTGAGTGACTTGGAGGGGAACTTCCAGGTGGTGGTGTTCCCATCTTTCTGCTTCCCTTGTCCTTCTAGGTGGTAGTGGTCGTGGGTTTGGAAGGTGCTGTTTGAGGAGCCTTGGTGAATTCATTTCCTTCATTTGACTACAAGGTCTCCTTTGGACTTCCCCCTCCTCCACTTTCCTGGATTTTTGAGGTTTTTCTTCACTTGGGACCCTTTTGTTCTTTTGGGAAACCTGCAGTTCCCTCTCCCAGTGTCCAGTCTCTCTGGGGTACTGGCTTCAACTGAACTTAAAACTGCTGTTTCTTTATTTTTATGTGTATGTCTGTGGGAGGAACCTGCCTATCTGGCCCCTCTGTTTCTAGGCAACAGCACTGTTCTTTCTACTCTTATGTGTTTACTTTTACTTTATAGGAGATGTAAACTTCTCATTAGAAACACAAGCAGCCTTTTAAAGTGAAACTAAAACTCCAGCTGACCTTTCTTAACACACAGATACAGAAATACAAATCAAACTTAAACCTCAAAGCTAAAATCCATTCCTATCACCCACAAATATAAATATAACTTACTTAAACTAGCTCTATTTCCAAACACCCTCTCCTTTGGAGAAAAGAAATCTTCACACAGCGAAGGTTTCTTCACAATGGACTTCCATCCTCCTCACACATACTTAACATCACAAACCTCTAGCAATAGCTTATAATCTATTTTACAAATAAACTTTCCATTTTGTTTCATAATTAGACATGTTACATCATACAGTTACAAAAATATACTTAAACAAAGTCAATAAATGTGATATGATTAGCAGGATTTGTACATCATATTATTGTCATAGCTCAACCCTTGTGTTTCTTTTTCTTCTTATTCCCAGCCTTTAACTCAGCAAAATATGTTTAATTTAAGTCTACAGCCCAATCATCCTTTTCATTCACTGTAAGTGTAATTCCATCCTCAACCTCATTTTCCAAACCTAAGTGTGGTAAATTCTCATTTCAATTTAGCAAAGTCAAAATGGCATTTTTGTGCATTAACATCTCATTTCTTCTCTGGGAAAAATCTCTTTTTGCCATTTCAAGGGTGTTATTGAGATGCCTTTTACGTTCACATAAAAGGGTTTCATACTCCTGCTTGGTTTGATCTTTAAACTTTTTATGATATTGTTGTTTCTCCAGGTCCCATTTTGAACAGATCTTTTCCACTTCTCTTTGAGCAGTGTCAATTATATGCTCCCTGTAGAGTTTCATAGTTTATTCCAACCCTTCAATTCTTTTACTTGGTCCATGAACTATATCATTCCACTCCTTTCCAGGTTTGGAAAGGTCTTTTGCAAACTGTCCACTTACCTGGATTCCAAGTGTTGTATTTTGTATATTAGCACCAGCAAGCACTTGTAAATCAGTATTTCTGGTCATTAGCATTTCCAGGCCATTTTGTGTTTACAGCCCTTTTTGTTAGCGATTCTTGATTTCCAATTCTGCATGCACATTAGTTGTTTTCACATTGTCCATTACTGAGGTTGATATATCAATAATTTTACAGCTCTTTGCTCAACTGGACCACAATTCAGCAAAGAGTTTTTATTCACGGGAACAACTTTGGAATCATGGCACTTCATATCACACATCATCTCTTTCAGCTTCTCCTTCCTTTCGTCCAATTTGCTTCGAAGTTTGAGAATTTCATTGCTCTTTTCCTGCCGAAGTTCTAACAATGCAGTCGTTTTGGTTTTTAATTTTGCATTCGCCAATTATTCTGATTTACCAACAATTCCTTTTCTTGTTCAAGGCATTTTCCCTGATATTTCATAGCAACTATTGATGCTTGGAAGTTCATCAAGTTTTAATTGAAGATTGACCTTTGTTAAATTTTCTTCTACAACTTAATCAATTAGACATTTCAAGTCCTCAGTGAAGTGTTCTACTTTCTACGACTGATTCTCAATTGATCTCACCAATTCTCTTCTTTCATTAGCAAACTCCTCTTTCACACATGAAAGTTGATTTTCTACATTAATCAGGTTTTCCTTCAATTGCTTGTTATTGCCAATAAGTGTTTCATTTTTGGCCACAGTAGTTTCCTGAAGTTTGTTAAGATCAACATGATCAGCTGCCTGATGCAATACAGTCAATGCCACATTACTATCTCCATTAGCCAAGTCATTACCCAGAATAAAATCCACCCCTTCAATAGGTGACCTAGGAATAGTTCCCACCATAACAATTCAATTTACAAAATGACTTTGTAAGTTAACTTTACACAAAGAAACAGAATAACACCTCTTATTAATACTTTTTCCTTCATAAAACTATCTGGAACACAAATTGTATCATCTGCCACCATCAATGGATGATCTGCTCCTGTGTCTCACAAAATTTTAATCCATTTACTTATTTTGTTGGAGGAGTAGGGGAACACTTCTCCCTTTGACACAAAACATGCAGATGCGCTAATAGCCTGACTCCCTTCACCAGTAACCAAAGAAGAACTCTCTGGACTATCCTGAACCATATTCCCCTTTCCTGTATGTTCTGAGGGAACACATTTCACCTTTACTACTGCTACAGTTTTGACAACCATTTTGTTTTCTGATGCAACCTTTCCTGAGGATTCCTTAGGTGTTCCTACTACTGCAACAGGTCTACCATTTAATTTCCAGCAATCTGCCCGAATGTGTCCCATCTTGTTACAATGAAAACACTTAGGTTTTCAAATGTCACTTCCACCCTCAGCACCTTCCTTTCTGGTCTGAGAAAAAATTTCCCGAGAATTCCCAACTGACCCTCCTCTTGCCTGACTACTTGCCTTCCTTTCACCTTCTTATCTTATATCCTTCTTGTGTTTATTAGGATGACGGAAAAAGAGTTTAGATTTATGGACTAGTTCATAATCGTCAGCCATCTCTGCTGCCTCTCTCGCTGTTTTAACCTTCTGGTCTTCAACATGGGTTCTAACTACAAGAGGAAGTGAATCTTTAAATTCTTCCAAGAGAATTATTTCCCTAAAAGCTTCACATTTTGTCTCTACATTTAGTGGCCTTATCCAATGATCAAAATTACTTTGCTTTACCCTTTCAAATTCAATGCAGCCCAGTATATTCCAAAATTTCTGCCTGTATGCTTCAGGGACGAACTCATGTGCACTCAGAATGGCCTTCTTTTACTGCATAAGAATCCACCGATACCTCTTCTGAAAGCGAAACATAAAAGTCATGAGCTCCACCTACCAAATTAGACTGTAAAAGTAATGTCCAGATTTATTTTTGCCATTTCATTTGCCTAGCTACTTTTACAAACAAAATAAAGAATGCCTCTACATCCCTTTCCTCAAACTTTGGAAGAGCCTGTACAAGTTGAAACATCTCCCCACTGGGTTCTGATCAGGTAATAAGTCCTTCCTCCCCTATTGGTGTCTCTTTTTTAACTGCCAGCATTTTAAGCTGGAATTCTCTGTCTCTCTCTCTCTTTTTCTTTTTTCTCCTTTTCTATCCTCACGATTTCTAACCCGCTTTCCTGTTTTTTTCTCTCTCCTGCTTTTCTGCCTGTACCCTTTGGAATGCCCTTTCCCTTTTCATTTCCTCCAATTCAATCTTTTTCTTTTGCAACTGAATTTGAGCCCATTCCAACGACCCACCCCTTGGAGAACTCGGCCTCTTGGGTCTTCCTTCCAACTTTAAATGCTGTGCTATATCTTCAATTATGTCTGATTTCCTTAACCCTGCAGGTAATCCTAATTGTAACTTATCTGTCCATTCCATCAGCTTACCCTTGGTTAATTTCTGTAAACCAGCCAGAGTTATATTTTCCATCTGTAAAAATGCCTTAACAACCTCAAACGGCATTTCAAATTCCAACCTGTAAAATACCTCACATCAACTCCAAATCCTATGTCCCAGAGCTCTTTACCATCACGTACTTCTCAAAAGAATTCACAAATCCCACCAATGTCAAGGATTTCCAGTCCTAGACCAATTATTACTCCACATCCAACCACCTGTTGTTCGCATTTGAAATCCCGGACAAGGCCCCACTTGTTATGATCCCAGTTGAGGTTACCCCTGGACAAGCCTGATCACAGAGTAGAACACAGCTTGATAGATCCTAACTTTTATTTGTTTGTTTAAGTACATGGAGAGTAGCTACTGAAGAGAGTCACAGGAGTCAGCTGATGAACTTTTTACAAAACAATAAAGCATTTATTCAACAAGAAAAGATGAATTATGTTTCAATACTCCTTCACCTACAACTAGACCTTTGCAGATGCATACAGATTTGTAAGGATAACACAAGTCACAAAAGCAATCTTATACTTTAATGCACACAGTGAGTACCCAGTCCATGTAAACCATAGCAACCTGTGGCCTGACCTCAAGTCACAGATGCCACCTCAACCAGATGCTGTGGATCTCTCCTCAACTCCTCCCAGATACTTGTCACACCATAAGCCAACCAGTCTCACTGAATTCCATCCTTCACACGAGGGTTTCCAATCTCCACTCTCCAAGACCTCGCCTTGGAATCTTTCTCCCAAACTGATGTTTTCTCTCAGACACCTTCCACAAGGGTTCACCTCCAAGGTTTTAAACTCTCATAGAGCCATAGAGGTCTACAGCACAGTAAAAGGCCCTTCGGCCCATCAGTCAAATAAGCACCTAACTATTCTAATCCCATCCCATCCATCTCCTTCTGATGTTCCTCTTCCCTGGGTCATCACATGCATTCAAGCTGCCTTCCACACACCCTCTCTCACCAACTCAGCCTTAACAATACACCACTGCTTCACATGCCCATAGCAAAGAATTACAGACCTTCATTGTCTCTTTGAATCTTCTTGCTTCTTGCAAGCTGTTCTCACTATAAATCTGAAGCGTGGAGCCTTTCTCTCTGCCTTTCACACTTAACTTCACTTAACAGGACCCTTTTCCCAGGTTCCTAACCTTCTTTTGACTACAAGGTCTCCTTTGGACTTCCCTCTCTTCCAATTTCCTGGATTTTTGGGGTTTTTCTTCACTTGGGACCGTTTTATTCTTTTTGGAAATCTGCAGTTCCCTCTCCCAGTGTCCAGTCTCTCTGGGGTACTGGCTTCAACTGAGCTTAAAATTGCTGGTTCTTTCATTCTATGTATATGTCTGTGGGAGGAACCTGCCTATCTGGCCCCTCTATTGCTAGGCAACAGCACTGTTCTTTCTACTCTTGTGTATTTACTTTTACTTTATAGGGGTCGTAAACTTCTCATTAGAAATGCAAGCAGCCTGTTGAAGTGAAACTAAAACTCCATTTGACCTTTCTTAACACACAGATACAGAAATATAAATCAAACTTAAACTTCAAAGCTAAAGCTCATTCCTAACACCTACAAATATAAATATAACTTACTTAAACTATCTCTATTTCCTAACACTCCTGAAGAGGCTAGATGTAAAATTAATCCTTCAAAACAGAACCCCGGCAGCATCTTCTCAAGACAACTATGGGTCATTAATAATCTGCACCCTGGACAATTAGCCACACATCCTGTGAACTACTAAAGAATATTTACATGAAAGGGCTACTTGTTCAATACGTGTTTGAAAAGAGAGCGATGAGGGTTGTAGGGATTTAACAGGGCTGCTGAGCTTACAATCTCAATGCTAATAGGGGTGCGCTTTTCCCCTTCTGCACTCTCAGAACAAGCCAAGAACACATACCATGATACATATATCCACAGGCTGCCATTTTCAGCCCATTTTGCAATACGCACTTCGAGCCTGTGCTTGGAGCAACAAAGTGAAACCTTTAACTTTTAATGTACAATAAACTTGGAGAACATCAGTGTTAAAACAACCATATATGGACTCTGGAAAAAACTGGAAATGGGACAGTAGCATATTGGTTATGTCACTGGATGAGTAATCCAGAGGCCTGGATTATGCTTGGGATACATGAGAATCCCACCACGGCAGCTGAGCAACCTAAATTTAGTTAATTAAATAAAGAGCTAGGATCAGTGATAGTGACCATGAGGATCTTACCATGGCAGCTAGGCAGTTTAAGTTCAGTTAACTAAATAAAAAAATAGAATCAGTGATAGCAACCATAAAACTATAGGATTGTTGTAAAAACCCACCTAGTTCACTAATGCCCTTTGGGGAAATTAGCTGTGCTTAACCAGTCTGGTTGCTATATGTCAGACCCACAGCAATGTCTCAAAACTGCTATCTAAAATGTGTTAGCAATCTAGCCACTTGTATAGGGATAGGTAACAAACGATGGCCTTGCCAGTGGTGGCTACATCCTATGCATGGATTTTAAAAAGCTCAATAGCATTTTTTGCTTCCTCGATTTCTGTGTTTTCAGAGAAATAAAACTAGAATAAAATAATCGTGCACTGCTCACTCTCATTGTCCTTTTCGTTGTTTCTTCTTACCTTTTGTCCAATGCTGTTTATATTCCTTTGCTGATTATCGGGTTTTTTGTTCTGTTTATCTATGATATTTTGATTACAAAATTGTCAATCTGTTCTACACAAAGTTTAAGCACTATTATGAGTCTGAAATGACTGCTGTGGTTCTCTTTTTTATTCACTCTTGAGTTGCGAACATTACTGGCTAGGACAGTGTTTGTTACCCAACCCTAATTGCCGTTGAGAAGGCGGTGGTGAGCTGCCTTCTTGAACCATTGCAGTCCATGCGGTGTAGGTACACCTACAGGGTTGTAAGGGTGGGAGTTCCAGGATTTTAACTCAGTGACAGAACGGTGATATATTTCCAAGTCTGGATAATGTGTGGCTTGGAGGGGAACTTGCAAGTGGTGGTGTTCCCATGTACCTGCTCTCCTTGCCCTTCTAGGTGGTAGAGGTCGCAGGTTTAGAAGGTACTGTCAAAGGAACCTTGCCTTGTTCTGCCTTGCCCTGTAGATGGGACACACTGCTGCTACTGTGTATTAATTGGGAGTGAATGTTTGAAATAGTACACCTTAATGTTTTAACTGTGCCAGTCAAGGAGGCTGCTTTGCTCTGGATGAGCTTTGTAAAGAACCTATTTTTATTTTTCTTGGACTGTGGCTTTAAAATTGGACTGTGGCTTTAAAAACTACCATGGCTGCAGTTGAAAAACATGTTCACTGGAACAGGATGTGGAATATACAATGTTGCTATCTCCTGGAACAAAGTGTGTCAGGTTGGACAAAATGGTGCCAGAAAGGAGAACTGCCTAGCATCAACATTTTAATTGGCTCTTGATCAGGTGACCAGGGCTTTGTGTGATAGCAGAGAGATCCTAGCCTGCAAAGAGAACACACCTAAAACCTCTTTCTCCTGTCTGTGTAGGATTCCAGTAAATCTACAGGGCTAGCTAGCTGGCTTTTTCTTCATATCTCTGTAACCTGCTCTCTCTCTCTCTCTCTCTGAAAAACCCCTGTCAAGAACAAAAGGGGAATATCACCAGTAGAGACATGGTAAAGCAAGTTTTCAACCAGTGAACTACAGGCTGAAAGTGCAGCAAGACCATCTCATGTCATTAACAACAAACTGCAAGGAATTTGGAAAGACATCAATCAAAATCAACCCACCTAATCTAATCCCGTACTCCAGGTTGGTGCTATTGAACTGTTTTATCTCATCCTTAAAATCTATGTTTTGTATATCGTATATGTGTGTGTGTGTGTGTGTTTGTGTATAGGGGTTAAGAAGGGGTAGAGTTTAAGTTATAGAGTTAAAAGTTAGCAGTTCATATTTCTTTTGTGACTGGTTAAAGACAATTTGTTTAATAAACAGTTATTTACTTGTTAAGTTTACAAATCTGGTGTTCATATTCTGTTAACCTAAATTAAACAGTTAGGTAGAATTGGGGCAATCTGGTGGTCTAATCAAACTTTTTACATTTGTTGCAGCTCAGGAAACAGTGGGGCTTGATATTACAATGCACTATCCCTAGTGAGTCGTGACAGCTTCATGAGTGTTGTTGGAGCTGCGCTCCTCCATGAATGTGGCGAATATTCCATCACACTCCTCACTTGTGCCTTGTAGATGGTGGACAGACTTTGGAGAGTCAGGTGTCAGTCCTACTTGCCTCCAGATTCATAGCCTCTGGCCTGCTCTTGTAGCCACAGTATTTATATGGCTAGCCCAGTTCAGTTTCTGGTCAATGCTAACCCCAGGATGTTGATAGTGGGGGATTCAGCAATTGTAATGCTATTGAATGTCAGGGTGCAATGGCTAGATTCTCTCTTGTTAGAGATGGCCATTGCCTGGCACTTGTGTGGCGTGAATGTTACTTGCCACTTGTCAGCCCAAGCCTGGATATTGTCCAAATCTTGCTGCATTTGAACATGGGCTGCAGCAGTATCTGAGGAGTCATGAATGGTGTTGAGCATTGCACAGTCATCAGCGAACATCCCCACTTCTGATGTTATGATGGAAGGAAGGTCATTGATGAAGCAGCTGAAAATGTTTGGGCTTAGGACACTACCCTGAGGAACTCCTGCAGCAACGTCTTGGAGCTGAGATGTGACCTCCAACAACCACAATCATCTTCCTTTGTGCTAAATATGACTCCAACCAAGGGCAGAGTTTTGCTGTCGGCAAGCAGAGGACGGGGCCCACTCGCCGACACATAAAATGACACGGGATGAGGTCGGGCGGAATCCCCGACGTCACCCCGCCCGATTTAAATTTTCAGGTAGGCGGGGGCGCAGCAAAATCAGCTGTGGGCCCTCCAGCCTGTTAATGGCCACTTGAGGCCATTGACAGGATCAATTAACTAATTAAAGGACCTGCCCGTCCAACCTTAAGGTTGGCGGGTCGGCCAGGAGCCCCGGTGGCAAATAGAAAAACCGTGAAACCTCATCCAGCAGTGGGATGAGTTTTCATGTAGGGTTTTAAAAATTGTAATAAAGTTATTCTGAAAATTATGAACATGTCCCAACTCATATGACATTGTCACATGAGGGGACATGTAAGGGATTTTTATTTTCTCTATTTTTAATATTTTTAAAAGTCAAGGCCATCTCCCTGAGGCTGCACTTAGCCTCAAGGAGATGTGAGCTCTTTCGTCCGCATGCGCGAAAGAGCGCACTCTCGATTTTAGGGATTCCCCCCCCTCATCCACACAGGGAGCGCATAGCGCATCCTGGCGGATGTCACAGTGGGAGGGCCTTAATTGACCTGCCCACGTAAAATGACGGTGCGGCCCCGACCGGCTCTGCGCCCGCCCATGATTGGGTCAGGCCCGCCCACCCGACAAATGGAAAATTCTGCCCCAACTGTGTTCTATCACTTTTCTGATGATTGAGAGTAGATGATGGGGCGGTAATTGGCCAGGTTGGAATTATCCTGCTTTTTGTGTACAGGACATACTTGGGCAATTTTTCACATTGCCAGTTAGATGTTGGTGTTATAGCTGTACTGGAACAGCTTGGCTTGGGGCGCGGCAAGTTCTGGAGCACAAGCCTTCAATTCTACCCTCAGAAAATTGTCAGGGCTCATAGCCTTTTCACTATCCAGTGCCTTCAGTACTTTCTTTATATCTATTTGGCTGAAGACTGGCGTCTGTGATGCAGGGACCTCAGGAGGAGGCTGAGATAGATCATCCACTCTGGTTGAAGATAGTTGAAAATACTTCAGCCTTGTCTTTTGCACTGACGTGTTGGGCTCCCTCATCATTGAGGGTGGGGATATTTGTGGAGTCTCCTCCTCCAGTGAGTTGTTTAATTGTCCACCACATTTCACGACTGGCAACACCCTTTCGACTGTATACCACTGCGCCACCACCTGCTGGGTCTGTCCTGCCGGTGGGACAGAACATACCCAGGGATGGTGATGATGATGTCTGGGATGTTGCTGTAAGGTACGATTTGGTGAGAATGACTGTCGGGCTGTTGCTTGACTAGTCTCCCAATTTTTGCACTCACCTCCAGCCAAGTAAGGAGCACTTTGCAGAGTTGACAGGGCTGGGCTTGCTTTTTCATATCCAGTGTCAGTGGTCTGTTTGGTTTTAATCTTATTTGACTTTTTCCTGTAGCAGTTTGATAAAAATTCAATGTATTGCTAGGCCATTTCACAGTTAAGAGTCAACCACAGTGTTGTGGGTCCAGAGTCATGTAGGCCAGACCAGGCAGATTTCCTTCCCTAAAGGACATTAGTGAGCCAGGTGGGTTTTTGTGAATATCTGGTAATTACGCAGTCACCACCTCCAAAGCTAGTTTTATTTATTTAATTCAAGTGAAATTCCCCAGAAACTGTGGCAGGATTTGAACTCATGCCCCAGATTTTTGAATTACTTGTGCCACAGTGTAACCACTATGCTACGAAGGCAATAATGAATTTTAAGTGAAAAAGCAGGATCGTACCTGGATTATAACTGCACACAGAGACCTATCCTACTAATATTTAACTGCCCCTCTATTAGTCTCATCAACTGATATTTCCCAGTTTCTAACGAGGAGACACAGTTAATGTGAGATGGAGTATGGGTGGGAGGTGACTCACGTGGAGCATAATGACACATGGACCAGTTGAGCCAAATGCCCGGTTTCTGAGCTGTACATTCTATGTAACTACGGCCTCACTTGTCTCCAGCACACCGCTCAAATAGAAACAGCCAGCCACTGAGCCAATATACCAAACACACCTTCTCAGCCCCTTTCTTTACTTGTTGCCTTACCATCTCCTTTGCCGTTCACCTTCTGTCATTTAATCCCCCCTTTCCACGCCATCACAGACCTTCCCTTCTGTTCTTGCTCGCCCCCACTCTCACACTCCCACTTACCCTTCCTCTGTACTTGCTGAAAGTCTATGACTTCTCACCCTGTCAACATCTTGGGAATTACCATTGACCAGAAACTGAGCTGGACCAGCTATGTAAATACTGTGGCTACAAGAACAGGTCAGAGGCTAGGAATCATGTAGCGAATAGCTCACCTCCTGACTCCCCAAAGCCTGCCTACCGTCTACAAACCACAGGTCAAGAGTGTAATGGAATATTCTCCACTTGCCTGGATCAGTGCAGTTCGCATAACACTCAAGAACCTTGACAGCGTGCAGACCTACATTTCTCTTTATTTTTTTTTTGCAGATTACAACTGGGGTTTATCAGACAGTTCACATTAAAGTTTATAACGAGCGTTAATAAAGCAGATACAACGAGTTGATATTGCAGATTATAACTAGAGTATATAAAACAGATGCAACAGTTCATATTGCAGATTATAACTAGAGTTTATAAAACAGATACAATAGTTCACATTGCAGATTATAACTGGAGTTTATAAAACAGATACAACAGTTCACATTGCAGATTATAACTGAAGTTTCTAAAACAGATACAACGAATTCACATTGCAGATTATAACTGGAGTGTATAAAACAGATGCAACAGTTCACATTGCAGATTATAACTGGAGTTTATAAAACAGATACAATTTATTCACATTGCCGATCATAACTGGAGCTTATAAAACAGATACAATTTATTCACATTGCAGATTATAACTGGAGGTTATGAAACATATTTAACAATTCACATTACAGATTATAACTGGAGTTTATAAAGCAGATACAATTAACAATGAACATTATAACTGGAGTTTGTAAAACAGATACAACGGTTGACATTACTCATTATAACTGGAGTTTATGAAATGCGTACAACAGCTCACATTGCAGATTGTAACTGGCCTTCATTAAAGAGCTACGTCAATACAGAATGCAGAAAATAACAGGAGTTTTCAAAGAGCGACAACAATACACAGTGCAGATTATAACTGGAATTTATTAAAGAGCGACAACAATGCACAGTGCAGATTATAACTGGAGTTTATTAAGGAGCGACAACAATACACAGTGCAGATTATAACTGGAGTTTATTAAGGAGCTACAACAATACACAGTGCAGATCATAACTGGAGTTTAATAAAGAGTTACAACAATACACAGTGCAGATCATAACTGGAGTTTATTAAAGAGCGGCAACAATACACAGTGCAGATTATAACTGGAGTTTATTAAGGAGCTACAACAATACACAGTGCAGATCATAACTGGAGTTTAATAAAGAGTTACAACAATACACAGTGCAGATCATAACTGGAGTTTATTAAAGAGCGACAACAATACACAGTGCAGATTATAACTGGAGTTTATTAAGGAGCTACAACAATACACAGTGCAGATCATAACTGGAGTTTAATAAAGAGTTACAACAATACACAGTGCAGATCATAACTGGAGTTTAATAAAGAGTTACAACAATACACAGTGCAGATTATAAGTGGCGTTTATTAAAGAGTTACAACAATACACAATGCAGATTATAACTGGAGTCCATTAAGGAGCTACAACAATACACAGTGCAGATTATAACTGGAGTTTATTAAAGAGCCACAACATTACACAGTGCAGATTACAACTGGGGTTTATTGAAGAGATGCAACAAAGCACAGTGCAGATTATAATTGGAGTTTATTTAAGAGTGTCAACAGCTCACATTACAGAATTTAACTGGCCTTCATTAAAGAGCTACAACAATACATAGTGCAGATTATAACTGGGGATTTTTTAAAGAACTACAACAATACACAGTGCAGATTATGCCTGAAGATTATTAAAGAGCTACAACAGTAGGCAGTGCAGATTATAACTGGGGTTTATTAAAGAGCTGCAACAATACGCAGTGCAGTTTACAATTGGAGTTATTTAAGAGCTACAAGAATACACAGTGCAGATTATAACTGTAGTTTATTAAAGAACGATAACAAGACACAGGCATATTATTAATGAGCTTTACAGAAAAGGGACAGCATTACTCAGTGCAGATTATAACTGGAGTTTATTACTGAAATACAACAATACACAATGCAGATTATAACTGGAGTTTATTAAAGAACTACAACTATACACAGTGCAGATTATAACTGGAGTTTATTAAAGAGTCACAACTATACATATTTCAGATTTTAACTGGAGTTTATTAATGAACAACAACAATACACAGTGCAGATTATAACTGGAGTTTCTTACTGAACAACAACAATATCCAGTGCAGATTATACCTGGAGTTTACTAAAGAGCTACAACAAGGCAAAGTGCAGATTATAACTGGAGTTTATTACGGTGTTAGAACAATACACAGTGCAGATCATAACTGGATTTTATTAAGGGGCTACAACAATACACAGTGCAGATTATAACTGGAGGTTATTAAAGAGCTACAACAATACGAAGTGCAGATTTAAACTGGATTTTACAATGCAGTTAGCACAATAC